>NC_053040.3:461182779-461807779 GCF_002575655.3 Aegilops tauschii subsp. strangulata
ATTGGTACATGAAAACCTGCAGAGAGTCTAGGGGGAGGAATACTTTGACGCTGAGATTTAAAGAGGAGCATGACCTCGTTGGAATTGAATTGTTGGATGTTCCATTTGAGGAGTTCTTCCAGTTTTTCAATCAAAAGGCCCTCGATAAATCAACGATCACTTGCTACTGTCTGTAAGTAGTACTACTTCTATCATTAAGTCCCTCTATATAGGTCAACTCTTTCATTGCATTTATTTATAATTATCCTCACTATATTATGCAGATTGAAGATCGCCGAATTGAAGAAAAGACAAATCGGTAATATTGGATTCATTAACACAAATCTCATAGATGCAACTGAGGTTAAATATTATGCCGATAATACCGAGGCCAACTTGATACGATCATTGGTAATAAATGAAAACAAAGATATAATACTCTTTCCTTACAACTTCAAGTGAGTGTTACAGTCTTGTGCATATTCGGTTTCCCTTATTAGTCCAGGTTATAGTAATGTAATTGATGACTTATGCATGCGTGCGCAGCTTCTACTATATTCTCTAGAGATTAAGCTTGAGCAGGGACTAGTAACCGTCTTAGACTCAAGACGAAAAGATCCCCAAGACTATGCGGACATGACTCAAATGCTCGAGAAGTAAGTTAAATCGATCATTATCCACCATATCAGCAACTTTGTTCATTTCCTGATATCAAGTAATTGTTTTCTTTGTCTGCCAGGGTTTGGAGAAAATTCACCAAAAAAGCTCCGGGACTGCCGAAGAAGCTGCAATTTAGACACCCGAAAGTAAGTACTATAGTAGCATGTTCCGCACATCTCCTAGTGATTCAAGTGCTAGTTTCATCAATACCATTTTGCATACTTGCTTATTAGTTTGATTGACCTCTATTTCTTGTAAAGTGGTTGTGGCAGGAACCCGGGAATAATTACTGTGGATACTACGTTTACGAGTCCATCCGCTACACGACCTGTGAGCGGGGCTAGTCTGACGAACAATATGAAGTGCGTAAGCAATAATATTCACAATTTTATTTTATTACCATCATTTGTGTTGAGTTTCATTTATATATATATATATATATATATATATATATATATATATATATATATATATATATATATATATATATGTATATGTATTAACCCCTTCTTCAAATTAGATCTTTCGGATGCGGGATGAACTCCTAATAGAAGATCGTATGCGAGCAATTCAAGAGGAATTGACGGCATTCTTCCTTGACCACGTGATCGCTGAAAACGGAGAATATTATGTGGACCCTGTGTGCTTACAATTTAATTAGGAGATTATATTGTAAGAGATAATTATTGTATATATGTAGCCGGTAGTATCGGATAGATATACGAGAACTTGTTGTTCGACCAATCTCTCGAAGAAAGAGAGGTGGTCGACCAAGCACGGAGATAAGAGGACACTTCTCTCTATTAATTAGCTAGCTAACACAATATATGAAACACCTAAATTAACCCCCAACATCCCCCCTTAAAAAAATAAAAACCCCAGCCCCTGAAATGCTGACGCGTGGACGCCTATTGGTCTCGGTTAGTGCCACCAACCGGGACCAAAGGCCCTCCTGCCTGGGCTCGCCGCACCGGCCACGTGGAGGCCCATCTGTCCCGGTTCATGAAAGAACCGGGACTAAAAGGCTAGGGCATTAGTAACGACCCTTTAGTCCCGGTTCAAAAACCGAGACAAAAGGCCCTTACCAACCGGGACAGATGACCCTTTTTCTACTAGTGATTTAACAAAATATGTTACTGAGCACAAATAAGGTTGTAGTTCATGTGCGTGCTGGAGAGACAAACGACCATATGATACATACCTGATCCAGAAGGTGTATTTGCAGTAGGGTGCCCTGAAAGCAAGAACTGACGATGTCGCCGCCGCAGCAGCTAGAACATTCTTAGCAACCCGTGACACAAAAACTAATAAAAATCTAGCCAGACGGATAATATATTTGGTATTAAACAAAGGTGACAGCAATCGCCACCCGTAAATTAAGTGGCTCAAAACTGCCAACCCCACCCATGTATAAAGCGTCGTCGATCTGAAACGCAGTGCCTTAACTTCTGAATACCATAAGGAAAGCATTTGGCATTATTACTCGTGAAAACAAGAAAAATAATTTGCCATTATAATTCATGAAAATATTTTTATACTATGAAAGAGCTAGCATTTTCATAAATCAAAACTGATTCTGAAATCTAACTATGATGACATGTACATAAATAGGTGTAAAATTAGCAGTTTAATACTCTATATTCTAGCAAACAGCTAGCTCTCTTAAGTCAACAATAGGCAAAGATTACTACCATGACAATGTAACTACATGATGTTGAGCTAGTTCAATTACATTGGAGAATCCAACACGTAAAGCTTCAAGAATCTGTAAAAAAAATAATGAAAACTTTGAGAGTTATGATATTTATATTAGCAGGAGCACAAAACTAAGATGCAGTTGAGTATACCTGCAAAGATTAGAAATATCATCAACATAAGCCAAGTAAATAAGGGTTCAGAAGGGAAGTAAAAAAATAAAGCCGTATGGGTTACCTTTTAGTCAGTCTCTGAATTAACAAACGACACCCTTTCACCCAAGACAAGATCAATGATTAGCTACGTAGGTACTCAGCTAGTCTGCTATGTCTGTTTAGTAATTTATAGTCAAAGCCAATTGATCATTCGACTTATGAGATATAACAAATAATTAGCTAAATAGCTATTGTACCAAAACCTGCGTATGCACCAGCAGAAGCACCGAACTCTAGCTCATCACCTCGAGTGTCTCGGCGCTCGACTTGAATGACCATGAAAACCATTGTATGGATCGTGCACCTATTTGAATGATCCATCTAGATTAGATACATCAGTGATTTGGCTATAAGGTGGTAGAAAGAATGATCTTCTGCAGAGAAGGCATATGTTCTTCACAATCAAAGTACTAATGGCGAAAACAGTGTATTAACAGAGAAAGATAATCTGATACTGCAACTATGATAATTAAGATTCTACATTACATCAAATATCAATTAGTTCATTATTCAACACCGAGTACAGGAGTAAGAAAACTATAGACCTATTAAACATGATATTGCAATTTTTCCTTATAGATGGAACTCAAAATCTTATAAAATGACTTCGATATGCAGTCTTAATCTCTATATAATATTTGATTACAACGATATAATCATGAAGAACAGTGGCTTTTAGGGCACATATTTTGATCATTCTAGCGGTAGTATGAGAAGAAAATATTCCTTAAGAAGAACCTAGTACTAATATTAGAAGTATATTGGTATCACACGCATGAAGAAAATATCGAGCATCACCTGGCTCAGAGCACTCAGCTAATCTACAATAAGTTCAGAAATGAATATCCTTGGCAAAGGTCCATATATACGAGTTCTGGTGTATCCATCATTGTTGGGAAGGGAAAACCATAATGCTCTTAGTTTTTTCTGCTGGAAACCTTAGTTCTTCACGAGACTTGTAACCAAAACCAGTAAAAAAATATATCAACAATTGAGTTTATACCATAACCATCAACCTGTAGTTATAACAGACAGGAAATTATCATCACAATAATCGACATCACACAACTGTGCATTATTTAACAGTGTTTGTAGCAAGCCAACTAAATTTTAAACCCTAGCCACATCGTTAAATAGTATGGATTGCCATTTCTCACAAGTATCAAAATCTATGAATACCATTATGACGTTCCAATAGGTACTAATGTTTCAGTTTTAAATTATCCACAAAAAGATTCTAGCAAAAAATCATAGGACAACCTATAAGAAGCAGAAGAGTCTTTCTTGTAAGCGCATGTTAAGCTCGTATGGTCATACCAATCGCCCTGGCTTTCACACCTCTCAGACGCTTCACTTGGCTACACATGTACTCAACACTTCCACTGGAGTGGCCTTCCTGTCCTCCTTGTAATTTCAAATCTCGGGTATGATGGTCTGTCCGCCAGCCTGCCACATTCTTTGATTTCCACCAAACAATTCACTGCAGCCTTGTAGACCTCATCACCCCATTCAACATGTAGCTCTAACAGATCGAAATCAATCTCGTAATCACACAAGTAGTAGTAAAATCTCAGAAATTATCATCTCCACGAAATGACGAGGAACGCAGGCTATGGTCTGTAAAAAACTTGAGGTTCAGTCAAGATAGTGCAGAAGTACCTTAGGGATATTGATGTTGCAGAGACGGTGAAGCTTTGCAATATTGTTGTTTCTGCAAACCTCCTTCACAAAAACGGGCGGATGAAAAGCCTGTGTACAAAGAAGCATTCGTGAGGCCAACACAGGGATGCAGGGAGGATAGCCTTCGGAAATGAAAGAACAAACTGATAGGCCAAAAGACTAAGAAGGGGACTGAGAGGAACACTGAATATGGCTGAAGAAATAACACCAAGTATGACTAAATAATTTACACTGAATATGACATATGACTAAACAAATAACACTGAATATGACTGAAGAAAAATTGATAAACTGAAGAAATAACACTGGATATGACTGAAGATAAACTGATAAACTGAAGAAATAACACTCGATATGACTGAAGATAAATTGATAAACTGAAGAAATAAATAACACTGAGTAACAGAGAAAACTTCCACATTTTCCTGTGAGCTGCAGAGTTCAAAAAATAAAGAGCCACACGAAGCTATTCTCACCTGATTGCTTGGTTGCTCACATTCACAATTCCAAATCCCTTATCCCAAATCCATTTGATTGCTAGTACTGCACAAAGGCAGCATCCATCTCCAGTGATTGTTAAATCCATCACCCCAGATCCATTTGTCATGCTAGAGTTCATAATGCCAAATAAATTGCAGCACACATCAAGCCCTACGATCTGCAAGAACCTTACAAAATCAATAAGTTCAGGGATGGGGGACAAGATCTTATAACATAAAACGATCAAAGAATCTGCCACACGTCGCCTCAAGCCAGGGTCTCACCAACATCTAGATGCGGGTATGGGAAGAAAGAGATGGCAGGGAGAGGAGGAAGGTAGTACCTGTGTGTGGAGGAGAGGCTGGCCTCAGTGGCGCCCGTGGTGGCAAGGACGACGATGGTGGTGAGGCACCCTGCACGGCTGCACCACACTATCCTCTAGCCAGGCTCCTGCTCGGCGGGGCCTTGACGTCCTCTGGCTGTCGTCGTCCGGGTCGAGCTCCGCCTCCGGCGACTTCTTCGCCGCAAGTCCTCAAGTAGAGGGAGAGACGGTGCACGGGATCGATGGCTGCGCGTTCCCCTGCTCTTTTCCTCTGGCGACAGCGGCGCTGGCTTCGAGACGTGGTGATGGAGGGTGGCGGCGGCTGTGCGACGGAGGAAAAGGTGGGGGAGAGAAAGAGGGGGAAGTGGAGTCGCTCGCTAGCCGGTTTAGGGTTTCACCGCTATTTTTTTCTGCTTCTCTCGTCCGATAAACTCGACACAGTAAAACCGCCAGGTGTACACACCCAACGAGCGCCCATGCCGCGACGGTTAAAGGGTTCAATTTTCTCACAAGTACAATGTTATGTCAAGTCCATTTCAAAAATATTTTCAGAATTTTTTGACTTTTTATTAGATTACTAAATTATTTTTCAATATAGGGTGTATATGTCCGCATAGACCAAAAGTTCCCCTCCTCCGTAGCTATATATAACGGTTTTGCTAAAACTTAGCTAGCTGAGATTTAATATGGTCTCATTAACATCCTTATCTGGCATCACGATTCGTACCCTTTTCAGTTGAGGAGTGTACGCGGCACGTTTTCTTGTTCGCTCTTGTTACTTCGTGATTCTGCACTCTGCAGCTTCAAGGACATCGTTGCCAGGGCGGAGCCAGGATTTAGGTAAGGGGGGCAAGCCAACAAAAACATTTCTCGAGTGGTACACTAATAATATGGTCACTACTAGAAAAAAGGCTGTTAGTGGCGCACCGGGTTTTGCTATTAATGGCGCACTATAGGTGAACCACTATTAACATGCCACTAGTAACAAATAGTAATGGCGCACCTCTGGTGCGCCATTAGTATCCCAGATAATAGTGGCGTACCACATAGTGCGCCACTACTATCTCCAACAGTGCGCCATTACTATGCCTCCTAGGGGGCCATATTTACCTTCACGTATGCCCCCAAGTGCGCCATTACTATGCCCCATAATGCGCCACTGGTATTTAGCCCTGGTGCGCCACTAATGCTCAATATGGTGCGCCACTACTATAAATATTAGGAATTATTATTTTTTGCTTTTCTGGTATTTGCACATGTTACAAAATATGTTACACAGCACAGAATATAAACATCACACAATAGAATTCATCATATTAGTCTCCAAATTCGAAATAGCGAACAAAGTTCAAACATTAGCCAAGTTTAGGTCTCGAGACATTAGCAAAGTTCATCATATATATTAGCCGAGTTTGTCGTCACATTACAAAGTCGATATCGATCATCTAAACTACCATCACATAAAAGAGAGCTGCGACACGATGAGCATCATCGCGATGAAACTGGTCTTCATCCGGTTCCTCCTCCGCTCCCTCCTCTCTCCTTCTAGACAGCGCGCGTATCTCGCTTCCGCCTCCGCCCTAGTGGTGTATCGTTTGTAACTGTTACCGCTGAAACGGTGAACCTGTCTCCGACACTCCTCCCAGTCGTCGTAGACTCCGGGAACCTTACCCTTGTACACGACATACGATGGCACCTCTATGCACTAGACAAACGAAACATTAGTAGCAATTCACAGACAATATATAAGCAATATATAAGTATGCAACAAAAGGATCGGAAGAGAAAAGCAACACATTAATAGCACGATTCATGGTCCTACTAATAAATAGCATCGATTACATATAAGTTGAACGACTGTCCAAACTAAAGAGACATACAAGGTCATTAAAGTTTAATTACAACATGAGCTAATCGATATTTCAGAACTACATAGCATCATTACTTTCGACTCGACTCAGGGGCCGGAGCGTGGATGAAGCCACCGTCTTTCGTGATGGTCATGAATGTGCGGTCGTTGTCAGCCTGCATTTGTAGCGTTGTTTCTATTTCACTGTTGGACGGTTGATATTTGAGGTAGAACTGCCCCGAGGTACGAAGGACATCTTGATAGATGATTTCCGCAAACTCCGACTGGATGCGAAAGAATTCTTGTCTGATGTCCGCGTCCTGGATTGCCGACAAGCGTGCAGCCCAATCTTTGAGATTAGTTGGTAGCAAAAGGTGATTATGGTCCCATACGATCGCCCGCATGTGATGGAGGGCATAGTAGGCATCCTTCTGACTGCCAGGCGGCTGCTTGACGCAGGGGAACGTCGTTACGTGGGTGAACACGTGCTTGTCGTACCTACAAATTGGCCTCCTGAAGGTGCCTCCAGATTTGGCGTAGCCGGGGAGAGCATCATCAAGAACTTTCTTGATATTTGTGTAGTCTTTCTTCGACTGACGGTCCGAGTCGAAATACATGGCCATGGAATATTTCGGGCTTAAGAGGATGAGTGTGCAATGTGTGTCGCTGCACAAAACACGGAATGTTAGAAAAAAATAGAACAATCGAAATCTAAGAAATCATATGTTACGGGGCGGTGAGGGGATGACTTACTCGGGAAAGTAAGGCACGAGGAAGTTATCCTTATCTGGGTTCGCCAGAATGACGCCTTCAAGGTATGAACTCGCGACTTGCTGGTCCCCAGCGCTGCCCAAGATCTTGGCACGCATGTAGAAGGGGTCGACTATCACGATGTCCGGGGTCTTGTCTCTAATGAGACGCATCTCCATACTAAGCGAAAATAGCCGAATGAAGGTGTAGTGCAGCGGATGAAGGTTAAACATAGCGTAGATGTCATCAAACCACAGGACGATCATACCCCGATGGTGCTATCGACAAAGCCCTTGCCCTCTGGCACCTTGGCCACGAAAACCGGGTATGCCACATCATTCTCGGAGAGACGCCGCTTCTCCATAGAAAGAACACTGTCATGCAGACTCCGCATAGCACCGGTTGCAGCATTGAGCAGATTAGTCGGTAGCATCGGCCTACCCGCCACATGCACCCTCCTCGAGATATCCTTAGGTGAAGGTGGCCCGTCCTGAGCACAGATGGTACTCGGTGCCGGCTGGCTCGCACCCTTGTTATTTTTTCTTTTCCGTCCCTTATGCTTCTTCTGCTGTAATGGGATCGAGTTCTGCTCAGAGACCACCTTCTTGAGTGTGTTGGGGCTGATAATATTTCACACCTCGGCTATCTGAGGCTCCGTGAAGGCGGCAGCTGGAGGCATCTCCTGAGAACTGAACACCAGCCGACGCCTATTGCAATTGGGTTTCTCCGCGGTACCAGCTAGATCGCGATCGTCTTTTGCAGGGTTGGGTTCTTGAGAAGGAGGCCCCAAGAATTCGTCACCGTACCCATGTTCGTTGAAGTACTTATCGACGTTGGAAAATGTACCGTCGTCGTCGTCCGGATCCTGTGCCATATGCATGTCCGGATTAGCTGACGGCGGTAGCGTTGCGGCGGTCTTGCCATGGCTTGGCGCCGGCACGACTGGCGGTGTTGTCTGTGGGGTGGTGTCCCCCGCCCCCAAACGAATCTGGCTCTTCGGCCAAAGCATGGACCAGCTTATGCAGGCGTTGAGGGTCATCACATCATCTTGTCGGCCCCAGGGGGTCGATACAGAGGTAATAAGTCGTCGCAGCCCCGCAGCACCCGAACCAGTTGAACCCTATACACGGTGGGTGGCATCGGATTACCGTGGAACACGCGGTTGCTCGGTTGAACGATTCTGGCCTTGGCGACATCGATCAACTCGCCGTCCACGAAGTGCAGGAGAGTGCATGGAACATCGGCGGCGCCCTGCGAAAACATGTAGGGCGTCAGGGATGCCCAGTCAAAGGCAAGGAGATGAAGTCATCGGCCGAGGCTTAGTTACCGTGATGGCATTGAGCTCGGCTAGTGTCGAGGCACCGCCAACGGCGGGCGTGCAAGTGATGGAGGGGCCGCTTGCTGCCGAGGTGCCGGCCGGCGTATTCTTCCCACACCCGGGTGCATTAAGCTCCAATGCCGGCGCCGACGTCGGAGACACCAATGCCGCCTCCGCCGGAGACACCAATGGCGCCGGCGCGTTGTGCGAGTTGCTGCCCGTGAAGCTGGGAATCGGGGCGGCCCCTGTTGGCCGCCCGCAATCCACGCCTGCAGCCCCTCAAGCAAGGTAGGCATAATGGCGGTGATCGTCGCTCCCAGTTGGTCTCGCACTTGCTCTTCGACTATCTCCGAAATCCGCGCCACTTGTGCCTTGAGTTCTTTAACCTCGCGCTCCTGGCTTTCCGAGCTGGTCTTTCTCTCCTTTTGTGCAGCCTTATAGTATTCCGACCATTTCGTGGACAAGCCTTTGCCGGCCACACGACTAGCTGACGACGGCTTACTGAACTTATCCTTGTGTTTCATTATGTTCAACGCCCTATTTAAAGTGGTGTCCCAAGGGGAGCTCTGAGACCCCGCGCTACTGCTTTCAGTGTCCTGCAGAAGGATTTAATTAGAATGCAACCATATGGAGCTAATTACGCGGGGGTGTATTCCTTACCAGAACAAGCTCAAGCGCCTTGGTCTTCGGATCCGTGGTAAGCTCCTTTGTTACCGGGTCCACCTTGTACCGGGCCCTGACAGAGTTCCTGGTCTGCTTGTCACGGTATTTATCGAAGAGGGGCGGTAGGCCTTGCTCGGCACGCACCGCGTCCTCCCTGTCCCATATAGGTTCCGCCACTCTGTAACCGCCGGGACCGAGTGTGTGGTGTCCTAAGTTCAAGTCCCGCATATCTTTCCCCTACTGACTTGATTCCACGGATGCATTGCTCTCGCACTTGATCTTGAACTCCAGGTAGTCAGCTTCGCTGATTGAAGGATTTGTCCCCTTGATCTTCTCATAACTATCACCACTAGAATCCTTCTCTTCACCGCGGCTCTCCAAGTAGCCAGGGCCGTGCTCATCTTCGTGAGGGCGGCACTGTTCACTTTATTCCTTGAGAGGCGTGTGTTTGCGAAGTCACCGGGGAACTTGTATCGTTCGTGCAGCTTCGTGAAGAGGAGGTTGCGCAAATTCCCTCGGTCACGATGCCTTAGGTTCTCGGTGTTGATCGAGACGGTGCTCCGGAGAATGCACCCGAGTTGTCCCGCGTACCCACTGACTAATTCTTTGGGCGCCGTTGGATGCCCACTGGAGGACACTTCAGTAAATTCCTCCTTGACGGTGCCGAGCATGTTCGGGCGCCGGTCCTTCAGTTGCCTCTTCAGTTGGCTGCCATCTGTGCGTGCGCTGCCATCATCAGTGGTGGCATCCCTGGCGGCACCATCAATGGTGTCATCCCCGACGCCACTAGGGGTTGTGTAGTCGGGATCGGTGTCTTCCGCGGCGTCCTCATAGCGGTGAGGTTCTTCCTCCATCTCCTGGGACAGCTCCCAGAATGCCTTGCCCGAACCGCCAGCCTCATCGTTGTTGGCCATGTTCGCTCTAAATAGGAAAAAAGGCTACTAGAGTTATTTCTTAAATGCAGTCTAGTTTGTTAACTGAATACCTGCAGTATAATTCAGAATAAAGGCTACTAGCGTTGACAAGCATTTCCTTTCTGCTCGTCCAGAAAATATTTTCTCTACGGTACAAAAGCCATTTAAAGAAGTAGTGGCTATAGGGCGTGATGCTGGTGAGGGATTATTGTTGGCCACAATGGGTGAAGTGACTGACGAGCCTCGCGAGGAGCCTACTAAACTTGACTGTGGAGACCTTCAGTTGTCCACTAGCAAAATCAAGAAGGTACACTTGTGATTGTTATTTTCTTGCATTTTATATAGATGCTTGCATCAGAATCTATCTATCTGAACTTGGTATTCTTAAAAAAAACAATCTGAAATTTCTCCTTAATTTACTACTCCTATATTAAAGCGCATACTGTAAACAGCTATGTCTTTGGCATTGCGCAACTTCTCCCTATACTTCTCCCTGTAACCTAACGCAATCTTATATTTTTGGTGTACTAGGTTGGTATTGGAGGTCCCCTTATTAATTCTAATGATGGGAGTTTTGTTAGGATTAACTTTTATGATAATACCCGATAAAACCCCTTTCCTGCCAAGGAGTAAAATCGTTGATGTCTTAAAAGGGATTGATCTTCCATCGCAAAGGTATTCTCTTTTCTGGTTATGTCTCCATGGTAACTTAGTTATGCCATCTATGTTATGTCTCCATGATCTTCCATCTACTCCTATATGTATTCTTCTACTTATTCTTTTTCAGGGACAACTGTTTCTTGTGGCATCTACTTATTAAACAAACATTTAAACTATGAGCTTACATCGTGAATCTGAACAATAGGAGTAACTAGACTGCATTTAACAGGAGTACACTACTAGAGTTAACAAATTGGGCATCTTATAGGTCAAACTATAAATGTTGATTAATTTTTGTTTCGGTTGAGAATCGGGCACCTTCCAGGTCAAAAAAATTGGGCATGACCTTTGCTAATTTTCTTGACCTAGGAGTGCCCCATTCTCAACCGAAACGGAAATTAATCAACATTTCAGGAGAAAGGGGTCATTTCAGAAGATCACAAGTTCAGAAGATCTACAGTAGCAGCAGCATCACAAGTTGACAAAATTCAGTGAATATAATGATCAACTCTACAGTAGCAGCAGCATCACAAGTTGACAAAATTCAGTGAATATAATGATCAACTCTACAGTAGCAGCAGCATCACAAGTAGTACAACAACATCATCATCACAAGTAGTACAAAAGCAGTGAATATAATGAGATGAGCATGTACATAGTCAAATTGTCAAGGTCGTGCCTAGCATGGCTTCTACATATATATTTTTTGAACCGCGCAAAGTGTTTGCTGCTTCTGTATTTTGTAGACTAATTAATTTTGGAATTCCTCCTCCTGGGGATGTTTTTATAGCATGTACTTTGGGTTCGGTTCTCTCGAGAAAAAACAGTGCAGGTTTCTGCATTATTTACCATGGTTGGTATTAATTTTTGAACCATGATCTGGTATTTTATTTGACATGCTGGCTTGGGAAAGGCACCAACAAGGTCCAAAGTATAGCCCTGATAACTGCATTCAGCCACTGAAATAACATGAGTACCAGGTAACTAAGTAAGACTGCATGCGACGATCTCCAAGATATAAAAGACTAGCCAGGTGAATTCTTCAGTGAAAATGTTAGGCAAGAATAGCAGTCCAGTGTATTATTTTGCGGTGGTGTATATGTTCATATCCTACTATGTAGCACTATTATAAGTTTGAATTTGATTCTGTTTGAACACTTTTAATATTGTTTCCATTGTTTAAAGTAGTACAACAGCAGCTTGAAATGAACTAAGACCCTAATAGCTAGTTTGATCGTGCGCTGTTACTTTCTAAACTCTTTTTATCAAATCTAGCACATGATAGCATCTTGAACAGAACCAACATCAAAAGAAAAAGACTACAACTTTGAATACCACATCGACCAGCTTATCCTATCAACACAAATTACACACATATTCTCCCTAAACCACCCCAATCAAACACTTTTCAGAAGCTAAGTTGCATTGCACACCCATGAGCCATGACTTATAAACACAATTACTAGAGCAGTAGAGAAATTCATCCATAATTTGTGCTAGGTATGAGGCGCTGGAGGTTCGGAGCAAGTCCGGGAGCGCCAAGATCTCCTGCGGTAGCAACAAAAGAACACGTTTGCCCTTACCTTGTTCAATGACAGCAGTTGGGGCAGCCGAGCAGCCTGCGGTGGCTGGTGTGACCCACCGGAGCGAGTGTGGAGATCACGGGGAGCACCGGGGAGACGGAGGGGGGGTGGAGGGGTCGAGCGCCGTCGCGCCCTGCTTCCGCGGCTCGCCGGCCCGGTGTTGAAGCAGATTCCGCCCGCCGCCTTGCCTGTCGCCTCGCACGATGGAGCTCGAGCGAAGAGGCGCCGCGGGTTTCTAGGATTTCGAGGGCTGGGAAGAACAGATGGTCAGCGTCTCAGGAGCGGCGAAGGCGAGGGAGGGGGTGGGTGGGGGCGGCGGAGCCCGGGAGCGAGGTCGCCGGTGGGTGGGGCGGCAGCGAGGGGCGAGATGCAGATCGATTAGGGAGAAGGATGACCGGCTGGGTCGTCTTGGATAATTTAGTGGGGGGAGGGTTAGCAATGGCGCACCTTTTAGGGGTGCGCCATAAACACCGTGATAGCAATGGTGCACCTTCTCCTGGTGCGCCATTACTAACTTTTTTTGGATTTTTAGTTGCATGTAATAATTTTTTAGAAAATGACCATAAATTTTAAAATGTTACGATATAAGTAGTTATTACTAATTTTCAAATACTTGGGTTGCAAAACATTTGTGAATTGGTAAAACATTTATGAATATGAAAAAATATCATCAAATTTGTGCTCTATATTCATGAATTCAAAAAGTGCCCATGAAATTTAAAAATATTCGTGAGTTCAAAAAATATTAACAACTTCAATACTTTTTGTGAGTTAGAAAAATGTTCGCATTTCCAAAAAATGTTTGCAAATTTAAGTAGGAAAAGGAACACTGAAAAATAAAATACCAGAATAAACATAAATATAAATTGGTATATCAATGGCGCACCTTCTAGGGGTGCGCCATAAACACCGCGATAGCAATGGCGCACCTTCTCCTGGTGCGCCATTACTGACTTTTTTTATTTTACCAGAATAAACATAAATAAAAACAATTAAAATACCAGAAGAAAACACAAAGAAGCCCAAGGTGCCTGTAAATGATGATTTGCAACAAAACAAGAGGGAGAATAACAAAAATTCCAAATCCAAGAAGAAGGTGGTCGATACTTCAACTTGGTGATACATGGAGAACTTACAAAAGGAAGGTAAGTACAGACAACATTAATCCCCACTGTTTTGAACAAAAGAGGTCACTAAATAGAGGACTAGAACAGAAAAATGTCATTTCCATATGTCGAAATACAATCGAGAAATGAAGACTACAATTTAAACCATTGTACAAAGATTTAGAATTAGATGACATGGTTGAAATCAAGTGATACATGTAATAATTTAGTTGCATGTAATAATTTAGTTGCCACTGACACACACACACGCGGCCGACACGTCGTGATTCGATCTTAGCTATCTTTTCACAATCTTCTTGCCCTTCTTTTTTGCAAATGGAGTTCTTCTCTTGAACGGACGTCCTTTAGGTAGGGTGGTCCTGCTTCTTCTTGTGGTGTATGGTACTTCATCGTCGTCGTCATCTTCCATCTTCGGGTCGCCGTACTTGTCGAAGTCTTGCTCATTGGCGACTCCATCCATTCCGATGATCTTCCTTTTGCCTCTCCTCACGACAACACAACTGGGCTTTGACGGGTCGGTAATGAAGAAGCATTGGTCCACTTGGGAAGCCAGTACCCATGGCTCATTTTTCGCGGTGACGTTTGCGCCCGCGGTCTTGGATTTGGCTTCGGGTATAACCATGGTGGTGAAATACCGATCTTCTTTTAGGATGCTCTTGGCCCATCTGACACGAAACATCGGGACCTTCTCTCCAGCGTAGCTCAGCTCCCATATCTCCTCGATCCTTCCATAGTATCTATCCTTGTCGTTACTGGTGTAGGATTCCATCATTACCCCGGAGTTCTGATAATCATCGCTCTTCATGTCCTTTTCCTCGGTGTAGAATGTGTAGCCGTTGATATCGTACGCCTCATAGGTCATCAGGTTGTGCTCGGCGCCTTGTGAGAAGGCGAATATGAGTTTTTCTTCCGCGGAAGAATCCTCATGTAAAGGGTACGACAGAAGCTTCTACTTGAACTAACGCGTGAAATATGAGTTGTGCTGTTTGATTATATCTCCGTCCGTCCTTTGTTGGCCTCGGTCATTGTACGTCTTCTCAATAAAGGTTTTGTGCTCTACCACCCAAGGATCGACCACGTCTATGTGTTGTAGCGCGACTAGGTTTGCTCTTTCAAAGTCGGCGAGTCGACCCTTGAAGTCGACATGCATTTCGCGGCGACCCTCGCGGTGACCCCATCCAGCGAGCCTGCGAGGTGCTTGTTGACGGGTAGACCAACGGGGTTCTCGATGCCTAGATAATTCGTGCAATAGGAGATGCACTCTTCGGTCAGAAAGCCATTGGCTATGCTTCCATCTGGACGTGCCATGTTGCGAACGTATCCTTTGATGACACCATTCATCCTTTCGAACGACATCATGCTGTGCAGGAAAGTTGGCCCGAGTTGGATGATATCCTCCACGATATGGACCAGCAGATGCACCATAACGTCGAAGAATGTGGGTGGGAAGTAGATCTCAAGCTCGCATAGTATCACCACGATCTCTTCCTGTAGCCTTCTGAGTTGCCTCACGCCAACCGACTTCCGAGAGATGACGTCGAAAAAGTTGCATAGGCCAAATAGTGTTTCACGGACATGCGCGTCCATGATCTCGCGGATTGCAACTGGAAGTATCTACGTCATCAGCATGTGACAGTCGTGAGACTTCATCCCGCTGAACTTCTGCTTCTCTGAGTCTAGGTATCTGCTTATCTTCCCCGCGTAACCGTAAGGAAGTTTTACTCCTACGAGGCAGGTGAAAAACTGCTCGATCTCCTCCTGACTTAGAGTGAAGCATGCGGGAGGGCAGTCATTTCCGATCTTCTTGGCCTTTTTGCCTTTGCGACAACTTTCCGTGTCCTTCGCCTCATCATCATCATCATCATCATCATTAGGGCATTTTGCGTGAAGCTCCTCCCTGATGCCCATTGATTTCAAGTCTGCCCTTCCTTTCGGCCCATCTTTGGTCCTCTCTGGCATGTTGAGCAGGGTACCAAGCAGACTCTCGCACACGTTCTCTGATTGTTTCGGCCCTTCAATTAGCATACTCATGTGAATGTACTTCCTCTTCATGCACAACCAGGGGGAAGGTTGTACATCCACACAAACACAGGCCAGGTGCTATGTGTGCTTCTCTGGCTGCCAAACGGATTAACTCCATCGGTGCTCGCGCCCAGCACGATGTTCCTTGGATCGTCCCCAAATTCTGGGTGTTTGAAGTTCCACGCTTGCCACTGGCTCGCATCCTTAGGGTGACTCAGCATCTTGTCTTTTTTATTTATCTCCGGATCATTTCCTTCATCTTCTCGCTTCTTCTCCTCCCTATCCGCGTGCCAACGCAGGAGCTTTGCTAGCTTAGGGTCCGCGAAATACCGCTGCAGACGAGGAGTGATCGGAAAGTACCACACCACTTTTTGAGGAGCTTTCTTCCTCTTCTTGTATCGAGTGACGCCGCACACCGGACATATGGTAGACTCCGCGTGCTCGTCCCGATAAATGATGCAATCGTTCATGCACACATGGTATTTCACGTGCGGTAAATCCAGAGGACACACGATTTTCTTCGCCTCCTCGAAACTGGTCGGGCACTTGTTCCCCTTGGGAAGACGTTCGTGCCAGAATGACATGTTCTCGTCGAAGCGTGCGTCGGTCATTTTGTGTTTTACCTTCATCTCCAGAGCCATGGGCGTTACTTTCAGGCGGGTATCCTCGGGCCTGCATCCTTCATACAATGGAGTAACCGCGTCTATCTCCAGTTGATCCAACTTGGCTTTCTCCCGGGCGGCAACTCTTGCGTTACCCGTCTGCTTGAGAAGCAGCTCTTGAATATGAGGGTCCTGCACCCAGCCCATGATGGTCCATCGTCGTCTGCTCCGGCATCTTCATCTTCATGATCATGCCCTTCGTCTTGATCTTCCTCATCATCATGTTCGGCATCTTCTACATGATCACTGTCTCCTGCATCAACTTTGTGATCATGTCCTGGAGATTCTTCGTCTTCTCGCCCGCCCTCGCCGCGGTTGTCTTGCTGCCCTTCCTTATTTCTTGCCCGGCCCCCATGGACGACTTCATAATCATATTCATCACCTTGCCACCGATAGCCATCCATGAAACCACACAAGACCAGGTGGTCCCGCACCTGTCCGGAATCCGGGTCCATGAGGCTCTTCAGCTTGCATCTTTGACACGAACATCTTATCTTCGTCTCGTTCTTTTGAAGCATCTCGGCCTTCGCGGAGCTCAAAAACCTATTCACGATGCCTTCGGTCATCGTGCGGACCATGGTCGCCTGCGGGGTAGAGCAAAACTATATTTTAGAACCAAATTTTTTTTTTGGCATGACTTTGCCTAAAAATAGGACAAAAAAGAATGCATAGTGCCAAATTCTCGCCGAAACGGAAATGAATCAACATTCCGGCAAAATATTGGCAAATATCGCATTTCAAATACCGGTACCTGCAAACACAAAAAATATGCAACACCACAAACATATGCAACACCACAAACATACGTAGATCTAGGCCATAATAAGTGTGTACGTTGTTGGAGGGAGAAAAAACTAGATCTAGAACATAAAGAAAGCTTTCCCCTTACTTACCTATCAAAAAAAAGGAAATTTAACCACTTAATTTGGGTGAATCTATGGTGCAAATGAGGTGAGGAGGAGCAGGCAGCCGAGACCAAGCTTGGTAGAGGTGGAGAGAATGAAGTGGGGAAAGTGAGTGTGGTAGGTGGCTGTCAAAAATATCTAGCTGCTCCGAGGTTACCAATGGTGCACCACCTAAGAATGCACCATTGGTAACCATGGTTACTAATGGTGCACCTGGTGTGTGGTGCGCCATTACTAGTTTTGAATTTTTTAAAAAAAAAATGTTAGTAGTGGCGCACAGTGTGTGTGGTGCGCTATTACTAGTTAAAACTAATAATGGCGCACTATCCCCTGGTGTGTCACTGCTAAGTCTGGGGAGGGGTGTGAGGCCAGGACAAAACTAGTAATGACGCACCACATACCAGGTGCGCCATTAGTAATATGGCCATTAATGGCGCACCGACATCTGGTGCGCCACTGCTATATAGCAGTGGCGCACCACATACATGGTGCGCCATTAATGTCAATATTAGCTATAGCCGTTTTTCTAGTAGTGGGTGCTTCGATGAAATAAATATAGTTATGTTTTTTTATTAGTTTAGTTAGACTACAATTGTGAATAAGATCGATAACGATTTAATAAAAAAAGATCATTATATTTCCATTATATAAAAATAAAAGATAGTAATTCCGTCGGAAGAAAACTTAGTATCACAGATCTCAGTCGGAACAATTCAATTAAATTGAAAGAACAATTTTGGCACATGAGATTGAAACTGAGAGAGATCAATACCAATAGCCATTAGTGCTAACAATCGGCCGCTCCTTGTGGGCTTTCCACATGGGCCTTTCTTTTTCCAATACTCACGGTGCCAGATTAGGGGGGGCCGAATACATGTGTACATCGTTTGTATCGCTGCTCATCCCCCTGGCTCCGCCACTAATCGTTGCTATCAAAAGGAGCAGAAGCGACGCTTGTCTTCCTTTGTCCATTTGTCTTTTCATTCTTTTTTTCCTGTCCATTTGTCCATTTGATATTTGAATCCCTTTTTCTGCAGGCGTTTTCTTCTTGTCTTTTTTGCTTTTTTTTATTGTTTTGTTTGTGACATTAACACATGAATGAGATTACTTTTTATTTTTATTTTTATTATTTATTATTTATTTCCTTTTTGTATCTTTACTACAAGACATGCAACTACATGACCCTCAACGCAATTGCGGCCGCGTGACCCCCAACGCGACTGCAACTACATTAGTAGGGGGTTGTCGGCCAACTGCAATGGATTGTAACCCGATTGTAACTGCAACTCATGGCGAGAGGGAAATTGTGAGCCACTTGCATGTCCACCACTAGAGTTGCAATTGCAAGCGCTGCAACCCGACTGTAGTTGCATGGCTCCCAATGCGACTGTAACTAGGTTGGTAGGTGGTTGTCGATCATTTACATGTCCATCACTAGACATGCAACTGCTGAAGGAAATATCCCGGTTGGTGCCACCAACCGGGACCAATAGGCAGGGCCTTTTGTCCCGGTTGGTGTCACCAACCGGGACCAATAGGCATCCACGCGTCAGCAGCTGGCAGGAGCTGAGGTTTTTGTTTTTTTTGAAAGGGGGTGGTTTAGGGGTTTTTGGGGGTTAATTTAGGTGTTTCATATATTGTGTTAGCTAGCTAATTAATAGAGAGAAGTGTCCACTCTTATCTCCGTGCTTGGTCGACGCTACGTACTATATACGTATGGAGAGGAGTAGACACGCTAGCTAGTAATCAAATGAAGGAAACAGAAGATCGTCATGAACATATGCATACAGAGAGAAGTGATATCGACCACCTCTCCTTCTCCGAGATATTGGTCGAACAACAAGTTCTCGTATATCTATCCGACACTACCGGCTACATATATACAATAATTATCTCTTACAATACAATCTCCTAATTAAATTGTAGGAACACAGGGTCCACATAATATTCTCCGTTTTCAGCGATCACGTGGTCAAGGAAGAATGCCGCCAATTCCTCTTGAATTCCTCGCATACGATCTGGTGCTAGGAGTTCATCCCGCTTCCGAAACATCTAATTTGAAGAAGGGGGTCAATACATATATATATGAATAAATGAAACTCAACACAAATGATGGTAATACAATAAAATTGTGAATATTATTGCTTACACACTTCATATTGTTCTTCAGTGTAGCCCCGCTCACAGGTCGTGTAGCGGATGGACTCGCAAACGTAGTATCCACAGTAATTATTCTCGGGTTCCTGCCACAACCACTTTACAAGAAATAGAGGTCAATCAAACTGATAAGCAAGCATGCTAAATGGTATTGATGAAACTAGCGCTTGAATCACTAGGAGATGCGCGGAACATGCTACTATAGTACTTACTTTCGGGTGATTAAATTGCAGCTTCTTCGGCAGTCCCGGAGCTTTTGAGGTGAATTTTCTCCAAACCCTGCCAGACAAAGAAAACAATTACTTGATATCAGGAAATGAACAAAGTTGCTGATATGGTGGATAATGATCGATTTAACTTACTTCTCGAGCATTTGAGTCATGTTCGCATAGTCCTGGGGATCTTTTCGTCTCGAGTCTAAGACGGTTACTACTCCCTCCTCAAGCTTAATCTCTAAGAGAATATAGTGGAAGCTGCACATGCATGCATAAGTCATCAATTACATTACCATAACCTGGACTAATAAGGGAAACCGAATATGCACAAGACAGTAACACTCACTTGAAGTTGTAAGGAAAGAGTATTATATCTTTGTTTTGATTTAATACCAACGATTGTAGCAAGTTGGCCTTGGCTTCTTTGGGATGTTTTTCAACCGTATATGCATCTATGAGATTTGTGTTAATGAACCCAATATCATCGATTTGTCTTTTCTTCAATTCGGCGATCTTCAATCTGCATAATATAGTGAGGATAAGTATAAATACATGCAATGAAAGAGCTGACCTATATAGAGAGACTTAATGACAGAAGTAGTACTACTTACAGACAGTAGCAAGTGATCGTTGTTTTATCGAGGGCCTTTTGATTGTAAAACTGGAAGAAATCCTCAAATGAAACATTCAGCAGATCAATTCCAACGAGCTCATGCTCCGGTTTAACTCTCAGCGTCAAAGTATCCATCCCATCAGACTCTTGCAGGTCATGTACCAATCATGTAGTCTTCGCATCATCGTGCTTAGAGATCTTTCATCTTTGACGAGAGGCTTCCCGTAATGGTATTTGTGTTCGTCCACCTCCATGATTTCATAATGTACATCGTCGGGCAGGTAATCTCCAAGATTGCTATAACCGGGCACCATACTCGGATCATTAGCGACGATGTCTTTTGACACCTTGAGCGGGGGGCACGATTGGTTCGCTTGTTCGCCGAGCTGGGCAATTTTTTTCCAAGCTCGTCATTCTTTTAACCTTTTATCACTGACAGTACTTCCCGACCGCTCCGCTTCGGCCTATGTCTTTGCAAGAATGCGCTCATAGTTGCCTCTCGGCGGAGACTTTGGTGGTTTTGTCAGGGCAGCCAGAGTGCGCTTTGCTTTCACCGGATCTACCTTCTCCTCCGGAGGTGGATGTTTCTTTGCTTTCACCCCTTCAAAGAAGTTTGTCACTTCGGCTCGCACGATCTTCCTGGTTTCCTCCTCGGTCCTCTCGTATGGTAACTTCTGTGGAGTCTTCAGAGAAGGACCGAATCTGTATTGCCTCCCGCCTCTGCCAGGTGTACTGCTAGATGCTGGCAGAGCAGACGGAGCGGATGCGGCTGTCTTCTTTCCTTGCTTACGAGGCGGAGGAGAAGGACTACGACGCGCCGGAGCAGCCACAGCGGCGGCGGGTCTCTTCCGCCCTTGCTGACGAGGCAGAGAAGGAGGAGGCTGGCTGCTCTGGCGCGCCGGCGCTGGCGGAGAAGGAGGCGGAGTGCCGCCACGCGCCGGAGAAGGAGGCTGAGTGCCCTGATCACTCGCCGGAGGAGGAGGCGGAGGAGGAGGCGGAGTGCCCTTACTCGCCGGAGCCGTCCAGTTCGGAAGCTTGATGAGCTCCTTCCGCCATAGGCATGGAGTCTTCAGAGCAGAACCCAGCCGAGTCTCCCCTTCACCGGTAGGGTGGTCAAGCTGGAGCTCCTCAAATCCCTCCGTTATTTCATCCACCATCACCCTAGCATATCCTTCTGGAATGGGCCGGCAGTGGTAGGTTGCGCCGGGTTCAGGAGGTAAAACAGAGCCAACAGCCGCCTTGACTTTGAAGTTCTGCCATTCCGCCATAAGGTGGCAATGTTGAGACTCCGTGATAGCATCCACGGGGTAGCTAGCAGGAGCCGCATGCTCCAGCTGAAGCAGCTCGGTGGAAGCCACGCTGCTTCTCCGCTCAGATGGTGGTGTAGCTTCGGGGGCAGTTTCGGCATGTCGATTGCCGTCTCGTTCCTCTAGCGCTTGAACCCTTTCGTGCAGCTTCTGAATTTGGATCTGCTCCACTTTTTTCCTCCTCTCCTGGCTTTTGTAACCGCCCGCGTCCGGAAAACCAGCCTTCCACGGAACGGAGCCTGGCGTGCCTCGTGTCTGTCCAGGGTGCTCAGGATTCCCGAGGGCCATTGTGAGCTCGTCGTTCTCTCTGTCTGGAACGAACGTCCCTTCCTGCGCTCTATCGATATATTGCTGAATCTTCTTGACTGGTATTCTCAAAAGCTCGTTCGTCCAAACGCACCTCCCTGATACAGGGTCCAAGGTTCCGCCAGCCCCGAAGAACCAAGTCCGGCAACGGTCTGTCCAGTTCATTGTCTGTGGTTCGATCCCTTTTTCAAGCAGATCATTCTCAGCCTTGGCCCACTTAGGTCGGGCTTTGAGGTAGCCACCTGACCCCGTGTGATGGTGAAGCTTCTTCTTCGCAGCATTCTTCTTGTTTGTCGCTGACATCTTCTTACTCTTTTCCGATGTCTTGTGGGCCACAAATGCGGGCCAGTGATCTCTGATCTTCTCATACCGGCCGATGAATTCTGGTGTCTCTTCTTTGTCGACAAACGTTTTCAGCTCATTCTTCCACCTCCTGAATAGGTCTGCCATCTTCTTAAGAGCATGAGACTTGATTAATTGCTCTATAACTGGCTTCTCCGGATCCTCCTCTGGCGGTAGGGTGAAATCTGTCTTCAGCTCAGTTCAAAGATCATCTTTCTGCATATCATTGACATAAGACACCTCAGGGTCTTCCTTCTTAGGCTTATACCATTGGTGGATGCTGATCGGGATCTTGTCCCTAACTAGAACCCCGCACTGAGCAGCAAATGCATCCTTTGTCCGGAGGGGTTCAATCGGTTGGCCGTCGCGCGCGATTGCTGTGATCTCAAACCTTTCATCCGAGCGCAACTTTCTCTTTGGGCCTCGTCTCTTTACCGAAGTTGTGCTCGATCCGGAGGGCTAGAAAAAAGAAGAAAGACGAGTGTTAATTAATATGTGTACATACCAAAACAATGAATGCATCAATTAGCTAGTCAGCACAGGCTTAACTAATATATTTACCTGGTCGGACTCTGTTCAGTCACCGGAGCCGTCACCACGGGCTCCTTCTTGCACCAGCATTGGGTCACAGGAGCCATCATAATCATGTCTTTCCTCCTCCACTCTTCGATCACCGTAGCCTGCTTCTTCACCCTGTTCTTCCAGACCATCATTGTTGTTAAGATACGACAAGATATCACCTCTGGCTAAGATTATGTCCCCCAACACCTCTTCTGCTTGCTCATCTCGTCCGTGCTCCATTGTTTCTGCAAATATTACAACATGGCAATTATTACACAAACATGACAGCAGGTGGATATATTAGTGCAAACGTAGACCTAGCTTATTCCGGGTTTGGGGTGGCCTAGGCAACGCTTCAAGGGTAGGGGCGTGGCGGGAGGGGGTAGGAGACCGACATCGTTTTTTTCTAGGGTTTGGGTGTCCTCGAGAGTTTTGGTCGAGCGAGAGGGCTGGGGGGGTGCTCCCGTGGTATAAGTTATCACGATCGAGAGGGGGTATAAATATCGACCGTCCATCATGTCGAAGTTATCTGGGAGGGAGTTATATATATCGACAACGACGACATACATACATGGGAAAATAATGTTATCGGGGAGGGGGTATATCGACCCCCCCACGTGTTGAAGTTATCGGGAGGGGGTTATATCGACAACGACGACATACGTACATGGGAAAATGATATTATCGGCGGGGAGGGGGTATACCGACCCCCCTTGTGTTGAAGTTATCGGGAGAGGGGTATATCGATGACGACAGACCCGATAAAACATAAGAAAACGAAGAAGAAATAAAAAGAGGAGAAGAAGAAAAGGAATAGAGAAGAAGATCGAAGAAAAAAAAGAAGAAGAAAAAAAGAGGAGAAGAAGAAAGGAATAGAGGAGAGAAGAAGAAAAAATAGAAATTTTTCTATTTTTTTCTTCTTCTCTTCTATTCCTTTCTTCTTCTCCTCTTCTTTTTCTTCTTTTTTCCTCTTCTTATTTATTTCTCCTCTTCTTCCTCTCCTCTTCTTCTCCTTTCTTCCTCTTCTTATTTTCCTTTTTCCTCTCCTTCTTTTTCTTCTTCTTCCTTTCCTAGCTAGATATATAAAACTGTTCTAAAAATGTAACTTTTGCATATATAAAACTTTTCCATGGATCATCATTTCTCATATATATCCATCTATAGCCACATACATATATAAATGGAAAAAAATGCTATGAACAAAAATACATATATACTTGGTAAATATTCTATGAACATCGTTTCTCATATATATCAATGCATACATCCATGGATCATCATTGCTCATATATCCATAGTCATATATAAAAACTTTCCGTATATGAACAAAAAAACATTTTTTGACATATTTAGCACATTCTAAATTTTCCTAACTCTTTTACAACCACAAAAATTACTCCAACTTCATGACAGTACCCACACTCCATTTCACCAAAAACCTTATGATCCATAGTTCAAAATTTTCAAATTCCATTCAAATGAAATTTGAACCAGATTCAAGTTCCTTGCTGAAAACCTATTCTAAACCAATCCAAAAATTCTGAAATTTTGCCATCACCTTTGTCTTGCATCAGTACCTCACCACAAAAAATATCATAAATTCTAAAAATTCCCAAAGCTATCTAGCATTTGATCAAACACCCTCTATATGCACTGTTCATATCTGTAAAAAAATTCAAAAATTTCAGAAAATTGGACGGCGTCTTGCTGCTGCTCCACTCCTTCTTCTCTCCTCTCCTTCTGCTCTTCAATGCGTCGGGGCCGGCGGCGACCATGGAGCAGGGGCGGTAGAGAGCAAGGGGCACTCGGGCGCAAGAGCAGCGCTCGATCGGGACCATGGGAAAGGGAGGGGCTCACTTCGAGGGGGCGGCGATGGCAGGAGTCCGGCGACGAGGACGGCGGGCTCGGGGCGGCACGCGGTGACGGGGACGGCGGTCTCGGGACGGCAGGCGGCGATAGGGACGTGGAGGGGTGGGCTCGGGGAGGCACGCGGCGACGGGGACGACGAGGACGGCGGGCTGAGGGATGCCGGCGACGAGGACGGCGCGGGCTCGGGGAGGCGACGGCGTTGACGGCGGCGTAGACGGCGACGAGGAGCGCGCGAGCGATTTGGGCAGCCTGGCGGCGGGGGCAACTGGCGAGGGAGGCGACGGAGATGTGAAATTTTCACAAGTCCTGGTTATATAGCAAGGGCATTGGTCCCGGTTCGTGGCACCAACCGGGACCAATGCCACCCTTTAGTCCCGGTTGGTGCCACCAACCAGGACCAAAGGTCCCTTTTCAGCAGCCCAAAGGGCGGGAAGCGGCGGCGTTTGGTCCCGGTTGGTGGCACCAACCGGGACTAAAGGGGGGGCATTGGTCCCGGTTCGTGCCACCAACTGGGACCAATGCCCCCCCTTTAGTCCCAGTTGGTGCCACCAACCGGGACCAAAGGCCTTGCGCTGCCCGCGACCAAAAGTTTAGTCCCACCTCGCTAGTTAAGAGGGGCTCAGAGTGGTTTATAAGCCCCACTGCGGCTGCCCTCTTGAGCTCCTCTCAAATGCAGGCTTACGGGCCTAATGTCACACTGTGCTGTCTGTGGGCCTATTGGGCCTTCTGCGGGCCTAAATCCTGGCCCAGGTTGGGTTTCTAGTCGTATTCAGGCCGTGGTGGCCCAATAGGTGGCAGTTTTTTAAATTTTTTTCCAGTTTTTTGGTTCTGTTTTTTGCATTATTTATTTTCTTTTGTTTTTTGCTTTATTTTTTAATTCTTTGTGCTTTTAGGTCAGAAAATTTATAAACTTTCTGTTAGTGCCATTAGTTTTCAAATTTAAATAGTTAAAATTTGAATTCTATGAAATTTGTGTGAATCACAAGTTTGTGATTAACTTTACTATAAAAATATTTTTTTTCAATTTTTTTGTTTTGTTTTTTGCATTATTTATTTTCTTTTGTTTTTTTCTTTATTTTTTAATTCTTTTTGCTTTTAGGTCAGCAAAATTATAAACTGTCTGTTAGTGCCATTAGTTTTAGAAAAAATATAAACTTTCTATTAGTGCCATTAGTTCTTTATGAAAATTCTTTTTGCTGTATTTAGTTTTTTTGTTTTCTTTTTTGCTATATTTATTTTGTTTTGTTTCTACTTACAACAAAAAACTTATTTACTTTATTTTATTTTGTTTCTAATTACTTATTTATTTTACTTTATGATAATTCTTAAAAGTTCTTTATGAAAATTCTTTTTGCTTTTAATGATTTTGAACAGAAAATACTTCGATAATTTTAGTTGCATCAATTTTATATGATTTTAGTTTCAATAATAATAGAGGTTTCTTATAATGTTTTGAACAGAAAATACTTTGTTAATTTTAGTTTCATAAATTTTCTTAAAGTTTATTTTATTTTGTCGGAACACAAGAAGTCCGGAGTTGTAATAAGTTATTAAAATAAAAAAGAGGCGCAATGCTCGTTGATTTGCTTCAAGCCTTTCGGAATAGTGTAGACTGCACTGCACATAGCTCGATGCAGTCTACCTTATTCCTCAAGGCTTGAAGCTAAGCAACGTGAGCATTGCGCCTCTTCTTCATCGTCTCTGCACTCAGGGCTTATAAACCGCTCCTAGTGCCTCTCAGCTAGCGAGGTGGGACTAAAAAACTGCTTAGTAAGAAACTCTAGTACCGGTTCGTGCCACGAACAGGTACTAAAGGTGCTCGTGGGGCCACAGCCTCATTAGTACCGGTTCGTGGCACCAACAGGGACCAAAGGATGGAATTGGTCCCGGTTCATGCCACCAACCGGGACCAATGGCCTTGCACAGCGGCATGGTGGTGAGTTTAGTCCCACCTCGCTAGCTAAGAGAGAGCCGCACCTGTTTATAAGGTGCGGTGCGCCTGAGCTGTCGAGCTCCTCTCTAAAGCAGGCTTACGGGCCTAACCTCTATACATGCCTGTGGGCCTACTGGGCCTTCTGCGGGCCTGAATCCTGGCCCATGGATGGGTTTCTAATCGTATTCAGGCCGTGGTGGCCCAGTAGGTGGCATAATTTTTAATTTTTGGCCTGTTATTTTTCATGCATTTACTAATTATTTTGAGCTATAAGACCCTAAAATTGAAAAGCATTTCAAATGAACTCTGAAAAGGTTGAAAGTTGGCATGGTATCATCATTTCATCCACATAGCATGTGCAAGAAAGTTGAGAGGGTTACGGCAAAAACTAGATGCACTTCTTGTACAAAACGGACAATGGTATCATACTCGTCTATTACAAAGTTGGCATGGTATCATCATAATAGTTGCGGGAGAAAGTCTTCGCTTTTTCTTCGCTTGTGTCATTTGCTTATTGCGCCGTAACCATGGATAATCTTCATCGTTTATCAGGATGCTTGGGTCAGCCTTGACTTTGAAGGGAGGAATTTCATGAAACTTTTCATAATCTTCAGACATGTCTGTCTTGCCCTCCACTCCCACAATGTCCCTTTTTCCTGAAAGAACTATGTGGCGCTTTGGCTCATCGTATGATGTATTCGCTTCCTTATCTTTTCTTTTCCTCGGTCTGGTAGACATGTCCTTCACATAGATAACCTGTGCCACATCATTGGCTAGGACGAACGGTTCGTCAGTGTACCCAAGATTGTTCAGATCCACTGTTGTCATTCCGTACTGTGGGTCTACCTGTACCCCGCCTCCTGACAGATTAACCCATTTGCACTTAAACAAAGGGACCTTAAAATCATGTCCGTAATCAAGTTCCCATATGTCCATTATGTAACCATAATATGTGTCCTTTCCCCTCTCGGTTGCTGCATCGAAGTGGACACCGCTGTTTTGGTTGGTGCTCTTTTGATCTTGGGCGATCGTGTAAAATGTATTCCCATTTATCTCGTATCCTTTGTAAGTCAATACAGTCGAAGATGGTCCCCTGGACAACGAGTACAACTCATCACAAACAGTGGTGTCACCTCTGAGACGTGTTTCCAACCAACTGCTGAAAGTCCTGATGTGTTCACATGTAATCCAGTCGTCACACTGCTCCGGGTGTTTGGAGCGCAGACTGTTCTTGTGTTCATCGACATACGGGGTCACCAAGGTAGAGTTCTGTAGAACTGTGTAGTGTGCTTGAGACCAAGAATATCCGTCCCTGCATATTATTGAGTCCCCCCTCCAAGCGTGCCTTTTCCAGTCAGTCTCCCCTCATACCGCGATTTAGGGAGACCTATCTTCTTAAGGCCAGGAATGAAGTCAACACAAAACCCAATGACATCCTCTGTTTGATGGCCCATGGAGATGCTTCCTTCTGGCCTAGCGGTTACGGACATATTTCTTTAGGACTCCCATGAACCTCTCAAAGGGGAACATATTGTGTAGAAATACGGGCCCCAGAATGACAATCTCGTCGACTAGATGAACTAGGATGTGCGTCATGATATTGAAGAAGGATGGTGGGAACACTAGCTCGAAACTGACAAGACATTGCGCCACATCACTCCTTAGCCTTGGTATGATTTCTGGATCGATCACCTTTTGAGAGATTGCATTAAGGAATGCACATAGCTTCACAATGGCTAATCGGACGTTTTCCGGTAGAAGCCCCCTCAATGCAACCGGAAGCAGTTGCGTTATAATCACGTGGCAGTCATGAGACTTTAGGTTCTGGAACTTTTTCTCTGGCATATTTATTATTCCCTTTATATTCGACGAGAAGCCAGTCGGGACCTTCATACTGAGCAGGCATTCAAAGAAGATTTCTTTCTCTTCTTTCGTAAGAGCGTAGCTGGCAGGACCTTCATACTGCTTCGGAGGCATGCCGTCTTTTTCATGCAAACGTTGCAGGTCCTCCCGTGCCTCAGGTGTATCTTTTGTCTTCCCATACACGCCCAAGAAGCCTAGCAGGTTCACGCAAAGGTTCTTCGTCACATGCATCACGTTGATTGAAGAGCGGACCTCTAGCTCTTTCCAGTAGGGTAGGTCCCAAAATATAGATTTCTTCTTCCACATGGGTGCGTGTCCCTCAGCGTCATTCGGAACAGCTAGTCCGCCGGGACCCTTTCCAAAGATTACGTGTAAATCATTGACCATAGCAAGTACGTGATCACCGGTACGCATGGCGGGCTTCTTCCGGTGATCTGCCTCGCCTTTGAAATGCTTGCCTTTCTTTCGACATTGATGGTTGGTCGGAAGAAATCGACGATGGCCCAGGTACACATTCCTCCTGCTTTTGTCCAGGTATATACTTTCAGTGTCATCTAAATAGTGCGTGCATGCGTGGTATCCCTTGTTTGTCTGTCCTGAAAGGTTACTGAGAGCGGGCCAATCGTTGATGGTTACAAACAGCAACGCATGCAGGTTAAATTCCTCCTGTTTGTGCTCATCCCACGTACGTACACCGTTTCCATTCCACAGCTGTAAAAGTTCTTCAACTAATGGCCTTAGGTACACATCAATGTCGTTGCCGGGTTGCTTAGGGCCTTGGATGAGAACTGGCATCATAATGAACTTCCGCTTCATGCACATCCAAGGAGGAAGGTTATACATACATAGAGTCACGGGCCAGGTGCTGTGATTGCTGCTCTGCTCCCCGAAAGGATTAATGCCATCCGCGCTTAAACCAAACCATACGTTCCTTGGGTCAGCTGCAAACTCAGCCCAGTACTTTCTCTTGATTTTTCTCCACTGCGACCCGTCAGCGGGTGCTCTCAACTTCCCGTCTTTCTTACGGTCCTCACTATGCCATCGCATCAACTTGGCATGCTCTTCGTTTCTGAACAGACGTTTCAACCGTGGTATTATAGGAGCATACCACATCACCTTCGCAGGAACCCTCTTCCTGGGGGGCTCGTCGTCAACATCACCGGGGTCATCTCGTCTGATCTTATACCACAATGCACCGGATACCGGGCATGCGTTCAGATCCTTGTACGCACCACGGTAGAGGATGCAGTCATTAGGGCATGCATGTATCTTCTGCACCTCCAATCCTAGAGGGCATACGACCTTTGCTGCGTATGTACTGTCGGGCAATTCGTTATCCTTTGGAAGCTTCTTCTTCAATATTTTCAATAGCTTCTCAAATCCTTTGTGAGGCATAGCATTCTGTACCTTCCACTGCAGCAATTCCAGTACGGTACCGAGCTTTGTGTTGCCATCTTCGCAATTGGGGTACAACCCTTTTTTGTGATCCTCTAACATGCGATCGAACTTCGGCTTCTCCTTTTGACTTTCGCATTGCTTCCTTGCATCGACAATGACCCGGTGGAGATCATCATCATCGGGCACTGGTTCCTCTTGATCTTCAGCAGCTTCCCCCCTTGCAGCATCATTGGGCACATCGTCTGGTTCCTCTTGATCTTCAGCAGCTTCCCCCATTGCAGCATCACCGTATTCAGGGGGCACATAGTTGTCATCGTCCTCTTCATCTTCGCCGTCTTCCATCATAACCCCTATTTCTCCGTGCCTCGTCCAAACATTATAGTGTGGCATGAAAACCTTGTAAAGCAGGTGGGTGTGAAGGATTTTCCGGTCAGAGTAAGACTTCGTATTCCCACATATAGGGCATGGACAACACATAAAACCATTCTGCTTGTTTGCCTCAGCCACTTCGAGAAAATCATGCACGCCCTTAATGTACTCGGAGGTGTGTCTGTCACCGTACAACCATTGCTGGTTCATCTGCGTGCATTATATATAATTAAGTGTGTCAAAAACCATTACAGAACATCATGAATAGATAATTAAGTGACCAAATTAATAGAAGTTCATCATCACATTAGAACCAAAGTACATACATAGTTCTCATCTAACAACATATATATAGCTCTCCAGAGCATCTAATTAATTAAACCATACATTGAAACTATGTAAAACATTTCAATGCGAAAACAAATGCGATCATAATCGCAACCAAGGTAACAATTGATCCAACAGCATAATGATACCAAGCCTCGGTATGAATGGCATATTTTCTAATCTTTCTAATCTTCAAGCGCATTGCATCCATCTTGATCTTGTGATCATCGACGACATCCGCAACATGCAACTCCAATATCATCTTCTCCTCCTCAATTTTTTTTATTTTTTCCTTCAAGTAATTGTTTTCTTCTTCAACTAAATTTAACCTCTCGACAATAGGGTCGGTTAGAATTTCCGGTTCAACCACCTCCTAGATAAATAAAATCTATGTCACGTTGGTCGGTATATTTGTCATAAACAATAAATGAACCAAATAGTTATAAAAAGATAATATATACCACATCCGAATCATAGACAGGACGAGGGCCGACGGGGGCGGATACCAAAACCATCGCACTATGTAATAAGAAGGAATAATAAAAGTAACAAAATTAGACAAGTAACTATCTAAAGTAAGAATTTTTTCCTTTCAGAAAGAAGATAAGAACAAGAGGCTCACCATGGTGGTGCTGGCGACGAGATCGGCGCGGGCGATCGACGGCGGTGAAGACGGGGACGGGACGTGACGGACCGCTAAACCTAGACAAATCTCGGGGAAAATGGAGCTCGGAGGTCGAGTTTCGAGAGGACAAAGATTAACTAGTGTGGCTCAGACATTTCATCGAACACCTCATGTGCATAGGAGGTGAGCTAGAGCACCCAAATGCCCTCCCCTCGCCGGCCAGAAAAAACAGACCACTCTGGAGTGCTCTGCTGTGGCGATGGGGTATATATAGGGAACTCATTGGTCCCGGTTGGTGGCACCAACCGGGACTAAAGGCCTTTGGTCCCGGTTGGTGCCACGAAACGGGACCAATGCCCCCTTTAGTCCCGGTTGGTGGCACCAACCGGGACCAAAGGCCTTGTGCTGCCCCGCGTCAAAAGTTTAGTCCCACCTCGCTAGTTGAGAGAGCTCGAGAGTGGTTTATAAGCGCTGCTGTGCCCACCCTCTCGAACTCCTCTCAACTGCAGGCTTTCGGGCCTAACTGTTCTCTTTGCCTGTGGGGCCTACTGGGCCTTCTGCGGGCCTGAATCCTGGCCCATGGATGGGTTTCTAGTCGTATTCAGGCCGTGGGGGCCCAGTAGGTGGCATAATTTTTTTCCTCTGTTTTTTTTCTCTTTTGCTTTATTTGTTTTGTTTTGTTTCTACTTACAACAAAAAACTTATTTATTTTATTTCTAATTACTTATGTATTTTACTTTAATTATTTTATTTTTATTTATTTTACTGCTGCTATTTTTATTTATTTTACTGCTGCTATTTTTACTTAATTTATTAAGGTTTATTTATTGTAGTTACTATAGTTTATTTTATTTTATTTTATTAAGGTTTACGAGCTGTGGGAGGGACGAGGGGTGGCGACGTGCTGTGGGACACGATGCAGGGGCGAAGGAGGGAATTTAGGGTTAAGTTTTTATACGGGAACGGTTAGACAGGCTTTAGCGGGCTTTCACCGGGCTTGTGGGGTTTTACCAGGTCATCGATGAGAGTTTCCAAAAATGTCATTAGAAATCCGTCATGGATTAACAGGTTTCTTGTAGTGATATGTCGAGCACAATGAGTGGTGATCCTCCGGCCTCCCACTCGCACGCAGCCGCCGCCACCCTCCCGCTCGCTCGCCGCCGCCGTCGTCACCAGTCCCGGCGATGGCGCCGCCGCTGCCGTCGTGCCCCTGAAGACCTATTCATCTTGCCTGAAGGTGATCCTGTGTCAGATCCTGCACGATACCTCGTCGGCGACGGTGTATGAGGCATCCATGGCCCTGGTGGCGCCTTCAAGGGAGGACGCATGATCTTCAAGGGAGGATAGGCCATCAGATTCATCCACTTGGTAGCGTCTTTGTTCATCCAGGTTTGACGATTCATCTTTTCATTATCTAGTCTCTCAGGGATGTCAAACGTACCCTCAACAACTAACGTCAGCATTTATTTTGTACTGTAGTGAACCCCCTCGATGAATGCATGTCTGTTGCCGTGGCTAGAGAAAATTCTACATATCCACATCCTGATAACCAACAAGATAAGTAGCAGCTTTGATATGGAGGTATTTTCCTTCACTGCGTGCTTTTTCTTTGTGCCCTTTACTGTACTGTAGTAGCATTTGCTAAATTGCATTGAGAGAATAGGACGGCACAACAAGCTAGGGCTTCAAGAAAACCAACCAAATTCCTCTTTTTTTGGGATCAACCAACCAAATTGCTGTAATAGCACGATCCGCAAGACCTAGAAGGGATCTACACATGACATCGGTGGCTTCTCCTCCGCCTGCTATTTGCCGCTTTGACACTGTTGACAGATCTGAGTTCCACCTGCTAGGCTCGAATGGTAGATGTTACGGGCAACTGTATGTGAATCCCACTCCAAGGGATCACCCTTCTCTATCCCAGATATGGCGGTTATGGAGTTGATGGCTCGTGTTTTTTTTTCTCTTTTGCTTTATTTGTTTTGTTTTGTTTCTACTTACAACAAAAAACATATTTATTTTATTTCTAATTACTTATGTATTTTACTTTAATTATTTTATTTTATTTATTTTACTGCTACTATTTTTACTTAATTTATTAAGGTTTATTTATTGTAGTTACTATAGTTTATTTTATTTTATTTTATTAAGGTTTATTTAGTTTTATTAAGGTTTATTTATTTTATAAATATAAAAAAATGAACATAGATGCGCTTATAGAGAAAATTAAACCTAAATTCACAGTAAATTTCAATTTACTGTGAATTTAGGTGAAATTCCCTATATAAGGGCATCTATTTTCACTTTAAGAGAAGCTCAACAAGGCATAGAGGGACGGGCTTATAAACTGGTGTGAGCGCCCTTCGGTTGGCGAGGTGGGACTAAACACTGGCCGCAACTAGGACCAGCCCTTTAGTCCCGGTTTGTGGTATGAACCAGGACTAAAGGGTGGTGGGCCAGGAGCGTGGCCCATTGGTCCCGGTTTGTCCCACCAACCGGGACCAAAGGGGCCGGACGAACAGGGACCAATGCCCCCACGAGGCCCGGCAGGCCCCTGGCCGCACGAACCGGGACCAATGCTCACATTAGTCCCGGTTCGTGACTGAACCGGGACTAATGTGAATATTGCCCTGTGACCAAAGCCCAGTTTTCTACTAGTGATTATTCATGCTAGAATTGTATTAACTGAATACTTAGTACACCTGTGAATACATAAACAAAACAGAGTGTCCCTATTATGCCTCTACTTGACTAGCTCGTTAATCAAAGATGGTTATGTTTCCTGACCATAGACATGTGTTGTCATTTGATGAACGGGATCACATCATTAGAGAATTATGTGATGGACAAGACCCATCCGTTAGCTTAGCATTATGATCGTTGAGTTTTATTGCTATTGCTTTCTTCATGACTTATACATGTTCCTCTGACTATGAGATTATGCAACTCCCGAATACCGGAGGAACACCTTGTGTGCTATCAAACGTCACAACGTAACTGGGTGATTATAAAGATGCTCTACAGGTGTCTCCGAAGATGTTTGTTGCGTTGGCATAGATTGAGATTAGGATTTGTCACTCCGTGTATCGGAGAGGTATCTCTGGGCCATCTCAGTAATGCACGTCACTATAAGCCTTCCAGGCAATGTGACTAATGAGTTAGTTGCAGGATGATGCATTACGGAATGAGTAAAGAGACTTGCCGGTAACGAGATTGAACTAGGTATGATGGTACCGACGATTGAATCTCGGGCAAGTAACATACCGATGACAAAGGGAACAACGTATGTTGTTATGCGGTTTGACCGATAAAGATCTTCGTAGAATATGTAGGAGCCAATATGAGCATCTAGGTTCCGCTATTGGTTATTTACCGGAGATGTGTCCCGGTCATGTCTACATAGTTCTCGAACCCGCAGGGTCCGCACGCTTAACATTCGATGGCGATTTGTATTATGTGTTATGTGATTTCATGACCGAAGTTTGTTCGGAGTCCCGAATGAGATCATAGACATGAAGAGGAGTCTCGAAATGGTAAAGAGGTAAAGATTCATATATTGGAAGGTTGCATTTGAACATCAGAATGGTTCCGAGTGGTTCGGACATTTTGTCGGAGTACCGGGAGGTTACCAGAACCCCTCGGGAGAAGTTATGGGCCTTATGGGCCATTAGAGGGAAGCACACCAGCCCACAAGGGGCTGGTGCGCCCCCCCTTGGGCAGGAGGCCGATTAGGACTAGGAGAAGGGGGGCCCTTTCCTTCTTCTTCTCCCTTCCCCCTTTCCTATTCCGTGTGGGAGGTGGAATCCTACTAGGACTAGGGAGTCCTAGTAGGACTCCACACCTTGTCGCGCCCCCTTAGGGCCGGCTGCCTCTCCCTCTCCCTCCTTTATATACGGTGGCAGGGGCACCCAGAAGACACACAAGTTGATCTTTTAGCCGTGTGCGGTGCCCTCATCCACAGTTACACACCTCGGTCATATCGTTGTAGTGCTTAGGCGAAGCCCTGCGCCGGTAACTTCATCATCACTGTCACCACACCGTCATGCTAACGGAACTCTCCCTCGGCCTCAACTGGATCAAGAGTTCGAGGGACGTCACCGAGCTGAACGTGTGCTGATCGTGGTGGTACCGTACGTTCGGTACTTGGATCGGTTGGATCGCGAAGATGTTCGACTACATCAACCGCGTTACTAAACGCTTCCGCTTTCGGTCTACGAGGGTACGTAGACACATTCTTCCCGCTCATTGTTATGCTTCTCCAAGATAGATCTTGCGTGATCGTAGGCAATTTTTTTTGAAATACTACGTTCCCCAACAGTAGTATCAAAGCTAGGTCTATGCGTAGATGTTATATGCACGAGTAGAACACAAAGAGTTGTGGGCGATAATAGTCATACTGCTCACCAGCAATGTCTTACTTTGATTCAGCGGTATTGTTGGATGAAGCGGCCTGGACCGACATTACATGACCGCATTCATGAGACTAGTTCTACCGACTTTAGTTGAATCGAGTTTGACTACGCCCGGTCCTTGTTGAAGGTTAAAACATTACACTTGACGAAAAATCATTGTGGTTTTGATGCGTAGGTAAGAACGGTTCTTGCTAGAAGCCCGTAGCAGCCACGTAAAACGTGCAACAACAAAGTAGAGGACGTCTAACTTGTTTTTGCAGGGCTTGCTGTGATGTGATATGGTCGCGACGTGATGATATATAAATTGTTGTATGAGATGATCATGTTTTGTAACAGTTATCGGCAACTGGCAGGAGCCATATGGTTGTCGCTTTATTGTATGAAATGCAATCGCCATGTAATTGCTTTACTTTATCAGTAAGCGGTAGCGATAGTCGTAGAAGCAATAGTTGGCGAGAAGACAACGATGCTTCGATGGAGAACAAGGTGTCAAGCCGGTGATGATGGTGATCATGACGGTGCTTTGGAGATGGAGATCAGAGGTACAAGATGATGATGGCCATATCATATCACTTATTTGATTGCATGTGATGTTTATCTTTTTATGCATCTTATTTTTCTTAGTACGGAGGTAGCATTATAAGACAATCCCTCACTAAATTTCAAGGTATAAGTGTTCTCCCTGAGTATGCACCGTTGCTACAGTTCGTCGTGCCGAGACACCACGTGATGATCGGGTGTGATAAGCTCTACGTTCACATACAATGGGTGCAAGCCAGTTTTGCACACGCAGAATACTCGGGTTAAACTTGATGAGCCTAGCATATGCAGATATGGCATTGGAACAGAGATCGAAAGGTCGAGCGTGAATCATATAGTAGATATGATCAACATAGTGATGTTCACCATTGAAAACTACTCCATCTCACGTGATGATCGGACATGGTTTAGTTGATTTGGATCACGTGATCACTTAGATGACTAGAGGGATGTCTATCTAAGTGGGAGTTCTTAAGTAATATGATTAATTGAACTTAAATTTATCATGAACTTAGTCCTGGTAGTATGTGCATATCTATGTTGTAGATCAATAAGCTCGCGTATAGCTTTCCTGTTTATTTTTTGATATGTTCCTAGAGAAAAATAAGTTGAAAGATGATAGTAGCAATGATGCGGACTAGGTCCATGATCTGAGGATTATCCTCATTGCTGCATAGAATAATTATGTCCTTGATACACTGCTAGGTGACGGACCTATTGCAGGAGCATATGCATACGTTATGAACGTTTGGCAAAGCTCGGTATGATGACTACTTGATACTTTAGTGCACCATGCTTTACGGCTTAGAACCGGGACTTCCAAAACGTTTTGAACGCCACGGAACATATAAGATGTTCCAAGAGCTGAAATTTGTATTTCAGACTCATACCCGAGTCGAGAGGTATGAGACCCCTGACAAGTATTTTGCCTACAAAATGGAGGAGAATAGCTCAACCAGTGAGCATGTGCTCAAAATGTCTGAGTACTACAATCGCTTGAATCGAGTGGGAGTTAATCATCCACATAAGATAGTGATTGACAGAGTTCTCTAGTCCCTCTCACCAATTTACTAGAACTTCGTGATGAACTATAATATGTAAGGGATGACGAAAACGATTCCCGAGCTCTTCGTGATGCTGAAATCAGTGAAGGTAGAAATCAAGAAAAGCATCAAGTGTTGATGGTTGACAAGACCACTAGTTTCAAGTAAAAGGGCAAGGGAAAGAAAGGGAACTTCAAGAAGAATGGCAAGCAAGTTACCACTCCCATGAAGAAGCCCAAAGATAGACCCAAGCCTGAAACTAAGTGCTTCTACTGCTAAGGAAATGGTCAGTTGAGGTGGAACTGCCCTAGATACTTGGCGGATAAGAAGGATGGCAATGTGAACAAAGGTATATTTGATATACATGTTATTGATGTGTACTTTACTAGTGTTTATAGCAATCCCTCAGTATTTGATATTGGTTCAGTTGCTAAGAGTAGTAACTCGAAACGGGAGTTGCAAAATAAACAAAGACTAGTTAAGGGCGAGGTGATGATGTGAGTTGGAAGTGATTCCATGGTTGATAAGATCACCATCGCACACTCCCTTTACCTTCGGGATTAGTGTTGAACCTAAAATAAATTTTATTTGGTGTTTGCGTTGAGCATAAATATGATTGGATCATGTTTATTGCAATACAGTTATTCATTTAAGTCAAATAATAATTGTTGTTCTATTAACATGAATAAAATCTTCTATGGTCATACACTCAATATAACTGGTTGATTGAATCTCGATCATAGTGATACACATATTCATAATACTGAAGCCAAAAGATGCAAAGTTAATAATGATAGTGCAACTTGTATGTGGCACTGCCGTTTAGGTCATATTGGTGTAAAGCGCATGAAGAAACTCCATGCTGATGGACTTTTGGAATCACTTGATTATGAATCACCTGATGCTTGCGAACCATGCCTCATGGGCAAGATGAATAAGACTCCGTTCTCCGGAACAATGGAACGAGCAACTGACTTATTGGAAATAATACATACTGATGTATGCGGTCCAATGAGTGTTGAGGCTTGCGGCGGGTATCATTATTTTTTGACCTTCACAGATGATTTGAGCAGACATGGGTATATCTGCTTGATGAAACATAAGTCTGAAACATTTGAAAAGTTCAAAGAAATTCAGAGTGAAGTGGAAAAGCATTGTAACAAGAAAATAAGGTTTCTACAATCTGATCGTGGAGGTGAATATTTGAGTTATGAGTTTGGTCTTCATTTGGAACAATATGGAATAGTTTCGCAACTCACGCCACCTGGAACACCACAACGTAATGGTGTGTCCAAACGTCATGACTGTACTTTATTAGATATGGTGCGATCTATGATGTCTCTTACCGATTTTGCACTATTGTTTTAGGGTTATGCATTAGAGATAGCTGCATTCACGTTAAATAGGGCACCATCTAAATCCGTTGAGATGACACCGTATGAACTGTGGTTTGGCAAGAAACCTAAGCTGTCGTTTCTAAAAGCTTGGGGCCGCGATGCTTATGTGCAAAAGCTTCAACCTGATAAGCTCGAACCCAAATCCGAGAAATGTGTCTTCATAGGATACCCAAAGGAGACTGTTGGGTACACCTTCTGTCACAGATCCGAAGGCAAGATATTCATTGGTAAGAATGGATCCTTTCTAGAGAAGGAGTTTCTCTTGAACGAAGTGAGTGGGAGGAAAGTAGAACTTGATGAGGTAATTGTACCTTCTCCCGAATTGGAAAGTAGTACATCACAGAAATCAGTTCCACTGATTCCTACACATATTAGTGAGGAAGCTAATGATGATGATCATGAAACTTCAGATCAAGTTACTACTAAACCTCGTAGATCAACCAGAGTAAGGTCCACACCAGAGTGGTACGGTAATCCTGTTATGGAAGTCATGTTACTAGACGATGATGAACCTACGAACTATGAGGAAGCGATGATGAGCCCAGATCCGCAAAATGGCTTGAGGCCATCAAATCTGAGATGGGATCCATGTATGAGAACAAAGTATGGACTTTGATTGACTTGCCCGATGATCGGCGAGCCATTGAGAATAAATGGATCTTCAAGAGGAAGACGGACGTTGATAGTAGTGTTATTATCTACAAAGCTCGAATTGTCGCAAAAAGTTTTCGACAAGTTCAAGGTGTTGTCTACGATAAGATTTTCTCACTTGTAGCGATGCTTAAGTCTGTCCGAATCATGTTAGCAATTGCCACATTTTATAAAATCTGGCAAATGGATGTCAAAACTACATTCCTTAATGGATTTCATAAAGAAGAGCTATATATGATGCAACAAGAAAGTTTTGTCAATCCTAAAGGTGCTAGCAAAGTATGCAAGCTCAAGCAATCCATCTATGGACTGGTGCAAGCATCTCGGAGTTGGAATATACGCTTTGATAAGTTGATCAAAGCATATAGTTTTATACAGACTTGCGATGAAGTCTGTATTTACAAGAAAGTGAGTGGGAGCACTACAGCCTTTCTGATAAGTATATGTGAATGACATATTGTTGATCAGAAATGATGTAGAATTTTCTGGAAAGCATAAAGGAGTGTTGGAAAGGAGTTTTTCAAAGAAAGACCTCGATGAAGCTGCTTACATATTGAGCATCAAGATCTATAGAGATAGATCAAGACGCTTGATAAGTTTTTTCAATGAGTACATACCTTGACAAGATTTTTGAAGTAGTTCAAAATGGAATAGTCAAAGAAAGAGTTTTTGCCTGTGTTGCAAGGTGTGAAGTTGAGTAAAGACTCAAAACCCGACCACAACAGAAAATAGACAGAGAATGAAAAGTCATTCCCTATACCTCAGTCATAGGTTCTATAAAGTATGTTATGCTGTGTACCAGACCTATTGTGTACCTTACCATGAGTTTGGCAAGAGGGTACAATAGTGATCCAGGAGTGGATCACTGGACAACGGTCAAAATTATCCTGAGTAGAATAAGGATATGTTTCTCGGTTATGGAGGTGACAAAAAGGTCGTCGCAAATGGTTACCTCGATGCAAGCTTTGACACTGATCTGGATGACTCTAAGTCTCAATCTGGATACATATTGATAGTGGGAGCAATTAGCTAGAGTAGCTCCTTGCAGAGCATTATAGACACAGAAATTTGCAAAATACAAACAGATCTGAATGTGGCAGACCTGTCGACTAAACTTCTCTCACAAGCAAAACATGATCACACCTTAGTACTCTTTGGGTGTTAATCACATAGCGATGTGAACTAGATTATTGACTCTAGTAAACCCTTTGGGTATTAGTCACATGGCGATGTGAACTAATCACATGGTGATGTGAACTATTGGTGTTAAATCACATGGCGATGTGAACTAGATTATTGACTCTAGTGCAAGTGGGAGACTGAAGGAAATATGCCCTAGAGGCAATAATAAAGTTGTTATTTATATTTCCTTATATCATGATAAATGTTTATTATTCATGCTAGAATTGTATTAACCGGAAACTTAGTACATGTGTGAATACATAGACAAAATAGAGTGTCCCTAGTATGCCTCTACTTGACTAGCTCGTTAATCAAAGATGGTTATGTTTCCTGACCATAGACATGTGTTGTCATTTGATGAACGGGATCACATCATTAGAGAATTATGTGATGGACAAGACCCATTCGTTAACTTAGCATTATGATCGTTGAGTTTTATTGCTATTGCTTTCTTCATGACTTATACATGTTCCTCTGACTATGAGATTATGCAACTCCCGAATACCGGAGGAACACCTTGTGTGCTATCAAACATCACAACGTAACTGGGTGATTATAAAGATGCTCTATAGGTGTCTCCGAAGATGTTTGTTGCGTTGGCATAGATCGAGATTAGGATTTGTCACTCTGTGTATCGGAGAGGTATCTCTGGGCCATCTCGGTAATGCACATCACTATAAGCCTTGCAAGCAATGTGACTAATGAGTTAGTTGCAGGATGATGCATTACGGAACGAGTAAAGAGACTTGCCGGTAACGAGATTGAACTAGGTATGATGGTACCGACGATCGAATCTCGGGCAAGTAACATACCGATGACTAAGGGAACAACTTATGTTGTTATGCGGTTTGACCGATAAAGATCTTCGTACAATATGTAGGAGCCAATATGAGCATCCAGGTTCCGCCATTGGTTATTGACCGGAGATGCGTCTCGGTCATGTCTACATAGTTCTCGAACCCGCAGGGTCCGCACACTTAACGTTCGATGACGATTTGTATTATGTTTTATGTGATTTGATGACCGAAGCTTGTTCGGAGTCCCGGGTGAGATCACGGACATGACGAGGAGTCTCGAAATGGTCGAGAGGTAAAGATTCATATATTGGAAGGCTGCATTTGGACATCAGAATGGTTCCAAGTGGTTCGTGCATTTTTCCGTAGTACCGGGAGGTTACCGAAACCCCCCGGGAGAAGTTATGGGCCTTATGAGCCATAAGAGGGAAGCACACCAGCCCACAAGGGGCTGGTGCGCCCCCCCCCTTGGGCAGGAGGCCGCTTAGGACTAGGAGAAGGGGGCCGTCCCCCCCCCCTTTCCTTCTTCATCTCCCTTCCCCCTTTCCTACTCCGTGTGGGAGGTGGAATCCTACTAGGACTAGGGAGTCCTAGTAGGACTCCACACCTTGGCGCGCCCCCTTAGGGCCGGCTGCCTCTCCCTCTCCCTCCTTTATATACGAAGGTAGGGGCACCCCAAAGACACACAAGTTGATCTTTTAGCCATGTGCGATGCCCCCCCCCCCCCCCCCCACAGTTACACACCTCGGTCATATCGTTGTAGTGCTTAGGCGAAGCCCTGCGCCGGTAACTTCATCATCACCGTCACCACGCCGTCGTGCTGACGAAACTCTTCCTCGGCCTCAACTAGATCAAGAGTTCGAGGGACGTCACCGAGCTGAACGTGTGTTGATCGCGGTGGTGCAGTACGTTCGGTACTTGGATCGGTTGGATCGTGAAGACGTTCGACTACATCAACTGCGTTACTAATGCTTTCGCTTTCGGTCTACGAGGGTACGTAGACACACTCTTCCCGCTCGTTGCTATGCTTCTCCTAGATAGATCTTGCGTGATCGTAGGCAATTTTTTTGAAATACTACGTTCCCAACAACTGCATGGCTCCCAACGTGACTGCAATTGCATGACCCCCAACGTGAATGCAACTGTTGTCTAGGTTTTTCTCTTTTCAAGCATCTGTATATTTGTTTTATATTCCTTCTTCTTGATTTTTTATATGTTTGTTTTACCATTTTTCCTACATAGTTTCTTAATTTTATTTTTCTTCTACTTTTATTTTTATTTATTTATCATTTTTATTTTTCCATTGCTTATTTCTTATTTTATTCCTTTTTCATTTCTAATATTTATTCAAATGTAACTCATTCAGCTGAGATTTTTTGTCTCATTTCTAATATTTTCTTTCTTTTTTAGACGGTTTTATTATAACTCATCCAGCTGAGATTTTTTTGGTCTCATTCACTTTTGCCAGCTGTCGGATCTAATCATGCTGTGATTGGTGTTTTCTCGATGCGGCTAGCTTCGTAGCGAACGACGAGGACCGCTTGTTGTTCAGCTCTGTTGAGTAACGTGATTGTATTAGCAAACATAGGTTAGACTAGGAAATATTCTGGCTTGCCTTGTACTCCAAATAGATCATGTACTTCTATATATATATGCCCACGAGGGTTAAATAATACATCCATCATATTCTGCAACAATCCATCTTTCTTCCTTTTAACATGGTATCAGCCTAACCGATCCAAACCCTAGCCGCCGCCATCGCTTCCGCTCCGCGCTGCCCCTAGGGCGGTCGGTCTCCATGATCGCCGCCGGGGGCCGCGCCGCCCGTACCTAGGGTTCGTTCACCGATCGTGTTGACCGACTGCTCTAGAGAGTCTTCTCCCCGAGCCCTTGATCCGGGTTTCTCTCTCTGGCCGACCGCTTTGATCAACATCTATTTTTTGATTTTCCGATCTAAGATTGGTTTGCGTCGCCCGCCACTGCCGTCGACCCTCGCGCGCCTTCACTCCGACTTCGGCATCGACTACACTGGCGTCTTCTCCGACTCGACGGCCTTGCGTGCTACGCGGAGGCCCGGAACGGCCGCTGTCCATGCATCCGTCCGCATGTCGGTATGCGCTGGCCGTCGTCGCCTTGATCCGGTCGGGGATCCTACATCAAGTCAACCTCTATCCACTTCAAGCAGGATCGGACGGGACATACGTGTGTGGGTGCACCGGCTTTGCTCACATGGCGTGCGTTGCGCTGGCTCGGTCCGTGTTGTGTGCATGTTGGCTGATTGTTCATATATACGTACAAATGAACTTCCTGTCCAGCACGTGTGCTCGTGGCTTAGTTGCATGCTCATGTGACGCGACCGCTGCAGAACTCGTCGTCTCCGTCTTCGCGTCCAGTCACTCCATCTTCATTGCATGTTTGGTCTGATCAGCTGTATACATGCCTCATCTACGCCGTGCGACCGACCTGACCCGCCGGTTGCGCGCGCCTTCGCAGGCCCCGTGAAGACCGTCCCGAGTTCAGTGCGCCTCTCCACCGATCGAGCAACGGGCTACGATGCGTCGCCCTGTCGGGCCACAACGCCGCCGCCCCGTGGTTCTCCTCGCGGCTGCATCGACTCGCGCATCGCCGCTGCGTTGCCCCTTCAGGCCGTAGTGCAGCGATACGCGGTCCTCGCCGCTGCCCCGAGGTCTTCCTGCCGTCGCCCCGACCTGCTCGCCGCCGCTGCGTCGCCCCTTCGGGTCGTAGCGCCGCGGCCCGCGGTCCACTCCGCCATCACTGCGCGTCGACCTTCAGTGGTATGCGCCGCACCGTCTGCCTTGGCGCGGAAACGCCACCGTCCGCGCCAGTCTTCGTCACGCTGTCAGGGTTCTTCGCCTAATTCGAGCACTGCCGCCGCACTCCAAACTAGCCGCCGCCGCTGCTCTTCTCTCGCCGCCGCCGCCGCTAACTCCGTAGCCGCCGCCTCTGTCCGTCCAACCCGTTCGTCTTCATCCAGCTCCAGCTCGTCGCCAGCGTCGCCGTCATCTACCCCGACCACTTCATCTACTCCGACAACCGCGTGCGACATCGGCACCACGCCGATTGGCGCCACAACCGTCGTCGAGTCTTCTTCTCCGTTGGCCCTCCAATTGCTCGACATGGCGAACAGCTCGTGCAGGTCCCAGTCTCTGCATGCCTGGTGCTGGGAACACCGATGTGTGCCTTCATCCATGATGTGTTCCCGGGCCTGGCAAGCTGCTCGGCGCTTCGTCAACTTCGTCTTCGTCCGTCTACGCAAGCCCGGTGTTGGCAACACCGGTGCGTGCCTTCATCCACGATGTGTCCCCGGGCTTGGCAAACCCGCCACGACGTGTCGTCAACAACATCTTCTTACCGGCGCATCAGTACTTTGACACCACTGCGCTCATGCTAACTCGGCGCCCCTTGCGCCCGCGGCTCCACGGCGACTTTCTCGACACTGGCTACCCTGACTCGACATCGACCACAGCATTCTTCGCACGGCTACCTCGACCACGGCTCCACTACCTATGCTCTCGGCTACCACGACAAACGGCACAAAGGGCTACCGCCTTGCTTCAGCAACCTCGTCGGTTGCCACTCCAGCCACAACTCCGCGAATGCATCGACAGTTACGACTATGGGGGGTGTCCGACGGCTTGCCTTCGGATTCTTCTTCAGTATCACCGTCTGCATCGCTACCGTTGTGACTGCAGGGGGATGTTGAGTAACGTGATTGTATTAGGAAATATAGGTTAGACTAGGAAATATTCTGGCTTGCCTTGTACTCCAAATAGATCATGTACTCTTATATATATGCCCACACAACTCAAGCAATACAACGAACTATTCCACCAATCCCTCTCTCCCTTCTAACAAGCTCACTGCCCAATTTCTCTTTTTTTGTTGCAGCCGTTTTCGCTGACGACTAGGGCTATGGTGGGTTTGTCAAGTAACGCGGGCATGAAGCATTTATCCGTCGTTGTCGCTAGTGTTGGGTTACTGTGTTGTTCGTATGGGCCCTTTTAAGCCTTTTTCTTTTCTTTTTTGCCAAGTTGTGTTTTTATGAGCTTTTTCATTGACGGTTTGGGATGGTTTGTCACTTGTTTCATTTTTCTCCTATACGACACCGTAGTAGACTAATGTTTATTCCCTTACAAAAAGTAGACTAATGTTTTTGTAATAAGTTTTTTTACGACAATAATGTTTGTTATAAGTATGCTAATATTGCATAATTGGCTTTTTGCTGCGTCCAGGTTGTTTTTCTCAACGTAGTGTTTTCATTCTTTCTTTTTGTGATTTTTTGTTTTCTTCTTTTTGGATAGAAAGTGGAAGAGAGTAGTGAGACAAAAGGGCCCAACTTTTTAATTTTTCATTTTCTTTGTTTAGTTCTAAAACATTTTACTAAGGTTTTGCTAAAACTCAGCTAGCTGAGTTTAGTTTGGTCTCATTCACTTTTACATCTGTTGGTTCATGTCCCGTCGTGATTCATGGTTTTTTTGTGGCTCGTGTTGGGCTGGGATGTTGCACGTTGCTGTTTTTTTCGTGGGCCAGTTGTTGTTTCGCTGCGGCCCGCCGTTGCTTTAGTTGTGGCCTTTAGCAGCGGCAAGCATTTCGTCTCCTCTGTAGTGACAAGCTGGAGAGTGTCTCAAAAAAAAAAAAGCTGGAGAGAGTAACGGATCCTAGCGAAACCACACTGTATCCTTTTTTTTCGCTATTTTTGTTGTTAAGGGGGGCCTTGGCAGCGAGCATATGGATATCTATGTCGTTCATTTTTTTTTGGTTGAGCGTCTATGGATCTTTTCTCGTAAGAGCACTTAAATTAGTGATGACACTACTAGGGAAAATCTTATAGACAGACGCTTATTAGTAGCGCGGGTTTATACCCCTCGCCACTGCTACTTACTAGTAGCGCGGGTTTTTATCCCTCGCTACTACCAAGCGGTCTCTACCGTGTCCCCCGGGACATGTCATAGTAGTAGCGAGCGGTATAAACCCACGCTACTACTAAGTTGATAGTAGTAGCACGGTTTTATACCCCTCGCTACTACTAAGTACGAGGTAGGTGAAGTCCCCATATCCTCGGCCGAATCCCTCCTCTCTCCCTCATTCCCCCCTCTCTCCATAAGCTCTCCTATGCTGCTCCTGCCCAAGCACACCTCCTCCTCCATGACGCCCAACGAGTTCACCTCCCCATGTCGCTAGCATCCAGGAGGTCGCTCGACTTCCCCCTCGACTCTATGCCACCATGACGGAGCACCTCACCACCGGCGACCATCCCCGCTGCTACCTCCATCTCCTTCCTCTCTCCCTCGTTCTTCTTTCTCTCTCTCTCGCTCTCCCTCTGGATTGACTGACCCTCCCATGTCCTTGCCGTGCAGGTTGTCACCATGGACGACCAAGAGCTCACTGCCTTGGCTGCGAAGAGGAGCCCCATGCCGCCGCCTTGCTCGGCCATGGATCCGGACCCTCTGCAGCAGCCGCCGCTAGATCTGGTCTTCCGCCGCCCTTCCACACCCCCGGCGACCCCTGTCGACGCAGGATCGAACCATTGCTGCCATTGACAGCACGCACGGGATCCAGAATTTTTTTGTTTTTGAAATTAATAGTAGTAGCGTGGGTAGCACCCACGCTACTACCAACAGGCGTAGTAGTAGCGCGGTGATATGTCTCCAACGTATCTACTTTTGCTCACGCTTTTCCTCTTATTTTGGACTCTAATTTGCATAATTTGAATGAAACTGACCCCGGACTGACGCTATTTTCAGCAGAACTACCATGGTGTTGTTTTGTGCAGAAATAAAAGTTCTCGGAATGGAACAAAACTTTGCGAGGATTTTTTATATCAATAATAAAAATTTCTGGAGCAAAGACCCACTAGAGCGGGGCCCCTGGCTGGGCACGACCCACCAGGGCGCGCCCAGGTGGGTTGTACCCACCTGGTGGCCCCGCTGACGACCCCCCCGATACTATAAAATCACATTATTCCAGAAAAAAATCAGGTAGAACGAATTATCGCGATCCACGAGACGGAGCCGCCGCCAAGCCCTGTTCTTCCTCGGGAGCGCAGATCTGGAGTCCGTTTGGGGCTCCGGAGAGGCGGATCTTCGTTCTTCGTCATCACCAACCCATCTTCATCGCCAATTCCATGATGCTCCCCACCGGGAGTGAGTAATTCCTTCGTAGGCTCGCTGGTCGGTGAGGAGTTGGATGAGATTCATCATGTAATCGAGTTAGTTTTGTTAGGGACCGATCCCTAGTATCCACTATGTTCTTAGATTGATGTTGCTATGAATTTCCTATGCTTAATGCTTGTCACTTTGGGCCCGGGTGCCATGAATGCAGATCTGAACCGTTTATGAATTCATCATTATATCCATGTTTTAGATCCGATCTTGCAAGTTATAGTCACCTACTACGTGTTATGATCTGGCAACCCCAGAGTGACAATAACCGGGCCTACTCCCGGTGATGACCGTAGTTTGAGGAGTTCATGTATTCACTATGTGTTAATGCTTTGTTCCGGTTCTATATTAAAAGGAGGCCTTAATATCCCTTAGTTTCCAATATGGACCCCGCTGCCACGGGAGGGTAGGACAAAAGATGTCATGCAAGTTCTTTTAATAAAGCACGGATGACTATTTACGGAATACATGCCTACATTATATCGATGAACTGGAGCTAGTGCCGTATCGCCCTAGGTTATAACTGTCACATGATGAATATCATCCAACAAGTCACTGATCATATGCCTACGAATTTATCTTATATTGTTTCTACTAAGTTGCTACTGCTATCATCACTGTTACACTTGCTACCAAATTACTACTATCACTGTTACTGTTACCGTTGCTGCTGTCACTACTATCAAAACTATCAAACTACTTTGCTACTGATCAGTTTGCTGCAGATAATTAATCTCGAGGTGTGGTTGAATTGAAAACTCAGCTGCTAATACCTTCAAATATTCTTTGGCTTCCCTTGTGTCGAATCTATAAATTTGGGTTGAATACTCTACCCTCGAAAATTGTTGCGATCCCCTATACTTGTGGGTTATCAAGACCTTTTTCTAGCGCCGTTGCCGGGGAGCATAGCTATATTTGTTGAGTCACTTGGGATTATTATCATATTATCACAATGAAGAATCTGAAGGATACAAAGACTAAGATTTATCCCTCAAAGACAAGGGGAGGTAAGGAACTGCCATCCAGTTCTTCTTTAGATTCACCTTCTGTTATGAGTAAACTTGCAACACCACCACATGCTATCAATTCTAGTATGTCGCAAGTTATTGATGATGCTACTTCTACTATGAATGATGCCTATGATGATGCTAGTACCTTGCTTGATAATGATGATGTGCCACTTGGTGAACTTCTTGATGAACAAACTGCTAGAGTAATACAACATGATGTTGTTGAATCTGATGATGAGCTTGAAACTGAAAGTCCTGAAACACCTGCTAGAACTAGCCTTCCTAGATATGAATTGCCTGAGGTACTGGAAGGTTATGTTATGAGTGAAGAATTAACTAGAGATATTCTTGCTTGTAATGATAGAGATGATCTAGAGAAATTACAACACAAGTATAAAGAAAAATCTCTGAATGCTAGAATGAAATGTGATCCTAAGTTTGCTACTTCACGTATCTTTATTGATGATAAGGATTATGAATTCTCTTTCGACCCAGAGTTAATTACTTTGGTCGAATCTGATCCTTTCCATGGTTATGAAACTGAAACTGTTATGGCACATCTTACTATGTTGAATGATATAGCCACCCTTTTTACTCATGATGAGAAAACTCGATATTACTTTATTCTCAAATTGTTTCCTTTCTCATTAAAGGGTGATGCTAAAGCTTGGTACAATACTCTTACTCCTTGTTGTGTGTGTAGTCCCCAGGATATGATTTATTACTTCTCTGAAAAATATTTTCCTGCTCATAAGAAACAAGCTATCTTACATGAAATATTTAACTTTGTGCAAACTAAAGAAGATAGTCTCCCACAAGCTTAGGGGAGGCTTTGCCAGTTACTTAATGCTTTGCCTGATCATTCTCTTAAGAAAAATGAAATACTTGATATCTTCTATAATGTACTAACCGATGCTTCTAGGGACTTCCTAGATAGTTGTGCTGGTTGTGTTTTCAAGGAACGAACTATTGCTCAAGCTGAAGAATTATTGAATAACATATTGAAAAATTATGATGATTGGACTATTCCTGAACCACCGCCTAAACCCACTCCGAAGAAGAGGCGTATATTATATCTCAGTCCTGAAGATATGCAAGAGGCAAAGAAATCTATGAAGGAAAAAGGTATTAAAGCCGAGGATGTTAAAAAATTTCTTCCTATTGAAGAAATAAATGGGCTTAATACACCACCACTGCCTAAGGTGGTAGAGGTAAATTCTCTTATGAAGTTCAATGAAAATGATAATCCTCACAATATGCATCCTAGCCCATGCCTTTATGAGTTTGAAAACTACATTAGAAAACAAGATCACTTCAATGCAAATGTCATGAAACAATTGAAATATAATTCTGATATGATTGCTCCTTGAGTGACTTGTTATTTAGAATTTCAAATGATGTTAGAGGTGTTGGAAAACATGCTTCTATGGTTCAAACCCAGTTAGAACAAGTTGCTAAGTCACAAAGAGAATTGCTTGATGAAATGAATCATAATATGCATGACTTTGTTGTTAGAGTTGCAACTAGATGAGGTAAAATGACTCAGGAACCACTTTATCCCGAGGGACACCCAAAAAGAATTGAAGAAGACTCACAAAGAAATAACACTAGTGCACCTAGTCCTTCTAAAAGGAAAAAGAAAAAGAAAAATGATAGGACTTTGAACACTTCTAGTGAACCTGAAATAGAAAAACCTCCTGATAATGAAAATGAAACTTCTATCTCTGATGCTGAAACTCAGTCTGGTAATGAACACTCACCTAGTGATAATGAAAAAGATAATCGTGAGGTTCATGAAGACACTCAAACAAATAATAATAAAGAACCAGATAATGATGTTGAGATAGAACCACCAGTTGATCTTGATAACCCACAACCTAAAAATAAAAGGTATGATAAAAGATACTTTGTGGCTAGGAAACACGGTAAAGAAAGAGAACTGTGGGTTCAAAAACCTATGCCTTTTCCACCCAAGTCAACTAAAAAGAAAGATGATGAAGAATTTGAATGCTTTGCTGAAATGCTGAGGCCAGTCTTTTTATGTACTCGCTTGACTGATATCCTTAAAATGCCTCCTTATGCAAAGTATATGAAAGACATCATCACTAATAAGAGAAAAATACCGGAAGCTGAAATCTCCACTATGATTGCTAATTATACTTTTACAGATGGAGTACCTAACAAACTTGGAGATCCGGGTATACCAACTATACCTTGCTCCATCAAGAAGAATTATGTGAAAACTGCTTTGTGTGACTTAGGAGCTGGTGTTAGTGTTATGCCTTACTCTTTATATAAAATACTTCACTTGAATAAACTCACACCTACTGAAATATCTTTGCAAATGGCTGATAAATCAACTGCCATACCTATCGGTATCTGTGAGGATGTGCCCGTTGTTGTTGCTAATGTTACTATTTTGACTGACTTTGTTATACTTGAGATGCCCGAGGATGACAACATGTCGATTATCCTTGGTAGACCCTTCTTGAATACTGCAGGGGCTGTTATTGATTGCAATAAAAGCAAGGTCACTTTTCTTATTAATGGTAATGAGCATATGGTGCACTTTCCGAAGAAACAATTCCCAGTGAATGGTATTAATGTTATTGAAAAATCTCCGACAATCACTATTGGAAGTTTTCAAATACCTCTACCTACTGTCAAAAAGAAATATGAAATGATTATTGTTGGGGAGATGCATATCCCCATTGAGGTAACTTAGTGATTTACAAAACTTCTTCGGTTTCATGCTAATCGAAAGTGGTTGTTAATAAGACCTGATCAACCTTATTAATGCATCATTTTTAAACGGTATGAAGTTGATGAATTTAGTAAGGACTAATTTCTGTCCCTAACTTTTTATTCTCTGTTTTTATTAGTTAAATAAAATAAAATGCCATGTTTTGTCAGTTTTCTGAATTTTCCATGCAATAAAAAATGACCCAAAAATAAAAGTTCTCAGAATGCCCTGAAAATTTTATATGATTTTTTCCTGAATATTTAAGAATTTTTGGTGCAAAAATTACCAGAGGGAGGTGCACCAGGTGGGCACAACCCACCTGGGCGCGCCAGGACCCCCAGGCGCGCCCTGGTGCGTTGTGGTCTGATAACCCACAAGTATAGGGGATCGCAACAGTTTTCGAGGGTAGAGTATTCAACCCAAATTTATTGATTCAACACAAGGGGAGCCAAAGAATATCCTCAAGTATTAGCAGTTGAGTTGTCAATTCAACCACACCTGGATAACTTAATATCTGCAGCAAAGTATGTAGTAGCAAAGTAGTATGGAAGTAACGGTAACAGTGGCAAAAGTAACAGCAGCAGTTTTGTAGTAATTGTAACAGTGGCAACGAAAAAGTAACTAAGCAAAGATCAATATGTGAAAAGCTCGTAGGCATTGGATCAGTGTTGGATAATTATGTTGGATGCGATTCTCATGCAATAGTTATAACATAGGGTGACACAGAACTAGCTCCTGTTCATCAATGTAATGTAGGCATGTATTCCGAATATAGTCATACGTGCTTATGGAAAAGAACTTGCATGACATCTTTTTGTTGGGGAACGTAGTAATTTCAAAAAAATTCCTACGCACACGCAAGATCATGGTGATGCATAGCAACGAGAGGGAGAGTGTTGTCCACGTACCCTCGTAGACTGACAGCGGAAGCGTTATTACAACGCAGTTGATGTAGTCGTACGTCTTCACGATCCGGCCGATCAAGTACCGAACGCACGGCACCTCCGAGTTCAGCACACGTTCAACTCGATGACGTCCCTCGAACTCCGATCCAGCCGAGTGTTGAGGGAGAGTTTCGTCAGCACGACGGCGTGGTGACGATGATGATGTTTCACCGACGCAGGGCTTCGCCTAAGCTCCGCAACGGTATTATCGAGGTGTAATATGGTGGAGGGGGGCACCGCACACGGCTAAAATATCGTATATCAAGTGTGTCCATGGGGTGCCCCCCTGCCCCCGTATATAAAGGAGCAAGGGGGAGGCCGCCGGCCTAGGGAGGAGAGGCGCGCCAGAAGGGGGAGTCCTACTCCCACCGGGAGTAGGACTCCTCCTTTCCTTGTTGGAATAGGAGAAGGGAAGGGAGAAGGAGAAAGAAGGAAGGGGGCGCCCCCCTTCCCTAGTCCAATTCGGACCAGACCATGGGGAGGGGCGCGACCACCTTTTGAGGCCTTTCTCTCCTTTCCCGTATGGCCCATTAAGGCCCAATACGAATTCCCGTAACTCTCCGGTACTCTGAAAAATACCCGAATCACTCGGAACCTTTCCGAAGTCCGAATATAGTCGTCCAATATATCGATTTTTACGTCTCGGCCATTTCGATACTCCTCGTCATGTCCCCGATCTCATCCGGGACTCCGAACTCCTTCGGTACATCAAAACTCAATAAAACTGTCATCATAACGTTAAGTGTGCGGACCCTACGGGTTCGAGAACTATGTAGACATGACCGAGACACCTCTCCGGTCAATAACCAATAGCGGGATCTGGATGCCCATATTGGCTCCCACATATTCTACGAAGATCTTTATCGGTCAGATCACATAACAACATACGTTGTTCCCTTTGTCATCGGTATGTTACTTGCCCGAGATTCGATCGTCGGTATCTCGATACCTAGTTCAATCTCGTTACCGGCAAGTCTCTTTACTCGTTTCGTAATACATCATCCCGCAACTAACTCATTAGTCACAATGCTTGCAAGGCTTATAGTGATGTGCATTACCGAGTGGACCCAGAGATACCTCTCCGGCAATCGGAGTGACAAATCCTAATCTCGAAATACGCCAACCCAACAAGTACCTTTGGAGACACCTGTAGAGCACCTTTATAATCACCCATTTACGTTGTGACGTTTGGTAGCACACAAAGTGTTCCTCCGGTAAACGGGAGTTGCATAATCTCATAGTCATAGGAACATGTATAAGTCATGAAGAAAGCAATAGCAACATACTAAACGATCGGGTGCTAAGCTAACGGAATGGGTCAAGTCAATCACGTCATTCTCCTAATGAGGTGATCCCGTTAATCAAATGACAACTCATGTCTATGGCTAGGAAACATAACCATCTTTGATTAACGAGCTAGTCAAGTAGAGGCATACTAGTGACACTCTGTTTGTCTATGTATTCACACATGTATTATGTTTCCGGTTAATACAATTCTAGCATGAATAATAAACATTTATCATGATATAAGGAAATGTATAATACTTTATTATCGCCTCTAGGGCATATTTCCTTCACTTTTGTCCTACCCTCCCGTGGCAGGCGGGTCCTATTGGAAACTAAGGGATATTAAGGCCTCCTTTTAATAGAGTACCGGACTAAAGCATTAACACTCAGTGAATACAAGAACTCCTTAAACTACGATCATCACCGGGAGTGGTCCCAATTATTGTCACGACGGGGTTACCGGATCATAACACATAGTAGGTGACTAATGACTTGCAAGATAGGATCAAGAACTCACATATATTCATGAAAACATAATAGGTTCAGATCTGAATTCATTACACTCGGGCCCTAGTGACAAGCATTAAGCACAACAAAGTCATAGCAACATCAATCTCAGAACATAGTGGATACTAGGGATCAAACCCTAACAAAACTAATTCGATTACTTGATAAATCTCATCCAACCCATCACCGTCCAGCAGGCCTACGATGGAATTACTCACACACGGCGGTGAGCATCATGAAATTGGTGATGGAGGAAGGTTGATGATGACGACGGCGACGGATTCCCCTCTCCGGAGCCCCGAACGGACTCCAGATCAGCCCTCCCGAGAGAGATTAGGGCTTGGTGGCGGCTCCGTATCGTAAAATGCGATGAATCCTTCTCTCTGATTTTTCTCTCCCCAAATGTGAATATATAGAGTTGGAGTTGACGTCGGTGGAGCTCCAGGGGGCCCACGAGACTGGGGGCGCGCCCAGGGGGTAGGCACGCCCCCACCCTCATGGACAGGGTGTGGGCCCCTTGGTCTTGATTCTTTCACCAGTATTTTTAATATATTCGAAAAATATTCTCCGTGAAGTTTCAGGTGATTCCGAGAACTTTTATTTCTGCACAAAAATAACACCATGGCAATTCTGCTGAAAATAACGTCAGTCCGGGTTAGTTCCATTCAAATCATTCAAGTTAGAGTCCAAAACAAGGGCAAAAGTGTTTGGAAAAGTAGATACGATGGACACGTATCATGGTCCCCACGTGGGCCCCCTCACTTATCTCTTTAGCCCACATCATCACTCACCTCCAAAAAAATCCCCATTGCTCTCTCTCCCGTGTTCTTGAGCTCAAACCCGCGGATTCTGATCTCTTTGCTCGAAGCTCCGTTTCTGAAACTGTTTCGGGGGATTGTTGCTTGGTATGTGACTCCACCATTTGTCCAATTAGTTTTTGTTTTAGTGGTTTATACTTTGAATAATTAGCTACTCTTGGTGCTGCTGTAGATGTGCTTGCATGTTCAATTCTTAGTGTTCTAAGTAGTTTGAATGCTTGCTATGGCCTCTATGTATCCCTATGAGTAGTTGCTATCAATTTTGTGAAGTTTTGTTGAGAAAATTTTGTTAACTAAAAATTCAGATTTTTGTTCATAGGAAAAAGTGTACGCGGACATGATGAACCTATTTGGAAGGAGTTCCTCGAGGGCATCACTACAATAAAAAGACAAATCAGTGATATTTTGGGCCGAACGAATTTTTTTTCTATCATAGTTATGACACTTCTATGACGACAATTGTGACAAAACCCGGTATCATCATAGATGTGGTGGGCTCCTACTTCTATGACAAAAAATCATGAAAGAAAATGGGCTTTTCGTCCTGGGCGGGGCGAAGACACAGCTGCATGACATTCTTTGGGCCGCCCATGACGGAAAAAACCGTGGTAGAAGCGAGGGCGAGGAAAATATCGGGGTGTTCCCGGTTACGGTGGTTGGTCGGGGCCGAGCGATGCGCGTTTCTCTCGTACACGCACGCGCGTGGGTGTGAGGCGTTGGGCTCTAACTGAACCCGAGCGATCGATCTATGGCTGTTAACTGAACCCGATCAAGCGATTCCTTCGCTGCTGCTGCTAACTGAAGCCGATCGATGCTGCCTCTGGATGAACAGTGAGCGTTGCTGGGGGGGGGGGGTTGGATGAACAGTTCCCGGTGGGGGTGGATGAACAGGACCCCGTGGTGTTGCCTCTGGATGAACAGGACCCCGAACGATCGAGCCGGTTGGGGTTGGATGAACAGGACCCCGTGGAGGGCTGGATGAACAGGACCACCTCGTGGAGGGCTGGATGAACAGTAGATGGTGGAGGGCTGGATGAATAGTAGCCCATGGAGGGGTGGTTGAACAGGAGCCCATGGAGAGGGCTGGTTGAACAGTAGCCGGTGGAGTAGCGCGCGGTGGAGGCTGGATGAACAGGAGCCCGTGGATGAACAGTCACAGGTGGTGGCTGGAGGAGGTCGACGGTGGATGAACAGTAGCCCGTCGAGGCTGGAGGGGGTCGACGGTGGAGATGAACAGTATCCCGTGGAGTCCCGTTTTACGATACGCCACACCCCTCCCGATGAATAGGACCCCCGTTTCGACAGTAGGAGGTCCGTTTCCTCCGTTTTGCGGTACGCCAGACCCCTCCCGATGAGCAGGATCCCGTTTTGACCATGGACGGTCGAACACAAGACCGTTTCCTCCGTTCTGCGGTACGCCAGGCCTAGTTTCCATCGGCTATTCCATCCAAGCCCTCCCGATGAACACGACGACGCATTCCGTTCCGACCCAGCCGGTTGGCTCCCCATGAACACGACGACGACGCAGTTTCTCGGTTCGGACCCAGCCATGTACGCGAGCCCTGGCCGTACGTATGCGCGAGTAGGCGTTCGAGACCCCGCCCGTATGTACGTGCGTGGCCGTATTTTCTTTCTTGCACATTGGCCGCTGTACTTACGTGTACATGCTACGTGCGCGCCTCTACATCGACCAGTATGTATGTACACGTTCGCGACCAGAATGACAACGCTACGTACGCTTCGACCAGGTGGGTCCCGACTGTCAGGCACTTCCTTGCGTGCGAAGATGTAGCTGGTGGGTCCCAGCAGTCAGGGGGACCAATCGTTTTTTTTTGCCCGGACGCACTTCCTTGCGTGTGAAGATGTAGCTGGTGGGTCCCAGCAGTCAGGGGGAAACGTTTTTTTCGCGAAATACGGTATCCCGTCCGGTGGGTCCCCGCTGTCACGTGGAGGAATAATTATTTTGCGCGTAATAAGGAGGCACTTCCTTGCTGCGGTCGTGGACCCAGCTGCCAGCCTCTCCACGTACAGTCCACGTCCGATGGAAGCCGTTCCTTGACCATGTTGACCATGCCGCGCCGAGAGCACCAGTGCGGGGGACGACGGCGAGGCCTAGGAAGGGGACGACGCGGAGCCGGGGAAGACGCGACAGTGGAAGCCTTCTCGGAGAGGAGTACGAGGGTTCACTGGTTCGGCTGTCGTCGCCGCAGAATAACAGGGGGTGTGGGTAAGTGGAGGGCTGGCCTGGCCAGCGGTGGGAGTAGTAGGGGGCAGTGAGGCCTCCGCGGCAGCACAACCGGCCGCGGGAGGCAGGAGCACGAGGCACGACCGGCGCTGGTTTGGGCGGCTGGAGCAAGAAGACCAGAGGTTGAAGAAGCACTACGGCCGTTGGATGGACATCGTACGGTCACTGGAGCTAGAATCGTGCATATTGACTAAGTTGACAAAGCCCTCCGCCCCGTCAACTTAGTAGGCCCACAAGTCAGCCTGCCACTATACTGGGTCCCAACTAGCAGGGGGAGTATTCATTTTTTTGTGTAATAAGGAGGCACTTCCTTGTGTGCGAAGATATAGCTGGTGGGTCCGAGCTGTCAGCGGCGGTAACGTTTTTATTCGTGAAATACAGAGGCCCTTTCGGTGGGTCCCAGATGTCAGGTGGAGGAATCATTATTTTGCGCGTAATAAGGAGGCATTTCCTTGCGTGCGGTCGTGGACCCAGCTGTCAGCCTCTCCACGTATAGTCCACTTCAGATGCATGTCGGTCGTTGACCACGTTGACCAGGCCGCGCCGAGAGCACCAGGGCGGTAGATGACGGCGAGGCCTAGGAAGAGAACGACACGGAGCCAGGGAAGACTCGGCAGTTGTTTCCCACGCGAAGGGGAGTACGACTGTACGAGGGTTTACTGGTTCGTCTGCCGTCGCCGGAGAATAACAACAGGTGTGGGTGAGTAGAGGGATGGCTAGGCCAGCGATGGGAGTATGGTGGGGCGGTGAGGCCAGCGCGGCAGCACAGCCGGCCGTGGGAAGGAGGGAGCAGGCAGTCCCGCCGGCGCTTGTTTGAGCGGCTAGAGCAGGAAGAGCAGAGATTGAAGAAGCACGACGGTCGTTGGATGGACATCCAACAGTCACTGCTTGTGCGTCAACCTTTTTTTAGGAAAGCCTCAAATCTGTGGAAAACAGCATACAACCCATCTGCCATTATTTCTAATAATTTACAACCCATTTGCTAATTCTTAAGGTTTTTTTGGAGCCCATAATCTTTTTGTTAGCATTATAGCCCATATTGTGGCCATGGTTAAAAAATTATATGAAATTTTGCATATTTCGGTGCGGTCCGAACTGTTTTTAATCCCGAAATTTCGAGTCACATTCAAACTGATTTTAAAAATAAATGTATATCAATATAAAATCCAACAAATTGTCCACACATAAAAATCAATGCAATTTAAAATCTCGAAATGAAAAAAGAAATTTGAAACTAATTGCCGGTTTGATGTGTTTTAAAAATGTACAACCCATTTCTCATTACTGATAGGCCATTTTCTTGGCCAGCCGAACCAAGCTCTCCTCGTCTTGAAAAATTTGCAGCCAAACATGCCTGACAAAGCGACTTACTTGGCAAATCACAAAAAACTGGGCTGTGGCCGTGGACCCAGCTGCCAGCCTCTCCACGTACAGTACTCTTCCGATGGAAGTCGGTCGTTGACCAAATTGACCACGCCGCGCCGAGAGCACCAAGGCAGTGGACGACGGCGAGGCCTAGGAAGGGGACAACGCGGAGCCGGGGAAGACGCGACAGTGGATGCCCACGCGGAGAGGAGTACGAGGGTTCACTGGTTCGGCTGTGGTGTGAGGCTGCCGTCGCCGCAGAATAACAGGGGGTGTGGGTGAGTGGAGGGATGGCCTGGCCAGCGGTGGGTGGCGAGGCCTCCGCGGAAGCACAGCCGGCCACGCGAGGTAGGAGCAGGCGGCACGACCTGCGCTGCTTTGGGCGGCTGGAGCAAGAAGACCAGAGGTTGAAGAAGCACTATGGCCGTTGGATGGACATCATACGGTCACTGGAGCTAGAATCGTTCATATTGACTAAGTTGACAAAGCCCTCCATCCCCGTCAAGTTAGTAGGCCCACAAGTCAGCCACCCACTATGGTGGGTCCCAGCTAGCAGGGGGTATTCATTTTTTTGTGCGTAATAAGGAGGCACTTCCTTGCGTGCGAAGATATAGCTGGTGGGTCCGACCTGTCAGCGGGGGGAACGTTTTTTTCGCGAAATACAGAAGCCCTTCCCACGTACAGTCCACGTATAGTGCGTAATAAGGAGGAACTTTCCTTGCGTGCGACCATGGACTTCGTGGGTCCCAGCCGTCAGGCTCTCCACGTACAATCCTCTTCCGATGACTCTCGTATGTTGACCACGCCGCGCCCAGCGCACCGAGGCGGTGGACGACGGCTAGGCCCCAGACTGGAACGACCCGGAGATGGGGAAGACGCGGCAGTGGAGTCGCAGACGGAGAGGAGTGGGAAACTTGACTGGTTCGGGTGCGGGGTGGGCCTACACTCGACAGAGAATAACAGGAGGTGCGGAGTGGAGGGATGGCCTGGCCGTCGGCGGGGTAGCGTTTCATCGAGGAGCGCAAAACAAGGCCGCTGGACGCCGGAGGCTGGGGCAGGCAGTCCCGGCAGCGCTGGGGGAAGAAGACAAAAGATTGAAGAAGAATGCCGGCCGTTGGATGTATCCAACGCCTTCTTAGGCTTCGACCTACTGGCCCACATGTCAGCCAGTCCATTTGTTTTTTAGTCCATTTTGTGGGCTGGGTGAAACAATGATGTAGCATCTATGCGGCCCATTTATATATATGGTAGAATTTAAAGCCCATTTGCATTTTTCTCGAAATCCGCGGACTTGCTCGGCTGGGTGAAAATATCATGTTGGGCTAGACGGAGAAATGTTATAAAAACATAAACACATGATTGCACGTCTATTACTGCATTGGTCAGTAAAATCTTTGCAAGCTTATGTACGCAATCACTAGGAGTTAACTTGCGAAGTTATATATAAAGAATTATTATTATTATTTTGTAAGAACTTTCAACTTACGAAATAAAATATCATTTTAATTTGATGAGTTAATAGTACGTGGGGTATTATTATTTTTTAGGCTAGACGTGGTACAGTTGAGTTGGTTAGGGAAAAGTACTGGGTGAAAACTCAGTTTACATCGAAAAAGAAAGTGGAAGAAAATTCAGATATAGGATTAACGAAAACAAAAAATAAAGGAAGCGGGAAGGTCTATAAAATGGTTGGACGAATGACAGGTTTAATGGAAACTTACGTTGTTTCTAATATATATATATATATATATATATATATGTAATAAAATAAGATATAAATATAGGTTCAGTTTTGCATTCTTATAGAAAATAGGTTCAGTTTTGCATTCTTATAGAAAAATAGAACTGAGCTGTGCGTCGTCTAGAAAAAAGAAACATAACTTGGGCTACCGATGTTATAGAAAAGCTAGGTTGGGAGGCCCAGAGGTCGCTTGATACCTGCTGGATCCAAAAAATGTTGAAACATGTCGTGGGCTGCCCATGTTAAACAACAAAACCTAAGCCATGGACCTAGTGGGCCCAGGACTGTCAGCCTCTCGACGAACAGTTGTCTCCCGATTCCTCTTGTTTTGCTGACCATGTTGGGAACGACAGACGGCGGCGCCGCGGCTAGAGCACCAAGGCGGAGGACGACGTCGAGACCTCGGACCGAACGAACCAGAGCGGGGGAAGACGCAGGTGGAGTGGAGTACGAGGGTTGACTTGTTCGGGTGCAGGGTGGGCTGGTGGAGCTGCCACCGCCGGACAATGTGTGGTAGTAGAGGGATGGTCTGGCCAACGCCATAGGCTATGATGGCCAGCCGCTGTATAGGAAGAGGACGAAAGATTAAACAAAATAAAGAAATACAAATGGATAGGTGGTTGGTCCCATATGTCTGTGTACGAGACCTGCTGGGTCCACCTGAGGAGGGGAATATGTTGGGAGGAAGGAGATTCAAAGCACGGTAGCCGAGTGAACTAGTTTTTTTTAACGGACAAGTGAACTAGTTACATACATAAGAAAATAGCCACTAAAAAGCAAACAGGTTAATGGTTTCTTAAAAGAAATATTTCGGACAAAACAGATAATTACGACACATAGGCTAATGCATGAAACACTCAGATGATAAAGGTGCTTATATATAGATAAAGTACAACATCTAGACCTTCCGGGCACGCTTGATCATGACGCTGCGGCTGTCCGTGTACTCGTCGGTTACGGGAAGCAAACACGCCCTCATGTCCAAGATCTGCGTGTACATGTCATAGCATGTGTATGCGTCCTTGGCCGCGTAGGTTATGTAGGCTAGATTCAGAGGTACCTCCCATGTGTTCAGGTCCTTGGTATCGTTGTCTTCTTTCATGTTGGCGTATCAGGGGTCGATGATGGTCTCGGCGAGGTCAACCACAGAGTCCTTCTCCTGCCCGTTGCTGATGATCTTGTATTGCTTCTGGATGTCGACAAGCTTGTTGCACCAGATGGCCGAATCATCGCGTTCTTCCTTCTCTCCACCGTAGCGAAGGTGCAGTCGGTGCTGGCGATGAAACGGGCGAATGCTCCAGAACCTCTGATGGCCCTGCAGAAGTGGTAGATGAGAACCTCGTCCTGCACACATACCTGGGCGACGGCGATCCACTGGTCCCTGTCAGGAGACGAATGGATGGGCACAAGGTCTAGTCCTGCAACCTTGTGCTTTCTCGTCCTGTAGGTACTGCTTGAACTCGGCGAGGCAGAGCTTCACCGAGTCCGGATCGTTGGTGTACATCACATTCAACTTGGTGCAGCCATAAGACTGAACGACGAACTCAAAGGGGAACTCCTTGCTGAAGTCCATATCCAGCAGGCTCACCCCTCGGATCGCCATTGGAGTCTCTTCAAGTGAACGAGTGTGTAGGCGGCGGCAGCAGTTCGTTTTTCAGCTCTTGGGGAACTGGATTCAACAGTAAACTTAGTGTGTACAGGCGACAACAGTTACTACCCCTCCCTCCTCCGCTGCACGCCCGGCAGAAGATGCACCCTCGGCGCATTCAAACGCCTCCATTAATAAACCTACTCCGGCCACACGTCGGTTCACGAGCGGGTCTGTATTGGTACTGTAATAACAGGAGTTAGTGGTCACTTTACTTAAATTTAATTAGCTTTAAAAGAAATTTATACTTAAAACAAGCAATGCATTGGCTCGTTCTATGAGTGCCACATGATCAACATGCACAACAATTAGAATTATTATTCTCAGGACGCACACGATCAGCACATTTGTCGCACTTTCACAAAGATAATACTACCAAGTTTGAACTGTTTGTTATGGTTGTTGTCCTCTGCATCATCATGTCGTGTTTCCCATCTTGCAAGATTCAGAACCAACAAATAAGATCCAAATAATAAGTACAACAAGGATGCCTACACATCTCATTGATTCCCAGCTTGCAAGATTCAGAACCAACAAATAAGATCCAAATAATAAGTACAACAAAGATGCCTACACATCTCATTGATTCCCAGCTTGCAAGATTCAGAATCAACAAATAAGATTCAAATAATAAGTACAACAAAGATGCCTACACATCTCAATGATTCCCAGCTTGCAAGATTCAGAACCAACCCATTAGAACCTTTTGATAAAGTGAATATCGGGATTAAATCCATCTTGGCTACCCATGTCATACAATCGAAGAACTTGGTGAATGCTCTTGACCGTCACAACATCTGTAGTTGAGTATTCCTGTTTGCACAGCACAAACAAGAAGAGCATGCTTACTATCATAGTTGCACTTTTTGAACTCAATCTGCACCTCCACTCGGATGAGGCCTGCCTGGAATTCCATGATTCAATTCATGCGCCTTTTTCTGCAGTTCACCTGAAATGAAGCAAAGATTGCATCATTCAGCTAGCAAGAAGTACTTGCTCTCGTGAGCTGGCAGGTTCTTCTTTATTAGTTGCACTAACATTGAGGAACATTAAGGTTGGTTGTCCGGCTCATGTAAGGTGCAACTATAATTTGCTTATCCTTTTGTGCAGTTCCACTAAAATAAAGTGCCATTGTGGTGACAGTTACGGCTCATCTTGCAAAGGCTAATTAAATGTTACACGAGATTACCAGCAGAATTTGACAGAGATTTTGGATACTCCAATCACTATTTTGTGCAGTTCCACCAAAATTGAGAGATGTTGCCCAAGTGACATTTTAGTTGAACTGCACAAGACACTCATTCCAAAAAAAGTGTTTTGTGCAGTTCACCAAAAGGTCACAATAGCAACAAGGTGAAATGGATATCCCTATCTGCACAAAAAGATAGAAAGTAAACAGTTGCTGGTCAATAAGAATATACGAAACATATACGAAATGAAAAGAAGCATCTTAATTATGTTCATGGCAATCATGCAAGGACAGTACAAATTTTAAAACGTCAGCAATGCTTCATGTTACCAGAAGCATTACGATCAACAATGAGATTCCTCAAATATGGGATTACTTTAATGGTGGCATTGCTTGTTTACCAGATACAGTAAATCAACAGCAGCTAAAGAGTTGGTTTAACGGCATGGGACCGTGGGGACACCAGGACACTCAGCAGTGTAAAGGAGCAACTTACTTATCATACCGGGGAAAACAGAAGGAGTACCATTTGTAACATAGTTTACTTGCATCTTATCACTGGAGGCATTATATTAACAATAACACTGGTTAGACATGTCCCTAAGGTAACAGTGTGATCGCTTCGTTTTACATGCGCCCTTACATTAACAACAGCAAAAGGTTGGTATAAGGACATGCGACAGTGGACGCATCAGCACAATGTACCTACAAGGAGGCATAAAGTGGTGATGCCGAGTTTGTTCATGCTATGTGAGGACAGCAAATCTAATCCTGGAGACCTTTTACTATGTGAGGGCAGCAAACCTAATTCTGGAGACCTTTTACTATGTTAGGGCAGCAAATCTAATCCTGGAGACCTTTTACTATGTGAGGGCAGCAAATCTAATCCTGGAGACCTTTTTACTATGTGAGGGCATCAAATCTAATCCTGAGACCTTTTACTATGTGAGGGCAGCAATTCTAATCCTGGAGACCTTTTACTATGTGAGGGCAACAAATCTAATCCTGGACATACTCTGTTGACTTGTCCACCAGCCGCCACTTTCTATCCTTTTTTCAACCAATAATAGATCTGTTCCTTATCCAGTTTGTACTGCGTTTTCCCATTATTTCCCTTTTCAACCAAGAGACCGGTTGGGTATCCGGTCTCTACTACTTTCACCATATTATTTCCTCTTTGAATCAAGTCCTAGATTCATGCTACAACTTCCCCCCCTTTGTTCGTTGTTTGAACAAAGTCCTAGATTCGAATGCATGAAGTAGTTTTACCTCTAATAGTACTAAAAATTTAGGTGGCTTTGGAAGAGCTGATGGGAGTAGAAACAGATGCAAATGTAGGCACATGTGTTGGAAATATGCCCTAGAGGCAATAATAAATAGGTTATTATTATATTTCCTTGTTCATGATAATCCTTTATTATCCATGCTAGAATTGTATTGATAGGAAACTCAGATACATGTGTGGATACATAGACAACACCATGTCCCTAGTAAGCCTCTAGTTGACTAGCTCGTTGATCAATAGATGGTTACGGTTTCCTGACCATGGACATTGGATGTTGTTGATAACGGGATCACATCATTAGGAGAATGATGTGATGGACAAGACCCAATCCTAAGCCTAGCACAAGATCGTGTAGTTCATTTGCTCAGAGCTTTTCTAATGTCAAGTATCATTTCCTTAGACCATGAGATTGTGCAACTCCCGGATACCGTAGGAATGCTTTGGGTGTACCAAACTTCACAACGTAACTGGGTGGCTATAAAGGTGCACTACAGGTATCTCCGAAAGTGTCTGTTGGGTTGGCACGAATCGAGACTGGGATTTGTCACTCCGTGTAAACGGAGAGGTATCTCTGGGCCCACTCGGTAGGACATCATCATAATGTGCACAGTGTGACCAAGGAGTTGATCACGGGATGATGTGAGTTACAGAACGAGTAAAGACACTTGCCGGTAACGAGATTGAACAAGGTATAGGGATACCGACGATCGAATCTCGGGCAAGTAACATACCGATAGACGAAGGGAATTGAATACGGGATTGATTGAATCCCCGACATCGTGGTTCATCCGATGAGATCATCGTGGAACATGTGGGAGCCAACATGGGTATCCAGATCCCGCTGTTGGTTATTGACCGGAGAACGTCTCGGTCATGTCTGCATGGTTCCCGAACCCGTAGGGTCTACCCACTTAAGGTTCGATGACGCTAGGGTTATAGGGAAAGTATGTACGTGGTTACCGAATGTTGTTCGGAGTCCCGGATGAGATCCCGGACGTCACGAGGAGTTCCAGAATGGTCCGGAGGTAAAGATTTATATATGGGAAGTCCTGTTTTGGTCACCGGAAAAGTTTCGGGTGATATCAGTAATGTACCGGGACCACCGGGAGGGTCGCGGGGGTCCACCAAGTGGGGCCACCAGCCCCAGAAGGCTGCGTGGGCCAAGTGTGGGAGGGGACCAGCCCCAGGTGGGCTGGTGCGCCCCCCCACCAAGGCCCAAGCGCATGGGAGAGTGGGAGGAGGCAAACCCTAGGTCCAGATGGGCCTTGAGGCCCACCCTAGTGGCGCCCCCCCTCTCCTCTCCTTGGCCGCCCCCTTGGATGGGATCTAGGGCTGGCCGCCTCCTCTTGGGGTGGGAACCCTAGAGGGGGGCGCAGCCCCCTCCCCCCTATATATAGTTGAGGTTTGGGCTGCCCAAGATACACGAGAACGTCTCTCTTTCGGCGCTGCCCTACCCCTCTCCCTCCTCCTCCTCTCCCGCGGTGCTTGGCGAAGCCCTGCGGGATTGCCACGCTCCTCCATCACCACCACGCCGTCGTGCTGCTGCTGGATGGAGTCTTCCCCAACCTCTCCCTCTCACCTTGCTGGATCAAGGCGTGGGAGACGTCACCGGGCTGCACGTGTGTTGAACGCGGAGGCGACGTGGTTTGGCGCTTAGATCGGAATCAACCGCGATCTGAATCGCTACGAGTACGACTCCCTCATCCGCGTTCTTGCAACGCTTCCGCATCGCGATCTACAATGGTATGTAGATGCACTCCCCTTCCCCTCGTTGCTAGATTACTCCATAGATTGATCTTGGTGATGCGTAGAAAATTTTGAATTTCTGCTACGTTCCCCAACAGTGGCATCATGAACTAGGTCTATGCGTAGTTTCTATGCACGAGTAGAACACAAAGTAGTTGTGGGCGTCGATGTTGCCAATTCTTCTTGCCGCTACTAGTCTTATCTTGTTTCGGCGGCATTGTGGGATGAAGCGGCCCGGACCGACCTTACACGTACGCTTACGTGAGACAGGTTCCACCGACTGACATGCACTAGTTGCATAAGGTGGCTAGCGGGTGTCTGTCTCTCCCACTTTAGTCGGAACGGATTCGATGAAAAGGGTCCTTATGAAGGGTAAATAGAAATTGGCATATCACGTTGTGGTTTTACGTAGGTAAGAAACGTTCTTGCTAGAAACCTATACAAGCCACGTAAAAACTTGCAACAACAATTAGAGGACGTCTAACTTGTTTTTGCAGCATGTGCTATGTGATGTGATATGGCCAGAAGATGTGATGAATGATATATGTGATGTATGAGATTGATCATATTCTTGTAATAGGAATCACGACTTGCATGTCGATGAGTATGACAACCGGCAGGAGCCATAGGAGTTGTCTTTATTTTTTGTATGACCTGCGTGTCATTGAATAATGCCATGTAAATTACTTTACTTTATTGCTAAGCGCGTTAGCCATAGAAGTAGAAGTAATCGTTGGCGTGACAACTTCATGAAGACACAATGATGGAGATCATGATGATGGAGATCATGGTGTCATGCCGGTGACAAAGATGATCATGGTGCCCCGAAGATGGAGATCAAAGGAGCAAAATGATATTGGCCATATCATGTCACTATTTGATTGCATGTGATGTTTATCATGTTATGCATCTTATTTGCTTAGAACGACGGTAGTAAGTAAGATGATCCCTCACTAAAAATTTCAAGAGACGTGTTCCCCCTAACTGTGCACCGTTGCGAAGGTTTGTTGTTTCGAAGCTCCACATGATGATCGGGTGTGATAGATTCTAACGTTCGAATACAACGGGTGTTGACGAGCCTAGCATGTACAGACATGGCCTCGGAACACATGCGAAACACTTAGGTTGACTTGACGAGCCTAGCATGTACATACATGGCCTCGGAACACAAGAGACCGAAAGGTCGAACATGAGTCGTATAGCAGATACGATCAACATGGAGATGTTCACCGATGATGACTAGTCCGTCCCACGTGATGATCGGACACGGCCTAGTTTGACTCGGATCATGTATCACTTAGATGACTAGAGGGATGTCTATCTGAGTGGGAGTTCATTAATCAGATGAACTTCATTACCATGAACATAGTCAAAAGGTCTTTGCAAATTATGTCATACGCTTTAGTTCTACTGTTTAAGATACGTTCCTAGAGAAGATTTAGTTGAAAGTTGGTAGTAGCAATTATGCGGACTGGGTCCGTGAACTGAGGATTGTCCTCATTGCTGCACAGAAGGCTTATGTCCTTAATGCACCGCTCGGTGTGCTGAACCTCGAGCGTCGTCTGTAGATGTTACGAAACATCTGACATACACGTTTTGATGACTACGTGATAGTTCAGTGCGTATTGCTAATGGTTTAGAATTGTGGCACCAAAGACGGTTTTGAAACGTCGCAGAACATATGAGATGTTCCGAAGACTGAAATTGGGATTTCAGACTAGTGCCCACGTCAAGAGGTATGAGACCTCTGACAAGTTTCTTAAACCTGCAAACTAAGGGAGAAAAGCTCAATCGTTGAGCATGTGCTCAGATTGTCTGAGTACCACAATCGCTTGAATCGAGTGGGAGTTAGTCTCCCAGATGAGATAGTGATGGTTCTCCATAGTCACTGCCACCAAGCTAGTAGAGCTTCGTGATGAACTATAACATATCAGGGATAGTTATGATGATCCTTGAGCTATTCGCGATGTTTGACACCGCGAAAGTAGAAATCAAGAAGGAGCATCAATTGTTGATGGTTAGTAAAACCACTAGTTTAAGAAGGGCAAGGGCAAAAGGGATACTTCATGAAACAACAAGTCATTTGCTGCTCTAGTGAAGAATCCCAAGGTTGAACCCAAACCCGAGACTAAGTGCTTCTGTAATGAGGGGAATAGTCACTGAAGCAGTACTACCCTAGATACTTGGTAGATGAGAAGGCAGGCAAGGTCGACAGAAGTATATTGGACATACGTTATATGAATGCGTACTTTACTAGTACTCCTAGCAGCACCAGGGTATTAGATACCGGTTTGGTTGCTAAGTGTTAGTAACTCGAAATAAAAGCTGCGGAATAAATGGAGACTGGATAAAGGTGAGATGATGATGTGCGTTGGAAGTGTTTCCAAGGTTGATGTGATCAAGCATCGCATGCTCCCTCTACCATCGAGATTTGGTGTTTGCGTTGAGCATGACTGGATTATGTTTATCGCAATACGGTTATTCATTTAAGGAGAATAATGGTTACTCTGTTTATTTGAATAATACCTTCAATGGTCTTGCACCCAAAATGAATCTCGATCGTAGTGATACACATGTTCATGCCAAAAGTAATGATAGTACCACATACTTGTGGCACTGCTATTTGAGTCATATTGGGATAAAACGCATGAAGAAGCTCCATGTAGATGGATCTTTGGAGTCACTCGTTTTTGAAAAGATTGAGACATGCGAACCATGTCTATTGGTATATATGCATGAAGAAACTCCATGCAGATGGATCGTTTGGACTCACTTGATTTTGAATCACTTGAGACATGCAAATCATACCACATGGGCAAGATGACTGAAAGGCCTCGTGTTCAGTAAGATGGAACAAGAGAGCAACTTGTTGGAAGTAATACATTTGATGTGTGCAGACGAATGAGTGCTGAAGCACGCAGTGGATATCGATATGTTCTTACTTCATAGATGATTTGAGTAGATGCTGAGAATATTTACTTGATGAAACACAAGTCTGAATTATTGAAAGGTTCAAGTAATTTCAGAGTGAAGTTGAAGATCGTCGTGACAAGTGGATAAAATGTCTATGATATGATCATAGAGATATCTGAGTTACGAGTTTGGCACACAATTAAGACATTGTGGAAATTGTTTCACAACTAATACCGCCTGGAACACCATAGTGTGATGGTGTGTCCGAACATCATAACTGCACCCTATTGGATATGGTGCATACCATGATGTCTCTTATTGAATTACAACTATCGTTTATGGGTTAGGCATTAGAGACAACCACATTCACTTTAAAAGGGGCACCACGCAATTCCGTTGAGACGACACCGTTTAGAGAAACCCAAGTTGTCGTTTCTTAAAAGTTTGGGGCTGCGATGCTTATGTGAAAAAGTTTCAGGCTGATAAGCTCGAACCCAAAGCGGATAAATACATCTTCATAAGAATACCCAAAACAGTTGGGTATACCTCCTATTTCAGGTCTGGAAGCAAAAGTAATTGCTTCTAGAAACGAGTCCTTTCTCGAGGAAAAGTTTCTCTCGAAAGAATTGAGTGGGAGGATGGTGGAGACTTGATAAGGTTATTGAACCGTCACTTCAACTAGTGTGTAGCAGGGCACAGGAAGTTGTTCCTGTGGCACCTATACCAATTGAAGTGGAAGCTTATGATAGTGATCATGAAACTTCGGATCAAGTCACCACCAAACCTCGTAGGACGATGAGGATGCGTGCTACTTCAGAGTGGTACGTGATCCTGTCTGAGATATCATGTTGTTGGACAATACTGAACCTACAAGCTATGGAGAAGCGATGGTGGGCCCATATTCCGACAAATGGTTAGAAGCCATGAAATCCAAGATAAATAGATCTTTAAGAAGAAGACGGACATGGACGGTAATGTTACCGTCTATGAAGCTCGACTTGTGGCAAAGAGTATTTTCACAAGTTCAAGGAGTTGACTACGATGAGATTTTCTCATCCGCAGCGATGCTTAAGTCCGTCGGAATCATGTTAGCATTAGCTGCATTTATGAAATCTGGCAGATGGATGTCAAAACAAGTTTCCTTACCAGTTTTTGTAAGAAAAGGTTGTATGTGATACAATTAGAAAGGTTTTGTCGATCCTAAGGATGCTAAAAGGTATGCTAGCTCTAGCGATCCTTCCATGGACTAGAGCAAGCATCTCGGAGTCAGAATATACGCTTTGATGGAGTGATCAAAGTTTTTGGGTTTATACAAAGATTGTTAGAAACTTGTATTTACAATAAAGTGAGTGGGAGCGCTACAACATTTCTGATAAGTATATGTGAATGACATATTGTTGATCCGAAATGATGTGAAATTTCTGGAAAGCATAAAGGGTTGTTTGAAAGGAGTTTTTCAAAGGAAGACCTGGATAAAGCTGCTTACGTATTGGGCATCAAGATCTATAGAGATAGATCAAGACGCCTGATGATACTTTCAAAGAACGCACACCTTGACATGATTTTGAAAGAGTTCAAAATAGATCAGCAATGAAGGAGTTCTTGGCTGTGTTACAAGGTGTGAGTATTGAGTAAGACTCAAGACCTGACCACAGCAGAAGAGAGAGAAAGAACGAAGGTCGTCCCCTATGCTTTAGACGTAGGCTCTACAATATGCTATGTTGTGTACCGCACATGAAGTGTGCCTTGCCATGAGTTGGTCAAGGGGTACAATAGTGATCCGGGAATGGATCACACGACAACGGTCGAACTTATCCTAAGTACCTAGTGGACTAAGGAATTTTCTCGATTATGGAGGTGAAAGGGAGTTCGTCGTAAAGGGTTACGTCGATGCGAACTTTGACACTAATCCGGATGACTCTGAGTAGGAAACCGGATTCGTATAGTAGAGCAATTATTTGAAATGGCTCCAAATAGCGCGTGGTAACATCCACAAGATGACATAGATATTCGTAAAGCACACACGGATCTGAAAGGTCCAGACCAGTTGACTAATAACCTCTCTCACAAGCATAACATGATCAAACCAGAACTCATTGAGTGTTAATCACATAGTGATGTGAACTAGATTGTTGACTTTAGTAAACTCTTTGGATGTTGGTCACATGGTGATGTGACCTATGAGTGTTAATCACATGGTGATGTGGACTAGATTATTGACTCTAGTGCAAGTGGGAGACTGTTGGAAATATGCCCTAGAGGCAATAATAAATAGGTTATTATTATATTTCCTTGTTCATGATAATCGTTTATTATCCATGCTAGAATTGTATTGATAGGAAACTCAGATACATGTGTGGATACATAGACAACACCATGTCCCTAGTAAGCCTCTAGTTGATTAGCTCGTTCATCAATAGATGGTTACGGTTTCCTGACCATCTCCGAAAGTGTCTGCTGGGTTGGCACGAATCGAGACTGGGATTTGTCACTCCGTGTAAACGGAGAGGTATCTCTGGGCCCACTCGGTAGGACATCATCATAATGTGCACAATGTGACCAAGGAGTTGATCACGGGATGATGTGAGTTACGGAACGAGTAAAGAGACTTGCCGGTAACGAGATTGAACAAGGTATAGGGATACCGACGATCGAATCTCGGGCAAGTAACATACCGATAGACGAAGGGAATTGAATACGGGATTGATTGAATCCCCGACATCGTGGTTCATCCGATGAGATCATCGTGGAACATGTGGGAGCCAACATGGGTATCGAGATCCCGCTGTTGGTTATTGACCGGAGAACGTCTCGGTCATGTCTGCATGGTTCCCGACCCTTAGGGTCTACACACTTAAGGTTCGATGACGCTAGGGTTATAGGGAAAGTATGTACGTGGTTACCGAATGTTGTTCGGAGTCCCGGATGAGATCCCGGACGTCACGAGGAGTTCCAAAATGGTCCGAAGGTAAAGATTTATATATGGGAAGTCCTGTTTTGGTCACCGGAAAAGTTTCGGGTGATATCGGTAATGTACCGGGACCACCGGGAGGGTCCCGGGGGTCCACCAAGTAGGGCCACCAGCCCCAGAAGGCTGCATGGGCCACGTGTGGGAGGGGACCAGCCCCAGGTGGGCTGGTGCGCCCCCCACCAAGGCCCAAGCGCATGGGAGAGTGGGAGGGGGCAAACCCTAGGTCCAGATGGGCCTTGAGGCCCACCCTAGTGGCGCCCCCCTCTCCTCCCCTTGGCCGCTCCCTTGAATGGGATCTAGGGCTGGCCGCCTCCTCTTGGGGTGGGAACCCTAGAGGGGGGCGCAGCCCCCTCCCCCTATATATAGTTGAGGTTTGGGCTGCCCAAGATACACAAGAACGTCTCTCTTTCGGCGCAGCCCTACCCCTCTCCCTCCTCCTCCTCTCCCGCGGTGCTTGGTGAAGCCCTGCGGGATTGCCACGCTCCTCCATCACCACCACGCCGTCATGCTGCTGCTGGATGGAGTCTTCCCCAACCTCTCCCTCTCACCTTGCTGGATCAAGGCGTGGGAGACGTCACCGGGCTGCACGTGTGTTGAACGCGGAGGCGCCGTGGTTCGGCGCTTAGATCGGAATCAACCGCAATCTGAATCACTACGAGTACGACTCCCTCATCCGCGTTCTTGCAATGCTTCCGCATCGCGATCTACAATGGTATGTAGATGCACTCCCCTTCCCCTCGTTGCTAGATTACTCCATAGATTGATCTTGGTGATGCGTAGAAAATTTTGAATTTCTGCTACGTTCCCCGACAACATGGGGAGCTGGGGCAGTAGAGCAAGGCCGCTTTCGAAGAACTTATACCTGAGGGTCGTCGGGATGTCGGCGGCGGCAGGTCGGATGTGTGGAAAATACGGCAGGGAGGAAGAAGGGCCGGAGGACCTCCCGAGCCGGCGCTGTGTCAGAGAGAACGGCACGGGCAGAGGACCGGGCCCCTCCGGCAGCTGTGGGTTTCCTCCCTCGCCGGCGATGACCGCGTGAACGATGCACCTAGTCCTCTACACACACCAGCCGAAGGGATCCGGCCGGATCTATGACCAGCGGTGAGCAGAGAAAAAATGTCGCTACTGCTGTCTTGTTTATATCTGGAGAGGATGAGAGAATGAAGAGAGCAACCCTTGTAAAGCAAGCGCTCAGGCCCCTGCGTACATATATAGTGGAGTGATTATATTTTTCTCTCCACAACAAGCGTTTCAATTTGTGTACGTGGCATTAAAGAAAAGAAACTCTCTATTTAAGGTGACTACCTGTACGACTCCTACTTACTACTACTAGTAGCATTGTTCACTTGTGCTCCCCGGCCCTTGATACGTCTCCAACGTATCTATAATTTATGAAGTATTCATGCTATTATATTATCCATCTTGGATGTTTAATGGGCTTTACTATGTGTCGTGGAATTGTCACGGCAGATGTCCTTGAGCTAGGACTTAGTCGTGGAGCCATCGCAGCTTGGAAGCTTAAAGGGGTTAAACGGGACAAGGAACACGAGGGTTATACTGGTTCGGCCCCTTACGGTGAAGGTAAAAGCCTACGTCCAGTCGAGGTTGTATTGCTTGGGGTTTCAACGACCAGGGGCTAAACCGCCCTGCCTGGTTATCGATCTGATCTTCCTTGTCCCTAAACCGCCGCCGGGTCGTCCCTTTATATAGAGAGGTTGACGTCCGGCGGCTCTCAGAGTCCCGGCCGGCTCATAAGAGTGTCCGGCTCGGACTCTCAACTATTCTTGCCTTACACTACAAGTTCCACCATAACGGCGGTTATAACTACGGGCCTTAAGCCATCTCCGGGTCTTAGGCCCATCATTGACCCGCCGTCTTCAAGCTCGGTACTGGGCTTCGCGTGATGACCATTATGAGTAACCCGGCCCCTCCTGGCGGGTGACTCTAAGGGTTATATCCTCAACATTAGGCCCCAGATTGATTTGAACCAGTTCATGTCAATCTTCAATTCCTTTGAGAGATAAAAAATCTTCCGGCTTATACTCGTGCGAATGTTATAACCCGCCGTGACGTCATCTTCTGGATTCCTGGTAACCCGCCATGAAGTCATCTTCCATTAAGTCCATTTTTTATCCCACCATATCCTCAACGGATCTTATCTTTAAAGGCCATCCCGAAAATCGAGGCGTTTTTGTGGTGAGATAATCACGCCTCCTCGTTTCTCGCGCCCACTTATGAGCCTCACCTTATAAATAGCCCAGCCCATGAGTCTCTAGTTACTTGTCGCCTCCATCATCTTCCTCCTCTCGCTACTGTGCTGCCGCTCGAGCTCCACCGCCGCCGCCGCCGTGGGTCTCCTCATCTTCACCGACTCAGGCCGCTGCATCAACCTGACGTGACCAGAGAAACGGCGGTGACCTCCGCAACTCTCCAGCACCCGTAAGCCCTTGCCACTCCATAGAGTAGATCCGCATTAGGGTTCTTTGCTGTTCTTCCCGCGTTCGTCGCCGTTCATCGCGAGCTCTTGATAGATTCCATTATTACCACCTTTTCTTGATCGTTAGACCGTACAGAACTGCCGCGGTAGCTGTTTCACACCCGTTCCCAATGTACATAGATCCCTTTTCATTGCATAAAGGCTCCGTTCAAACCCTTGAACTTCTTCTGTGTCTGTTCTAGGTCTAGAAATTTTCCCTTTCTAGTCGATCGTTTGATCCAGAATAATTACTGTGCTCTGTGAAACTTGTTTGCGCCACACTTAGTCAAAAATTGCATTTGTTTAGCTATGGCGGCTCATATCTCCGGCTTAAAAGAGGGCACACGCTGTAGAAATTTCCGGCTCATTTATAATAAGGCTTTAGACAATTTGAATTACTCACGATGCCCTCAGCGGCTTAGATAACCCGACGCAATTAGCCATATGTCATTAGGCCCCTTCATAAGCCGCCATTTTAAACATTGAACTGTAAACTTCCTCCGGCTTATACTTGAACCGGACATTTCCTTTTGTCATAGGCCTCTGTCTTTCACAATGCCGCCCAAAGCTCCCAAGGCACCCATTACGTGCAATTGGATGAAATCCAACGTTACTGATGACACGTTAGTTGATTTTGTGAAGACGGGTTACCTGCCCAAGAAGGAGGTCATGTCTTATCGTGCCCCTGACCCGTCGGAGGAGAGACCTCAACCTAGAGATGGTGAGGTGGTGATATTTGCTGATCACATGAGCCGGGGCTTCGCACCGCCCGGCTCAAAATTCTTTAGGGATGTTCTGAACTTCTTCGATCTGCGGCCGCAAGACATAGGACCCAATTCCATGTCCAATATTTGCAATTTTCAAGTATTCTACGAAGTCTATCTTGGAGAAGAGCCCAGCCTGCTGCTCTTTAGAGAGCTATTTTATCTGAACCGCCAGAATGAGTGCGCCAACGGGCCGAGCCTGGAACTTGGTGGAATCTCCATTCAACGCCGGAGAGATTGCCTCTTTCCTTACGCTGAGCCGCCAAGCCATCCAAAGGACTGGAACCAGACATGGTTCTACTGCCAGGATACTTCTCCGGCTAACGAGAGCCCTCTGCCCGGCTTTCGTGCCCTGCGTCTGGAGCCAAGTCACCCCCCGCCGGATAAGCTATCTGAAGCCGAGCGTCAACCTCTGATCCCTACCATCAACAAGATTAAGGCTCTCCTGGGAAATGGCCTCAACGACATTGATCTGGTCCGGGTCTGGATCTCTTGGCGGGTGATCCCCTTGAGCCGCCGCCCCGGCTTAATGTGTGATTACACGGGCCGGAAAGATGACCCTCTGCGGCACAGCCGCAACGATCTCCCTGAAGACGTCGTTGACGACATGACCAAGTCCCTCTTGAATGAGAGCTTGACAGACTGCGGGAGGACCGGCTTAAGGCCCTTCTGCAAAACTAACCCGGCTCCAGCGGTAAGGCACTGACCTGAACACCTTACCTACCCCTTGGATAGTTTTCATCTGAACCTTGATAAGTCTCTATTGTATTTTTTAGGCTAATGATAAGTTCTGGAAGGTCAAATATGACCATGAGGCGGCCGAAAAAACCAGGAAGGCTAAGAAAGCCGCCAGGAGAGCCGCTCCCCGCAAAAAGGGAAGCAAGCCTACTGCCTCAGAGCTGCTTCAGTTGGATGACAGCTCCGAGTCAGAGGTAACCCCTGATTCCTTAGGCTCTTCTTTTGTTTCTGCTTGTCGTCTGTCTTTTAACCACCTTATCGACTTGATTATCCGCAGGATGATACCGGAGCGAGTAACCCGGTAACTGAAGAGGTAACTATACTTTCCTCCGACTCGGACCCCTTGCCAAGGCTGAAAGTCCGAAGAGTAACCCGGAAAGTAAGATTTTCGCATCCTTTAGCTTATCAAGATCCTCAATTTCTTTTGAAGCAACAGATTCATGAGAGCCGGAGGCAAACCCGGGCCAGCAAGGATGCAGACCTCTCCTCCGGCTTACCCGAGGCATCAAGAAAGCGCCGGACTGAGGTTATCTCCAACCTATACCCTTTTCATCCTTTAGCGGGTGTCACTCGTCAACCGCTCAATTCGTTTGATTCAAATTATCAGGAAACTTCACCTTCCTCTGGTGATTCTATGCAATCTAACCTGCCGGCTTTCAAGACCGCGCCCGGGTAATGATGATCATCTTATGTTGTGCTTATCTTACTCATGCTTTTGTACTAACCTTTTGTCCTTTCAGTGCTCAAGCAAAGCTCAGCAAGAGAGCGAAGAAGAATAAACCGGTCGAAGAGCCGGTCTTGACTGAACTGGAGGTTTCAACTCAAGAGCCGTCAGCTGCCTCTGCTCCTGAAGCCACCGCTCCAACCGACGAGCCAATCATAGAGACTTCTGCTAACCCGGAGATCCCCAGCTCAGCTCAACCGGCCGATGACCCGGATGTGGTGATTACCCGGACTGAATACGTTGAGCCGGGAAGACCCACCGTTCTGGCCAGATGCTCTGCCAAGGAAGAGCTGCTAGAGCGCCGCCGGGCTAGATTGGAATTTACTGATTATGCTAACCTGAGAATTGGAGACATTGTCTCGGGTTACTTGGTCAAGTGCACAACAGCCGGGATCTGGAGTTTGATATGGTGAAGCAGATCCAACAAAAATCTGAGGTACAAATCTCTTGCTTACTCCATAGTCCATCTTACTATGCTAGCCCCCAAGTCTATTACTTATGATAGAATATGTTGTAGACTTAACTTCCGGCTTACTTTCATGAACCGGCAATTTGGAAATAGAATCTTTCAATATGCATTAGCCCCCAAGTGCCAAGTGTCTTTGCGTGGAAAGTGCTTGGGACTTTAATGTTGCATAACAATCACTCATGCTATAACCCGGAATTTGTACAGGCTGCTTGCAAAAAATTTGAAGCTGTCTGAACTGAAGAACCGCCTGAAGACTCAGGAAACTGAGACCCGGAAGGCCAACGCCAAATTCGAGTTCAGTGTTGTTGCACAAGAGAAGCTGAAGAAGAAGTTTGAAACCGAAAGGAAGACTTGGACCGAGGAGAAAACTGCTTTGGTCAGCCGGGCCGAACAAGCAGAGGCTGCTCTGACGGAGAGAACCGCCGAACTCTCCGGCTTAAAACGCCATGTGTCACAGATGGTCGCCGCAATCTTCGGTAAGTCATTCTGCGAGCTTTCAACAAGTGTACCTTCTTTATGTCTCATAAGTCCCATCATTGCTAGCGGCTTACCTGACGTTGTAAAACAGGTCCCAGAAGCGCCAACCTCAATCAAAATGTGCTGACCAAGCTGAAGGCCATATACACTCTGGTGGAGCAACACTCAACCGGGTCACAGCGGGCTTTGGCCGTTGTGGCCCTGTCCAATGAAGTTCCGACTCACCTGGCGGACGTACTTCGGCAGCTTGCCGTTCTTCCTCAGCGCTTCCAAGAGCTACGACGGGCTTCTGCAAGAGCCGGAGCGATAGTTGCTTTGAGCCAGGCCAAGGCTTTTCTTTCGGAGCTAGACCCGGCTGACATCGCACTTGGATATCCCAGCCTGAAGGAAGACGGCACCCCTTCGACCAAAAAGACTTTGCTGCCTGCGTGAAGATCGTGCGCCCGGTGGCCACACTGATTGGGAATGACACCGACCTTACCAAGTACCAGCCGGGCTACGACGCAGAAAATCAGAGGATCCCCACTCCGCGTTATGAAGCCATCAGCTTGATCCCACCGACTCGTAAGCACACCTTTGCCCCAGAAGTTGACCCGACCGGGTTAATGTAGCGACCAGACCTCAAATGGCCTGTGCTGCTGTGCACCAGTGTCATCCCTGGATCAGTAATGCTGACACGCACAGTACAAATGGAGGATTTATAACAGAGTAGCAATCACACACTTATTACATCGAATATCTCCGAAGAGATTAAGTATGATAAACATGGCTTAAGGCCATCTAATAACGATAACAGCGGAAGACTTGGAAGATAAGTGAGTCCATCACTCCAGCGGCATCACTGAGTATAAGACCACGACCTAAGGCACCTTACTCGTCGTCTGAAAAGTCTGCAACATGAAACGTTGCAGCCCGAAAATGGGTCAGCACATAGAATATGCTGGCAAAGTAACACATAGAGAGCAATGAACAATAATAATGCTATACTACATGCATATATGGCTGGTGGAAAGCTCTATGGTTACAGTTTTGCGAAAAGCCAATTTTATCCTACTTCAAAGGAATAAATTTTATTTAACTATCATGGTGGTTGTGAAACATTGAGAAGGTACCTCCAACTCAATCCCAATTAAGTGTCATCATTAACCCAGCAAAATTAATTAAAAGTAACATGATGATGAGATTCAAATGATAATCCAAGTACTAGATACTCAAGTTGTCCATAACCGGGGACACGGCTAACCATGATTAGTTTGTACACCCTGCAGAGGTTTGCGCACTTTTCCCCACAAGACTCGATCGCCTCCACTTGATTCTCGCACTGCATGATGTTTGAGAAACGGATGACCGAGACACAGGCTTTCAGAAACAATCACTCTTTACTCTAGATGGACCGGTACACCTACTTTCCCCTACATCTGCTAGCCCACCTCTTCAAGAGATCTTGTAACCTACTCAACTATGCTAGAGCCCATAATAGCTTGTGGCTGCACACGGAAGTTTCTAGCATGAATAAGCTTATGATCCCTTTGAGCCTGGGTGGCGGACCTTATACATACAGACAACACTGGGTTCTCCAGGTGCCTCAATCCACCCAGATGTGAGTTTTAGTTGCCACCTTAAGTTGAACCATTAATAAACATCTCACATCTGTCGTGAATATCACTCAAACCCAATCCACGTCTACGAGCATAGCATGGCAATAGTAAAAGCAACGTAGAAGTAACTCCCAAGGGTTTGATAAGAAAAACAGGTAATAGGTACTACCTCAACTACTTCCCAATACCCACAATTTAATTAGATCCTAACCATGCAATGTTTGAGGAAAACAGATCTAATGCAGTAAAACTGGGTATGAACAGGATATGATCAAAGAATTACTTGCCTTGCTGATGATCCGCAAAACCTAGCGAGTCGAAGTAACAAGCGGCACACTCCGGGTACTCTATCGCAAACAAACAAGCATACAATTAGTACTCATCTAATGCACAGGTAAAACTCGAATGAAAGATCCAACCAGAAAGTTCAACTTAAGAACTCCGGTTTGCAAAAAGAATCAACTCGAAAGAAGCAACGAAAGTCAAACGACGAAAGAAAGAAACTTCGTTTGCTAATCTGGATCTAGGTCAAATTTTACTGTTGCAAAAACTTGTTTGAGTAGGTTAAACGGAAAGAGAATTTCGAGACGAAACTCTAGGCGCTTGAATCACCTGATTCCGATAAACGAGCGAGAAGTTAAACAGAATCGAAGATTCGATCAGAAATCGAATCTGACAAAATAACGAGAAAAAAATCCGACTAAAAGAAAAATGGACGAACGGTTAAATAACGGGCGTTCGTTTACAGGGAAAAACCAACGAACGCGTTCGTTAAAACGAACGGTTCGGTGAACGCTCGAAAAATAATAAAACCGAAAAAAAACCGATCTAGGGTTTTTTTTAAAACGAACGGTTTAAAAAAAAAAAGGAAAACCGGCAACAGCGAGGTGCGGCTACCGCGGGGACGGGCTCCGACGAGGCTCCGGCGACGGGGTTGCGGGGCTCGGAGCTCGGGCGGCTCGGGGGCGAGGGGCGGGGCTCCGGCGGCGGCTCCGGCGAGCGGCGGCGGCGCGGATCCGTGCGGGCGGCGGCGGTTGAGGCGAGTGCGGCGGCGGCGGCTTGCGGTGAGGGAGAGGGGGGGGCGGGGCGGTATAAATAGGGGGGGTGGAGGTGACTTGGGGGAGGGGGTGGCCGGCGGGAGCCGTGCGGGAGCCGGACTCGGCCATGGCGGCGGCGGCGTCTCGTGCGCGAGGAGGAGAGGGGCGCGGGGTGGGCCGGCGAACCGGTCGGGCGCGCGCATTTTTTTTTTAAATAAGTTCCGCGGAAAACAATTCGTAGAAAAATAAATAAATATCAGAAAAATATGAAATAAATTTTCCCCGTCTAGTTGGAAAATCTAGAATAGGGTGAACATTTTTTTAAATCAAAATAAATATTTTGAAAACATGCAATATTTTTAATGCAATAAAAATTGCAAATAAAATCCAAATAAATTCCAAATGATGATTTTAACATTTTTCCTCCAGTATTTCAATTGTTTTGGAGAAGTCATATTTTCTCCTCTCGTTTATTTTAAAATGGAATATTTTTCCGGAGAGAAAATAATTAAAACCAAAATCCTCGTCTTATTATTTGATGAAAATCAAATATGAAAATTCGAGAAAATCCCCAACTCTCTCCGAGGGTCCTTGAGTTGCTTAAGATTTATCGAGGTTTTGTCAAAATGCAATAAAACATGATATGCAATGATGATCTATGTATAACATACCAAATTGAAAATTTGGGATGTTACAAACCTACCCCCCTTAAGATGAATCTCGCCCTCGAGATTCGGGTTGGCTAGAAAACAGGTGGGAGTGGTCTTTCCGTAGATCTTCCTCTCGCTCCCAGGTGGCTTCATCTTCTGTGTGGTGACTCCACTGAACTTTGCAAAACTTGATAACCTTGCTGCGGGTAACTCGGCTGGCATACTCGAGAATCTTAACTGGCTTCTCCTCATAAGTCAAATCACTTTCCAACTGTATCGCTTCCAGTGGCACAGTATCTCTGAGTGGTATCTCAGCCATCTCTGCGTGGCACTTCTTCAACTGCGAAACGTGAAATACATCATGTACTCCAGACAATCCTTCGGGCAATTCCAACTTGTAGGCAACTTCTCCCATACGTTCCAACACTCTGTATGGTCCGATAAAACGGGGCGCTAACTTTCCTTTAACTCCAAAGCGCTTCACTCCTCGAAGGGGTGATACTCGAAGGTACACTCTGTCTCCGACTTCGTGAATGGTCTCCTTTCGTTTAGAATCAGCATAACTCTTCTGCCTGGACTGGGCTACCTTGAGCCTATCGCGAATCAACCTCACTTTCTGTTCAGACTCCTTAATCAAATCTGGTCCAAACAACTGACGGTCTCCAACTTTGTCCCATAACAACGGTGTTCTACACCTCCTTCCGTACAAGGCTTCGAAAGGGGCCATCTTCAAACTGGTTTGATAACTGTTGTTATACGAAAACTCCGCATATGGAAAATTGTCGTCCCAACTAGATCCATAATCTAGTGCACATGCTCTCAACATGTCCTCCAAAATCTGGTTGACTCTTTCGGTCTGTCCATCTGTCTGTGGGTGGAAAGCTGTACTAAATTCCAGCCTGGTTCCCAATGTTTCATGTAACTGCTTCCAAAACTTCGAGGTAAATTGGGTTCCTCTGTCTGATACAATGGTCCTCGGAACTCCATGCAAACATACGATCCTGGTCATGTATATCTTTGCCAACTTATCACTGGTGTAAATGGTCTTCACTGGAATGAAATGAGCCACTTTCGTCAAATGGTCGACTACAACCCATATCGAGTCATAGCCTGAACGAGTCCTGGGTAATCCTGTGATAAAATCCATGCCTATTTTTATCCCACTTCCATTCGGGTATCGGCAATGGCTGCAGCAATCCTGCTGGCTTCTGATGCTCTGCCTTCACTCTCTGACATACATCACAAACTGCTACATACTCCGCAATATCCTTCTTCATTCCGGTCCACCAGAAAGTATTCTTCAAATCCAAATACATCTTGGTATTCCCTGGGTGAATCGAGTACGGTGAATCATGGGCTTCTTGCAAAATCAACTTCCTGATCTCCGGATCATTTGGCACATATACGCGGTCCTCGAACCATAAGGTATCGTGCTCATCCTCACGAAATCCCTTGGCTTTTCCTTTGCTCATCTTCTCCTTTATCTCTTCAATCTCCTTGTCTGTCTTCTGAGCTTCTCTGATCCTTTCCATCAAGGTAGACTGAATCTCCATTGTCGCTAAATAGCGTCTTGGGACTATCTCCAAACATAGCTCGCGAATGTCCTCGGCTAACTCCTGAGGTAATTCTCCTGTCATGAGGGTGTTGACATGACTCTTGCGGCTCAACGCGTCTGCTACTACGTTAGCCTTTCCAGGGTGATAATGCAATCTCATATCATAATCTTTAATGAGCTCCAACCATCTCCTCTGTCTGAGATTTAACTCCTTCTGCGTGAAAATATACTTCAAACTCTTGTGATCCGTGTACACCTCACAATGGTTTCCGATGAGAAAATGTCTCCATGTTTTCAATGCATGCACCACGGCTGCTAATTCCAAATCATGCGTAGCATAATTCTTCTCATGGGGTTTAAGTTGTCGTGAAGCATACGACACAACTCTTCCTTCCTGCATAAGCACTGCTCCAAGTCCTCAACGAGAAGCGTCGCAATAAACTTCATAATCCTTGCATTGATCGGGCAGAATCAACACTGGTGAGGTAACCAATCGTTTCTTCAGCTCTTGGAAACTAGCTTCACATTCCTCAGTCCAATTGAATTTTGTGTGCTTCTTCAATAGCTCAGTCATGGGCTTAGCAATCCTTGAGAAATTCTCGATAAATCTCCGATAGTATCCTGCAAGTCCAAGGAAACTCCGGATTTCTCCAACTGTCGTGGGTGATTCCCAACTTGTCACTGTGTCAACCTTGGCAGGGTCTACTGCTATTCCTTCTCCAGAAATAACATGTCCAAGGAATCCAACTTCCTTCAACCAAAACTCACATTTGCTGAACTTGGCATATAATTGATGTTCTCTGAGCTTCTCAAGTACCAATCGTAAATGCTCCTCATGCTCTTCTTCAACCTTGGAAAAGATTAAAATATCATCAATGAACACCACGACGAACTTATCCAAAAACTCCATAAACACTTTGTTCATCAGGTTCATGAAATAGGCAGGTGCGTTAGTCAGACCAAATGACATAACGGTATACTCATACAATCCATATCTGGTGGTAAATGCCGTCTTGGGTATATCCTGCTCTCGAATCTTTAACTAATGGTACCCTGATCGTAGATCGATCTTGGAAAATACTTTAGCTCCTTGTAAGCGGTCAAAAAAATCATTGATCATCGGCAGTGGGTACTTGTTCTTGATGGTTACTTCATTCAATCCTCGGTAATCAACAACCATCCTTAATGATCCATCTTTCTTCTCCACTAGAAGTACTGGGGATCCCCAAGGTGACGAACTTGGGCGAATATAGCCTTTATCCAGTAACTCCTTGATCTGCTTCTTAATTTCTTCCAAATCCTTTGCGGGCATCCTGTACGGTCTCTTAGATATTGGCCCTGTGCCTGGCAAAAGTTCAATCAAAAACTCAATGTCTCTGTCTGGTGGCATGCCTGGCAACTCTTCTGGAAATACATCCGGATAATCCTTCACCACTGGTACTTCCTCCTGTACAACTCTTGATAAGGAATTCACTTGAGTCCTCTTCAGCATATGCCGGGATACATAGTTGATCCTTTTTCCTTCCGGGGTGGTAAGCAAAATCGTCTTGCTGGCACAATCGATGTTTCCTCCATACAACGATAGCCAATCCATTCCCAAAATCACATCCAAACCTTGCGATTCCAAAACAATGAGGTCTGAGGGGAAAACATGCCTACCAATGGCCAGTGGTATCTGAAAACATCCTTGGGTGGCCATATACTCTGCTCCTGGCGAGGTTACTAACATAGGGGTTTTGAGAACTTGGGTGGACATCTTAAACTTATTTACGAATCCCCTTGATATGTAGGAATGCGATGCACCAGTATCGAAAAGAACGGTTGCAGTAAATGACTTAACCAAAAACTTACCTATTACTGCATCAGGCTGAGCTTCAACCTCCTCCACGCTCACGTGGTTCACATGTCCTTTGTTGAACGGGTTCGGCTTCTTCCCAGAGCTTCCATTGCCATTTCCATTTTGGGCTTCGGGACAATCAGTAGCATAATGTCCCGTCTTCTGGCACTTGAAACAAGTAATGTGACTTAGATCTCTCTTGTTTGAGGTAGATGGGTTGGTGCGGTTCTGTCCGTTTCCTCCTCCATTCCCATTACCATTCTTGGAGCCATTATGGTTGTGCGAACTACCTCCTCCATGGGTATGCTGAAACTGTCCTCCCGGCTTCGGGGTAAATCGTGGCTTCTGCTGGGCTCCAGAATTGTACTTCCCTTGTCCATACTTCCTCTTGCGGTTTTCAATCTGCTGTTGCTTCCCTTCAATCATGAGAGCTCTATCTACCAGCTCCTGGTAGTTGTTGAAGGTTGCTACCATCAACTGCATACTCAGTTCATCATTCAGTCCTTCCAAAAATTTCTCCTGCTTGGCAGCATCTGTAGCAACATCATCTGGTGCATAACGTGCAAACTTACTGAATTCCTCCACATACTGGCCTACGGTGCGTCCTCCTTGGCGTAGGTTACGAAACTCACGCTTCTTCATAGCCATAGCACCTGCTGAAACATGAGCTGTACGGAAAGCTTGCTGAAACTGGTCCCATGTGACAGTGTCAATAGGGTGCGTGGCTGTATAATTCTCCCACCATGATGCTGCGGGTCCATCAAGCTGATGTGCGGCAAAACGCACTCTTTCCGCATCTGTGCATCCTGCAGTGGTCAACTCCCTTCCAACTTTGCGGAGCCAATCATCTGCTACAATCGGCTCGGTGCTACTGGAAAACACCGGCGGGTTTAGCCTTAAGAAACGGGCTAAGTGATCAACAGGTGGTGGTGGCGGTGGGTTGTTGTTGTTGTTGTTGCCTTGGTTCTGCACTAACACTTGCATCAGGGCATTCTGTTGCTGAATCAACTGGGTGATCTCTGGCGGGAAAACAAATCCGGTGTCGCGTCTCGGAGGCATTTGATAGGTTTAGAAAAGATGAGAGTTAAGAATAGAATGGGGTCTAGAGAGAAAACACTACCCATATGCTCATGAGACAAATTCAATCAATATCACTCAATCAATTCAAACAAGGAAAAACAATCGATCTAACTAGCATTACAAAGTGCTTGAACTATACTATTAAATGGGGGAAAACTACTACTGATATGGTGGTCTACTAGAAATTCTGATCCGTTGAAGACTCCATGATGTCTGCTCCAGCTTCATCAACCCAGTCGTCTTCACTTGGTTCCGAGTCGGTGTCGTCGATGATGATGTAGTTATCCGGACAAGTGCATTCGTCGACTTCTGCTTTTGGCACTGGATTTCCCACAAATGCTCCAATCTTCTTCTCCAGGTCGTCAATCTTCCCTACTAGTGCGTTGATTTCCTCCAAATAATCTTCGCGTGTAGCCTTGAGTGCTTCTTGGAGCTCCTTGATCTTTGTTAATGCCTTCTTCAGTTCTTCCTTGTCCGTGCACATCTGGTTCTCCTGACGACGAATATGTTGGTTCTGCTCCTGGATGAAAGCTGCAATTGATCCATCCTTCTTGGTCTTGATCATCTCCCATTGCGTGTCTCGACGTCCACAAATCTGATAAATTGTATCCTTAAGCTCCTGGTGGTAGACTTCTCCAATGCGTCCCATGGCGATGTGTGCGGCCATGCTCTTCCCTAAACTCCAAGTTGGTGCTTCGAAAACCAATCTCATGGCACTAAACATCGTTCCTGGAATGATAACTTGAATCTTCCAGCTCTCCTCTTCAGGTAATGTGGCGTTGTAGGTTCCGGTGATGCTTGGTATTCCTATGTTCAAGTACTTCGTGACTTCCTTCAAGTGTCGACCAAACGGCGTGTCTTCATCTGGTTGCATGAACTTCCTCCTTGCATTCGCCATTCCTAAAAGAGTAGAAAGTGGAGAGGGGTCAGAAATGAGAAGAGAGAAGCTTTCTAGGGCTTAAGCTTAGTGGTCGTGTCCTACAGTCAGCGTGTGCTCTGATACCAACTTTGTAGCGACCAGACCTCAAATGGCCTGTGCTGCTGTGCACCAGTGTCATCCCTGGATCAGTAATGCTGACACGCACAGTACAAATGGAGGATTTATAACAGAGTAGCAATCACACACTTATTACATCGAATATCTCTGAAGAGCTTAAGTATGATAAACATGGCTTAAGGCCATCTAATAACGATAACAGCGGAAGACTTGGAAGATAAGTGAGTCCATCACTCCAGCGGCATCACTGAGTATAAGACCACGACCTAAGGCACCTTACTCGTCGTCTGAAAAGTCTGCAACATGAAACGTTGCAGCCCGAAAACGGGTCAGCACATAGAATATGCTGGCAAAGTAACACATAGAGAGCAATGAACAATAATAATGCTATACTACATGCATATATGGCTGGTGGAAAGCTCTATGGTTACAGTTTTGCGAAAAGCCAATTTTATCCTACTTCAAAGGAATAAATTTTATTTAACTATCATGGTGGTTGTGAAACATTGAGAAGGTACCTCCAACTCAATCCCAATTAAGTGTCATCATTAACCCAGCAAAATTAATTAAAAGTAACATGATGATGAGATTCAAATGATAATCCAAGTACTAGATACTCAAGTTGTCCATAACCGGGGACACGGCTAACCATGATTAGTTTGTACACCCTGCAGAGGTTTGCGCACTTTTCCCCACAAGACTCGATCGCCTCCGCTTGCTTCTCGCACTGCATGATGTTTGAGAAACGGATGACCGAGACACAGCCTTTCAGAAACAATCACTCTTTACTCTGGATGGACCGGTACACCTACTTTCCCCTACATCTGCTAGCCCACCTCTTCAAGAGATCTTGTAACCTACTCAACTATGCTAGAGCCCATAATAGCTTGTGGCTGCACACGGAAGTTTCTAGCATGAATAATCTTATGATCCCTTTGAGCCTGGGTGGCGGACCTTATACATACAGACAACACTGGGTTCTCCAGGTGCCTCAATCCACCCAGATGTGAGTTTTAGTTGCCACCTTAAGTTGAAACATTAATAAACATCCCACATCTGTCGTGAATATCACTCAAACCCAATCCACGTCTACGAGCATAGCATGGCAATAGTAAAAGCAACGTAGAAGTAACTCCCAAGGGTTTGATAAGAAAAACAGGTAATAGGTACTACCTCAACTACTTCCCAATACCCACAATTTAATTAGATCCTAACCATGCAATGTTTGAGGAAAACAGATCTAATGCAGTAAAACTGGGTATGAACGGGATATGATCAAAGTGTTACTTGCCTTGCTGATGATCCGCAAAACCTAGCGAGTCGAAGTAACAAGCGGCACACTCCGGGTACTCTATCGCAAACAAACAAGCATACAATCAGTACTCATCTAATGCACAGGTAAAACTCGAATGAAAGATCCAACCAGAAAGTTCAACTTAAGAACTCCGGTTTGCAAAAAGAATCAACTCGAAAGAAGCAACGAAAGTCAAACGACGAAAGAAAGAAACTTTATTTGCTAATTTGGATCTAGGTCAAATTTTACTGTTGCAAAAACTTGTTTGAGTAGGTTAAACGGAAAGAGAATTTCGAGACGAAACTCTAGGCGCTTGAATCGCCTGATTCCGATAAACGAGCGAGAAGTTAAACAGAATCGAAGATTCGATCAGAAATCGAATCTGAGAAAATAACGAGAAAAAAATCCGACTAAAAGAAAAACGGACGAACGGTTAAATAACGGACGTTCGTTAACTGGGAAAAACCGACGAACGCGTTCGTTAGAACGAACGGTTCGGTGAACGCTCGAAAAATAATAAAACCGAAAAAAAACCGATCTAGGGTTTTTTTAGACGAACGGTTTTTTTTTAAGGAAAACCGGCAACGGCGAGGTGCGGCTACCTCGGGGACGGGCTCCGGCGAGGCTCCGGCGACGGGGCTGCGGGGCTCGGGGCTCGGGCGGCTCGGGGGCGAGGGGCGGGGCTCCGGCGGCGGCTCCGGCGAGCGGCGGCGGCGGCGCAAGGCGGCGGCGGCGCGGATCCGTGCGGGCGGTGGCGGTCGAGGCGAGTGCGGCGGCGGCGGCTTGCGGTGAGGGAGAGGGGGGGCGGCGGTATAAATAGGGGGGTGGAGGTGACTTGGGGGAGGGGGTGGCCGGCGGGAGCCGTGCGGGAGCCGGACTCGGCCATGGCGGCGGCGGCGTCTCGTGCGCGAGGAGGAGAGGGGCGCGGGGTGGGCCGGCGGCCTGGCTGGGCTGCAGCCCGGTCGGGCGCGCGCAGTTTTTTTTTAAATAAGTTCCGCGGAAAACAATTCGTAGAAAAATAAATAAAAATCCGAAAAATATGAAATAAATTTTCCTCGTCTAGTTGGAAAATCTAGAATAGGGTGAACATTTTTTTAAATCAAAATAAATATTTTGAAAACATGCAATATTTTTAATGCAATAAAAATTGCAAATAAAATCCAAATAAATTCCAAATGATGATTTTAACATTTTTCCTCCAGTATTTCAATTGTTTTGGAGAAGTCATATTTTCTCCTCTCGTTTATTTTAAAATGGAATATTTTTCCGAAGAGAAAATAATTAAAACCAAAATCCTCGTCTTATTATTTGATGAAAATCAAATATGAAAATTCGAGAAAATCCCCAACTCTCTCCGAGGGTCCTTGAGTTGCTTAGGATTTATCGAGGTTTTGTCAAAATGCAATAAAACATGATATGCAATGATGATCTATGTATAACATACCAAATTGAAAATTTGGGATGTTACAGTTAATTGATGACGAGGCTCAATTCGAGGCTTTGAGCGGCATTGACTGGAAATCATCAACCTTCCAGGTCATGGAATCAGCCGGAGGAGCGGAGAGGGATGAGCCGGAAGCTTCGACTCCACAAGCACCTTGATCTTTAGACGGCTCATGGTCGCACCTGAGAACAATGCCTCACCTTTTGGACTCGGGGAGTCTTGTAATAGAGTAGGATAAACACTTAATTTTGTCGTGCCATCGTGCACGTGTTGAATGCTTAACTCCATTGAAGCTGCTTCTTCTTATTCCTTTGGGTTAAAATTGATCAGTTATTTTCCTTAAGCTCAAATAGCTGACTTTAATCATCCTGCATGGAAAACAAGTCACAAGTCTCTAGGCGGCTTACCGTACTGAGAATCATAGACCTTTTATATATAACCCGGAATAAGAACCAAAGTCACTAAAGACTGGCCCTCAATTATGTCTTTGATGTAACTATGATTGCATACTTACAAGCCTTCAAGTATGCTTCCGGTTTATGTAACCCAAATAATGAGATGAAGATCTCAATTCCGGTTTACCAGCATCAAGAATACTTACTATGTGTTTATCAACGTTGTGAATCAAAATTAAGTCGGCAAAGTAAAAGCCGCCCTTGCACACTGTTGATATGACCAACAGAACTTGTTGTAAGTCAGAAGATCAAAAACGTAGGGGCTTCCGGTTCGAATTCGACCAGAGAACCATCCCAAAGGGGTTAAGCTAAGATTCGAATGCGATCATATAGCCCCCAGTGGCTTTGGCGATGCCAATCAAGAGGGTACCGACAGCTATGTTCTCTTTGGTTCGAATACGACCCATGTTTGAACAGGAAGCCCCCAAATGACCTTAAGAGTTGTTTAACGACGCTGATTCGAATACGATCCACGTCGGTTCCCAAAGGGGGTTGAGCTATGATTCAAATATGATCAATGAAAACTCCCCAATGAGCTCGGCACTTTGCCAATCAAGTGGGTATCGACAGCTATGTTCTCTTTGGTTCGAATACGACCTATGTTTGAACAGGAAGCCCCCAGGTGATTATATTGTTTACGGCTAGATTCGGATACGATCATGAGCCGGATCTACCTCCAAGTGACCATGTGATGTTATAATGGAAATAATACGTTTACCTTTGGAGGAGAAAAGGACAGAGGTCCTGCTTTATTATTTATCATAATATATACATGACTATAGAATAATGTACATTATGAGAGCCGGTGGCTCAAGTGTAATAAGGCCGAAGCGGAGCTATGTTCCATGGCCGACGGGTCTCTTCCTCCGACTTGCGTGAATATTTGTGCTCCCGAACGTCAATAACGTAGTATGACCCGTTGTGCAAGTTCTTGCTGACCACAAAGGGCCCTTCCCAAGGCGGGGATAGCTTGTGTGCATCTGTTTGATCCTGGATGAGCCGGAGCACCACATCACCTTCCTGGAAGACCCGGGACTTAACCCGGCGACTGTGATAACGGCGCAGGTCTTGTTGGTAAATCGCTGAGCCAGCTGCTGCCACGTCACGCTATTCGTCCAACAAGTCAAGAGCATCTTGGCGCGCCTGTTCATTATCCGCCTCAACATAAGCCGCCACTCGAGGCGAATCATGACGGATGTCACTGGGGAGGACTACTTCCGCTCCATAAACCATGAAGAAAGGCGTGTAACCCGTAGACCTGTTAGGAGTAGTGTTGATGCTCCATAACACGGAGGGTAACTCCTCCACCCAACAACCCGGCGTCCATTGCAAAGGGACCAAAAGCCGGGGCTTAATGCCCTTCAAGATCTCCTAATTAGCTCTCTCAGCTTGACCATTGGATTGAGGGTGAGCCACTGATGAAACATCAAGTTGAATATGCTCTCGTTGACAAAACTCCTCCATGGCGCCCTTAGACAGATTGGTACCATTGTCAGTTATAATGCTGTGTGGAAAGCCGAAGCGAAATATCACCTTTTTCATGAACTGAACCGCCGTGGCCGCGTCACACTTGCTAACTAGCTCTGCCTCAACCCACTTTGTGAACTTGTCAACTGCCACCAAAAGGTGGGTCTTCTTATCCTTGGACCTTTTAAAAGGCCCAACCATATCAAGCCCCCAGACCGCAAATGGCCAAGTGATTGGTATCATCCTCAGCTCCTGAGCCGGCACATGAGCCCGTCGCGAGAACCTCTGGCAACCATCACATTTACTGACCAAGTCCTCCGCATCAGCATGAGCTGTCAGCCAATAAAAACCATGACGAAAAGCCTTGGCCACAAGAGATTTTGAGCCGGCATGATGGCCACAATCCCCCTCGTGAATTTCTCGCAAAATATCTTGGCCTTCCTCAGGGGAAACGCAACGCTGGAAAGTTCGAGTGACACTGCGGCGATGTAGCTCACCATTGATAATTATCATTGACTTAGACCGCCGGGTTATCTGTCTGGCCAAAGTTTCATCCTCAGGCAACTCTCCCCGGGTCATGTAAGACAAGTATGGTACTGTCCAGTCCGGGGTGATGTGGAGAGCCGCCACCAACTGTGCTTCTGGGTCAGGGATAGCCAAGTCTTCCTCTGTAGGTAACTTAACAGAAGGGTTATGCAAGATGTCCAGGAAAGTATTGGGCGGCACCGGCTTTCGCTGAGAGTCCAGCCGGCTTAGTGCATCAGCCGCCTTGTTCTTCCTGCGATCGATATGCTCTACTTGGTAACCCTGAAAATGTCCAGCAATGGCATCAACTTCACGGCGATAAGCCACCATGAGAGGGTCCTTGGAATCCCACTTGCCTGATACTTGTTGAGCCACTAAGTCTGAGTCGCCGAAGCACCTTACCCGGCTCAAGCTCATCTCCTTAGCCATCCGAAGACCATGGAGCAAGGCCTCGTACTCAGCCGCATTGTTAGTGCAAGGAAACATCAACCGCAGCACATAATGAAACCTGTCACCTTTAGGGGAAGCCAATACAACTCCAGCCCCCGAGCCCTCCAATTGCCTAGACCCATCGAAGTGAATAGTCCAATATGTATTATCCGGCTTTTCTTCGGGCACTTGTAGCTCTGTCCAATCGTTGATGAAATCCACCAAAGCTTGAGATTTAACAGCAGTGCGTGGTACGTATTTCAGACCATGAGGCCCGAGCTCTATAGCCCACTTAGCCACTCTTCCTGTGGCTTCTCTGTTTTGGATGATGTCTCCGAGGGGGGCAGAACTAAGCACAGAGATGGGGTGACCTTGGAAATAATGCTTAAGCTTCCGGCTTGCCATGAACACACCATAAAAAAGCTTCTGCCAATGCGGATACCGCTGTTTGGACTCGATGAGCACTTCACTGACGTAATAAACCGGCCGCTGAACCGGATACTCCTTACCCTCTTCCTTGCGCTCCACCACCACAGCCACACTGACGGCTCATGTGTTAGCAGCTACATACAGTAATAAGGGCTCCTTGTCAACCGGAGCAGCAAGGACTGGGTTCTCAGCCAGCTGTCTCTTCAAATCCTCAAAGGCAGTATTAGCAGCATCATTCTAGACAAAATCATCAGTTTTCTTCATCAACTGGTACAGTGGCATGGCCTTCTCACCCAAACGGCTTATAAACCGGCTTAAAGCAGCGATACGACCCGCCAGGCGCTGGACGTCGTTTATACACGCCGGCTTAGCCAGAGAGGTGATTGCCTTAATCTTCTCCGGGTTAGCTTCAATGCCTCTATGAGAAAACAGAAAACCCAAGAGCTTGCCTACAGGAACACCAAAAACACACTTGGCCGGGTTAAGCATCATCTTGTAGACCCGGAGACTATCAAAGGTTTCTCTCAGATCATCTATCAAGGTTTCCTTCTCCCTGGACTTAACCACAATATCATCCACATAGGCATGAACATGGCGCCCAATCTGGTTATGAAGACAGTTCTGCACGCAACGCTGATAAGTCGCATGTGCACTCTTGAGTCCAAAAGGCATAGACACATAACAGAAGGCTCCAAAGGGAGTGATGAACGCCGTTTTTTCTTGGTCTTCAACTGCCATTTTAATCTGATGGTATCCAGAATAAGCATCCAAGAAACTTAAGCGCTCGCAACCCGCCGTAGCATCAATAATTTGATCAATACGGGGGAGGGCAAAAGGATTAGCCGGACATGCCTTGTTTAAGTCCATGTAGTCCACACACATCCGCCAGGTGCCATTCTTCTTGAGCACGAGCACCGGGTTAGCTAACCACTCTGGGTGAAAGACTTCAACAATAAACCCGGCCGCCAAGAGCAGGGCCACCTCTTCACCAATGGCCTTCCGCCTCTCCTCATTAAACCGCCGAAGGAATTGCCTGACCGGCTTAAATTTCGGATCAACATTAAGAGTGTGCTCAGCGAGTTCTCTAGGTACACCTGGCATGTCAGAAGGTTTCCATGCGAAGATGTCCCTATTCTCACGGATGAACTCGATGAGCGCGCTTTCCTATTTTGGATCCAGATTGGCACTGATGCTGAACTGCTGAGATGAATCTCCTGGAACAAAATCAACAAGCTTAGTTTCATCAGCTGACTTAAATTTCATCGCCGGCTCATTTTCCGTAGTCGACTTTTTCAGAGAGGTCATATCTGTTGGGTCAACATTGTCTTTGTAAAACTTCAACTCCTCTGTCGCACAAACGGATTCTGCATAAGCTGCGTCGCCTTCCTCACACTCCAAGGCTACCTTGCGGCTTCCATGAACCGTAATGGTCCCATTGTGACCCGGCATCTTGAGCTGCAAATACACATAACACGGCCGTGCCATGAACTTGGTGTAAGCCGACCGCCCGAATATAGCATGATATGGACTTCTTATCTTAACCACTTCGAAGGTTAATTTCTCTACCCTGTAGTTATACTCGTCTCCAAAAGCCACTTCCAACTCAATCTTACCCACTGGATACGCCGACTTACCAGGCACCACGCCATGGAAAACAGTATTGGACTGGCTGAGATTCTTATCAATCAACCCCATACGACGGAAGGTCTCATAATAGAGGATGTTGATGCTGCTTCCTCCATCCATGAGCACCTTAGTGAACTTATATCCTCCCACCTGAGGGGCCACCACCAGGGCCAGGTGACCCGGGTTATCAACCCGGGGAGGGTGATCCTCCCTACTCCACACAATAGGCTGCTCAGACCATCTTAAATAGCGCGGAACCGCCGGCTCAACAGCATTCACAGCCCTCTTATGAAGCTTCTGATCTCGCTTACACAGACTGGTGGTAAACACGTGATACTGTCCACCATTGAGCTGCTTTGGATTGGTCTGGTAACCCCCCTGCTGCTGTTGATGACCCTGGCCGGACTGCTGATTAAAGCCCCCTTGACCATTCTGAGGGTTAGAATTTGAGCCGCCGCCCGGGCCATGAGAACCGCCTTCGCCTGAGCTGCCGCCCGGGCCGTTGTTGCCATTAAAGGCATTGGAATTCTTAAAGGCCTTCATGATTGCGCAATCTTTCCATAGATGAGTAGCTGGCTTCTCCCTAGAGCCATGCCTTGGACAAGGCTCATTCAACAATTGCTCAAGCGTTGGGCCTGAACCGCCGGCTCGGGGAGGTGGCCTCCCTCTACGTCGCTGGTTGTTACCCTGTGAGCTGGCATTGGCCACAAACTCAATGCTGCCTTCAGCCTTACGCTTGTTACCTCCTTGGTTTGCCGGGTTATGCTGAGGACCCTTGCCATTGCCGTTCTTCTTTCCCTTCCCTGTCCTTTCATCATCTGACGCGGGGTCCTTGGTACTATCAGAGTCGGCGTACTTGACAAGAGCCGCCATCAGCGTACCCATATCATTGCAGTCGCGCTTGAGCCGCCCGAGTTTCATCTTCAGGGGCAGGAAACGACAATTCTGCTCCAACATTAAGACTGCAGAGCCGGCATCCATCTTATCAGATGAATGTATTATCTCTTTGACCCGGCGAACCCAATGTGTCGTAGACTCACCCTCCTGCTGTTTACAGTTAGTCAAATCCATAATTGACATAGACTGCCTATAGGTATCTTTGAAGTTTTGGATGAACCGGGCTTTCAGCTCAGCCCAAGACCCGATAGAATTCGGTGGCAGCCCTTTCAACCAAGTGCGGGCAGTCCCATCTAACATCATGGTGAAGTACTTGGCCATCGCCGCTTCGCTGACCTCCAGCAATTCCATGGCCATCTCGTAACTCTTGATCCAGGCTCCGGGTTGTAAATCAGCCGTGTAATTAGGCACCTTCCTAGGCCCTTTGAAGTCCTTGGGTAGACGTTCATTGCGGAGAGCCGGCACTAGACAAGGGACACCTCCAGTCCTTGTAGGGATACCCACATCGACGGAAGCCGTCGGATAAGCCGGGGGTGTCTGGTAAGCCGTCAACTGAGGCACCTGCTCCGCCTCTTGCCGTGCTCTGTCTTGGTCTGCTGCGTGAAAGGCCCCGTTATGAGCCGGGCCGTGGCCAGGTGGCAAGTCATGGCGTCGGACATTACTTGAGCCGGTCGCTGAGACCATGTGTCTGCTATAACTCGGGCTCCGGCCTAGACAAGGGGTTGAATGGATCCTGTCCCGGCTATAAGAGTACGGCTCTTGCTGCGCCAGAGCTGTCTGAAGGAGCTCTCTGACCCGGCGGGTTTCAACCGCTGTTGGAGAGTCGCCGTCAATTGGGAGAGCCGCCAGCCGTGCCGCCGCGGCAACCATGTTTTCCAACGGGTTGGCATAATGACCCGGTGGTATCGGCACATACTGAGGCGGGGCGGGGTTCACCCGGGGAGGTCCCATCACTTGGGGCTGAATTGGTGTCCCAGCCCTGGGCACTATGATCTCCGGCGGGTTACTAGCCCTGCACCCGGCGTGTTGAAGAGGTTTCGGGGATCGTAAACCAGAGGGAGTCAAGATTGGGCCTTTTGATGCCTCCTTCTCATGACCTCATTGGATGCGTTTTGATCCATCGTGAGCCGGAAGGACTGCGCCTGAATTAGCTGAGTCTGGGCGTCGAGAGCCGCCCTCTCTGCAGCCATCCTGATCCCCTCCGCCGCCAGATCCTCCTTGGCCTTTGCTAGATCCAGTTTTAACTGTGCCACCTCCGCGTCATGTTGAACTTGATCCGCCAGAGCCACCGTAGCGGTCAACAGGACCGTCATCTTGTCTGTGAGATCCATCAGCACCTGAGCCGGCGAAGGCACCGGGCTTCCTGACCGGGAGGCGGGGTTTTGAACAGGTTGCGCGCCGGCCATGAAGATTCCAACCCGGCTCGGCAGTTCAAAGATGTCCGGAATGCTGTCGCCATCGGAACAAACCCTGAGCCTGCCATCTTGAAGTTGGTACAACGAGTTTGATTCATCCGTAGACGATTCACCGTCAGAGCCGGCGGCCGTCTCATCACCAGATCCAGATCCTTCAGAGAGCCCTCCATGAACACATCCCACAAAAGCATGCTTCAAGGCAGGTAGAGCCCGGGCGGGTCGTGCGCGCTGAGCTGTCTCGATGAGATCGGTGTAGAGATCCGGCTCAGGGCCCGGCTCACCAATCTTGCCAATGAAGACATGAATTCCGCCGAAGGGGACCCGGTACCCGTACTCAATTGAGCCGGCGTCGGGGCCCCAGTTTGCATCGTCGATGTAGAGCTTGCCGCGACGACTCTTGGTCATCCGGCCCACAGCGTATCCCTTGAGCCCTTCAAAGCTGCCCTTCAAGAACTCAAATCCACCGTGCGTTGGCCCCACGGTGGGCGCCAACTGTCGTGGAATTTTCACAGCAGATGTCCTTGAGCTAGGACTTAGTCATGGAGCCATCGCAGCTTGGAAGCTTAAAGGGGTTAAACGGGACAAGGAACACGAGGGTTATACTGGTTCGGCCCCTTACGGTGAAGGTAAAAGCCTACGTCCAGTCGAGGTTGTATTGCTTGGGGTTTCGACGACCAGGGGCTAAACCGCCCTGCCTGGTTATCGATCTGATCTTCCTTGTCCCTAAACCGCCGCCGGGTTGTCCCTTTATATAGAGAGGTTGACGCCCGGCGGCTCTCAGAGTCCCGGCCGGCTCATAAGAGTGTCCGGCTCGGACTCTCAACTATTCTTGCCTTACACTACAAGTTCCACCATAACGACGGTTATAACTACGGGCCTTAAGCCATCTCTGGGTCTTAGACCCATCATTGACCCGCCGTCTTCAAGCTCGGTACTGGGCTTCGCGTGATGACCATTATGAGTAACCCGGCCCCTCCTGGCGGGTGACTCTAAGGGTTATATCCTCAACACTATGCACTTTTATATTATTTTTGGGACTAACCTATTAACCCAGAGCCCAGTGCCAGTTTCTGTTTTTCCCCTTGTTTCAGTGTTTCGCAGAAAAGGAATATCAAATGGAGTCCAAACGGAATGAAACCTTCGGGATCGTGATTTTTGGAATGAACGTGATCCAGGAGACTTGGAGTTGAAGTCAGGGAAGCTTCGAGGTGGCCACGAGGCAGGGAGGCGCCCCCCACCCTCGTGGGCCCCTTGTGGCTCCCTTGACCGACTTCTTTCGCCTATATATATCCATATACCCTAAAACCATCGGGGAACAGAAGAGATCGGGAGTTCCGCCGCCGCAAGCCTCTGTAGCCACCAAAAACCAATCGGGACCCTGTTCCGGCACCCTGTCGGAGGGGGGATCCCTCACCGGTGGCCATCTTCATCATCCCGGCGCTCTCCATGACGAGGAGGGAGTAGTTCACCCTCGGGGCTGAGGGTATGTACCAGTAGCTATGTGTTTGATCTCTCTCTCGTGTTCTTGAGGTGATACGATCTTGATGTATCGCGAGCTTTGCTATTATAGTTGGATCTTATGATGTTTCTCCCCCTCTACTCCCTTGTAATGGATTGAGTTTTCCCTTTGAAGTTATCTTATCGGATTAAGTCTTTAAGGATTTGAGAACACTTGATGTATGTCTTGCGTGGGATACCCGTGGTGACAATGGGGTATTCTATTGATCCACTTGATGTATGTTTTGGTGGTCAACTTGCGGGTTCCGCCCATGAACCTATGCATAGGGGTTGGCACACGTTTTCGTCTTGACTCTCCGATAGAAACTTTGGGGCACTCTTTGAAGTACTTTGTGTTGGTTGAATAGATGAATATGAGATTGTGTGATGCATATCGTATGATCATACCCACGGATACTTGAGGTGAGATTGGAGTATCTAGGTGACATTAGGGTTTTGGTTGATATGTGTCTTAAGGTGTTATTCTCGTACGAACTCTTGAATAGATCGATCCGAGCGAATAACTTTGAGGTGGTTTCGTACCGTACCATAATCTCTTTGTTTGTTCTCCGCTATTAGTTACTTTGGAGTGACTCTTTGTTGCATGTTGAGGGATAGTTATATGGTCCAATTATGTTATTATTGTTGAGAGAACTTGCACTAGTGAAAGTATGAACCCTAGGCCTTGTTTCCTACCATTGCAATACCGTTTACGCTCACTTTTACAACTTGCTACCTTGCTGTTTTTATATTTTTAGATTACAAATACTCATATCTATCATCCATATTGCACTTGTATCACCATCTCTTCGCCGAACTAGTGCACCTATACAATTTACCATTGTATTGGGTGTGTTGGGGACACAAGAGACTCTTTGTTATTTGGTTGCAGGGTTGCTTGAGAGAGACCATCTTCAACCTACGCCTCCCACGGATTGATAAACCTTAGGTCATCCACTTGAGGGAAATTTGCTATTGTCCTACAAACCTCTGCACTTGGAGGCCCAACAACGTCTACAAAAAGAAGGTTGCGTAGTAGACATCAGCCCTCCATTCATTGAACAACCCCACGGGTGAATAAACATACAGTACTAGTATTTATATAGAATGAACAAGCTCGAACTATTTTCGCCTAGTTAAAAGTTGAGGCCGGGGCCTTTCTCGGGCATTATGCGCGGCAGTTTTCACGTAGACGGTTTGACAGAGAGGCGAGGAGGGTGAGGGAGTAGCAGATTCAACTTACTTACTGCTGGAAAGGTCGGGCTGTGCGATTTGACGATGCGTTACTGTTTGGATCCATGTGTTAGAGTTAGTTTGGGTTAGTTTGAACTCAACTAACCCAAAAATATCCAAACAGGAGGGTTAGTTTGGGTTACTGTTTGGATCCATGTGTTAGAGTTAGTTTGGGTTAGTTTGAACTCAACTAACCCCAAAAAAAATCTAACCCATCCAAGAGGTGCTTATTTGGGTTAGTTCTTCTTGGGACACTAAAAACACATTTTTCTCTCACTCTCCCCGCAGCAGATCCCTCCCCACTTCCTCGAAGCTTCTCGTCCTCTCCCTCCCTCCCTCTTGCACCGCCCATGAAGGCACCTCACCGTATCCGCGCTCCATCTAACCCTGTCATCCAAACACCTCTTTCGCTAGAGTTACTTCAGGGTTAGTTTAGGATTAGAATCTAACTCTAACCTTTAACTGAGTTAGAGTATCCAAACAGGGCCAGGCGGTACGACCGGGGTGATGCCCCCTTCCATTCCGCACTCTAATCTGGTGCATGACACGTATTACGTCGACCCGGATGCTGCTGGCTGTCCCACATGTCGGCGAAGTAGTACGTAGTAGTAAGAAGGAGCAAAGAATCATGCGGTATAAGTCTTTCTAGAGATTCCAACAAGTGACTAGACTACACAGCGTGCAGTATCCCGAATCTCAAATCTCCCTTCCGGTTTATAGGGCTCAAATCTCAAATCTCATCAACCAATGCATTTTGCGATTGGAGGAATGTATCTCGTACTTTACAAAACTACCCTAATTAAACTCATGCATTAATTACGTAGTTCTCTCGTTTTCCTCTCTGCCTTGGTCGCGGTGCACAATATTGAGCACTCCTATATGACTAGCCGCTCTATCTACATGCGGGACATCAAAGCATTCGGGCCCGCGTGCCATCCACCAAATCACAGCGAGGTGCTACAGTCGACACTCACCGGTCACCCCGGTGTGGCCGTCATGACCCGTCATATCACAAAACCCACACCTTTACCAGCAGTGGTAAAGTGGCCTCGAAGTTGGACTGGACGAAGCAACCATCATTTCACTAGAACGCTTGTTGAAGCCCTTTCTCCCCTTTCTTGAAGAAAACCTCACTCCAGGCTACTCACTTCTGCCATTTTTCTTCTGTACCGACGAAGGAAAGGTGGGCGAATCAGTGATGCTGCTATATTTTCATTCCAAGAATCTTCTTTTTGCGAAGCACCGACCGATTCTCACAACCTATTCTTTTTCCGTTTTCATTGCGATTGTGGTTTCCTTTCGATTGCTTTTTGTTTGTCAGTTCATTGATGGATCCTGGAGCACTAGGCAAAGAGTTGCCGGCGGACAACCCACTGGAGACAGCGATCTCCAGGAAGCGAGCACCGACCAACGAGTTGACCATGTTGGCGGGCCAACCCATGGAGACGAAGAACTCCAAGAAACAAGCACTGGCCAAAGAGTTGACGACGTTGGCGGACGAACTCCTCAAAGAAAGTTGGAAGAACAACAAGAGCCCCACCGTTCCTACCCCAGAAAATCTGATGGCCACCTATGCGAGGCTCAAGGCCGAGTTTGAGGAGATAGTCGCCGTTGAGAAGCAGTATTCCCCTGGCAAGGTGATGGCCCCCATCGAGGACGAGGAGATGGCCCCCGGAGGGATGGGATCCCCCGGTGAGCTGCACAAGGTAAAAAATAATGGCTTATTATCATAGTTGTGGTTTTTGATTATTTGCAATGTGCTTGCTAATATGTTAGGGTTGTGTAGGTGCCGGTGGACGTCCTTGATGATTCCGATGTCGCGGCCCGTCCTGTGGACAACGCCCCACAGATCATTTTCGATGTCGCGGTCGGTCCTGTTGGCATCGCCCCGGAGATCGATTCCGATGCCGCTGTCCATCCTGTGGACTACCGGTGTCAAAACCGGCGGATCTTAGGTAGGGGGTCCCGAACTGTGCATCTAAGGCGGATGGTAACAGGAGGCGGGGGACACGATGTTTACCCAGGTTCGGGCCCTCTCGATGGAGGTAATACCCTACTTCCTGCTTGATTGATCTTGATGATATGAGTATTACAAGAGTTGATCTACCACGAGATCGTAGAGGCTAAACCCTAGAAGCTAGCCTATGGTATGATTGTTGTTGTCCTACGGACTAAACCCTCCGGTTTATATAGACACCGGAGGGGGCTAGGGTTACACAGAGTCGGTTACAAGGGAGGAGATCTTCATATCCGTATTGCCAAGCTTGCCTTCCATGCCAAGGAGAGTCCCATCCGGACACGGGACTAAGTCTTCAATCTTGTACTTCTTAGTCCAACAGTCCGGCTAAAGTATATAGTCTGGCTATCCGAGGACCCCCTAATCCAGGACTCCCTCAGTAGCCCCTGAACCGGGCTTCAATGACGATGAGTCCGGCGCGCAGATTGTCTTCGGCATTACAAGGCGGGTGATGTCTACTACGCAACCTTCTTCTTGTAGACGTTGTTGGGCCTCCAAGTGTAGAGGTTTGTAGAACAGTAGCAAATTTCCCTCAAGTGGATGACCTAAGGTTTATCAATCCGTGGGAGGCGTAGGATGAAGATGGTCTCTCTCAGCAACCCTGCAACCAAATAACAAAGAGTCTCTTGTGTCCCCAACACACCCAATACAATGGTAAATTGTATAGGTGCACTAGTTCGGCGAAGAGATGGTGATACAAGTGCAATATGGATGGTAGATATAGGTTTTTGTAATCTGAAAATATAAAAACAGCAAGGTAACTAATGATAAAAGTGAGCACAAACGGTATTGCAATGCTAGGAAACAAGGCCTAGGGTTCATACTTTCACTAGTGGAAGTTCTCTCAACAATAATAACATAATTGGATCATATAACTATCCCTCAACATGCAACAAAGTGTCACTCCAAAGTCACTAATAGCGGAAAACAAACGAAGAGATTATGGTAGGGTACGAAACCACCTCAAAGTTATTCTTTCCAATCAATCCGTTGGGCTATTCCTATAAGTGTTACAAACAGCCCTAGAGTTCGTACTAGAATAACACCTTAAGACACAAATCAACCAAAACCCTAATGTCACCTAGATACTCCAATGTCACCTCAAGTATCCGTGGGTATGATTATACGATATGCATCACACAATCTCAGATTCATCTATTCAACCAACACATAGAACCTCAAAGAGTGCCCCAAAGTTTCTACGGGAGAATCAAGACGAAAACGTGTGCCAACCCCTATGCATAGGTTCATGGGCGGAACCCGGAAGTTGATCACCAAAACATACATCAAGGTGATCACGTGATATCCCATTGTCACCACAGATACGCACGGCAATACATACATCAAGTGTTCTCAAATCATTAAAGCCTCAATCCGATAAGATTACTTCAAAGGGAAAACTCAATCCATTACAGGAGAGTAGAGGGGGAGAAGCAACATAAGATCCAACTATAATAGCAAAGCTCGCGATACATCAAGATCGTGCCAAATCAAGAACACGAGAGAGAGAGAGAGAGATCAAACACATATCTACTGGTACATACCCTCAGCCCTGAGGGTGAACTACTCCCTCCTCGTCATGGAGAGCGCCGGGATGATGAAGATGGCCACGGGTGAGGGTTCCCCCCTCCGGCAGGGTGCCGGAACAGGGTCCCGATTGACTTTTGGTGGATACAGAGGCTTGCGGCGGCGGAACTCCTGATCTATTATGTTCCCCGATCGTTTTAGGGTATATGGGTATATATAGGAGGAAGAAGTACGCCAGGGGAGCCACGAGGGGCCCACGAGGGTGGAGGGCGCGCCCTAGGGGGGTGGGCGCGCCCCCTACCTCGTGGCTCCCTCGTTTCTTTCCTGACGTGCACTCCAAGTCTATCGGGTAGCTTTCCTTCCAAAAATAACTTCTCCAGAAGGTTTCATTCCGTTTCGACTCCGTTTGATATTCCTTTTCTTCGAAACACTGAAAGAAGGGAAAAAACAGGAACTGGCACTGGGCTCTGGGTCAATAGGTTAATCGCAAAAATAATATAAAAGTGCATAATAAACCCATAAAACATCCAAGATGGATAATATAATAGGATGAATACTTCATAAATTATAGATACGTTGGAGACGTATCAGCATCCCCAAGCTTAATTCCTGCTCGTCCTCGAGTAGGTAAATGATAAAAGAAATAATTTATGAAGTGTGAATGCTAGCAGGTGCATAAGTTTGATCAATGATAATTTCAATCACCTTTTCTAGCATCATTATATGTCATAACAGTAGCTCAACTCATAGAATTTTTCATGATCAAGTAACAAACTATTCACATGTTAAAGTATAGATCATAAACTTTCTTGAAAACTAACAAACTATGTTCTCAGTCATCAATCAATTGCAATTCATCTTATTTTCAGGAAGAGTCTATGTCAGAGCTTTGATTCAGCAAACTTCACATACTCAACTATCATTTAGTCTTCCATGATTGCTACCACTCAAAGCATATTTTTAGAACAAATAGTATTCATCGAACACAGAGAAAGATAGGGGCTTAATGTTTCGCCTCCCAACCTTTTACCTCAAGGGTAATGTCAACAATAATAATTCATGATCAAATATATTTAAATGGCCATATATGCTTAGATCTTTCCATCATATGATGCTTGCCAACTAAAGAGTAGGTTGGAATGAGAAGGAATACTACTGACTCTTGCATAAAAGTAAAGGATAGGCCCTTCGCAGAGGGAAGCAGGGATTTGCAGAGGTGCCAGAGCTCGAAGCAAAAACAGAGATGAAAATAATTTTGAGAGGTATGCTTTCATTGTCAACATAACGACCAAGAGTTCCCAATATCTTCCATACTACATACATTATAGGCGGTTCCCAAACAGAAAGGTAAAGATTTTTACTCCCCCTCCACCAACAATCATCAATCCATGGCTTGCCCGAAACAACAGGTGCCTCCAACTAACATCAAACCTAGGGGAGTTTTGTTTGCAATTATTTTTGATTTGATTTTGATCTTTTGATCATGGGACTGGGCATCCCAGTTACCGGCCATTTTCTCGTGAATGATGAGCGGAGTCCACTCATCATGAGAATAACCCACCTAGCATGGAAGATACTGCTCACCCGTAGTCGCTAAATGAGCGATTCGGGCATAGAAAACAGATTATTATTTGAAGGTTTAGAGTTTGGCACATGCAAATTTACTTGGAACGGCAGGTAAATACCGCATATAGGTACATATGGTGGACACTCATGGAAGAAACTTGGTTCAAGGAATTTGGATGCACAAGCAGTATTCCCGCTTAGTACAGATATTTTGGCTAGCAAAGGATTCTAAATAGCAAGCACCACATGTTAGAGGATCCAAAACAATATAACTTATACAAATATACCCAAGCATAACTCATTATGTTGTCTTCCTTGTCCAACTTCAACTAATTTGCTCAGGTTTGAAAATAATTAATGGGGCTCACAATCATAGAAGATGTCCAACATAGTATATTTATATGTGGAATCTCTCTTCCTTAAATATTCTTTCATGAATTGTTCAAGTGACCAATACAATGTTTGTTAACCTTCAATAAATTTACTACCTCTACTTCTTATATGTGAAGGCATTACTCCCCATGGGAAACGCATATGAAACATATATAATTTCAGATTTATGACATTCAAATCATTCAACCATTTATTCATAGGATATAAGTGAAGCACACGAGTAAATGACAAACTACTCCAAAAAGATATAAGTGAAGATCAATGAGTAGTTAAATAATTATTTAGCTATGTGAAGACTCTCTCTCATTTAAGAATTTTAGATCCTGGTATTTTATTCAAACAGAAAGCAAAGCTAAAGAAACTAAAATGACGCTCCAAGCAAAACACATATCATGTGGTGAATAAAAATATAGCTCCAAGTAAAGTTGCAGATGAATGAAGACGAAAGAGGGGATGCCTTCCGGGGCATCCCCAAGCTTAGGCTCTTGGTTATCCTTGAATATTATCTTGGGGTGCCTTGGGAATCCCCAAGCTTAGGCTCTTGCCACTCCTTATTCCATAGTCCATCGAATCTTTACCCAAAATTTGAAAACTTCACAGCACAAAACTTAACAGAAAATCTCGTGAGCTCCGTTAGCGAAAGAAAAGAAAACACCACTTCAAGGTACAGTAATGAACTCATTCTTTATTTATATTGGTGTTAAACATACTGTATTCCAACTTCTCTGTGGTTTATAAACTATTTTACTAGCCATAGATTCATCAAAATAAGCAAGCAACACAATGAAAACAGAATCTGTCAAAAACAGAACAGTCTGTAGTAATCTGTATCAAACGTATACTTCTGGAACTCCAAAAATTCTAAAATAAATTGTTTGACCTGAGGAATTTGTCTAGTAATAATCTGCAATAAGAATCAACTAAATAGCACTCTCCAGTAAAAAAGTTGAAGCTAATCTCGTGAGCGCTAAAGTTTCTGTTTTTTACAGCATGATCGTAAAGACTTCACCCAAGTCTTCCCGAAGGTTCTACTTGGCACAAACACTAATTAAAACACAAAACCACATCTAAACATAATCTAGATGGATTATTTATTACTAAACAGAACTAAAAATCAAGAAACTAAAATAAAATTGGGTTGCCTCCCAACAAGCGCTAACGTTTAACGCCCCTAGCTAGGCATGATGATTTCAATGATGCTCACATAAAAGATAAGAATTGAAACATAAAGAGAGCATCATGAAGAATATAACTAGCACATTTAAGTCTAACCCACTTCCTATGCATAGGGATTTTGTGAGCAAACAACTTATGGGAACAAGAATCAACTTGCATAGGAAGGTAAAACAAGCATGACTTCAAAACTTTAAGCACATAGAGAGGAAACTTGATATTATTGCAACTCCTACAAGCATATGTTCCTCCCTCATAATAATTTTCAGTAGCATCATGAATTAATTCAACCATATAACCAGCACATAAAGCATTCTTTTCATTGTCTACAAGCATAGAAAATTTACTACTCTCCACATAAGCAAAATTCTTCTCATTCGGAATAGTGGGAGTATCATAAGAGACTCGAATACTATAAATTGTTTCCATATTAAAAGAGTAATGTTCAGAAAAAGGGTAATCATAATCATGAAAAGTTTCATAAATATAATCATCACTACTTTTTATAGCATAAGTTTCATCACAATAATCATCATAAGTAGCAACTTTGTTCTCATCATAATCAATTGAAACCTCTTCCGAAATAGTGGATACATCACTAAATAAAGTCATGACCTCTCCAAATCCACTTTCATAAATATTATAAGATTCAACATCCTCCAAAATAGTGGGATCATTACTTCCTAAAGTTGACACTCTTCCAAACCCACTTTCATCAATATAATCATCATAGGTAGAAGGCATGCTATCATCATAACAACTATGCATATCAAAACTTGGGAGGCTAAAAATATCATCTTCATTGAACATAGCATCCCCAAGCTTGGGACAAACATTAATTGCAGCAAATATATTCTCAAATATGTCATTCTCATCAAACATAGCTTCCCCAAGCTTGGGCCTTTTCATATCATAAGCATAATCACTCTCATCATTAATAGAATGGATAGCACCAATAGTATAGCAATTATCATATTCTTGCAAGCAAGTGCCAAAAAGATTTTCAAGATCATAATAAGTATCATTATCTTCCCAATCATAATCATCACAACAAGCAATAGGCATAACGAGATCATCATCAAGTGCATCATCTTCCACAATTAATTTTGATTCATTTTCATGAGGCACAACAATAATAGGAGCAACATTATTTGGGAGAGATATCTTTTTACCTCTCTTCCTTTTTCTTTTCTTCTTCTTCACCTAATGTGTGGGTTCAACCCTCTTTTTGGAGCTCCTTATTAATGAGATTGGTTGAGTAGAAGGCTCCTCCTCGTTACCTGATTCATCATAATAAATAATAGGAGAATATTGGGAAGTTTCTTCCCTTTCGTTAGTATTCTCTTCATCTTCTATTTGTTTTCTTTTCTTTATGTAATTAGCAATATAAGAATTTTCAATGCAATTCACCGCACAATACATATAAATCTTCTCTAGATCAGAATCAAGAAATGTATCAAGATTATACTTGGGAATACCCTCAGTTATACGTTTCATTTCCTCATACCCCAAAAGAAGACTAAGCTCTTTATGATGCTCAAGGGTAATCAAATTATCACAATTTTTGGATATGATTCGGTCATGAAACAATTTGCATTGGAGATTTAAATGACCATGTTCATTGCAAAGTTCACAAGGGGCGTGAAAAATATTGAATTTTTTAGCACAAACATCAAGAATTTCTTGCAACAATTTAGTTTCTAAATACTTATGCCTCTTGCAATATCTATCTTCCCTATTTGGTGTATACTTGCAATCCCAATGCACTCCACAAAAATTGACATGTCTATAGGAGACATTTTCATCATAACTAGTGCAATCATCATTAGTACCATGGATATTCAAGGAGTTCATACTAACAACATTGCAATCATGCTCATCATTCAAAGATTTAGTGCCGAACATTTTAATACATTCTTCTTCTAACACTTTGGCAAAATTTTCCTTTCCATCATTCTCACGAAAGATATTAAAGAGATGAAGCATATGAGACAAACTCAATTCCATTTTTTTGGTAGTTTTCTTTTATAAACTAAACTAGTGATAAAACAAGAAACTAAAAGATTCGATTGCAAGATCTAAAGATATACCTTCAAGCACTCACCTCCCCGCCAACGGCGCCAGAAAAGAGCTTAGTTGACGGGGTGTGAGTGCCGCTTACCTAGCCTCCCCGGCAACGGCGCCAAAAAAGAGCTTGATGGCTACTACGCAACCTTCTTCTTGTAGACGTTGTTGGGCCTCGAAGTGCAGAGGTTTGTAGGACAGTAGCAAATTTCCCTCAAGTGGATGACCTAAGGTTTATCAATCCGTGGGAGGCATAGGATGAAGATGGTCTCTCTCAAGCAAACCTGCAACCAAATAACAAAGAGTCTCTTGTGTCCCCAACATACCCAATACAATGGTAAATTGTATAGGTGCACTAGTTCGGCGAACAGATGGTGATACAAGTGCAATATGGATGGTAGATATAGGTTTTTGTAATCTGAAAATATAAAAACAGCAAGGTAACTAATTATAAAAGTGAGCACAAACGGTATTGCAATGCTAGGAAACAAGGCCTAGTGTTCATACTTTCACTAGTGCAAGTTCTCTCAACAATAATAACATAATTGGATCATATAACTATCCCTCAACATGCAACAAAGAGTCACTCCAAAGTCAGTAATACCGGAAAACAAACGAAGAAATTATGGTAGGAAACGAAACCACCTCAAAGTTATTCTTTCCAATCAATCTGTTGGGCTATTCCTATAAGTGTCACAAACAGCCCTAGAGTTCATACTAGAATAACACCTTAAGACACAAATCAACCAAAACCCTAATGTCACCTAGATACTCCAATGTCACCTCAAGTATCCGTGGGTATGATTATACGATATGCATCACACAATCTCAGATTCATCTATTCAACCAACACATAGAACCTCAAATAGTGCCCCAAAGTTTCTACCGGAGAATCAAGACGAAAACGTGTGCCAACCCCTATGCATAGGTTCATGGGCGGAACCCGCAAGTTGATCACCAAAAGATACATCATGTGGATCACGTGATATCCCATTGTCACCACAGATACGCACGGCAAGACATACATCAAGTGTTCTCAAATCATTAAAGACTCAATCCGATAAGATTACTTCAAAGGGAAAACTCAATCCATTACAAGAGAGTAGAGGGGGAGAAGCAACATAAGATCCAACTATAATAGCAAAGCTCGCGATACATCAAGATCGTGCCAAATCAAGAACACGAGAGAGAGAGAGATCAAACACATAGCTACTGGTACATACCCTCAGCCCCGAGGGTGAACTACTCCCTCCTCGTCATGGAGAGCGCCAGGATGATGAAGATGGCCACCGGTGAGGGTTCCCCCCTCCGGCAGGGTACCGGAATAGGATCCCGATTGACTTTTGGTGGCTACAGAGGCTTGCGGTGGTGGAACTCCCGATCTATTATGTTCCCCGATCGTTTTAGGGTATATGGGTATATATAGGAGGAAGAAGTACGTCAGGGGAGCCACGAGGGGCCCACGAGGGTGGAGGGCGCGCCTTAGGGGGTTGGGCACGCCCCCCTACCTCGTGGCTCCCTCGTTTCTTTCCTGACGTGCACTCCAAGTCTATCGGGTAGCTTTCCTTCCAAAAATAACTTCTCCAGAAGGTTTCATTCCGTTTCGACTCCGTTTGATATTCCTTTTCTTTGAAACACTGAAACAAGGGAAAAAACAGGAACTGGCACTGGGCTCTGGGTCAATAGGTTAGTCCCAAAATAATACAAAAGTGCATAATAAAGCCCATAAAACATCCAAAATGGATAATATAATAGCATGAATACTTCATAAATTATATATACGTTGGAGACGTATCAGCTGGTTCCTCCTCCGAATATTCCATAGAAGATTTTGAACACAAGGATAGTGTCCGGCTCTGCAAAACAAATTCCACATACCACCGTAGAGAGAATAATATTTCCACAAATCTAATCTGCTGACAGCTTTTCATAACATGACGTATTGCCGTGATCTGGTCATGACGAACCGTTTCTCTGAGCCTGCCACTGCACGTGTTGCGAGGCGGTTTTATTGGCACGTCCCATCGTAGCAGAGATCGTGTTCCTTTTTTCACGGGATTCTCATCAATATGGGCGTGGGTAACCCCATCGTGCCTGCTGGTTTGACTCCTCGATTTTAGGAAAGTTCCAAACGGCCACGTGGAGGACGCTTGATATTCACCCTCTTTATAAAGGGGCCAAGGCCTGTCCTTTTCTTCTCGCGCTTAATCGAATCCTTCCCCCACCTCGAGTTCCAACACCCAAGGCTCAGGCTAGGCGTTTCGGACCTTCAATCATGTCCGGATCCAGCCTTCAAGGTCGGTGGATGCCTTCCTCTATCATAGAGGAGGACATCAAGAAGCTAAGAGAAGCCAGGTATCTGACCGCCGAAATCTCGCACAGGCTGCCTGCTCGAGGGCAGGTCATTCCCACTCCCAAGCCTAACGAGAGCGTCATATTCGTCTCCCACTTCCTCCGAGGGCTAGGCTTTAGTCTGGATCCCTTTGTTAGAGGGCTCATGTTCTACTACGGGCTCGATTTCCATGATCTGGCTCTGGATTCCACCCTTCACATCTCGTCGTTCATCGTCGTGTGTGAAGCCTTCCTCCGCATTACCCCACACTTCGGCTTATGGCTCAAGACCTTCAATGTAAGCCGAAGATGATTGAGGGGCGGCACGCAGAGTGCGGAGGCGCCATAATAAACAAAGGCGCCGATGCTCCATGGTCAAAGGGTTCCTTCCCGGAGACATCCAAATTATCGCAGCGGGAGTGGTTTTACATTACAGCTCCCCAAGGTACAAAGTGGGTTGCCGCCCCTGCCTTCCGCTCGGGCCCCCCGCCACAACTGGCGTCATGGGTCAACAAGGGGCTAGACTGGGGGCCAGTAAATGATGTGCCGACATTGCAGAGTCGCATCCGAGATCTCCTCGAGAGAGATGTCAGCCTTGTCAAGGTAATGCAAGTCATGCTAGTTCGTCGAGTCCTGCCTTGCAAGCGTCGACCTCTCCATATGTGGGAGTTCAACCCGGAAGGACCGCGAACTATTCGGCACTTCTTCGGCATGACGCACGAAGAGATGTATGGATTGTTCTTTGGATCACAAATAGAGTGTCCGGACACCACCGAGGATGCGGGTCTGAGCTGCAATCGTCCAGATACCCAAGTAAGTAATCCTTCGGTCGAACATGCTGTCTCTTTATTTATCACAACGTCATTCTGAAAAGTTGCTCTTTGACCAGGATTGGGTAATAAAGGCGAAGATGATCAGGTGTTCGGCCCCCTTCCGGAAGGCTCAACTGACCCAGTACTGGCCAGAATGCTTGAGCTCGCGCCTTATCAAGCGCCATCAGGGGAAGATAAAGGGAGGAATAAAGAAGCCGAAAGCGGGCCTCACTCATTATTCATCCAAACCGGGGGAACTAGTGCCTCCGCGAAGGAGGATAATCGGGGAGAAGAATCTAAAATTCCCTCTCCCCAAGGAAGGAAGAGGGCCGCCTCCGAAGCTTGTAAACAATGGTTTCCAAACAAGGGAAGAAATCTTTGTCAGGGGGCCCTACCCCGGAGGGTATCCTTACCGCACAGTGCCCGCAAGGGGATCAGCCCTCCACCGAGCTGTAAGTAAACAAAAGTACTCTATAGTAAATATATCCTGCTTCATTTCTAAGAACGATAACCGAGACGTATGTCTTGTTGTTCGGATCGTAGCCCTTCTCGACAGAGTTCATCTTCGGGGGATCTTCTTCCAGAGATGATGGAGAGCGAAACACCTCCCCATGCCTCTCCGCCTCATGAGGCGGGCGACCCAGAGGTGTCGTCACAGAGGATTTCTCCTGATCCGCCAAGGCCAGAAGGTAACCCTTCGGCCACCCAAGTCCGGGGTATTCGGCTCCTGAGGGGAGCAACAAAAAGAGTCTGGGACTGTCCGGTGCACGACCAGACGCACTGATGAATCTTCTGGAGCAAGCGGCTATCTCAGAGTCGCATCGTACGCTAATGGGTACGGTGGTTGAGAGGATTTCATCCGCCAAAAGCGGGTTGCATGAAGCTTTTATGAGCCTGCTGAGAGGCTTTGAGGTACGGAAAGTAATATATTTTTTGACGGTACCGCACACACTAGGTGTGCCCTATGCAGATAGTAGCCCTTGAGACTCTGGTTGCTGTCGAAAGAGACAGCAAATAGAGGATCATAGTCCCAGGTAATAACCGTGTTGCTTTCATGTGCAGGTGGCTGAAGGTCCGGTGGCTAGCCGGACTGGTGAGTTTGCCGAACTGAAGCGGCAACTTGATGCGGCAGATGCCGACATCGTGCTTGTAAACAAGCAGCTTGACGAGGCACATGGTATGTATTCTCCGATGGTCAACATTTATTAAGAGGAGCATAATGCTAGTATCTATAATATGCTGTGACTGCAGATGGAGCTGCCGCCGTGGAGACCCTTCGGGCGAAACTTGCCTGAGCCAAGGAACAAGCCAGGAGGAGTGATGCGGCTGCCCTAAAGGCGGTTGAAGAGTTAAAAGCCGAACAGGCTGCGCATTGCGAGAGCAAAGAGAAAATAGCCAAGATGGCTGTTGAGCTGAAAGACGCCGCCGACCATTATGGGCTTCTTGAAAAGGAAAGCCGAACGAAGACGGCGGACCTGGAGAAAGCCACGGTAGCAGCCAAGGAAGCCCGCTCTAAAATTAGAGCTGCGAAGGAGGAGCTGCGTCAAGCCGGAGATATCACGGCTGGGAAGCACTTTTTGTTGCGGATGAAGTTCGGAGATCGTAAATATGCCCGTCTGGATCAATTATGGAGTTCTGCGGACGCGTACCTGGATTTGGCAGTAAGTGCTGCTGATGCGACCAAGTTTTTCGAAGATCAAAAAGATCACGAAGTGGAAAAGTTGTTCTGGTCGCAGTTCAATGCTCCGGTGCGTCCGCTGCTGTTGAATGAGCAAATGGCCGAGTGGGCCGAGCTCCATAGGTTGTCTGAGCTTGCCATGAGGTCTGTTGTGGATCATCTTTGGCCGAAAGGACCAAAGCCGAACAGTTATTTTGGCTTAGTGCAACGATTCCTTGGTGATGTGCCGCATATCGACGCTATGAAGAGGTCAGCATGCATAGAGGGTGCGCGGATGGCTCTTGCCCGTGTCAAGACATACTGAGCAGAGATGGAGGCCACCGCTATTGCAACCCAGAGTTCGGCCGTAGGCCGGGTGTCGGCCGAGCACTATTTTGAAGAAGTCCTAGAAGGCGCTCGTTTAATAGAGGCTCAGTGCTCGAAGAGTATCATGTTCTAGTGACATGTATCCCAATTATAAGAACAATGTTATTTGAATTATAAAGGCTATGTTTATACTTTTGCCTGAAAGTATTATTATGCCTCCTGTGCGGTCGTTTATGTATATATATATAACCTGAAAGTTTGCAGTCGTCGGCTTCAGCCCCCACGCATATAATGCGGTGGTGTTCGCAAAAGCGCGTCTTCACACTTGATCCAACGTCTTGGTCCATTAAGGGCGAACGAGGCAATTGGACTATATTGCTTTAACACTTTCACTTAACCATATGAGTTTGACAGTGGGGCTACTATATATCCCCTGGTATTTCCACGGCTATCTAAATACGGTGCGCGTACGTACATGACCGGGGAAACCGGTCCTTCGTTAATGCGGAGGAATCCCGAAGATTCCAATAAGTCATTGAGTGGTTGACCAGTCTCACGCTTTATCATCACAGTCAGTTTTCGGCTTTCTCTACTGAGGTGCTCATCCGGATGAACCAGGGCACAATTGCAGTAGTTCTCCCGGTGCCACCTTAGCCGATAGAGCGGAACGTAAGGTAGCAAAACGCGGGAGCCGGGCAAACCCAATATTTGACCAAAGACATGATTCGGAGTTCATGCATATAAGGCCAAACTCGCGACGCCGAACACTCCCTAAGGTATTCGGTCTTTATAACATATACCGGGCTGAGTAACGCCTTTGATAATGAACCCCGAGTGTCCAGGTACGTGCATTATTCTGACGTGGCGAAGTGCCAATAACGTCAGCATCCCTCTCGGTTATACTGAGTATCCGGAGGATGTGAAGCAACAAGAGACAGTAAAAAAGGTTTACATAGGGTCTTAATCTAAAAAGAAACCTTTGAGCGGGGCCCTGCTGCATGTGTGTGCCTGTGTCTCCGTTGTGCCGTATCCTGGAAGGGTGTAGCACGATTATCATCTGTAAAAGAGAAGAACTTAGGTGAAAGTTGTCGTGCGAAAAATTGGTTATTCTTAATAAACCCTTAAAATTCAAGATGAGTAAGGTCGAGGCGAACGATAGTCCTTTTTACACGTGGGAAGCCCCTGGTACCGCCTATAGGGGTATATCCATCAAACCAAACTCAGGTTTATCTAAGCTGTTACAGCTAGTGATGCGCCGGACTCGTCTAGCCGTGTCCGCGGTCTTGACGACCGATCATTTATTCTGGTTGGAGAGGCTATTTAGTGTTCGGCTGCTAAAGCCGCCACACCTTCTTCCGCGCGTAAGGAACGCTCAACATTTCCGCTAACTGTAATGATGCCACGTGGACCGGGCATCTTAAGCTTAAGAGAAGCTTAATGCGGTACTGCATTAAAACGAGCGAAAGCTGTTCTTCCGAGTAGTGCTTGATAGCTGCTTCGGAATGGAGCGATGTCGAAGGTTAATTTTTCACTTCGGAAGTTGTCGGGAGAACCGAATACAACCTCTAGTACTAGAGAGCCCGTAGAGCGGGCCTCTGGGCCTGGTATTACTCCTTTAAAGGTAGTATTGCTTTGGCTGATTCTTGTCGGGTCTATCCCCATTTTGCGGACTGTGTCCTGATATATCATATTAAGACTACTGCTGCTTTCCATGAGGACTTGGATGAGATGGTGTCCGTCGATAATTGGGTCTAACACCAAGGCAGCCAGTCCTCCGTGCCGGATACTCGTCAGATGATCCCTGCAATCAACAGTGATCGGGCAGGCCGACCAAGGGTTGAACTTAGGGGTGACGGGCTCTACGGCGCATATGTCTTGGAGTGCATGTTTGCTCCTTTTTTTTGTAACGTGAATCATGTTCACTATTTTGTCCTCTGGTGGGAATTTTTACTGTCCCCCAGTGCTTTGCTGGCGAGGCTCATCCTCGTCTTCACTTGGTGTCTCCCTCCCCTTGTGCTCGGCGTTTAACTTGCCGGCCTGCTTGAAGACCCAGCATTCTCTGTGGGTGTGATTTGCAGGTTTATCAGAGGTGCCATGGATCTGACATAATTTGTCTAGAATCTTGTTTAGGCTGGACGGTCCATCTCTGTTGCCTTTGAAAGGCTTTTTTCGCTGACCGGGTCGAGAGCCCCTAAATCCGGCGTTTACCGTCGTGTTGTCTGGGCTTTCTTCGTTATTTGCACGCTTGTTTTTAATGCGCCGTGGTTTTCCATTGCTATCCCTGACTTCAGATGTGCCTGGGTCGCTGGTGCTACTACGGGCCAGCCAGCTATCTTCGCCCGCGCAAAAGCGGGTCATCAGGCTTGTTAGGGCTGCCATTGTCCTTGGCTTTTCTTGGCCGAGGTGTCTGGCGAGCCATTCGTCTCGGACGCTGTGTTTGAAAGCTGCTAAGGCTTCGGCGTCCGGGCAATCGACGATTTGATCTTCTTAGTGAGAAATCTGTTCCAAAGCTTTCGGGCTGACTCTCCGGGCTGTTGAATTATATGACTTAAATCGTCTGCGTCCGGAGGTCGGACATAGGTCCCTTGAAAGTTGGCACGAAAAGCATCCTCAAGCTCCTCCCAACTTCCAATTGAATTTTCGGGGAGGCTCTTCAGCCAGTGCCGAGCTGGTCCTTTCAACTTGAGGGGCAAGTATTTGATGGCGTGGAGATCGTCTCCGCGAGCCATATGGATATGGAGCATGAAGTCCTCAATCCAGACCCCAGGGTCTGTCATCCCGTCGTACGACTCTATGCTTACGGGTTTGAATCCCTCTGGAAATTCGTGATCCAGTACCTCATCGGTGAAGCCTAGGGGGTGTGCAGCACCCCTGTATTTGGATGTATCGTGGCGTTCGGACGGTTGTAGTGTTCGGTTTTGATTTTGTGCCGGAGCGCGCTTCCTAGATCCATTGATGGACCTGGTCATACCGGATTTTTGGCGCAAGTACTCACGTAAATCGTGTGCTGACTTATGTGCGGCATTGTTAGCCGCCCTATCGCGGCCACGAGGTGGTCAATCCGGCTGATCGGCCGTTTTATTTTTCGGCTGTGTAGGCTCTACGGCCTCATCATCGAATTCATGCAACAGCTTGCGCTTTGGATAGCTCTTTGTGCGGCGACTGCCACCATACTTTTCTTCAGTGTCGAGCACTTTGTTCCATCTACTGTTGAGGGTATTCTGCGCGGCCTTAAGCCTTTGCTTCTGCTTCTTCAGGCCCTCGCGGTGGCAATAAGCCTTCTACCGAGGTTCTCTTGTTCCAAGTGCCTTTCCGCGATGATGTGTGCATTGTCATCCGGACTATTCTCCTCTCCGGAGACGGGTTGATGATTTCTACCCTCGGCGTCGCCGTGATCGGACAGTGGCTCCGCAATATGTTCGCCCTCCGCTGGTTCGTCCTGCTCTGTTGCTGGGTCAATGTGGTCATCGTTTCCTCTGGAGTCGACCGGGGTGTTATTTTTTCTTGCGTTGTTATCGCTGTTCTTGCCGAGGTGGGATTTGGAGCGGCGTCTGCGTCGCCGCTTTGGTTGCTTCTCGAGGGGTTTATCCTTCGCTGCATCCTCCCGTTCCTCATCATTGTCTTATTTGGGTGTATCCACCATGCATATATCATGTGATGAGGTGGCTGTCCAGCGCCCTGTGGGCGATGGTTCCTGTTCGTCTCCTGCATCGTCGTCCATACCGTCGATGTCTTCGGAGCCGAAATCGAGCATGTCGGTTAAATCGTCAACAGTGGCTACTAAGTGGGTGGTGGGTGGGGAGCGAATTTCTTCGTCGTCCGCATCCCATTCTAGCCGGACATAGTTCGGCCAAGGGTCTCCTGACAGAGAGAGAGACCTCAAAGAGTTTAGCACGTCGCCAAAAGGCGAGTGCTGGAAGATATCCGCGGAGGAAAACTCCATGATCGGTGCCCAATCAGATTCGATAGGCACGGACGCAAGCGGCTCGGAGCTCATGGCCGGGGACGAATCCAACGGTTCGGCAACACGGGTCTCGTAAGAGGTGAAGTCAGTATTCGGCTCTATCGCCACAAAGTATGCGACCTCCGTGGCGGGGTCCATCCACCCGTCCTCAGATGGCGCAATTTGTTCCGGATTAATGGCCGGAGCAGTTGTAGGTGTGATCTCCCGAACACTGTTCGACGGCAAAGCTACGTCATGCCCGTCGTGATTGTGCGGCGCACCTGACATGGGCTCAAATCTCCGCGGATGTCGGCAGTATAGTTCAAGTTTCCAAACCTGACCTGATGGCCAGGGGCGTAGCTCTCGATCTGCTCTAGATGGCCAAGCGAGTTGGCCCGCAGTACGAAGCCACCAAATACGAAGATTTGTCCGGGGAGGAAAACCTCACCCCGGATCGCATCATTGACGATGATCGAAGGAGCCATCTAGCCTTACGGTGACGGCACAGTGGAACTCTCAATGAAAGCACCAATGTCGGTGTCAAAACAGGCGGATCTCGGGTAGGGGGTCCCGAACTGTGCGTCTAAGGCGGATGGTAACAGGAGGCAGGGGACACGATGTTTACCCAGGTTCGGGCGCTCTCGATGGAGGTAATACCCTACTTCTTGCTTGATTGATGTTGATGATATGAGTATTACAAGAGTTGATCTACCACGAGATCATAGAGGCTAAACCCTAGAAGCTAGCCTATGGTATGATTGTTGTTGTCCTACAGACTAAACCCTCCGGTTTATATAGACACCGGAGGGGGCTAGGGTTACACAGAGTCGGTTACAAGGGAGGAGATCTACATATCCGTATTGCCAAGCTTGCCTTCCATGCCAAGGATAGTCCCATCCGGACACGGGACGAAGTCTTCAATCTTGTATCTTCATAGTCCAACAGTCCGGCTAAAGTATATAGTCCGGCTGTCCGAGGACCCCCTAATCCAGAACTCCCTCATGGACATCGCCCCAGAGATCGATTCCGATGTCGCGGTCAGTCCTGTGGACATTGCCGCAGAGATCGATTACCATGCCGCTGTCCGTGCTATGGTCATTGCCCGAGAGATCGATGACAAGAAATAGTTGGTCGTGCTAATCCGTCGTCGATCGGCCAATAGCCCAAGCTCCTAAAATTGTAGGCTTAGCGATCGATCAGACAATAGTCGACACGGATACATTCAGGCCTCATTTGGTTCATAGGGTAGGGAAATCGTAGCAAAAGTACAGAGACGTACAACACAAAATCATAGCAGTACAGAGATGTCCCTCCATTCCAAAATAGATGAGTCAACTTTGTACTACTAACTTTGAAACGGAGGGAGTACAAATCCTAGGCGGGCTAGTTTGGCCTAGTGGGTTTTAGTGATATGACGTGGTACAGTGCCGTCCAGTCTTCGCGTGTGGTAGCGGTACTGCGGGTAGAGTAAGTTTTCATGAAGAAGCGGAATTCAACAAAGTCATGATGGTTCCTTCGTCCGACTAACTTCAGTGGGAAAGGTTGAGCCTGCGCTACGACCGGGGGGGACCAGGATAATTTTGTGCATGGCAGGTGACCAGGATGGTCGACGTCCCACATGTCGCCGAATGAAAGTATTCTTTCTGATATAGTGGACGAGCAACGAGTATTCATTGTTTATTTTTGTATGAAACCTATTGTCTCCACTGTTACGACAGAGGAGTGTGAAACACGACAGCCCAGTGAACTTGGCATGTGCATCACTCCCACCTTCCTCATGTAATACTACCATAGTGTTGACTATAAGGTTGGCTATGAGGTTACAACATTTTCTCACTTTCTATCTATCTATTTCCTCTCAAATGTTTTTTACCTTTGTTTTTTTAGACACAATTGTTTTTATGCCTCTTTTTTTAGAATTAGTTTTTTTATACCAAGGAGCACGTGTAGAGACGGGCTGCTGCATATCCCACTCCTTGATTTTGTCAATGCCTCTCTCTCCTCCACATAAGAGGGCTTGTCTTCTCTTATTTAAGAGAAGACAAGAGATGATCTCTTAGCACCATATGTTTCACCATGTTTTTAGGAATAACTAGTTATTGAAGATAAGGCTAAGAGATGATCCATTGTACACATGTTTTTTTGTCATCTCTAAATTACATACAAAACTTATGATAAGACTATCTTATCAACCATTGTACATGCCCTTTATAGCCCAGAATTTTACTGGTGCTACTTGCTATGAATGCGGGCACCCGGCCTCTGAGGGGGGAGCGCGTGCGGGGAGGTGGTGGGGTGGGGGAGGGGTTCTGGCGGGCCAGGGCGGTAAGAAGCGGGCCTGGAAGCGGTGCGGACTCCCGCATGGCCCACCTCACATTATCACCACATATTTCTTGGAGTCCGTGCATGGCGGGCATGCGATCTCTTCTCCCTCCCCCGTCTCTCTCCTCTCAGCCGACGCCCACCGAGCGATTAGATTTCGGCTATCGACGGTTTATTCAATTGCAGTCCCACATGTCAGTGAAAATGCAAGACAACGCGTGTCCCCTCTGGTGAGCGGCGTGCGTGCCAGACTGTCGGGGGTGCGACGTGAACGCGACACGTACGAGTTGTAAGGGTGCCGCCTTTTCCTTTTGAACTTGCAAAGCGTAACATTTTCGTGCGATCGATTGATAGAAATCTAGAACAAAATGACGAGGGCGGTGCTTTCCGGCGCGTTAGGCGGGCTAGTTTGAGTGATATGACGTGCTACAGTGCCGTCCACTTGCTCCATTTTTATGTAAGCAAGAGTCTACACTCTTACGTGGGAGGAGTGCGAAACACGGCGGATCTGATTTTGATCGAGGGATAACTGTTCCCTTCGAAATAATGGAGCACTGTTAGCGATTATAGCATGATAGTTAGGACATCTCCAGCGCTAGCCCTCAAATTTACACCGGCATCTGTCCGAGGACACTGATGGATGCCATCCAATGCTGCCCGCATACCTTTCGACAACTATACGAACTAACCAGACGAAATTCGTGCAAACAAAGCAAATTTCAAATTGACCGGATGAAATTCATTACATTTCGAGAACTTTTCCTACAAACTGGACGAAATTCATTACATATTTCGCACAAACCGTACTAAAACCTACTGTAAACCTAATCTAAACGATCACCGGGCCCCGACCACCATGTTCGGCCATGAACCCGAGAAAGCCGGCCATTGCCTTTGCCTCCTCCTTATCCACCTCGATAACCTCCTCCTCCGGAGCACAAGGTTATGAAGATTTCCGCCTCCACGTCGCCGTCAAGCGGCTAATCGGCCGCCGATTTTTATCCCACCAAGCTTGGCGTCGACTAAGTGGAGGAGCGGTGGCCTTCCTAGGACCAGAGCGGTGGCGACCTACCGTGTACTACTCTTCCTCGCTGCCGGCTGTGCCCGCGTGATACGTCCATTTTGCATCATGCTTTTGTATCAATATTTATTGTATTATGGGCTGTTATTACACATTATGTCACAATACTTATGCCTATTCTCTCTTATTTTACAAGGTTTACATAAAGAGGGAGAATGCCGGCAGCTGGAATTCTGGGGTGGAAAAGGAGCAAATATTAGAGACCTATTCTGCACAACTCCAAAAGTCCTGAAACTCCACGGAAGTTATTTTTGGAAATAATAAAAAATACTAAGCGAAGAAAATACTAGAGGGGACCCACACCCTGGGCACGAGGGTGGGGGGCGCGCCCTACCCCCTGGGCGCGCCCCCCTGCCTCGTGGCCCCCCTGGTGGCCCTCCGATGCCCATCTTCTGCTATATGAAGTCTTTTGCCTGAGAAAAAAATCATAAGCAAGCTTTCGGGACGAGACTCCGCCGCCACGAGGCGGAACCTTGGCGGAACCAATCTAGGGCTCTGGCGGAGCTGTTCTGCCGGGGAAACTTCCCTCTGGGAGGGGGAAATCATCGCCATCGTCATCACTAACACTCCTCTCATCGGGAGGGGTCCAATCTCCATCAACATCTTCACCAGCACCATCTCCTCTCAAACCCTAGTTCATCTCTTGTATCCAATTCTTGTCTCTAAGTCTGAGATTGGTACCTGTAGGTTGCTAGTAGTGTTGATTACTCCTTGTAGTTGATGCTAGTTGGTTTATTTGGTGGAAGATCATATGTTCAGATCCTATATGCATATTAATACTCCTCTGATTATGAACATGAATATGCTTTGTGAGTAGTTACGTTTGTTCATGAGGACATGGGTGAAGTCTTGCTATTAGTAGTCATGTGAATTTGGTATTCGTTCGATATTTTGATGAGATGTATGTTGTCTCTCCTCTAGTGGTGTCATGTGAACGTCGACTACATGACACTTCACCATTATTTGGGCCTAGAGGAAGGCATTGGGAAGTAATAAGTAGATGATGGGTTGCTAGAGTGACAGAAGCTTAAACCCTAGTTTATGCGTTGCTTCGTAAGGGGCTGCTTTGGATCCATATGTTTCATGCTATGGTTAGGTTTCCCTTAATACTTCTTTTGTAGTTGCGGATGCTTGCAATAGGACTTAATCATAAGTGGGATGCTTGTCCAAGTAAGGACAGCACCCAAGCACCGGTCCACCCACATATCAAATTATCAAAGTACCGAGCGTGAATCATATGAACGTGATGGAAACTAGCTTTTCGATAATTCCCATGTGTCCTCAGGAGCGCTTTTCTCTATATAAGAGTTTTTCCAGGCTTGTCCTTTGCTACAAAAAGGATTGGGCCACCTTGCTGCACTTTATTTACATTTGTTACTTGTTGCTCGTTACAAATTATCTTATCACAAAACTATCTGTTACCTATAATTTCAGTGCTTGCAGAGAATACCTTGCTGAAAACCTCTTATCATTTCCTTCTGCTCCTCGTTGGGTTCGACACTCTTACTTATCGAAAGGACTACGATAGATCCCCTATACTTGTGGGTCATCAAGACTCTTTTCTCGCGCCGTTGCCGGGGAGTGAAGCGCCTTTGGTAGGTGGAATTTGGTAAGGAAAATTTTATATAGTGTGCTGAAATTTACTGTCACTTGTTACTATGGAAAGTAATCCTCTAAGGGGCTTGTTCGGGGTATCTTCACCCTGAACAGTAGAGCAAAGAGTTGCTCCTCAACCTACTGAACCCCGACCAGTAGAGCAAAGGGTATGATAGAGAAACTGCTAGCTAATTCTTTTGTAGGAGATGGAACATTGCATCCTGATTTACACCTAATCTATGTGGATGAAGTTTGTGGATTATTTAAGCTTGCAGGTATGCCCGATGATGTTATCAAGAAGAAGGTCTTCCCTTTATCTTTGAAGGGAGATGCATTGACATGGTATAGGCTATGTGATGATATGGGATCATGGGACTACAAGCGATTGAAATTGGAATTTCATCAGAAGTTTTATCCTATGCATCTTGTTCATCGTGATCGTAATTATATATATAATTTTTGGCCTCGCGAAGGAGAAATCATCGCTCAAGCTTGGGGGAGGCTTAAGTCAATGTTATATTCATGCCCCAATCATGAGCTCTCCAGAGAAATGATTATTCAAAATTTGTATGCTCGGCTTTCTGACAACAATCGCACCATGCTCGATACTTCTTGTACTGGTTCTTTTATGATGAAGACTATTGAATTCAAATGGGATTTATTGGAAAGAATTAAACGCAACTCTGAAGATTGGGACCTCGACGAAGGTAAGGAGTTAGGTATAACACCTAAGTTTGATTGTGTTAAATCTTTTATGGATACCGATGTTTTTCGTAAATTTAGCACTAAATATGGACTTGACTCTGAGATAGTAGCTTCTTTTTGTGAATCTTTTGCTGCTCATGTTGATCTCCCTAAGGAGAAGTGGTTTAAATATCATCCTCCCATAGAAGTAAAAGTAGTTGCACCTATTAAAGTTGAAGAAAAGACTATCACTTATAATGATCCTATTGTTCCTACCACTTATGTTGAGAAACCACCTTTCCCTGTTAGATCAAAGGATCATGCTAAAGCTTCAACTGTGGTTCATAAAAGCAATATTAGAACCTATACACCTCCTGAGCAAGTTAAAGTTGAACCTAATATTGCTATTGTTAAAGATCTCTTGGCTGATAATATTGATGGGCATGTTATTTATTTTTGTGATAAGACTGCTAGAATTGCTAAACCTAGTGCTAAAGATAAACATAGACCAGTGGTAGGCATGCCTATTATTTCTGTTAAAATAGGAGATCATAGTTATCATGGCTTATGTGACATGGGTGCTAGTGCTAGTGCAATACCTATTGACTTATACAAAGAAATTATGCATGATATTGCACATACTGAGTTAGAAGAAATTGATGTCACAATTAAGCTTGCCAATAGAGATACTATTTCACCAATTGGGCTTGTTAGAGATGTTGAAGTCTTGTGTGGGAAAACTAAATATCCTGCTGATTTTCTTGTTCTTGGTTCCCCACAAGATAGCTTTTGTCCAATTATATTTGGTAGGCCCTTCTTGAACACTGTTAATGCTAAGATAGACTGCGAAAAGGATGTTGTTACTATTGGTTTGGGTGATATGTCTCATGAGTTTAATTTTTCTAAATTTCGTGGACAACACCGTGAAGAGGAATTTCCTAGTAAAGACGAAATTATTGGTCTTGCTTATATTGCCGTACCTCCTAGTGATTCTTTAGAACAATATTTGCTAGACCATGAAAATGATATGTTTATGAATGAAAGAAGGGAAATAGATGAAGTGTTCTTTAAACAGGGACCTATTCTGAAACACAACCTGCCTGTTGAAATCCTAGGGGATCCTCCTCCACCCAAGGGTGATCCTATGTTTGAGATTAATCCATTGCCTGATACTCTTAAATATGCTTATCTTGATGAAAAGAAGATATATCATGTTATTATTAGTGCTAACCTTTCAGAGAAGGAGGAAGAAAAATTATTGAAAACTCTAAAGAAGCACCGTGCTGCTATTGGATATACTCTTGATGATCTTAAGGGCATTAGTCCCACTCTATGTCAACATAAAATAAATTTGGAGAAAGATGCCAAACCAGTTATTGATCACCAACGACGGCTGAATCCTAAGATGAAAGAAGTGGTAAGAAAGGAAATACTAAAGCTCCTTGAGGCAGGTATAATTTATCCCGTTGCTGATAGTCAGTGGGTAAGTCCTGTCCATTGTGTCCCTAAGAAGGGAGGTATTACTGTCGTTCCTAATGATAAAGATGAATTGATTCCGCAAAGAATTATTACAGGTTATAGGATGGTAATTGATTTCCGGAAATTAAATGAGGCTACTAAAAAGGATCATTACCCCTTACCTTTTATTGTTCAAAGTCTAGAAAGATTATCCAAACATACACATTTTTGCTTTCTAGATGGTTATTCTGGTTTCTCTCAAATACATGTGTCAGCTGATGATCAAGCTAAGACCACTTTTACTTGCCCTTTCGGTACTTTTGCTTATAGATGTATGCCTTTTGGTTTATGTAATGCACCTGCTACCTTTCAAAGATGCATGATGGCTATATTCTCTGACTTTTGTGAAAAGATTTGTGAGGTTTTCATGGACGATTTCTCCGTTTATGGATCCTCTTTTGATGATTGCTTGAGCAACCTTGATCGAGTTTTGCAGAGATGTGAAGAAACTAACCTTGTCTTGAATTGGGAGAAGTGCCACTTTATGGTTAATGAAGGTATTGTCTTGGGGCATAAAATTTCTGAAAGAGGCATTGAAGTTGATAAAGCTAAAGTTGATGCTATTGAAAAGATGCCATGTACCAAGGACATCAAAGGTATAAGAAGTTTCCTTGGTCATGCCGTTTTTTATAGGAGGTTCACTAAGGACTTCTCAAAAATTTCTCGGCCTCTGACTAATCTCTTACAAAAAGATATACCTTTTGTCTTTGATGATGATTGTGTAGAAGCATTTGAAATACTTAAGAAAGCATTGATTTCTGCACCTATTGTTCAGCCACCTGATTGGAATTTACCCTTTGAAATTATGTGTGATGCTAGTGATTATGCTGTAGGTGCTGTTCTAGGACAAAGAGTTGATAAGAAATTAAATGTTATTCAATATGCTAGTAAGACTCTAGACAGTGCTTAGAGAAATTATGCTACTACTGAAAAAGTATTCTTAGCAGTTGTATTTGCTTGTGATAAGTTCAGACCTTATAATGTTGATTCTAAAGTAACTATTCACACTGATCATGCTGCTATTAAATACCTTATGGAAAAGAAAGATGCTAAACCTAGACTTATTAGATGGGTTCTCTTGCTACAAGAATTTGATTTGCATATTATTGATAGAAAGGGAGCTGAGAACCCCGTTGCAGACAACTTGTCTAGGTTAGAAAATGTTCTTGATGATCCACTACCTATTGATGATAGCTTTCCTGATGAACTAAATGTCATAAATGCTTCTCGTACTGCTCCATGGTATGCTGATTATGCTAATTACATTTTTGCTAAATTTATACCACCTAGTTTCACATACCAGCAAAAGAAAAAGTTTTTCTATGATTTGAGACATTACTTTCGGGATGACCCAAATCTTTATAAAGAAGGAGTGGATGGTGTTATTAGGCATTGCGTACCTGAGTATGAACATGAACAGATCCTACGCAAGTGTCACTCCGAGGCTTATGGAGGACACCACGCTGGAGATAGAACTGCACATAAGGTATTACAATCGGGTTTTTATTGGCCTACTCTCTTCAAGGATGCCCGTAAGTTTGTCTTATCTAGTGATGAATGTCAAAGAATTGGTAATATTAGTAGACGTCAGGAAATGCCTATGAATTATTCACTTGTTATTGAACCATTTGATGTTTGGGGCTTTGATTATATGGGACCGTTTCCTGCCTCTAATGGATATACACATATTTTAGTTGTTGTTGATTACGTTACTAAGTGGGTAGAAGCTATTCCAACTAGTAGTGCCGATCATAACACCTATATTAAGATGCTTAAAGAAGTTATTTTTTCGAGGTTTGGAGTCCCTAGATATTTAATGACTGATGGTGGTTCACATTTTATTCATGGTGCCTTCCGTAAAATGCTTGCCAAGTATGATGTTAATCATAGAATTGCATCTCCTTATCACCCACAGTCTAGTGGTCAAGTAGAATTGAGTAACAGTGAGCTCAAATTAATTTTGCGAAAGACTGTTAATAGATCTAGAAAGAATTGGTCCAAGAAACTTGATGATGCATTATGGGCCTATAGAACTGCATACAAAAATCCTATGGGTATGTCTTTGTATAAAATGGTTTATGGAAAAGCATGTCACTTACCTCTCGAACTAGAACACAAGGCATATTGGGCCATTAAAGAGCTCAATTATGATTTCAAACTTGCCGGTGAGAAGATTTATTTAACATTAGCTCACTTTATGAATGGAGGACCCAAGCCTATGAGAATGCCAAACTGTTTAAAGAAAAAGTTAAAAGATGGCATGACAAAAGAATACAAAAGCGTGAGTTTAATGTAGGTGATTATGTATTATTATACAACACTCGTTTAAGATTTTTTGTAGGAAAACTTCTCTCTAAATGGGAAGGCCCTTACATTATCGAGGAGGTCTATTGTTCTGGTGCCATAAAAATCAACAACTTCGAAGGCACATATCCAAAGGTGGTGAACGGTCAAAGAATCAAACATTATATCTCAGGTAATCCTATAAATGTTGAAACCAATGTTATTGAAACCGTAACCCCGGAGGAATACATAAGGGACACTTTCCAGAACGCTTCAGACTCTGAAAAGGAATAGGTATGTGGTATGGTAAGTAAACCGACTCCAAAACAGTTCTAATGGCAATTTTTCTCCGTTTTGGAATATTTAGAAAAATAGAAAAATAAGAAGCAGTCCGGGAAGGACACGAGGGCTCCACGAGGGTGGAGGGTGCGCCCTACCCCCTGGGCACGCCCCCTGCCTCGTGGGCACCTCGTGCGCTCTCCGGACTCCGTTTTCTTGCATGATACGTCTTTTGGTCGGTAAAAATTCATTATATAATCTCCCGAAGGTTTTGATCACCGTATCACGCAATTATCCTCTGTTCTTGTTTCGAGCTGTTTTCTGTCAGGGTTGTCAAGGCCAGGCATCATGTCGTCCCCCTCCTCCAACGATGGTGACAACAATGCTTGGCTAATGAAGATAGATCTGAAGAGGGAAGAACCCATGGAGATCAACAAGGATGAAGGGATCAAGAAGGCCACGGAGGACCAAGTTCTGGCAACAGAAGACATCCTTCAACTTGATCACAATTTTCTTACCCCAACTGAGATCGAAGCTTTCAAGATGATTGAGTTAGATCGTATACAAAACAAGTATCTCACACGTGAAAATATTATGTTGAAGGAGCATATCGTTGCACTCAAGGGCATTATACGCAAGTTGGAGGATCTCTTGCGCTCGATGTGCGACTACCCATCATCACCACCATCTTCTTCACCAGCAAGCGAAATATAATCATATGGGTATGGGCACTCCCCTTGGCAACTGCCAAGCTTGGGGGAGGTGCCCCGATTTCGTATCACCATCACATCTCTATCTTTACCTTTTTCTTAGTTCGATCCTTTCAGTAATATCTTGCTCTAGTAGAATAAAGTTTTTGGTATGATTTAGTTTTGATTTTTGCTTTATGATCCCTTTATGTAATCGAGTCCGTGAGCTATATAATAAAGATTAGTGTTGAGTCAAGGGCTTGATTATTTTGCTATGATCTTGAGGGAATAAAAGAAAGAGAAAGAGTAAAAAGAAATAAAGAGATCATATTGATCTTATGGAGAGTAATGACTTCACATAGAAAGAGTATGATGATTAAAAGTTGTTGAGAGTTGACAAACATAGCTTTGGTCATCGTTGCAATTAATAGGAAGTAATAAAGAAAGAGAGGTTTCACATATAAATATACTATCTTGGACATCTTTTATGATTGTGAGCACTCATTAAAATATGACATGCTAAAGAGTTGATGTTGGACAAGGAAGACAACATAATGGGTTATGTTTTCTTATATCGGAAATGAAGTATATGGTCATGGGTCATCCAACATGTTGAGCTTGCCTTTCTCCCTCATGCTAGCCAAATTCTCTGCACCAAGTAGAGATGCTACTTGTGCTTCCAAATACCCTTAAACCCAGTTTTGCCATGAGAGTCCACCATATCTACCTATGGATTGAGTAAGATCCTTCAAGTAAGTTGTCATCGGTGCAAGCAATAAAAATTGCTCTCTAAATATGTATGACTTATTAGTGTGGGAGAAAATAAGCTTTATACGATCTTGTGATGTGGAAGAAATAAAAGCGACAGACTGCATAATAAAGGTCCACATCACAAGTGGCAATATAAAGTTACGTTCTTTCGCATTAAGATTTTGTGCATCCAACCCTGAAAGCGCATGATAACCTCTGCTTCCCTCTGCGAAGGGCCTACCTTTTACTTTTATCTCTTACCCTTATGCAAGAGTCATGGTGATCTTCACCTTTCCTCTTTTTCATTTTATCCTTTGGCAAGCACATTGTGTTGGAAAGATCCTGATATATATATATATATATATATATATATATATATATATATATATCTAATTTGATATAAGTTAGCATGAGCTATTATTGTTGACATTACCCTTGAGGTAAAAGGTTGGGAGGCGAAACTATAAGCCCCTATCTTTCTCTGTGTCCGATTAAAACTCCGTAACCATAAGTATTGCGTGAGTGTTAGCAATTGTGAAAGACTAAATGATAGTTGAGTATGTGAACTTGCTGAAAAGCTCTTACATAGACTCTTTCCGATGTTATGATAAATTGCAATTGCTTCAGTGACTGAGATTATAGTTTGTTGGTTCTCAATGAAGTTTCTGATTCATACTTGACATTGTGAATAGATTATTACTTGAGCATAAGAAATCATATGACAATATTCATATATGTTGCCGTTATAAGAATGATCATGATGCCCTCATGTCTGTCGTGTACTAAGACTGACAGTAGAATAGGGGGGTAGTTCATACGTCTCCGTCATATCTATAATCTTTGATTGTTCCATGCCAATATTATTCAACTTTCATATACTTTTGGCAACTTTTTATACTATTTTTGGGACTAACATATTGATCCAGTGCCCAGTGTCAATTCCTGTTTGTTGCATGTTTTATGTTTCGCAGAAACCCCATATCAAACGGAGTCCAAACGGGATATAAATGGACGGAGAATTATTTTGGAATATTTGTGATTTTTGGGAAGTAAAATCAACGCGAGACGGTGCCCGAGGTGGCCACAATGGTGGGGCCCACGCCCACTCCAAGCAGGCGCACCCCTGACCCTCGTGGGCCACCCGTAAGGCGGTTGATGCTCTACTTTGGCCGCAAGAAAGCTAATTTTTGGAAAAAGATCTGGGCGAAGGTTTCAATCCAATCGGTGTTACGGATCTCCAGATATAAAAGAAATGGTGCCAGGGCAGAATACCAGAACGCAGAAACAGAGAGAGACAGAGAGACAGATCCAATCTCGGAGGGGCTCTCGCCCCTCCCATGCCATGGAGGCCAAGGACCAGAGGGGAAACCCTTCTCCCATCTAGGGAGGAGGTCAAGGAAGAAGAAGAAGAAGAAGGAGGAGGGGGCTCTCTCTCCCTCGCTTCCGGTGGCGCCGGAGTGCCACCGGGGGCCATCATCATCACCGCAATCTTCACCAACAACTTCACCATCATCATCACCAACTCTTCCCCCCTCTATGTAGTGGTGTAACCTCTCTCTTACCCGCTGTAATCTCTACTTAAACATGGTGCTCAACGCTATATATTATTTCCCAATGATGTATGGCTATCCTATGATGTTTGAGTAGATCTGTTTTGTCCTATGGGCTATTTGATGATCAAGATTGGTTTGAGTTGCACGTTTTATGATTGGTGCTGTCCTATGGTGCTCTCCATGTCGTGCAAGCGTGAGGGATTCCCGCTGTAGGGTTTGCAATATGCTCATGATTTTCTTATGGTGGGTGGCGTGAGTGAACAGAAGCACAGACCCGAGTAAGTAGGTTGTTTGCGTATGGGATAAAGGGGACTTGATACTTTAATGCTATACCTTAATGATCTTTAGTAGTTGCGGATGCTTGCTAGAGTTCCAATCATAAGTGCATATGATCCAAGTAGAGAAAGTATGTAGCATATGCCTCTCCCTCAAATAAAAATGCAATAATGATTACCGGTCTAGTTATCGATTGCCTAGGGACAAATAACTTTCTCGTGACAACAAGCTCTTTACTAAAACTAATTTAGTTGTGTCTTTATCTAAACAGCCCCAACTTTTTATTTACGTGCTCTTTACTTTCTTGCAAACCTATCCAAAAACACCTACAAAGTACTTTGAGTTTCATACTTGTTTTAGGTAAAGCGAACGTTAAGCGTGCGTAGAGTTGTATCGGTGGTCGATAGAACTTGAGGGAATATTTGTTCTACCTTTAGCTCCTCGTTTGGTTCGACACTCTTACTTATCGAAAGAGGCTACAATTGATCCCCTATACTTGTGGGTTATCAAGACCTTTTTCTGGCGCCGTTGCCGGGGAGCAATAGCGTGGGGTGAATATTCTCGTGTGTGCTTGTTTGCTTTATCACTAAGTAATTTTTATTTGCTGTTCTTAGTTGTTTTCTATCTTTAGTTATGGATATGGAACACGAAATACCAAAAAAATTAGGTATACTTGCTGCTCATGCAGATGGGGAACCTCCTAAAACCCTTGATGCTCATTATGTGATAGATATTATGTACTACTTTGATAATCCTGAGAAAACCCCATTCAACTTTGTAATGGGAGTAACGTTGGATCAACGTGAATACTTTAGGGATTATCGCTTGACACAAAAAGGGAAACTATTATGGGATCAAATTTATATGTTGAAGTGGTATGCTAGGCAACTATTCTTGAGATATGATTATACTTGTTGCTCGAGGATGAAGGCTCCACACCTTCCCTTTTCATGCAAATTTAATGATAATAAAACCTTAGCTTCTTATGCTAATGGTATCTATGATTACTATGATGTGGAACAAATAGAAGAATTTGTTGCTTTTATGGGTGCTTATGAAATTGAATCTATGTTTAAAGAGTTTGAAGATTTTGATGATTCGGTTTATAGACCTGAAAATTTAGCTATCCTTAAATATTGTTATGAGAATTATGAATACAATTACGATATTAATGCACTTATTGAGAAAGTCTCCACTGTCCAAGAAGAGACTAATTTTTTGCAGGAGTCTATGGAAGAAGAAATTACTGAAACTGTGAGCTCATTGGATGAAAAAGATGATGAGGAGAGCGAAGAACAAAATGAGGAAGAGCGGATTAGCTACCCGTGCCCACCTTCTAATGAGAGTAACTCTTCAACTCATACATTGTTTAAACTCCCTTCGTGCTTACCGAAGGATGATTGCTATGATGATTGTTATGATCCCGTTGATTCTCTTGAAATATCCCTTTTTGATGATGCTTCCTATGCTTGTGGCCAAGATGCCAATATGAATTATGCTTATGGAGATGAACTTGCTATAGTTCCTTATGATGAACATGAAATTGTTGCTATTGCACCCACGCATGATAGTCCTATTACCTTTTTGAATTCTCCCGACTACACTATATCGGAGAAGTTTGCCTTTATTAAGGATTATATTGATGGGTTGCCTTTTACCGTTGCACATGATGATTTTGATAGATATAATATGCATGTGCTTGCTGCTCCTACTTGCAATTATTACGAGAGAGGAACTATATCTCCACCTCTCTATGTTTCCAACATGATAAAATTGCAAGAAACTGTTTATACTATGCATTGGCCTTTACTAGGTGTGCATGAATTGTTCTTTTATGACATGCCGATGCATTGGAAGAGAGTTAGACTTCGTCATTGCTTGATATATGTTACTTTCTGCTCACTACTAAATTACAAATCATTGTTAATTAAAATTGGCTTTGATATACCATGGGATCCGGGTGGATTCACTACTTGAGCACTATATGCCTAGCTTAATGGCTTTAAAGAAAGAGCAGCCAGGGAGACAACCCGGAAGTTTTAGAGAGTCGTTTATTTCTGTGAAGTGCTTTCATAAAGTTTAAAAACAACAAAAATAAAGAGGGGAACCCAAAACTTTTTCAAAAGGGAAAGTGAAGGTGAGAGAGAGAAGCATTGTTGAAGTGGGAGCTAGCCTTGAACTTTGTTCATGCTCACGGAAACTTTGTGAATCTTGATTACAGAAAATTTTCAACAAAAATAATTATCCCCTTGTACAATTCCATTGTATTATAAAAATAATGTGCCAAGGTTTGCCTTTAGGATGTTTACAATGCTTGTTGGTTTGTACGGTGCAGGACAGAAACTTTGGCTGTAGTGTGATTTTACATTTTTTACTGGAACGTCAAATAGTTCTGATTCTTTTTGCACTATCTTTCTATACAAATTTTTTATTTTTCCTAATTTTTTCAGAATTTTTCAAGTATCAGAAGTATGGTGAATGTTCAGATTATTACAGACAGTTCTGTTTTAGACAGATTCTGTTTTTGATGCATAGTTTGGTCGTTTTGATGAAACCATCAATTTATATCAGTGGATTAAGACATGGAAAAGCTATATTACAGTAGACATAATGCAAAAAAATATGAATTGGTTTTCAACAGTACTTAGAGTAGTGATTTGCTTTATTATACTAACGGATCTTACTGAGTTTTTTGTTGAAGTTTTGTGTGGATGAAGTGTTCGATGATCGAGAAGGTCTCGATGTGAGACGAAGGAAGAGTGGCAACAGCTCAATCTTGGGGATGCCCAAGGCACCCCAAGTAAATATTCAAGGAGACTCAAGCGTCTAAGCTTGGGGATGCCCCGGAAGGCATCCCCTCTTTCTTCAACAAATATCGGTATGTTTTCGGATTCGTTTCATTCATGTGATATGTGCAAATCTTGGAGCGTCTTTTGCATTTAGTTTTCACTTTTCTTTTTTGCACCATGCTGGTATGAGATGGTCCTTGGTTGATTTATAGAATGCTCTTTGCACTTCACTTATATCATTTGAAGCTTGGATTGCCTGTTTCTCTTTACATAGACAACCGTCATTTGTAGAATGCTCTTTTGCTTCACTTATATTTGTTAGAGCGTGGGCATATCTTTTGTAGAAAGAATTAAACTCTCTTGCTTCACTTATATCTATTTAGAGAGATGACGGGAACTGGTCATTCACATGGTTAGTCATAAAATCCTACATAAAACGTGTAGATCACTGAATATGATATGTTTGATTCCTTGCAATAGTTTTGCGATATAAAGATGGTGATATTAGAGTCATGCTAGTGGGTAGTTGTGGATTGTAGAAATACTTGTGTTGAAGTTTGTGATTCCCGTAGCATGCACGTATGGTGAACCGTTATGTGATGAAGTCAGAGCATGATTTATTTATTGATTGTCTTCCTTATGAGTGGCGGTCGGGGACGAGCGATGGTCTTTTCCTACCAATCTATACCCCTAGGAGCATGCGCGTAGTACTTTTTCGATAACTAATAGATTTTTGCAATACGTATGTGAGTTCTTTATGACTAATGTTGAGTCCATGGATTATACACACTCTCACCCTTCCACCATTGCTAGCCTCTCTAGTACCGCGCAACTTTCGCCGGTACCATAAACCCACCATATACCTTCCTCAGAACAGCCACCATACCTACCTATCATGGCATTTCCATAGCCATTCCGAGATGTATTGCCATGCAACTTCCATCATCATCATATACATGACTCGAGCATTCATTATCATATTGCTTTGCATGATCGTAAGATAGCTAGCATGATATTTTCATGGCTTGTCCCTTTTTTGATGTCATTGCTACGCAAGATCATTGCACATCCCGGTACACCGCCGGAGGCATTCATATAGAGTCATATCTTTGTTTCAATATCGAGTTGTAATATTGAGTTGTAAGTAAATAAAAAGTGTGATGATCGTCATTATTAGAGCATTGCCCTAGTGAGGAAAGGATGATGGAGACTATGATTCCCCCACGAGTCGGGATGAGACTCCGGACTTTACAAAAAAAAGAGGCCAAAGAAGCCCAAATAAAAAAAAGAGAGGCCAAAGAAGCCCACCAAAAAAATAAAAAAAGATGAGAAAAAAAGAGAGAAGGGGCAATGTTACTATCCTTTTACCACACTTGTGCTTTAGAGTAGCACCATGTTCTTCATATAGAGAGTCTCTTGAGTTATCACTTTCATATACTAGTTGGAATTTTCATTATAGAACTTGGCTTGTATATTCCGATGATGAGCTTCCTCAAATGCCCGAGGTCTTCATGAGCAAGCAAGTTGGATGCAGACCCACTTAGTTTCAGTTTGAGATTTCATGTACTTATAGATCTTAGTGCATCCGTTGCATGGCAATCCCTACTCACTCACATTGATATCTATTGATGGGCATCTCCATAGCCCGTTGATACGCCTAGTTGATGTGAGACTATCTTCTCCTTTTTGTCTTCTCCATACAACCTCCACCATCATATTCTATTCCACCTATAGTGCTATGTCCATGGCTCACGCTCATGTATTGCGTGAAAGTTGAAAAGGTTTGAGAACATCAAAAGTATGAAACAATTGCTTGGCTTGTCATCGGGGTTGTGCATGATTTGAATATTTTTGTGTGGTGAAGATGGAGCATAGCCAGACTATATGATTTTGTAGGGATAACTTTCTTTGGCCATGTTATTTTGAAAAGACATGATTGCTTTATTAGTATGCTTGAAGTATTATTGTCTTCATGTCAAATGATAGACTATTGCTTTGAATCACTCGTGTCTTAATATTCATGCCATGATTAGATATGTGATCAAGATTATGCTAGGTAGCATTCCACATCAAAAATTATCTTTTTTATCATTTACCTACTCGAGGACGAGCAGGAATTAAGCTTGGGGATGCTGATACGTCTCCATCGTATCTATAATTTTTGATTGTTCCATGCCAATATTTTTCAACTTTCATATACTTTCGGCAACTTTTTATACTATTTTTGGGACTAACATATTGATCTAGTGCCCAGTGCCAGTTCATGTTTGTTGCATGTTTTATGTTTCGCAGAAACCCCATATCAAACGGAGTCCAAACGGGATAAAAATGGACGGAGAATTATTTTTGGAATATTTGTGATTTTTGGGAAGTAAAATCAGCGCGAGACGGTGCCCGAGGTGGCCACGAGGGTGGGGCCCATGCTCACTACAGGCAGGCGCGCCCTGACCCTCATGGGCCACCCGTAAGGCGGTTGATGCTCTACTTTGGCCGCAAGAAAGCTAATTTTTGGAAAAAGATCTGGGCGAAGGTTTCAATCCAATCGGAGTTACGGATCTCTAGATATAAAGGAAACGGTGCCAGGGCAGAATACCAGAACGCAGAAACAGAGAGAGATAGAGAGACAGATCCAATCTCGGAAGGGCACTCGCCCCTCCCACGCCATGGAGGCCAAGGACCATAGGGGAAACCCTTCTCCCATCTAGGGAGGAGGTCAAGGAAGAAGAAGAAGGAGGGGGGCTCTCTATCCCTCGCTTCCGGTGGCGCCGGAGTGCCACCGGGGGCCATCATCATCACCGCAATCTTCACCAACAACTTCACCATCATCATCACCAACTCTTCCCCCCCCCTCTATGCAGCAGTGTAACATCTCTCTTACCTGCTGTAATCTCTACTTAAACATGGTGCTCAACGCTATATATTATTTCCCAATGATGTATGGCTATCCTATGATGTTTGAGTAGATCTGTTTTGTCCTACGGGCTATTTGATGATCAAGATTGGTTTGAGTTGCTTGTTTTATTATTGGTGCTGTCCTATGGTGCTCTCCGTGTCGCGCAAGCGTGAGGGATTCCCGCTGTAGGGTTTGCAATATGCTTATGATTTGCTTATGGTAGGTGGCGTGAGTGAACAGAAGCACAGACCCGAGTAAGTAGGTTGTTTGCTTATGGGATAAAGGGGACTTGATATTTTAATTCTATGGTTGGGTTTTACCTTAATGATCTTTAGTAGTTGCGGATGCTTGCTGGAGTTCCAATCATAAGTGCATATGATCCAAGTAGAGAAAGTATGTTAGCTTATGCCTCTCCCTCAAATAAAATTGCAATAATGATTACCGGTCTAGTTATCGATTGCCTAGGGACAAATAACTTTCTCGTGACAACAAGCTCTTTACTAAAACTAATTTAGTTGTGTCTTTATCTAAACAGCCCCTACTTTTTATTTACGTGCTTTTTACTTTCTTGCAAACCTATCCAAAAACACCTACTAAGTACTTCTAGTTTCATAATTGTTTTAGGTAAAGCGAATGTTAAGCGTGCGTAGAGTTGTATCGGTGGTCGATAGAACTTGAGGGAATATTTGTTCTACCTTTAGCTCCTCGTTGGGTTCGACACTCTTACTTATCGAAAGAGGCTACAATTGATCCCCTATACTTGTGGGTTATCAGTAGTATGGAGAGGCAAGATCTTAGCTATGTCAAAGTTGTACACACGAGTTTTACGAGTTCAGGCCCTTCTCAGAAGAAGTAACAGCCCTACGTCTCGGAGCCCGGAGGCGGTCGACTGATTATGCGTATGTGTGTTTACAGGGGTGCGAACCCTTGTGCATGTGGAGGGGGTGGCTTATATAGAGTGCGCCAGGACCCCAGCCAGCCCACGTTACAAAGGGTTTAAGGTACATCAAGAGGGGGGCGTTACTAGTAACGCTAGTAATAAAGAGTCATAATGATCATTGTGGTCCACGGTCAGTGCGGAGTGGCTTTAGATCTTCTGGCGGTCGAGTGACTGTCTCCACGGTCGAGTGACTTCGAGTCTTTCGAGTGGAATGCTTCGTGGTCAAGTGGATGGTGACTCCTCTTCGAATGCTTCTGGTTTTAGGGTGATGACCTTGGGAAGGGTATCTAGGTCAGGCCTATGACCCTACCCTAGGTACATAGCTTCATCACCCTCATGTCCGTATTTTATTTTATCGACACCTCTACCTCTAAACATGTGGACATATTTATCGTTATCGGCTTCCGCTTGAGGACAAGCGAGGTCTAAGCTTGGGGGAGTTCATACGTCCATTTTGCATCATGCTTTTATATCAATATTTATTGTATTATGGGCTGTTATTAGACATTATGTCACAATACTTATGCCTATTCTCTCTTATTTTACAAGGTTTACATAAAGAGGGAGAATGCCGGCAGCTAGAATTTTGGGCTGGAAAAGGAGCAAATATTAGAGACCTATTCTGCACAACTCCAAAAGTCCTGAAACTCCACGGAAGTTATTTTTGGAAATAATAAAAAATACGGTGCAAAGAAAATACCAGAGGGGACCCACACCTTGGGCACGAGGGTGGGGGCGCGCCCTACCCCCCTGGGCGCACCCCCTGCCTCGTGGGCCCCCTGGTGGCCCTCCGGTGCCCATCTTCTGCTATATGAAATCTTTCGTTTGAGAAAAAATCATAAGCAAGCTTTCTGGACGAGACTCCGCCGCCATGAGGCGGAACCTTGGCGGAACCAATCTAGGGCTCTGGCGGAGCTGTTCTGCCGGGGAAACTTCCTTATGGGAGGGGGAAATCATCGCCATCGTCATCACCAACACTCCTCTAATCGGGAGGGGGCCAATCTCCATCAACATCTTCACCAACACCATCTCCTCTCAAACCCTACTTCATCTCTTGTATCCAATTCTTGTCTCTAAGTCTGAGATTGGTACCTGTAGGTTGCTAGTACTGTTGATTACTCCTTGTAGTTGATGCTAGTTGGTTTATTTGGTGGAAGATCATACATTCAGATCCTATATGCATATTAATACTCCTCTGATTATGAACATCAATATGCTTTGTGAGTAGTTACGTTTGTTCCTGAGGACAGGGAGAAGTCTTGCTATTAGTAGTCATGTGAATTTGGTATTCGTTCGATATTTTGATGAGATGTATGTTGTCTTTCCTCTAGTGGTGTCATGTGAACGTCGACTACATGACACTTCACCATTATTTCGGCCTAGAGGAAGGCATTGGGAAGTAATAAGTAGATGATGGGTTGCTAGAGTGACAGAAGCTTAAACCCTAGTTTATGCGTTGCTTCGTAAGGGGCTGATTTGGATCCATATGTTTCATGATATGGTTAGGTTTACCTTAATACTTCTTTTGTAGTTGCGGATGCTTGCAATAGGAGTTAATAATAAGTGGGATGCTTGTCCAAGTAAGGACAGCACCCAAGCACCGGTCCACCCACATATCAAATTATCAAAGTACCGAACGCGAATCATATGAACGTGATGAAAACTAGCTTGACGATAATTCCCATGTGTCCTCGGGAGCGCTTTTCTCTATATAAGAGTTTTTCCAGGCTTGTCCTTTGCTACAAAAAGGATTGGGCCACCTTTCTGCACTTTATTTACATTTGTTACTTGTTGCTCGTTACAAATTATCTTATCACAAAACTATCTGTTACCTATAATTTCAGTGCTTGCAGAGAATACCTTGCTGAAAACCTCTTATCATTTCCTTCTGCTCCTCGTTGGGTTCGACACTCTTACTTATCGAAAGGACTATGATAGATCCCCTATACTTGTGGGTCATCACCGCGCACGCGCGCCAACTTCGTGGTCGTGGCGGCGGAGGGCGGCCAGGGGGAGCTGGCGATCTCCTTCGTCTGCTCCTGCGAGAGTACGTCCCAGAGAGCTTTGGAGCGCGCCCGGAGCGGAGCCACCGATGTCCTTCGTCTGCTTCTGCGACAGTACGTCCAAGAGAGCTTTGGAGTGCCCGGAGGCCATGGTTGGAGTGGTGCCAACAGAAGGAAGGGACCGGAGGAGAATGAGTGTGGGTCTTTAGCTATGGCTGGGAGCTGGGGCTCAAGTTAATATAGCGGGCGAATGGCAATGAGCCGCGGCAGACGGATGGCACTGGAGTAGGTTTGTCGGTAGCCGCGTGTCATTAATGTTGGCGGCGGACGGAAGGATGGCCGTGGTGTCATTAACGCGGAGCAGTCGCTTGCACCGGGATGCCGCGCGGGTGGCGCTCTCTCGGCCGTCGCGCTGCTGCAATGCCGGCACCAGTGAGAGGTCGCGTCCAGCGTGAATGAAAACGCTGCTTCAGTGTCTTAACCGCAGGTGCGTTGTCTCACTGACATGTGGGCCCAACGGGCATCTGGCCCGCATGTCAGCGACACACCAACTTCACCTGCAGTTAAGGCATTGACGTTCTGGAGAGACGGTGATCGTTTCAGGCGGGAAGCGCGCGCTAGCGATGGAAGGGGTTTCGGTAGGCCAGGGCGGTCAGACGCTGGCGTGGTGGTAAAATGTGAACTCATGGATGATGAGCCTTTGAAGCGTATGCGGCACGTATTGACAACCAGGAGTCCATGCAACCGCTCTTGTCGCCAGCTAGCATTCGACGACCACCATTAGACACCACACAACCATGCATAACTTACGAATAATGGACGAATCGATCAGACACACACTCGTGTGCAGTGGTACTATGATCGGTTGCTCACGATAGTACATACTCCGCACCATAGTACCCTCTCTAGCTAGGCTGTTTTATAGATTGTCGTTGCGATGGACGATATACATGAGCAAGGCGCCGAGTCACGAGTATGACCGTTGGTGTTGAGCCAGGTGAATACATGCTTGGTGTTCGTGGAGGCCTCCATCAAATGTCTAAACAGTAATGTCACATACGCATAATTTTGGTTTTTATTTCTTTCTCCATTAAAAGGTAGGCCACCATAGATAGATAGATAAAGAACATGAGCTGATGAGGTGTTGGGGATCGTAGCAGAAATTAAAAAAATTCTACGCATCACCAAGATCAATCTATGGAGTCATCTAGCAACGAGAGAGAGAGGATTTCATCTACATACCCTTGTAGATCGGGAACGGAAGCGTTCAGGAGAACGGAGTTGATGGAGTCGTACTCGTCGTGATCCAAATCACCGATGATCCTAGCGCCGAACGGACGGCACCTCCGCGTTCAACACACGTACGGAGCGGAAACGTCTCCTCCTTCTTGATCCAGCAAGGGGGAAGGAGAAGTTGATGGAGATCCAGCAGCACGACGGCGTGGTGGTGGAAGCAGCGGGATTCCAGCAGGGCTTCGCCAAGCGCTACTGGAGGAGGAAGAGGTGTCACGGGAGGGAGAGGGAAGCGCCAGGGCTTAGGGTGCGGCTGCCCTCCCTCCCCTCCACTATATATAGGGGCTAGGGGGGCGCATGCCCCCTTGGAGATCCCATCTAGAAGGGGGGCGGCCCCCGGGGCGGCGGCCCCTCGGGGGCAACGGCCCCCTTAGGGTTTCCAACCAAGGGGGCGCATGCCCCCTCGGGGAGCAACCCTAGGCGCCTTGGGCCCTTGGGTGGGGAGCACCAGCCCACCAGGGGCTGGTTCCCACGCCACTTCAGCCCATGGGGCCCTCCGGGATAGGTGGCCCCACCCGGTGGACCCCCTGGACCCTTCCGGTGGTCCCGGTACAATACCGGTGACCCCTGAAACTCTCTCGGTGGCCGAAACTGGACTTCCTATATATAAATATTTACCTCCAGACCATTCCGGAACTCCTCATGACGTCCGGGATCTCATCCGGGACTCCGAACAACTTTTGGTTAACCGCATACTAATATCTCTACAACTCTAGCGTCACCGAACCTTAAGTGTGTAGACCCTACGGGTTCGGGAGACACGTAGACATGACCGAGACAACTCTCCGGTCAATAACCAACAGCAGGATCTGGATACCCATGTTGGCTCCCACATGCTCCATGATATTCTCATCGGATGAACCACGATGTCGAGGATTCAATCAATCCCGTATACAATTCCCTTTGTCAATCGGTACGTTACTTGCCCGAGATTCGATCATCGGTATCCCAATACCTCGTTCAATCTCGTTACCGGCAATTCACTTTACTCGTTCCGTAATGCATGATCCCGTGACTAACTACTTAGTCACATTGAGCTCATTATGATGATGCATTACTGAGTGGGCCCAGAGATACCTCTCCGTCATATGGAGTGACAAATCCGAGTCTCGATCCGTGCCAACCCAACAGACACTTTCGGAGATACCTGTAGTGCACCTTTATAGTCACCCAGTTACGTTGTGACATTTGGTACACCCATCCTTACGATATCCGGGAGTTGCACGATCTCATGGTCTAAGGAAATGATACTTGACATTAGAAAAGCTTTAGCAAACGAACTACACGATCTAGAGCTATGCTTAGGATTGGGTCTTGTCCATCACATCATTCTCCTAATGATGTGATCCCGTTATCAATGACATCCAATGTCCATGGTCAGGAAACCGTAACCATCTATTGATCAACGAGCTAGTCAACTAGAGGCTCACTAGGGACTTGTTATGGTCTATGTGTTCACACATGTATTATGATTTCCGGATAACACAATTATAGCATGAACAATAGATAATTATCATGAACAAGGAAATATAATAATAACCATTTTATTATTGCCTCTAGGGCATATTTCCAACAGTCTCCCACTTGCACTAGAGTCAATAATCTAGTTACATTGTGATGAAGCGTACACCCATAGAGTTCTGGTGTTGATCATGTTTCGCCCGTGGAAGAGGTTTAGTCAACGGATCTGCGACATTCAAATCCGTATGCACTTTTCAAATATCTATGTCTCCATTTTGAACATTTTCACGAATGGAGTTGAAGCGACGCTTGATGTGCCTGGTCTTCTTGTGAAACCTGGGCCCTTGGCAAGGGCAATAGCTCCAGTGTTGTCATAGAAGAGAGTCATCGGCCCCGATGCATTGGGAATAACTCCTAGGTCGGCAATGAACTCCTTCATCCAGATTGCTTCATGTGTTGCCTCCGAGGCTGCCATGTACTCCGCTTCACATGTAGATCCCGCCACGACGCTTTTCTTGCAACTGCACCAGCTGACTGCCCCACCATTCAAAATATACACGTATCCGTTTTGTGACTTAGAGTCATCCAGATCTGTGTCGAAGCTAGCATCGACGTAACCCTTTACGACGAGCTCTTCGTCACCTCCATAAACGAGAAACATATCCTTAGTCCTTTTTAGGTACTTCAGGATGTTCTTGACCGCTGTCCAGTGTTCCATGCCGGGATTACTTTGGTACCTTCCTACCAAACTTACGGCAAGGTTTACATCAGGTCTAGTACACAGCATGGCATACATAATAGACCCTATGGCCGAGGCATAGGGGACGACACTCATCTTTTCTCTATCTTCTGCCGTAGTCGGGCATTGAGCCGTGCTCAATTTCACACCTTGCAATACAGGCAAGAACCCCTTCTTGGACTGATCCATATTGAACTTCTTAATTATCTTGTCAAGGTATGTGCTTTGTGAAAGACCTATGAGGCGTCTCGATCTATCTCTATAGATCTTGATGCCTAATATGTAAGCAGCTTCTCCAAGGTCCTTCATTGAAAAACACTTATTCAAGTAGGCCTTTATGTTTTCCAAGAATTCTATATCATTTCCCATCAATAGTATGTCATCCACATATAATATGAGAAATGCTACAGAGCTCCCACTCACTTTCTTGTAAACACAAGCTTGTCCATAAGTCTGTGTAAACCCAAACGCTTTGATCATGTCATCAAAACGAATGTTCCAACTCCGAGATGCCTGCACCAGCCCATAGATTGAGCGCTGGACCTTGCATACTTTGTCAGCATTCTTAGGATCGACAAAACCTTCCGGCTGCATCATATACAATTCTTCCTTAAGGAAGCCGTTAAGGATAAGCCGTTAAGGAATGTCGTTTTGACGTCCATTTGCCATATTTCATAATCGTAGAATGCGACAATTGATAAATGATTCGGACGGACTTCAGCTTCGCTACGGGTGAGAAGGTCTCATCGTAGTCAACTCCTTTAACTTGTCGATAACCCTTAGCGACAAGTCGAGCTTTATAGATGGTAACATTTCCATCCGCGTCCGTCTTCTTCTTAAAGATCCATTTATTTTCTATCGCTCGCCCATCATCGGGCAAGTCTGTCAAAGTCCATACTTTGTTTTCATACATGGATCCTATCTCGGATTGCATGGCTTCAAGCCATTTGTTGGAATCTGGGCCCGCCATTGCTTCTTCATAGTTCGAAGGTTCACCGTTGTCCAACAACCTGATTTCCAGGACAGGGTTGCCGTACCACTCTGGTGCGGAACGTGTCCTTGTGGACCTACGAAGTTCAGTGGTAACTTGATCATGATCGTCATCATTAACTTCCTCTCTAGTCGGTGCAGGCACCACAGAAACATTTTCTTGTGCCGCGCTACTTTCTGGTTCGAGAGGGGTCATCTCATCAAGTTCCACTTTCCTCCCACTTACTTCTTTCGAGAGAAACTCTTTCTCCAGAAACGACCCGTTCTTGGCAACGAAGATCTTTCCTTCGGATCTGAGGTAGAAGGTATACCCAATGGTTTCCTTAGGGTATCCTATGAAGACGCATTTTTCCGACTTGCGTTCGAGCTTTTCAGGTTGAAGTTTGTTGACATAAGCATCGCATCCCAAAACTTTAAGAAACGTCAGCTTAGGTTTCTTTCCAAACCATAATTCATACGGTGTCATCTCAACAGATTTCGACGGAGCCCCATTTAAAGTGAATGTGGCAGTCTCTAAAGCATAACCCCAAAATGATAGCGGTAGATCGGTAAGAGACATCACAGATCGCACCATATCCAATAGAGTGCGATTACGACGTTCGGACACACCATTACGCTGAGGTGTTCCAGGCGGCGTGAGTTGTGAAACAATTCCACATTTCCTTAAATGTGTGCCAAATTCATGACTCAAATTTCCCCTCCACGATCGGATCGTAAGAACTTTATTTTCTTGTCACGTTGATTTTCAACCTCACTCTAAAATTCCTTGAACTTTTCAAAGGTCTCAGACTTGTGTTTCATTAAGTAGACATACCCATATCTACTCAAGTCATCAGTGAGGGTGAGAACATAACAATAGCCACCGCGAGCCTCAACGCTCATTGTACCGCACACATCAGTATGTATGATTTCCAATAAGTTGGTTGCTCGCTCCATTGTTCCGGAGAATGGAGTCTTGGTCATTTTTCCCATGAGGCATGGTTCGCACGTGTCAAATGATTCATAATCAAGAGACTCCAAAAGTCCATCTGCATGGAGTTTCTTCATCCGTTTGACACCAATGTGACCAAGGCGGCAGTGCCACAAGTATGTGGGACTATCATTATCAACCTTACATTTCTTGGCATTCACACTATGAATATGTGTAACATCACGTTCGAGATTCATTAAGAATAAACCATTGACCAGCGGGGCATGACCATAAAACATATCTCTCATATAAATAGAACAACCATTATTCTCGGATTTAAATGAGTAGCCATCTCGCATCAAACGAGATCCAGATACAATGTTCATGCTCAAAGCTGGCACTAAATAACAATTATTGAGGTTTAAAACTAATCTCCCTCGTCCTGCGCCAGTCTCTGCTTATTCTGCAGCTCCTGCTTTGAGTTACAAATATGAGCAACCGCACCGGTATCAAATACCCAGGAGCTACTACGAGCGCTGGTTAGGTACACATCAATAACATGTATATCACATATACCTTTGGTATTGTCGGCCTTCTTATCCGCTAAATACTTGGGGCAGTTCCGCTTCTAGTGACCGTTTCCCTTGCAATAAAAGCACTCAGTCTCAGGCTTGGTTCCATTCTTTGTCTTCTTCCCGGCAGCTCGCTTACCGGGCGTGGCAACTCCCTTGCCGTCTTTCTTGAAGTTCTTCTTACCCTTGCCTTTCTTGAACTTAGTGGTTTTATTCACCATCAACACTTGATGTTCCTTTTTTATCTCCACCTCCGCTGATTTCAGCATTGAATATACCTCAGGAATGGTCTTTTCCATCCCCTGCATATTGAAGTTCATCACAAAGCTCTTGTAGCTAGGTGGGAGCGACTGAAGGATTCTGTCAACGACCGCGTCATCCGGGAGATTAACTCCCAGCTGAGACAAGCGGTTGTGCAACCCAGACATTTTGAGTATGTGTTCGCTGACGGAACTATTCTCCTCCATCTTACAACTGTAGAACTTGTCGGAGACTTCATACCTCTCGACCCGGGCATGATCTTGGAAAACCATTTTCAGCTCTTGGAACATCTCATATGCTCAGTGCTGCTCGAAACGCTTTTGGAGCCCCGGTTCTAAGCTGTAAAGCATGCCGCACTGAACCAGGGAGTAATCATCAACACGTGTTTGCCAAGCGTTCATAACGTCTTGGTTTGCTGGGACGGGTACTTCACCTAGCGGTGCTTCAAGGACATATGCTTTCTTGGCAGCTATGAGGATGATCCTCAAGTTCCGGACCCAGTCCGTATAGTTGCTACCATCGTCTTTCAGCTTGGTTTTCTCTAGGAACGCGTTGAAGTTGAGGTTGACATTAGCGTGGGCCATTTGATCTACAAGACATATTGCAAAGATTTTAGACTAATTTCATGATAATTAAGTTCATCTAATCAAATTATTAATGAACTCCCACTCAGACAGACATCCCTCTAGTCATCTAAGTGATACATGATCCGAGTCAACTAGGCCGTGTCCGATCATCACGTGAGACGGACTAGTCATCATCAGTGAACATCTTCATGTTGATCGTATCTTCTATACGACTCATGTTTGACCTTTCGGTCTTTCGTGTTCCGAGGCCATGTCTGTACATGCTAGGCTCGTCAAGTCAACCTAAGTGTATTGCGTGTGTAAATCTGGCTTACACCCGTTGTATGCGAATGTTAGGACCTATCACACCCGATCATCACGTGGTGCTTCGGAACAACGGACTTTAGCAACGGTGCACTGTTAGGGGGAACACAATTCTTGAAATTTTAGCGAGAGATCATCTTATTTATGCTATCTTCGTTCAAAGCAAATAAGATGTAAAACATGATAAACATCACATGCAATCAAATAGTGACATTATATGGCCAATATCATTTTGCTCCTTTTGATCTCCATCTTCGGGGCGCCATGATCATCATCGTCACCGGCATGACACCATGATCTCCACCATCATGATCTTCATCATCGTGTCTTCATGAAGTTGTCTCGCCAACTATTACTTCTACTACTATAGCTAACGGTTAGCAATAAAGTAAAGTAATTACATGATGTTCCAGTTGACACGCAGGTCATTATTAAATTAAGACAACTCCTATGGCTCCTGCCGGTTGTCATACTCATCGACATGCAAGTCGTGATTCCTATTACAAGAACATGATCAATCTCATACATCACATATATCATTCATCACATCCTTCTGGCCATATCACATCACATGACACTTGCTGCAAAAACAAGTTAGATGTCCTCTAATTGTTGTTGCAAATTTTTTTTTACGTGGCTGCTATAGGTTTCTAGCAAGAACATTTCTTACCTACGCCAAAACCATAACGTGATATGCCAATTTCTATTTACTCTTCATAAGGACCCTTTTCATCGAATCCGATCCGACTAAAGTGGGAGAGACAGACACCCGCTAGTCACCTTATGCAACTAGTGCATGTCAGTCGGTGGAACCTGTCTCAGGTAAGCGTACGTGTAAGGTCGGTCCGGGCCGCTTCATCCCATGATGCCGCCGAATCAAGATAAGACTAGTAACGGCAAGTAAATTGACAAAATCGACACCCACAACAACTTGTGTTCTACTCGTGCATAGAAACTACGCATAGACCTAGCTCATGATGCCACAGTTGGGGATCGCAGCAGAAATTTTAAAAAAATCTACGCATCACCAAGATCAATCTATGGAGTCATCTAGCAACGAGAGAGAGAGAGGAGTGCATCTACATACCCTTGTAGATCGCGAGCGGAAGCGTTCAAGAGAAAAGGGTTGATGGAGTCGTACTCGTCGTGATCCAAATCACCGATGATCCTAGCGCCCAACGGACGGCACCTCCGCGTTTAACACACGTACGGAGCGGAAACGTCACCTCCTTCTTGATCCAGCAAGGGGGAAGGAGAAGTTGATGGAGATCCAGCAGCACGAAGGCGTGGTGGTGGAAGCAGCGGGATTCCAGCAGGGCTTCGCCAAGCGCTACTGGAGGAGGAAGATGTGTCACGGGAGGGAGAGGGAGGCGCCAGGGCTTAGGGTGGGGCTGCCCTCCCTCCCGTCCACTATCTATAGGGGCTAGGGGGGGCGCATGCCCCCCTTGGAGATCCCATCTAGAAGGGGGGAGGCGGCCCCCGGGGCGGCCGCCCCTCGGGGGGCAACGGCCCCCTTAGGGTTTCGAACCAGGGGGCGCATGCCCCCTCGGGGGCAACGACCCCCTAGGGTTTCCAACCCTAGGCGCCTTGGGCCCTTGGGTGGGGCGCACCAGCCCACCAGGGGCTGGTTCCCACGCCACTTCAGCCCATGGGGACATCCGGGATAGGTGGCCTACACGGTGGACCCCCCTGCACCCTTCCGGTGGTCCCGGTAAAATACCGGTGACCCCCGAAACTCTCCCGGTGGCTGAAACTGGACTTCCTATATATAAATATTTACCTCCGGACCATTCCGGAACTCCTCGTGACGTCCGGGATCTCATCCGGGACTCCGAACAACTTTCGGTTAACCGCATACTGATATCTCTACAACTCTAGCGTCACCGAACCTTAAGTGTGTAGACCCTACGGGTTCGGGAGACACGTAGACATGACCGAGACAACTCTCCGGTCAATAACCAACAGCAGGATCTGGATACCCATGTTGGCTCCCACATGCTCCACGATAATCTCATCGGATGAACCACGATGTCGAGGATTCAATCAATCCCGTATACAATTCCCTTTGTCAATCGGTACGTTACTTGCCCGAGATTCGATCGTTGGTATCCCAATACCTCGTTCAATCTCGTTACCGGCAAGTCACTTTACTCGTTCCGTAATGCATGATCCCGTGACTAACTACTTAGTCACATTGAGCTCATTATGATGATGCATTACCGAGTGGGCCCAGAGATACCTCTCCGTCATACGGAGTGACAAATCCGAGTCTCGATCCGTGCCAACCCAACAGACACTTTCGGAGATACCTGTAGTGCACCTTTATAGTCACCCAGTTACGTTGTGACGTTTGGTACACCCAAAGCATCCTTACGGTATCCGGGAGTTGCACGATCTCATGGTCTAAGGAAATGATACTTGACATTAGAAAAGCTTTAGCAAACGAACTAGACGATCTAGAGCTATGCTTAGGATTGGGTCTTGTCCATCTCATCATTCTCCTAATGATGTGATCCCGTTATTAATGACATCCAATGTCCATGGTCAGGAAACTGTAACCATCTATTGATCAACGAGCTAGTCAACTAGAGGCTCACTAGGGACATGTTATGGTCTATGTGTTCACACATGTATTACGATTTCTGGATAACACAATTATAGCATGAACAATAGATAATTATCATGAACAAGGAAATATAATAATAACCATTTTATTATTGCCTCTAGGGCATATTTCCAACATGAGGCGCATGCGGACTGTTTGACTGGTCAACCAGACAAATACGGAGCTATACGCTGAGCCAGTGACCGTATAATCACCATATCTCGTATACAATGATCAAAGTGAGCTATCAAGACAAGTTCAATGACTGCCATTGCATTTTACTCGGTAATAAATGACCAGGATTGAAGGGGAATCCAAATTTCCTGTGTCTTCTATCCTTGAGCTCTTGACAAACCAATGCACTTTACGGTTGTCCGGCCACTCCACCCCAGAGTTGTCACCAAGCGTCGTTCATGCCACCGCGCCGCACACTAACCGGTAATTAAGCGATGGCATCCCGCCGCGCCGAGTTCCTCGCCACCCACGACCGCACACGGAATGCTAGGGAAGCGGTGGCATCCCGCCATGCCGAGTTCATCGCCGCTCGTGACCTCACACCTATGTGGGCGGAATTTGAAGCTGCCAAGGCCGAATGGGCGGTAGAGCAAGAGGCGGCCAAAGCCGCACAGAGGGAGCAGAAAGTCAGAAAGCACTCAAGAAAAGAGAGGCCCGCCGCCGCAAGAAAGAAGAGGACGCACGCGCTGCTGCGGTGAGGTCAGCAGAGATCCAAGCACGGTGGGGTGTCACCGACAAAGCCGGGAAGGAGAACGATGGCGTATGGCCAGCTTGTGAGAAGTAGTAGTACTAGTAGTTAGTGTGTGTGTCTGTGTCACCCGTACGTTTGTTTAATTAATTACAAGCATGTAACAGTACTACTAGTTACTACTGTAGTTTTTAGAGCAAATTACCAGTACATTAGCCTAGACTCAATGGAAAAATACCTATCCTATGCATCAAATGGCATATCTTTCTCTATAGGAATTGAGATGCATGTCATCTCACTTCCTATGATTTTTATATTCCTATAAAATTCCTATCCTATGAACCAAAGGAGGCCTCTACTGGAGTAACTACTGTAGCTAGCGGTACTGTTGGTACAATAGTTTTCTTCAAGAAGCGGAATTCAAGGAAGTCATGATGGTTCCTTCGTCCGAGCAACTTCACAGTGGGTAAGGTTGGGCCTTTGATTTGACGGCTCATTAGTAATTACTGCGGCGCGACGACCGGGGTGACTCTCCCTTGGAGTTCTGCGGGCATGGCAAGTGGACCAGGATGGTCAACGTCCCGCATGTCGACGAGCGGAAGTATTCTTTCCTATATCGAGGAGCAAGGAAACCGCGTGGTATAGTATCACTGGTGATTTATATTTATTTTTTATTTCTAATGAATGCTAGCGTTTCAACTCTTACGACGAAGGAGTGCCAAACACACGGCACGTGCTGGATGTCCCACACGTCAGCGAAAGGAGTGGGGACATGAACAGCGTGGTAGAGCGTCTCCACTTCTGGGTCGGAGACCACACGTAGTAGTACTACTGTACTAGTGGTATGAACGATACAAAGTGCGACCCGGAGAGAAAGACACTTCTAGTTGGAAGGTCTTGGGGCATACACGTAAACAAATATAAAACCTAATATGTGCCTCCAATTAATATAGTAGTAGTAGAGTACTTAGTCACGTACTCCATAACATCACCGGGCATTGCATGTACAACATTTAGTGGTAGTAAGAGACAAATGCCTATATGCCACACATGTTCATACTATTTGTGCCTTTCTACTTCACTTACTGTGCTACATTACACAGGTTCGCACGTCCACTCCTGGGTACATGTCCGTCTCATAGTTCCAGTCCCACGTGTTCTTCATATAGATGGAACGATCCTTGCATGACACGTGCACCTTGATGCTAGATGTGTCGCGTGTTGGCAAAGGATGAACAAAACTCACGTAAAAACAAAATAGAGTGGAAGAACATAGATTCCCGACGACCGAGAAGGAGCAAGGAACCTCGGGGTGGAGCGTCTGCACTCATAATATTTTATATTATTCAGCGATATAAAATCAACCAATCGTCTCCACAGTGGACGGGAAGAGTACGAAACACGGCAACCCAGTGTAGTTACATCATACTAGTACATGGCTAACCCACGCTATCACCATATTTCTTGGCTTCCGTGCGACACCTATCTCTAGTAATCCAGCAGCCCGTATGGCTTCTCCCTCCTCATCTCTCTCAAAGTGCGGCGGGCTGGCGTTTTTGCCGTCTATTGAGGTCGGTTAACTCATCACATGTCAGTGACAGGCCAAGAGCATTCTAAAAAAATTCCTTTCATGTTCCATTTTCAAAAAGAAAAAATCCTTTCACATACGAATTTGACAGTTTGCTTTGAGCAACTTGCATGTCCTATACTGCTCCTGTTTGGATACTCTAACTTAGCTAGAGGTTAGACTAACTCATGACTAACCCCGAACTAACTGTAGCCAAAGAGGTGTTTGGGTGATAGGGTTAGATTGACAATAAATGCACGGAACATCAATATGCATTTTTTTACAAAACACCTGTTATTTACCCATGCAGGAGTAATCCCATGTGTAAAAACTAATGATATTTCGAGAATTTTATCGGAAAACTGGTATCCCGAGAATGTCATCGAAAAAATGAAAGATGAGAGATAAGGTGAGGAGGAGTGGAGTGTGGTGGTGACTGGTGGTCGGAATGGGCGGAGGCATGGGGATGGACGGCGCCGGCAGGCGGCAGCGGCCACCATGCTAGATTGTTCCAGAGACTTTCTTTTTTAATTGCTCAGCAATGAGGTTGTGGGAGATAAGGATGTGGAGAGAGGTGCGGCTATCTTTTGTAAAATTATCATAGTTCGCTTTCTATCTGTCAAATATAGATCAGACGGTCTATATTACAAGATGGCAGGCACACCATCATCGCCAACTCGGTTTTTTATAAGGGTACAGATGATAAGTTTGCTAACTACTAAAGTAAAGTGGAATTTTTCCATGGTATACAAGTAAATTAAGGTGATTGTTTATCATAGGTTAAGGGCGGATGAAGGGTGGTAGGAACAAATGCTCCGCCTAGAGCATGCGCGTGTGAGATGGAGTCTCAGTGTGTGTGTGTGTGTGTGGGTGTGTGTGTGTGAGATATATATATGGAGTCTTAGGGTGTGTGTGTGTGTGATGGATTCTTAGTGTGTGTTTGTGTTTGTGTGTGTGTGGGTGGGTGGGGGCGTGCGTGCGTGTGTGTGTGTGTGTTTGTGTGTGTGTGTGTGTGTGTCGCGGGGTCCTCGGTGGCGGATGTAATTTAAGTGTGCTTGGCTTCATCATAGAGAGGTGATGTGTATGGCAGAGGCCACCAACGATGGGGTGCGAGAGACAAAATGCCCGTAGAGAGGGAATAGAAGGTGTGTGCGCGTGAGAGTAGTCGACATCGAGAGAACGTGTTTGTTCGAGAGACACCGAGGAAGACTACTATATATCGATGGTGCATGTAGGCGGTAATTAAACGAAGGGATGGTCTTATTGGTTTCGGGGATATAGGGGAAGAGTGAGAGGGGGGTAGCTAGAAGGAGTTTGTTAAGTGTGAGTGTGTGTTTTACCCATCCAGACGGAAGTTATGTGCACACAAGAAGATAACGATTCGATGTGGCATTAGGGTTGAGGGTAATTAACTACGTATGGAGACATAGAGACCTTCAACGTGCATGTGTGAGAGGTATACATGTATACGTGGGATGTGTGTGTGTGTGCGCGCGCGCATGATTGAGATAAAAGAAAGAAGACATAAGTCATAAGATCAACGACATGGGAGAGGCGGATCGGTATGACAATATGCATGCATGTGAGAATGCAGGGAAGAAGGCCCGACAATTGAGCATGTGTTTTTGTCTTTAAGAGATAGTGGCGTGGGCTGGAGCATGCAACTATGGCGAGCAGAGGGAGTGAGGCACAATGATTGTGCAAAAGAGATCAACCTATAAATGAAAGAAGGTTGATGGAGAAACAGATAGATAGAAAGATAAAGATGCTAGCTAGTGTGCGTTAGAGATAGGAGTCGGGTGGATCAGAAGGCTGAGTTATGGGTGTGTGTGCGAGAGAGATGAAGGGTGCATGTGAATCACATAAAAACAAATATCGGGGAGAAATGAGATCCCGAGAGACGGAGTTTTGTGTCTGCGAGAGAGAAAGATATTTCAAAACGAGAGTGATAGCTAGAGAGACATATGAGGGAACACAAGATATCTCTAGGGAGAGAGAGTGTGTGTGAGCGACATACAAGAGAACAGTGGAGAAATATGAGACCCTGGGAGACAGAGTTTGTGTTTGTGTGTGAGAAAGAGATATTTAAGAGGAAGAGTCGTAGGTTCTCATACCTAAGGAGCAGAAGACATCTCTGTATGAGGGGTGTGCGAGTGGCACATAGGGGAATAGTAGAGAGAAGTGAGACCCCGAGAGACAAAGTTTTGTGTTTGTGTGAGAGAAAGAGATTCCACATGGAGAATAATAGTTAGAGACACATAGCAGGGAGCGCGATATACTTAGAGAGAGATAGAGTGATGAAGGTCGAGGGAGAGTGTACCGGTAGTGTGTTATGAAGATAAAAGATCATTGTTGACATACAGGTAGCACGAGAGATACCCGAGAGATGATGAACGCGTATAGGTCTAGAGAGATAGTCCTATGTAAGCATGAGTGATAGTTATATGAGACAAATATCTGGATTAAATGGGATTCAAATATTTAAACTGGAGATCACGACATCGATAATATCATAACGCAAATTGGTGTATCAAACATGCATATGCATTTGAATTTGGGGACACGTGTAATGTTATATAGTTTATCAATATTGGTGATCCATAGATTCTTTAATTAGAAACAATGCATGGTTTATATGCAATTAATGTCTAAACAGGATTACACTATATGTTGCGTGTGTGAAACACATTATACATGTTTGAGAAGTAAAAAAACCCGCATGAAAAACACATTAATAGGAGACAGTTAGCGAGGAATGCATACATTGGATTTCAACATAAAGTGGTTTCAAATATTTGAAAATCCAAATTGATAGATACAACCTTATGAATCTGAGATCATGCCATTTGTAAACCATATTTATGTATAAAGGGTGTTGTGCTTTTGAAAGTATATATAAAAAAATGATGTACATAGAATTTTATTTCAATCAAAAATGGATCCCGCCCGAAAAAAATAGAATACAAACGAGATTCGAATTGAGTTGGCATAGTGAACGTGCACTCTGCAAAATTTAAACGAAGCGGGGAAAGTCGCAGTAACCGCCCGAAACCAAAATCTACGAGATGGAAATTACTACTGCCTATCCCTGCCACGCAAAGCCTATCTGCTCGATTTCTATTGGTTTCGATAGGGGTAGGTTTGTAATTTCACTCAAATGTGACATAACCGCCTCTCACCCGGATTCATACACGGTGGGCGCCAAAACACAGTGTGTCCTCGGCCGAAATCGACTCCCTCCCCGATTCATACACGGTGGGCACCAAAAACAAACTCTCGTCGGCAAATATTCGGTGTATGCGAGATTACCGTCCTATCCCCAATCGACTAATATTGCTGTGATGTAGGAAATTTGAAATGGGGGCTAAGTTTGTAAATTTCCTCGCATTTGAGACAAGCGCGCCCTGAAGACATGGTTCCCCCCTTCCTCTCCACCTCCATTTCCCCATTCGTACTCTGTGGGCGCCAAAACACCCTCTCCACCCCAGCCTCCTCCGTCCGCCACCCCATCCACTGCCGTCCTACTCCACCATGCCGGAGCTGATACCCCGACGCCGCCGTCCATTACAAGAGATCGACCTCTCTCATCCACGGCTTCGGACCGGGATCCTTGCATCCCGTCCTCTCACTTCATCCCCGCCGTCGTCCACCTTGCCGGCGCCGCTCCTACGACCGTCTCGTCCAGCGCGCCCCGCCGCCATCATCTACCCTCCTAGATCTGCTTCCACGCCGCTGACAGCCATCGCTACCGCAGCACCATCAAATTCTCAGCAGATGCATACACGGCGCCACACCAGAGGCGGTACTCTTTCGTATCTGCTCAACTTATTTATCGCAGCAAGAAAATAGATCACCACTGCTTTACTCTGATTTCTTGTCCATCACTTACTTGCTAGTTGAAAGCAAACATTGGTTGCGAAGTTGCCTTTATCCGGTTTGCACCTTCAGATCCGCCATGACACGCTCAACACTATACTCCCAATGCTTATGGTTTTCCCCTTTTATATTCCACACTAGTTAAATCATAGTAGACTAAATTTCAAAATTGGGTCAGTCGATTTTTCAGAGCTCGCCGGAGTTCGCAGGTGCAAACGAAGGGGCTCGGGTGGGGACTTTGGTTGTGGGGGGTGGTGGTGGGGCCTCGCCGAATGAAGAAAACTCGACGCGGGTGGGGGCGGGAGTGGGGGTGGGGGTGGCGGAGGAACGCAGGCGGTGGGGGCCGGTCGTCCGGCCGGCGGCCCGTGCGGTGTTCTGTATGGAAAGAATCAGAGACGAGGAAGAAGAAGGGTTAGGAGACGTACGATCTTCATCCAACAGCCTGAAATGGTCGACTGACCCAAACAAACAAAGTCACACGACTTGCATGTAGACATGCCTTTATATTCAGTACCATCATCGTACCTGCTTAACACTGCTCCTGAATCCATCAAGCTAAACAACGTGCCACTCATAATTCCAAACTTGTTGCTCAAGTACAAATCTGATATGATGCTGATATTACTAAAACAAATAACATTTAATTGGTCAGCTAATGTTCCTACTTTACTTTCGAAAAGCACGTGCACCACATATAGGGAGACAGCAGGGAGTTGCTTTCTTAATGCGCTCTGGTTCATCATGTGTGGGCACTACGCAACGAACATTTTATTATCCAAAATCTGATTGCTCTTCTTTAGCATGTTCCTCTTCCGTTCTTCTTTAATAAGTACTCTCTCCGTTCCTAAATACAATTCTTTGTATAGATTCCACCATGGACTACATATGGAGCAAAATGAGTGAATCTACACTCTAAAATGTATCTGGATACATCTGTATGTGATCCATAGTGGAAATCTCTACCAAGACTTATATTTTGGAACGGAGGGAGTATGATAGTGGTACAGTATGTTCCTTGTAGTGAAGATGAGAAGGGACATTTGCAGTGTAGAGGTCTATACGGTCGGTTGTGATGGACACTTTGAACTCTTCGGGCCTCTTTGATTCGTAGGATTTTGTAAACATGGGAATAGGATTTGTAGTGGCCTGCCCACTTGAATCCTATAAGAATAGCAAGGAAATGAGGGGAGTTGTGTCGCCATTGAGAGTTACACTGATATTAACAATACCACACCTTCAGTTGAAGAGAGCTGGTATCTGAAGCCTTTCTAGCCGTACCGGCAATACTACCACATATATTCCAGCAAGTTCCACTTTGCTGATTTTACTCTGATGCTTACGGTTTTCCCGTTATATCTACACTATGATCTGTGTAGCTGCTTTGTGTCGCACTAGCAGCAGTCCACTCTTGAAGCTAAACACCGCAATGACTTACAAAATTGGCACCAAGGCATTGAGTGCCATTCTGGATGCAATGAAACTCAGCGCTCCACACTTGTTGATTCTTGTTCAGAATATGATCCTAATGACTATTCTAACCTCGAGGAGTCAAAGGTAGATGGCCTGTCCTGTTCACCCATCAAGGTGCCTATTCTAATTTGGCAAGGTTTTATTGATTGCGCGTATCTTGCATATGTTGTCTTGCATTTCTTCTACTTTGTTGCACCGCCATATGCTTAGTTTACTCATCATATATGTCAAGCTGCCATGCCCATCAATTATCAATACATATTCCATCTGTCATCATACCCTGTTTTTCCACTCAAATGTTGTTCTTGTGCATCAGACATCAAAAAGGAAGAGGGTGATTGCCGAACCTGAAGGAGCACCAGCAAAGTCCTTGAAAAACGTGGTTGTGCCGGAGAAATCAGACAGCACCCCACTTATATTGGATGTACAACCAGTGACACAAAATGTAGGACTGACTCCAGCAGACTGTACCCATACTTCACTGGCCACACCACTAGCCCCACCACACAGGACCTGCACTCCAGCAAAAGGTATGCCGATTTCAGTTGCCATAGCACCAGTCGTACCACAGAAAAATCCCACTCCAGCAAAAAGTACAGCAAGTCCACCGGCCGAAGACCTATCCCACTACAGAGACGGCCAATTCCTGCAGATTGGAACCCCATTCCAGTTATTCCCAGTTTAAAAGACAATGCTTTCAATGTTGTTAGGGACTACGTGCATATATTCCCATCATGGGAAGATTATAGTGAAGACAAACACCATTTTCACATCTTCCTGTCCCACTTACGTGTAAGTGCTATTATTCATGGTGATTATTTTCCTGTTTTCTGCTGATTGAACACATCAATGATTTACATTACATTGTTGTAAGTAGGCGAGGGTCAATCTGGATAGTCATGACAAGCAAATCTTGCTTGCGCTTTTCAAGGAAGCATTGCAGCAGTATTGGTGTTACCTGAGGATATCACACTTTGATGGCAAGTCTATAAACGAATTTCTGGTGAAGTCTCCTGTGCTAAATTTAGAAGGCATTGAATGGAAAAACCTTGTTATGCACTGGTCTCGTTCCAAGGATGAGGTACTATCTATGATATCGCATGACAATTTGAACTTCTACTTTTCCGCATGTGCCTTACGGATCTTTTTTGCAGGAAGTCTGCTCGAAAAAGAATTCCGGTTTGAAAAGAACGACAGGATATCACAAATATGCTGCCCGCTGCTTTGCTCTTGTTAGTACCTGTTGTCCTATATCACTATACTTGCATACATACCTGGTTCATTATGTGATAGCAGTATGCATGATAGCTTCCTTATCAATTGTTCGCTCCAAATTATCTGATCTGTATGAATGGTTACATTAGTGTATAATGTACCCAATGCCAATGAAATTTTTTAGCTCTGCATTGTTCTTGTAAGTACCTGTTGTCCTTTATCAGTGTACTTATATTGACAGGTAGTTGTTCATGTACCATCACTCTGTAGCTTATTTTCCTTTGCCCTCCATTTTCTACACATAAGATCTATATTTACTCTCACCATAAGGTTGGATAACACCGATGGTACTGAAGAAGTTTAGCTCTACATTGCTCTTGGCTGTACCTTTTGCCTGTATCGTTGTACTTACATTTATAGCTACTTGGTTATGTAGCATCACTCTTCATCTTATCTTAAATATTCTCCATTTTTTCTTATATTGTCACATCTATATTTACTCTTAACAAAATGTAGAATAAAGGCAATGATTATGAAGAAGATTTTGTGGTAAACTTCTTGAATTGCCCCCCCCCCCCATCAGCATGGACAAGGGCTTTATAGAGCCTGCCTTCACCAATAATGTAAGTTTGTCCTTCTCAAGCCTTCAAACTTTGTTGTGTATATTTGGTTAGGCATGACTGTAATAGCTGTTTATTTTTGGTGTTTGCATCAAATTGCATGTTTAAAGTTTATTATGTACTCCCTTCGTCCCATAATATAAGAACGTTTTTGACATTAGTGTAGTGTAGAAAAGTTCTTATATTATGGGATGGAGGGAGTAGTTCATAAAAAAAAGTTTGTCCTTCTCAATTTAATTTTTCTGTTGTACAACCAAGTTCCTTCTTCATACCATGTAAATTAAACTATACAGAGCAAGTGATCTTATTTTGCCAATCTGAAATGGGATAAATTGGCAGCACACTAACCATTGATACGTATGAGTTCTTGATCTGTAATCCAGTGGTGTCGTGAAGCTGCCAACTCCTTCACAATGTCATTTCCTGCCATGTCTTGACCTGAACAATACCATATTGTGTTAATGCTATTTTAAAATGTGTCACTTTATTCGTCAGTAAGAAATGTGATGAATTGTCAGCACTCATACTTAAATGTGCAAAACCTGTCATCTGTCTGCTTGTTTATCTTTCAGAGTGAGGAGGATATAAGTGTCAAACAACTGCAGTCTCACCAGCTTGCTCAGCTGCTTGCGCTGCAGCTCCCGAGCAGGGCTAACCTTTCTTGAACTCTATTGAAGTGATGTCGGTTTTGTATATTATTTTGTCGGCGTGTTTAAGTGCACTGGTGGCGATCTTTGATGCCCAGTGTATGTAATCTGTTGTCTGCTTGTGCTTTATTATCATAGTGGCAAACTTTGATGCCCAGTGGTTGTAATATGCCGTAATTTCTTTATTGTATAGTCTAGGTTTTTTTATTATTCACGATGCTGCAGTTATTTTACTATATATATATATCCTCTCTTCGCAGTAAACCGGCTAAACCATAAAATTACGGTACATAATCAGGCCGTCATGCAAATCAACATGTATGATCGGCATCATGGGCCCCGTCATCTTGGTCCGTTAACAGACCTAAATGTAAACTGGCCCACTAGTAGATTCGGGCCTTTAATAGGCCGAGTAAACCGCCGGCCCTATTTTCCCAAGAAAACTCAATGGGCTTTTAGGAGGCTGAAAAGTAGGTTGGGCCTGAAACGCGCCGAACAGCTCACGGGCCGGCAGCAGGCCGAAATAGACCCCAGCCCATGATTGTGCCAATCAAATCATGGGCTTATAATAGGCCAAAATTGTCTCGGTCCTTGTTTGGCCCAATCAGATTATCGTCTGTGAGCAGGCCGGATGCAAACGGGGCCGTAGTTAGGCCCAACTATATGACGGGCTTTTAACAGGCCGAAATATATATAGGGGAGAAATGTTAAACGGGCCTTTAACAGGCCGAAACTAATGTCAGGTCGAATTACTAAATGGGCCTTTATCAAGTGGGCCCAAAAGCATAGCGTCCAATTGACGGGCCAAATCTTATATGGGCCATAATTTAGCCCAAAGCCTCTCAAAGGGCCGGACCTGATCTGGGCCGTAATTTGGCCCACAACGTGGTAGGCTTTTAACGGGCCGGATCACATATGGGCCTTTATTAGGCCCGGAACGTGGCAGACTGTTAATGGACCGGATCAAATATGGGCCGGCATTTGGCCAAAAACATGGCAGCCTATTAATGGGCCGGCCTACTAGTGTCATCAAAATCTTTTGGGCCTTCAGCTGGTCCGGCCCATTATGGCCGGCGAAATCTCATGGGCCTTTAGCTGGGCCAACCCATTATGGTCCGCAAAATCTTGTGGGCCTTTGGCTAGGCCGGCCCATTATGGTCCGCAAAATCTCGTGGGCCTTTAGCTGGGCTGGCCCATTATGGCCCGCAAAATCTCGTGCGTCTTTAGCTGGGCCGGCCCATTATGGTACGCAAAATCTCGTGGGCCTTTTGTTCGGCCGGCCCATTATGGACCGCAAAATCTTGTGGGCCTTTAGTTGGGTCGGCCCATTTAAACTTTATGGGCCACTTTTGGGCCGGTCCACGTGTCAACATTTCATAAGCGCATCTCGCCCATTGGATGAGTGACAGTTGTCCCAACGGCTAGCTGACACGTGTTTCCTCCAGCTAATGATGATTTTAGACGTGGAAAATCCCCATTGGTCGGGGATATTAACGGGTTATCGGATCCAAAACCGGACACGATAGCTTAACGGCGTTCCATTACTGTGGATGCCACGTGCCGGTCACCCTTGACGAAAGCACTTCTGTGACGCACGATTTATCGTCATGGAAGTGGACACTTCCATGATGATAATTTTGGTAATGTCATGGAACACTTCTACGACAGCACAGGTATGACTATCTTGATTCTGTCATAAATTTGTCATGGATGTACATGCATTACAGAAAACGTGACCTATTGTGACAAACACGTAGCATCACGGAAGTGTATTTTTTTATAGTGCATCCTCTAGTGACAGCTCTGCTCGCCGGTCTTACGTTAAACCAAGTGAAAGTTCCAAGCGAGATGCTGCCACCAAAACTTGCTTCTGCCCTTGCGATGAGTATATGATGCAGGTGGGCATCAAAGAGGAATTTGAGCAATATGTTCATAATGCCGGTCTAGGTCCCTACCTCTCAGATAAGTGTGAACAGCGCCATCTTCTCACTGAATCATTTGTCAAAGGATTTAAATATTTTCCATGTGAGTCTAGGGTGTCGTTTATGCTTTATGATAACCCATATACCATTTCACTGGAGAACTTTGCTTACCATTGCAAGCTCCCATTTTGGGGTTCACTTGATGAGCCAGCAAAGGCTGAGTATGAGTCTTTCTTGACTAGCCTTTGTTACGGTGAAAATAGGGGAGTGAGACAAGGAAGAATAAAGAGCATTCACTTTCCCGCAATTCAGTAGTTTGCATTATTTAACGGGAAATGCATAGTAGGCAAGCTAGACTGTAGCATACTTTATGCGCCAGACTTGAGCCTCATTCACACCGCTCTCACTGGTGAAAGGAATTATAATCTTGGAGCGATTGTTGCACGTAGACTTCAGCATAATGCCAAAAGTGGTTGGTTCTTTGGTGGAATATATGCCACGCGTTTAGCATGAGGGCTGAGTGTTTCACCTTTGTCTTTTGATCCTATCCTTCCCACTCGGTATTTAGATTTTGATGCTTTAAAAGAGCATAAGATTCTCGCGGGAAGGGCTGATAACTTCACTTATAATTTGTTGTTTAACCAATCACATGTTGTGGACACATATTTGCCTGCGCGTTCTCTCGTTGATTACCACAGCAAGGAAAGATATTTTGTTCTTGAGAGCGAGGCCCGAGCTCACAACGCAGCAGTGTTGGTGGCACCGCGTGCTAAGGCCTCCGCACCGAGAGCTCCGTGAGCTACCACGCCAACTACTACCCTCCAGGCTACTGATTGACTACCAACTTAGGCCAAAAGCCTAAGCTTGGGGGAGTATGTGTTCTCACCGACATTATACTCATGCTCACACTTATTATATTTGTCGGTGTTCACACTTTTTCATTGTATCATCCATGCTTAAATTTATTTTCTTGCTTTCTTCTTGTGTGTTTGAAAAACTTCAGAAAAAAAACCAAAAAAATTAGTTGTAGTAATTTACTTTCCATGCATGCTTAGTAGTAGCACTAGAAAGAAAATCCAAAAAGATTTCCTTGTTCTTCTTTTGTTTGTTGCGAGCTTTCCCGTGTAAATAGTTTTTCTCGTTTTTGCTTTTCCCTTTTATTTGCTTGTTCAAGAAAACCAAAAACTCCAAAAATATTTCAGTGTGTTTCTCTGAATTTATTTTCTTTTTATTCGAGTTGTACCGAGGAGAAGACCATGATGAAAATGTTGAGTGGCTCTGATATGAATAGTTCTTGAACTAATAAAGAGCACATTTTACCTTTTCTTCTCCTGTTGAATAAAATGTTTGCAGATTCCAGCTTACTCCATGGCACTCTTGCACTATTATTATTTTCATATTGTTCGGTCGTGCAAGTGAAAGGAAATAATGACGATATTCGATGAACTAGCCGTGGCAGAGAGAAACTGGTATGAGCTCGACTTGTTCTATTTGTGTAAATATGTTTAACCTAGTATTCATGCTTCAGCCCATTATGATTAAACATGTTTGTAATGACAATTAGAGATTATAGTTTCTCATGCCATGCATAAGTAGCTAGGAGTGGATAATGATTTCTCTTGGATATCAACATAGCGTTAAAGTGATTGTGATGTAGTATGATGATATGGTATACTCCTCTGAATGTTCGAGTGGCTTGACTTGGTACATGTTCATGCATGTAGTTGAATCAAAACCAACATAGCCTCTATAATATTTATGTTCACGGTGTTCATATCCTACTCATGCTAGTGTCCAATGTTACTTATGCATAATGCCTGGTTATGATCGTTGTTGCTCTCTAGCTGGCCGCTTCTCAATCTTAATTGCTAGCCTTCGCCTGTACTAAGTGGGAACTCTGCTTGTACATCAAAAAACCTTGAACCCAAAGTTATTCCAGATGAGTCCACCATACCTACCTATATACGGTATTACCCTGCCGTCCTAAGTAAATTTGCATGTGCCACCTCTAAAAACTTCTAAAAAATTATCCTTTTTGTGTGCCTGGATCGTTCATGGAACGACATGAGGTGGTCGATATCTTCCGTGCTAAGCATGTTATCCTTAGGTCAAGTGTTTATTCACTTGCCATCGCACGAGGAAATGGGCGGTAATAGGGATGCCCAGTCCCAAACTGCAAACATGAAAAATAGTTCATCTCTTAAATAATCAAACAAAAACTCCCAATGGAGTCAAAACCTTTACTTTTACCGCTTGAGAACCGCCACTAGCGTGCTTAGACTGGAAGATGTTGATAACTGATGGTCGTGAAGTGAATGAGAAGGGTGCATGTCTCAAAATTTCATTCATCTCTGTTTTAAAAATTGAGCTCTGGCACCTCTGCAAATCACTGCTTCCCTCTGTGAAGTGACTTTCTATTTACTTTTATGTTGTGTCACCACCTTCTATAAACAAGCGCCAGAAACTGAGTAGAGCACAGCGGTCATGATTTATGCATTGTGTATAGCTAATGTTGGGTGCATCATGACTGGATCTTTTCTACCATGAATTACAATGTTTAGTCGCTGCTTGAACTTTGGAGGTGCTCTGCATTTATGTTTTGCGGTCTCAGAAAGGGCTAGCGAGATACCACTATTGTCATATTATATCATGGTTGTTTGGACAACGTGTTGCTATTTGAGATATTTTATTATTGCTCGCTAGCTGATTATGTCATTGACATGAATCATTATGATCTTTAAGAGTTATTGTTGGCATGGTTAGTTATAATGCTGGCTGAAAACCTGGGTGCTGTTTAAGCTTATTTATGCAAACAAGAGCAAAAGAGTTCGTAAAAGTTTTTCTTTCTCACTTTTAGTTTATCAACTGAATTGCTTGAGGACAAGCAAACATTTAAGCCTGGGGGAGTTGATACGTCTCCAACGTATCTACTTTTTCTCACGCTTTTCCTCTTGTTTTGGACTGTAATTTGCATGATTTGAATGAAACTAACACCAGACTGACGCAGTTTTCAGCAGAACTACCATGGTGTTGTTTTTGTTCAGAAATAGAAGTTCTCGGAATGGAACGAAACTTTGCGAGGATTTTTTATATCAATAATAAGAATATCTGGAGCCAAGAACCACCAGAGAGGGGCCCCTGGCTGGGCACAACCCACCAGGGCGCGCCCCCCTCTACTAGCGCGCCCAGGTGGGTTGTACCCACCTGGTGGCCCCGCTGACGACCCCCCTGATACCATAAATTCACATTATTCTAGAAAAAAATTAGGGAGAAAGAATTACCATGATCCACGAGACGGAGCCGCCGCCAAGCCTTGTTCTTCCTCGGGAGGGCAGATCTAGAGTACGTTTGGGGCTCCGGACAGGGGGATCTTCGTTCTTCGTCATCACCAACCCATCTCCATCGCCAATTCCATGATGCTCCCCACCGGGAGTGAGTAATTCCTTTGTAGGCTCACTGGTCGGTGAGGAGTTGGATGAGATTCATCATGTAATCGAGTTAGTTTTGTTAGGGCCCGATCCCTAGTATCCACTATGTTCTTAGATTGATGTTGCTATGACTTTGCTATACTTAATGCTTGTCACTTTGGGCCCGGGTGCCATGAACTCAGATATGAACCATTTATGAATTCATCATTATATCCATGTTTTAGATCCGATCTTGCAAGCTATAGTCACCTACTACGTGTTATGATCCGGCAACCCGGAGTGACAACTACGGGCCCACTCCCGATGATGACGGTAGTTTGAGGAGTTCATGTATTCACTATGTGTTAATGCTTTGTTCCGGTTTTCTATTAAAAGGAGGCCTTAATATCCCTTAGTTTCCAATATGGACCCCGCTGCCACGGGAGGGTAGGTCAAAAGATGTCATGCAAGTTCTTTTAATAAAGCACGTATGACTATTTACGGAATACATGCCTACATTATATCGATGAACTGGAGCTAGTGCTGTATCGCCCTAGGTTATAACTGTCACGTGATGAATATCATCCAACAAGTCACCGATCCAATGCCTACGAATTTATCTTATATTGTTTCTGCTAAGTTACTACTGCTATCATCACTGTTACACTTGCTACCAAATTACTGCTATCACTGTTACTGTTACCGTTGCTGCCGTCACTACTATCAAAACTATCGAACTACTTTGCTACTGATCACTTTGCTGCAGATAATTAACCTCCAGGTGTGGTTTAATTGAAAACTCAGCTGCTAATACCTTCAAATATCCGTTGGCTCCCCTTGTGTCGAATCTATAAATTTGGGTTGAATACTCTACCCTCGAAAACTGTTGCGATCCCCTATACTTGTGGGTTATCATGCGGGTGCACCCGCGCTACTACTACAAGTTAGTTGTAGCGCCGTAGTAGTAGCGCGTGCACCCGTACTACTACTAACTGTTTAACCCGTGCTACTACTAGGCTTTTTCCTAGTAGCATGACATTTGAGCTTAAGAGTGGGAGGTTCGAAGATAGATGCAGATTTTTCTATTTTTGTAGTGGGGTTTTCTTTTTGTTTCTTTTTAATATACTTATTTATATTTTCTTTTCCTGCATTATCATTTTTTTTACTTTTTGGTTTTTATTTTTATATTTTCCTCTATTTAAGGTGCAAAAAATATATAAACAAACAGATTTGCGGTTTTTTGCAGCTAGCTACGAAGTAGTTGTGTTTCAGTCACCTGTCAGGCACTGATCAAATGCTTCAAGATAAACCCGGGCATGGGCAGCCCGGCCCGACGACCCGGCCCGAGCCCGGCCCGAAAAACCCGGGCCGGGCCGGGTCGGGCTTGACATTCGGGTCGGGCTCGGGCTTTGTTTTGCAGCCCGAAAGATAGTTCAGGCCGGGCTCTTGCTTTAATTTTTCTGTATTTCGGGCCGGGCTTTCGGGCTTCGGGGCGGGCTTGCACGTGCGCGTACTAAAAAACAACATTCGGGCCAGGCTTTCGGGCTTCGGGCTTGATTTCGGGCCGGGCTCGGGCTTGAAAACAGGGAGTATTTCGGGCTTCGAGCGGGGCTCAGGCTTGAGAAATGAAGGTCGGGATTTTACAAGCCCGGCCCGAAACCCGGCCCGATCCGACGTTTGCCCGGGTTTACTTCAAGATTCGAGTGCCTGACAAGGGATTGTCATGTTTTTTTCTTCGTCGAGTGGGACAACAGTGGATGGCCCATAGTTTTTTTTGTTGGCTCGAATTATTTGGGTTGACTGTGGGTTCGTTCTGTTGGCTGCTTCGACCCGTGGGATGTTTCTCATTTTTTAGTCTTACCTACAGTAGGGTCTGCTTTTTAAATCATATATCTTTCGTTTTTATCATCTATCTATTTTTTCCGGCACGTTTTGTTTCTCTTTTTTGTTGTCTTGCCCAGCGCGGTGCCGAGGTTTTTAAATCACATTGAACTAATAAAATTGCACAGACACATACCCCCCCCCCCGAGCAACTATAGTCGTGTAGTCACAGGGCAAGTGGCATTTCCATGATATTTATCCTTTTTACATTTTATTTTGGGGTTTCGTTTTCATAGACTCGCCTGGTGCGCAACCTCAAAACCACGTCGTTATTCATATAGATTTGGCCAACCAACATTGTAAGTGGCCATTTGTTTTCATGGTTGTATGATATTGTGCTAGTGGCCCTTCGTGATCGATGGTGGGCTTTATTTGTTGTTGGTAGAGAATCGACGAAATAGTATTACTCCTCTCCTCTTTTGTTTTGTTCAGGCGATGTTGTGTAGGCGTGTAGCATTGTGCCCATTGGCCTTTTGGGCTTGTCTAGCTGCAAAGCCCCTGTCCGTGTTCCTTGGCGGCCATTTGCATGTTTATCATTAGGCATGTAACTACAAGTATTGTAACCCGACTACAACTATATGAGTGATAACCCACAAGTATAGGGGATCACAACAGTTTTCGAGGGTAGAGTATTCAACCCAAATTTATTGATTCGACACAAGGGGAGCCAAAGAATATTCTCAAGTATTAGTAGCTGAGTTGTCAAATCAACCACAGCTGGATAACTTAATATCTGCAGTAAAGTATTTAGTAGCAAAGTAGTATGGAAGTAACGGTAACGGTGGCAAAAGTAACAGTAGCAGTTTTGTAGTAATTGTAACAGTGGCAACGGGAAAGTAACTAAGCAAAGATCAATATGTGAAAAGCTCGTAGGCATTGGATCAGTGATGCATAATTATGCCAGATGTGATTCCTCGTGCAATAGTTATAACATAGGGTGACATAGAACTAGCTCCAGTTCATCCATGTAATGTAGGCATATATTCCGAATATAGTCATACGTGCTTATGGAAAAGAACTTGCATGACATCTTTTGTCCTACCCTCCCGTGGCAGTGGGGTCCTATTGGAAACTAAGGGATATTAAGGCCTCCTTTTAATAGAGTACCGGACCAAAGCATTAACACTTAGTGAATACATGAACTCCTCAAACTACGGTCATCACCGGGAGTGGTCCCGATTATTATCACTTCGGGGTTACCGGATCATAACACATAGTAGGTGACTAATGACTTGCAAAATAGGATCAAGAACTCATATATATTCATGAAAACATAATAGGTTCAGATCTGAATTCATGGCACTCAGGCCCTAGTGACAAGCATTAAGCATAGCAAAGTCATAACAACATCAATCTCAGAACATAGTGGATACTAGGGATCAAACCCTAACAAAACTAACTCGATTACATGATAAATTTCATCCAACCCATCACCGTCCAGCAAGCCTACGATGGAATTACTCACGCAAGGCGGTGAGCATCATGAAATTGGTGAGGGAGGAAGGTTGATGATGACGACGGCGACGGATTCCCCTCTCCGGAGCCCCGAACGGACTCCATACCAGCCCTCCTGAGAGAGAATAGGGCTTGGCGGCGGCTCCGTATCGTAAAACGCGATGAATCCTTCTCTCTGATTTTTTTTCTCCCCGAACATGAATATATGGAGTTGGAGTTGAGGTCGGTGGAGCCTCAGGGGGCCCACGAGACAGGGGGCGCGCCCCCACCCTCGTGGACAGGGTGTGGGCCCCCTTGTCTTGATTCTTTCGCCAATATTTTTTGTATATTCCAAAAATATTCTCCGTGAAGTTTCAGGTCATTCCGAGAACTTTTATTTCTGCACAAAAATAACACCATGGCAATTCTGCTGAAAACAGCGTCAGTCCAGGTTAGTTCCATTCAAATCACGCAAGTTAGAGTCCAAAACAAGGGCAAAAGTGTTTGGAAAAGTAGATACGATGGAGACGTATCAATGAGCACAAAATGATTGCTACTGGGTTCGAGAGGGGGTTGTCGAGTTATTGCATGTGCATCACTAGACATGCAATTGCAAGCATTATAAACTGATTGCAACTGCAGTGGCACAGAGCGGCTACAACTTGATTAGGAAGGAGGGTTTGCTGGACCAGTTGCATGTCCATGATTAGACATTCAACTACAAGCATTGTCCCCTAACTTCAACTGTTTGCGCACAAAGAGAATATGCAACTAGGGGTATCTGGGGAGTCGTTCGGCTAGTTGAATGTCCACTAGTAGACATGCAACTGCAAGCATTTGTAACCGGACTGCAATTGCATGGGCACAATATGACTACACTAGGGTCAAGAGAGGTTTGTCGGTCCAATTGCATGTCCATGATTAGACATGCAACTGCAAGTGTTGTGACCCGACTGCAACTGCACATGCATAGAAATGACTGCAACTAGGGTCAGGTGGGGAGTTGTCGGGGCCAGTTGCATGTGCAACACTAGACATGCAACTACAAGAGTTATAACTGGGCTGCAACTAGGGTAGGGAGTTATCGGGCCACTTGCATATGCAACACTAGACATGCAACTGCAATACTTGTAACCAGGGGGAGGGTTGTCGGCGTCGACGAAGTCTTTGATTTTAGTTTTTCCGTAGTAGTTGCAATCGTCCCAACCCGAGTGCAACTGCAACTCATCACACCTATGTGCAATTGCAAGACATATAATGTGATCGCAATCGGGGGTCGAGTGAAGAGTTGTCGGCGTCGGCGAAATCTTTTTCATTTTAGTTTTTTTTCTTTTTGTAATTGCAACCGCCCCAACCCGAGCGCAACTGCAACTCATCACACCCAAGCGCAACTGCAAGACGTATAATGTGACCGCAACCAGGGGTCGGGAGGAGGGTAGTCGGCGCCGACGAAGTCTTTTCATTTTAGTTTTTTTATTGTAGTTGCAACCGCCCCAACCCGAGTGCAACTGCAACTCATCACACCCAAGCGCAACTACAAGACGTATAATGTGACTGCAACCGGGGGTCGCGGGGAGGGTTGTCGGCGCCGCGAAGTCTTTTCGTTTTAGTTTTTTTATTGTAGTTGCAACTTGCACCAACCCAAGTGCAGCTGCAACTCATCACACCCAAACGCAACTGCAAGACGTATAATGTGAACGCGGCTAGGGGTTGGGGGTAGGGTTGTCTGCCTCGGTGAAGTCTTTCTTTTAGTTTTTTTGTAATAATTGCAACTGCCTCGACATGAGCGCAACTGCAACTCAGCACACTCTAGCACAACTACAAGACCTATCAATGTGACTGTAACCAGGGGTCAGGGGGATGGTTGTCGGCGCCGACAGAGTCTTTCTTTTAGTTTTTTTGTAGTAGTAGTAGTTGCAACCGCCCCAAATCGAGCACAACTGCAACTCAACACACCCAACTCAACAACAAGACCTGTAAATGTGACCGCAACCGTGGGTCGGAGGGAGGGTTGTCGGTGTCGGCTAAGTTTTTTTATGTAGTAGTTGCAGTCAACCCAAACCAGATTTGTAACTGCAACGCATCACACCCTAGTACAACTGCAAGACCACAACCGGGCTTCGAGGGGAGGGTTTTTGGCGGCGGCGAAGTCTTTCATTTTAGTTTTTTTGTATTAGTTGCAACCGCCTCAGCCCTGGTGCAACTGCAACTTATCAAACCCAAGCACAACTGCAAGACGTCTAATGTGACCACAACCGGGGGTCGGGGTGGGTTGTCAGCAACGGTGAAGTCTTTTCATTTTAGTTTTTTTGCTTGTAGTTGCAACCGCCCAACCCGAGTGCAACTGCAACTCATCACACCTAAGCGCAACTGTAAGACGTATAATGTGACCACAACCGGGGGTCGGGGGGAGGGTTGTCAGCGTCGGTGAAGTTATTCTCTTTTTTAATATATTTGTAGTAGGTGAAGTCGACCCCCAAACCCGATTGCAGCTGCAACTCATCACACTCCAAGGCAACTGCAAAACGTATAATGTGACTGCAACCGGGGGATGCGGAATTGTTGTCAGCGTCGGCGAAGTCTTTCATTTTAGTTTTTTGTAGTAGTTGCTACCACCCCAACCCGAGTGCAACTGCAACTCATCACACCCAAGCGCAACTGCAAGACGTATAATGTGACCACAACCGGGGATTGGGGGAGGGTTGTCGGTGCCGGTGAAGTTTTCTCTTTTTTTGTAGTAGTAGGTTAATCGACCCGCAAACCCGATTGCAACTGCAAATCATCACACCCCAGCGCAACTACAAGACATATAATGTGACCGCGACTAGGGGTCGGGGAAGGGTTGTCGGCGCCGGCAAAGTCTTTTCATTTTACTTTTTTTGGTTTATCTTTCTTTTCGTCTTCTTGTTTTCATCTATTAGAAGAAATCTATTTTTCATGATTTTTGTAAGCAATTTCCAACTTATAAGTTGTAAACTTTTTATCTTCTTTTTCCCATTTTTGGTGACATCAAAAAACAAAATCTCCCTCTTCGCCGAAAATGGTTTTTGGGTCTTTTTTTTGTCCTCTGGCTGTTCATTTCTCTATTACTTACAATCTTTTCAATCGTCTAACTATGGTTCACAATATATTTTAAAAAGAATACCTTTTCCTAACGTCCTTCTGGCATTTTTATCATCCACTAGTTGTTTCTTTTTATTTACTAGCCAATATTCTTGTCCAGCCCAACCACATAGAAGACAAAAAAAGTGGTAAAATTTTTTTACACTGTTCTAATATAAATTAAATAGTGCGTATGCTAGTACGGAACACAATCACTTTCTTTTTAACTTTGAACACAACTGCTCTCTAGTTAGCGTGGCAAAGTCTAGCTCACCTTTTACGCAACGCCCTGGGTTTGAATCCCATGCTACGTAAAAAAAAAATCTACTCTTCGCTAAACCAGCTAATGGGCTGCATCAACGAAGCCCTTTTTTCTTATATATATACAAAGCCATCGGGACAGGGGACAACGATAACCAACAGCAAATGAATATGCAGTTTGGCAGATGTAAAAAAAAAACAGATTAGGACAAGATAGACATGACATCATCAGATGAACGAGACCAGATTATATCTCATCTAGAAGAGTTCTAAGCGTTCCCTATATATAAACATGTCATGCCATTAAATGTTTGCATTAATTGAGTCTATCTAAGTCACATCTAAAAGTGACCTCATGATCCGATCCTTTCATCATACTTATTTTTTTAAAAGAATTCCTTATTTGACATTATCTTAAAATTTGATTCCTTATTTGGCACTGAATAAGTTTTTCTTCCTTATTTGACACTAGGCGTAAATTTTATTCCCTATATGACACTCTAGTTCATTTTTAACTCTAGCGGTGATAAGTAGAGACATAAAAAGGCGTTACTACCCTCGATGCATTCTTGACCCAATTTCTTACTATTAAAGACAAAGAAGTATATGAGATATGTGGTCAAGATTAAATGGCCATCTGAGATCTGTATATTTGGTGACCGGATTTTCTACACAGCTAAAAATATCATGTTACATAAATGCTATATCAAGATCATGTTTACATGCAACGAGTTGAGCCACGGACTAGGCAGCAACACACGCGGGGAGAGAAATGACCTGAGTCACGGAACTATTGAAGTTGTATTGCGCCTCTAGCAACTTGCGATTCTGCGTAAGTGCATTGTGTGTTACCTATAATCCATCAATGATCAAGCTGCCTACTTTGGTTACATAGTGTTGTTTCCGCAGAGTGGAGCTCAACTCTCTGCCCCAATAGCTTTGGCGGCTGGATTGTGGAGTCATGTGTTGCTCTACTCGAGTAATCGAGTCCCCTTGTCTTCTAGGTCGGCACCCACATCGTCTTGGGCCTGTTGGGCTAGAAAACGGTTCAACGCATAGCTAGTACGTGTGTGCGCTACCACTTACCACTTGACAAGAGTGGTAACAGCATCTTTAGCAGACCTGGTATAATGTCCCGACCCATAAAATAATCATCAAAATATGTATTCGCGCGAAAAAAGTCCTCCGATCAGACACTGTGAACGCGTCGGACCCATAATTTTTTTAAGGGGCGCGATAAAATCTCACCTCCAACCCACGAAAACACAGGTTACCCACTCGACTCAACGATGCCTTGTATCTCAGAAAAGCGGTTGACGTGAGGGACGTTTGAACCGGTACGCGTTCCCCGCCCCCTTCCGCAACTGCCCGCCATCGGTTCCGCCCGTCCACCGCAGGCGATTCCGGCCATATCCGCGGACGAAATCACGCCGCCAGAGTGCCCCTCACCCGGTTCCACCTAGCCGCTTCACCGGCTCCACAGATCCGCCGAGCCGAGCCGCCCTGAGTAGCCGTCGCCGCCCCGGGATCGACTGCCGCAGAGCCATCGGCCCGAGCCGCCGGTGAGTACTTGTGCTTGTGCTTTCGGATGCGATATGCATAGTTTGTTCATGCCGCGTTCGTATTTGTGATTTTAGCTGGAATTGAGCCCTCGCGAGAGGTTTTTGGTCGAGGATTCGTCTGATTCGGACGACTCGGATGTTGGAACGCTGCTTGAGAACCATCAGCAGCAGATGCCGGACCGCAAAGTCGTTTTCTCGTGAACTATAAACGAGTTTTGCGGGTTGGCGACATACGGGTCTACTAGAGATGCTCTAAGCTATATATAAAATATTGGTTGCCTAAAAAATCAAAAACATCGAACAATCAATAATATGTGTGTGTACTTATCCGTCTCGCGAGAACGTATCACCGGAGCTTTGCTAGTTGTACGTGCCTGTCTCATCAAAAAAGAAAAAAATGCTAGTTGTACGCGCGTCTTGCGGGAAGCAGGGGTCGTGGCCAATTCCAAATAAACTACACCCAAGTTTGAGCATGCCGCGCCGTGTAGCTCTGTACTGGGTCGGGGAAACAAATGATGTGGTCTTTTAGACATGGACGCGAGGATTGGGTCAAATTTTTTTCCAGCGTTGCACAACGATTCATGAAAGGGTACTACGGTCCTAGTTGACGAAAGAGGCTAACGGAATTGACGGCGATGTCATATTGGGCAAAAAAAATTAGACCAAGTGTCAAATAGGGAAGAAAGAAAATTCTAGTGTCAAATAAGGAAATATATTTTGAAGTAGTGTCATATAAGGAATTCTATCTATTTTTTTTCCTGTTGCTGCGATTTTTGTAGTGTGTGTTCTCACTATAGGCTGGAGTGAGAGTATCTACAGCTGGACCTAACAAACTCGTCTCATATGTCCATGTGGGTTGCCCGGTCACTGACTGGTCACGTTTTTCAACCCAGACGGCCGCCTCAAACGGGTCTCAAAATGCTCGGACTGACCGACACCCTTCATATCTAGTCCAAAATGGGGCGGATAAGGAGGCGCCTGGACACGCCCGCCACGTCGGACCATGCTCATGTTGGCCCATTCGACCCCACTTATATTCGTCTCCACCCTCTCGCCGGAGCAAACCCACTCCCCTCCGCCACCCGAGCTCACCTCTGACGGTTTCCGGCCTTCTCTACCATGGCAGGCAGCGGATCGGACTCCGACCAGTCCGGATCCGTCGATTGGGGTGTCATCCCGTGTGGGTTGGAGGAGGCAATGGCAGTCCGCATTGCACTCCGCTGCTCCCGGGAGGACATCGTCCGGCCGACGGATGGATCCGTCCGCCGCAACGCCATAGCGTCGGCTCACCGGGCGCTCGGGTCCCCTGGTGCTGGATCCTCGCGGTCCCGGCCGGAACACTTGTCCTTCCCCATCACCGGTTGGGCAGAGTATGAGTCCCACCGGGAATGGGCGGCCCGCCGTGAAAAGAAAGGATAAGGGCCGCCGAGGCCCGTATTGTGGCGAAAATGGTGGCGGCGGAGGCGGCTGTTGCGGCGATGCGGGCCGCCACAGAGGAGGAAGCCATCCGCGTTCTCATTGTGAAGAAACGGCAGCGGAGGAACACGCTCGCCCTCGCCCGAGAGCAGAATCGGGCGGTCCGTGCCATGCCCGGACTGCCATCGAAGGAGGAGAAGGAGGACAACAACGGCGAGGACAGCTTCGACGACGAGCATATCCGGCTCGATCCGTACTGCGTCTTCGACCGGTACTTCCGTGCGAAGGACGACAAGGGCGCCGGGAAGGGCAAGGGCAGCCGTGGATGAACTCCACCATAGCCAAACATACCAAATTTTGGTAGTCCGATGGCATGTTTAGTGCAGTGCGATGGAGTAGCCGGACGATGTGTGTGCGACGACGTAGTTACATGAGTTTATATGGATTTGAAATATGATAATTGAGGTGTCCGAATATGGATTATATTTTTTGAGGAGTGTCCGGTCAGTGCCCGCGGATGTTTGAGGGCCGGATTTGTAAGTCCGGCTGGTCGGTCAGAGAAGCTCTCTAACATGTTATCGAGGATCGGTTCGACGCTCTTACCCTGTATTCAATCTCTTTTCTATCAATTATAAGTGACATATAATTTAGGAAAAACTGACGCATTAGTACCATTTATAATAATGAAATGCATGGGTTTGGTCTATTTTATTCAGTTTTCGTTCCATGCCGACAATTCCAGCTTTCATTTTCTAAAGCAAACAAGACGACTTTTGCAAGCGGAGAGAACGTGTTTCGTGGACTGTATCCCCCGTGTGTCATCACTTCTACCTCGAGAACAAGCTGAGACGTGGCATCCCGGACGCGTCCAGTAGCTGCACACGTCCGGCCTCCCTTTAATGGGGAGTCACTAGTCACCGGCTCCCGCCGGCCAGCCCACTCATGCCCGCACACGTAGGCTAATTGTCCCCCGGCGATCATATCCCCTCGCCGCAGACGGCTTATAAATTGCGCCTCGTGCTGCACCTGCTTCCACAACCACAAGTTGCAGCCAAGTGAGCAAGACAACACACCAGATTCCTAAGAGAATCAAGATCAGCATCTGTGCAAGATGGAGCACGGCCAGGCGACTAACCGCGTCGACGAGTACGGCAACCCGGTGGCCGGACATGGCGTCGGCACCGGCATGGGGGCGCACGGCGGCGTGGGCACCGGCGCGGCTGCTGGTGGGCATTTCCAGCCCACGAGGGAGGAGCACAAGGCCGGAGGGATCCTGCAGCGCTCCGGCAGCTCTAGTAGCTCCAGCTCGGTGCGTATACATATATTTCTTGCTTGTTGCTAACACTAGTTGTATTTTTTGCGTGTTTCCCGTTTAGATTCTGAATGAAAATGGATCAACGACTGAATTTTCTCGTTCGTCTTGATAGTCTGAGGATGATGGCATGGGCGGGAGGAGGAAGAAGGGCATCAAGGATAAGATCAAGGAGAAGCTTCCGGGTGGCCACGGTGACCAGCAGCAGACCGCTGGCACCTACGGGCAGCAGGGTCACACAGGAATGACCGGCACTGGGGCGCATGGCACCACGGCCACTGGCGGCACCTACGGGCAGCAGGGAGACACCGGAATGACCGGCACGGGGACGCACGGCACCGACGGCGCCGGCGAGAAGAAAGGCATCATGGACAAGATCAAGGAGAAGCTGCCCGGACAGCACTGAGCCCGTCCCACGGCAGCTACTTGAGAGTTGAGGTGCCGATCTGGCCACCTTTGCAGAATAATAAGATGGAGATGCAGTAAAACATCCCGAAATAAAGTGAGCTAGCTCACTTGTAATATCTGAGTTCTGAGTTTGCTGCACTAGAATTTGGGTTGCTTGTATGTGCCCGGGACGTTTTGTACTCTGTACTTCGATGTGTGATTTTTTTTTGGTTTCACTGTGTATGTATGGGGATGTGTATCGTGGTATAATACAATATATTTTGCCCTTTTACTTGAGCAACTTTTGAAAATTTCTAGGCAATTTTTGAAAATTTTGGAAGTATCGAAAAATAAGGCACACCAAAAATACACATACAGATCTGGAATTTACCAACTCAGAGGTTGTCGCATGCGCTGTGGATCGTTAATGAACGGCACTGTCGGAGATCAACAAAACAGAGTGCATAGCGACCAAAGGAAAATCCGCACCACCGAAAGTTTTCTTCTATGCTCGAGCTCACATGCACACTGATGAATAGTAAAATATAAATAAATAAATTTTAAAGATCTGATTTTTTTTACACACACCGATGAATGTTTTACCTACCTGCAAAGTTTTCATAATGGATTGATATTTGTGGAGGTCAGGGCAATAAAAACAAAATCAATGCTTCAAAATTAGTCTTTTTGGAGCATTTGATTTTTCGTTTTGCCCAGAGCTCCACGAAAGTGATTTCATCACGAAAGTTTGCATGCATGCAAAACAGTCATTAGTGTTTATTAAAAACGGACATAATTGTTTGATTTTTCTTTGATTTTACTGTTCATATGGGTGCATATAAGCTCGGGATTAGAAGCTCCATGTTCACCCACCATTTAATTGATTCATACACAAACTTTTTTTCTCGAATACATATGAATGTGCGTGCTTTATATTAAAGAAGAGAGGGGGGCGGCAAAGAGCCCTTCCACGACGGGTTTAGTAGTTCTTACATACAGCCAACTCCATGCCCACTCCACGTCTAAGTCAATCTATTGCTAACTCCTCGCGTCACTACCCACCGTTAGAGCTACTAAGAAACTATCAATGTCCGTCTTGATAATGCCCGCCGTCTTCCATGATCTACGCTCAACCTCTATTCTATGAATTATGCTTTTCAAAGACAGTGTGGCGCCGTCGAATACGATCGCATTGCGGTGCTTCCATTCAAGAACAACAAAACGATCCACTAATCTCTAGATTAAGAGTATGCATCCCCATAAGTTCATCCACCATGCAACTCAACAAAAAGCTCGTCTCGCTACACCTCCAACATGCAACAACGTGCATCACTGTCCACCCTATACGCCTCAGAAGCGACAGTGCTCCAACACCCCTTGAGATATTATGTGCCCCGATCTACATCCTCCCTCCCCGAGGCGCTCCCGCGGGCGCCCCGGGAGAAAACCCTAGCGCCGCCCCCTTCGCCTCAACCTCCTCCCTCGCTGCCGCCTGGGGCGTCACCGGCGAAAGGCCGTGTGGCGTTGGTCGCGGCGGGGCGGCTCTCTCCCGCACGTAGTTGGGACTCCGCGGGGCGTTCCCATCTGCCTGGTGGTGCCGGGCGTCGGGCCGGCCCTGCCTCCGCTCCTTCTCCCCTCCCAGCATCCCTCGCTGGCGCCGCCTCATCCCCTCTGTCGGTGTCAAAACCGGCGGATCTCGGGTAGGGGGTCCCGAACTGTGCGTCTAAGGTCGATTGTTTGCAGGAGACGGGGGACACGATGTTTACCCAGGTTCAGGCCCTCTTTATGGAGGTAATACCCTACTTCCTGCTTGATTGATCTTGATGAATATGAGTATTACAAGAGTTGATCTACCACGAGATCATAATGGCTAAACCCTAGAAGTCTAGCCTGGATGACTAAGGTAATGAGTCTCCTCCTATCCGGACTACGCTCTCCGGTTTATATAGGCACCGGAGAGATCTAGGGTTACATGGAGTCGGTTACATAGAAAGGAATCTACACGATTGATCGCCACGCTTGCCTTCCACGCCAAGGAGAGTCCTCTCCGGACACGGGAGCCGTCTTCGGTCTTCGTATCTGTACAGCCCATCAGTCCGGCCCACGGATAACAGGCCGGACGCCCGAGGACCCCTTAGTCCAGGACTCCCTCAGTAGCCCCTGAACCTGACTTCAATGACGAGGAGTCCGGCGCGCAGATCTGTCTTCGGCATTGCAAGGCGGATTCCCTTCTATCCGGACCCCAAGGTAATCTTCAGATGTAACAATTGTATCCGGACCTGTATACATAACTGCAGAGGATATATAATATTTCACGAGTCCGATCCGCTGGCAACTTTTCGGTAATATGACGTCACACCTGCTCGGCCATTATTTTCGAATCGTTCTGGCTGGCCCGCCGTCCCACGTTTCGAGACGTGGTTCTATTGGCACGTCTTATCCAAGCGGCGATCATGTCCTTCTTTTAAGGGATTCTTATCAACCCAGACATGGGTAATCCAACCGTCACTTGGGCACAACTGCTTGGGAATGGGCAAGTTTTGAGGCCCAGGAGGAGACGTTCGATATTTGCGGCCTTTATATAGGGGTACAGACCCGTCTTTTTCTTTCACGCTTGCTTCTCCCTCAACCCCCGCTACCTCGAGTTCCAACACCCGGGTTTCAATCTCCACAAGCTCCAATCATGTCCGGATCCAACCGTCAAGGCCGGTGGGTGGCTTCTTCTATCACAGAGGGAGAGATCGCAAAGCTTCGGGCGGCGAGGTACTTGACCGCGGAAATCCTTCATCGGCTTCCTGCAGAGGGGTAGGTTATTCCCACTCCCAGATCCAGCGAGAGGGTCGTGTTCGTGTCCCACTTCCTACGCGGGTTAGGGTTTGCACTTAACCCCTTTGTCCGGGGGCTCATGTTCTATTATGGGCTAGATTTTCACGATCTGGCCCCGCACTCAAGCCTTCCTCCGAACTCCTCCGCACTTCGGCTTGTGGCTCAAGACCTTCAAGGTGGAGCCGCTAGTGACAGAGGGGGAGCAAGTAGAGTGCGGCGGCGCCGTAGTGAGCAAGCTTGCTAGCGCTGTTTGGCTGAAAGGATCCTTTGGCAAGTCTTCAGATCTGTGGCAGCAGGGGTGGTTCTACATCATCGAACCCCGTGGCTCCAAGTGGGCAGCTGCACCCGCATTTCGATCCAGCCCCCCAACTCAGCCTGCGTCGTGGATCAATAAGGGGTTGGACTGGAGAGCAACGGACGAGGTGCAGACTTTGCAAAGTCGCATCCGAAACCTCATTGAGAGGGACATCAACATCGTCAACGTTGTCCAAGTAATGCTGGACCGCCGGACCCTACCGTTCCAGTGAGGGCCACTCCGCACGTGGGAGTTCAATCCGGAAGGGCCGCGGACTCTTCAGCACTTCTTCGGCACTACACACGAAGGAATGTGGAGATTATTCTTCGGGAAACGAAAACAATGGCCGGACACCACCGAAGATATCGGCCTTGACTGCAGCCATCCGGACACCCCGGTAAGTACCCGTTTGCCGAACACCTCATAATCAGATACCCATTGATAAGATACTGACTGAATCATCCTTTTTCAGGGCTGGATAAAGAAAGTGGAACGGATTAGGTGTCCGGCTCCCCTTCCCGAAGACTCAGCTACTCCTATGTTAACAAGGATGCTGGCCTCGACACCGTATCAGGCGCCGGCGAGGGGGGTAAAGAGGAGAGTAAAAAGACCCAAGATGACCTTCGTTCCGGAGGTAAGTCAGATACTGAGTCGGGAGAAATCGACCTTTCCTCGCCTGAAGACAGAGGCAAAAAAGGACCCAGCATCCCTTCTCCGAGTAGGAGGAAAAGGGCCGCCTCTGAAGATTGGGAGGGGCGGTCTCCCAAGAAGGGCAAGATGCCACCGTTGAGAGGCTTGGGCTTGGAAAGCGACGCCGTCGAACGGCTCCAACAAGGGGACAAGCCCTCGGCCAAACCGTAAGTGAATCCGGAGTACTTTGACAATGTCCCGCTCCGTCGCTATCGCCGAAGATATACGTGACGCGTTCATGCATTTTTACAGGTCGGCACAGAGTTTTTCTGGGCAATCCTCTTCTTCGGGAAGTCTCCTCCCAGAGATGATGGAGAGCGAGATGCCTCCTCCAACCTCCTCTCCCAGTAAGGCGGATGACTCTGAAGTGTCATCGCGGAGGGTCCCGGTTAGTCAACAGGTTACACCGGGGAAAGAAGAGGTAGTAACCGAAGGTGGATCTCCAACCATCCGGGATTCTGGGGCTGATGATAACAAAGGCCCCGGACTGTCTGGCCCGCAGCCGACAGCGATTCTGGAGATGGGTGAACAGATTCCTTCAAAGGATGGTCGGGCTTCTAGAGCGGCTTCCGAAGACCCAGAGACTCCGGATATATTGCGGGACATGTTGGGAAAAGCATCTGTCTCGGGAGAGCAGCGTACCTTGATGGGTACATTGGTTGAGAAGATTTTGTCCGCGAAGAGCGGTTTGAATGAAGCCTTCATGAGCCTGCTAAAAGGCTTCGAGGTTTGTGATCAAATATGTTTTATTTGCAAAGATGTGCCTGTGTATAGGTAGTAGCCCCTGAGACTCGGGTTGGCTTCCACTGGGAAGCAACCGGAGGATCAAAAAAATGATCGTTTGAGGACTAACCTGATAAACTTGAACACAGGCTGCTTCCCCTTTGGCCACTTCCCGGACTACGGAGATTGTCGAGCTGCAGCGGGGAAGCTTGATGTGGCAGGGGATGATCTTGCATTAATCAATATGCGTCTTGACGAGTCGCAAGGTATGTACTCGGGGTAATCCCCAGGCATTTTATGTGGTATAAGCATGATGCTGAAATCTGAATGCTGGAATATGTGTGGCTGCAGATGGTGCTGCCGCCATTGAAGTTCTTCGAGCGGAGCTGGCTCGGGCCAAGGAGCAGGCCCGACATAGCGATGCTGCTGCCGAAAAGGCATCGGCTGAGCTAAAAGCTGAACAAGCTGCACGGCGCCAAGATGAGGAGAAGATATCCACGGTGGCGCTCGAACTGGAAAATGCTACTGGCCGCTGCAAATTTCTGGAGAAGGAGAATAAAGCCTTAACGGCTGAACTGGACAAGGCCTTACTAGAGGAGAGGGAAGCTCAATCGGAATCCAGAGCAACCCGTGAGGATGTTCGGCAGGCTAGGGAGATTGTGGCTGGGAAGCCCTTTCTGCTGCAAACTAAGTTCGGTGACCCGAACTATGCTCAGCTTAACGAAGTGTCGAGTTCTCCGGACGAGTTCTTGAACTTGTCGAAGAGTTCTTCCGATGCGGCGCAATATTACCAAGTGCGAGATGGGTATGCAACGGAGAAGCTTTTTTGGTCGCAGTTTGGCACATCAAAGCGCCCCCTGTTGCTCAATGAACAGATGTCCCAATGGGCCGAACTTCATCGGATATCCAGTGCTGCCATGAAGGATGTCATAATCCGGTTGTGGCCAACTGAGCCTATTCCGGATAGCTACTTTGGTTTGGTACAAAGACTTGTTGACGCGGTGCTGCAAATCGATGCTGTGAAGCGGTCAGCGTGCATTGAAGGTGCACGGATGGCCTTTGCCCGAGTCAAGACATTCTGAGGAAAGATGAAGGCCATCGATGTTGCGGCGAAGAGTCCACCCAAAGGCAAGGACCGTCCAGAACCGGAACATTATTTTGAAGATGTCCTAGAGGCCGCCCGCTTGATAGAGGGCCAGTGCTCGAAAGACATAATATTTGAGTGAGGTGTATCAAAATTGTAGAAGAAAATTTTATAGTTAATCTATTTTCATGTTTTGCTCGAAAGCTTGAATTCCTCGTGTGTGGCCGTGTTAATATAATCTGAAAGTTTTCCAGTCGTCAGCTTCAGCCCCCTTGTAGGAAGTACGGGGGTGTTCGGAAAGCATTTAATCACTCTTTATCCAACGTCTTGGTCCATGAAGGAGGTGATAATGCGGCGAACTAGGCAATCGGACTATAAGGAATTAACACTTTCACTTAGCCATAGGAGTTTTATGGTGGGACTACGACATAGCCCCTCGTATGTATGCGGCGTATGATGCCTTACATATTTGATCTGAAACAGATCCCTCGTGTGACAGGAGAATCGCTAAGGATTCCAAGAAGTCATCAAGTGGTTGACCAGCTCTCGCCGCATCATGACAGTCAGTTTTCGGCTTTCTCTACCGAGGTCCTCATCCGGTTTAGACCAGGGCACAATCGCAGTAGTTCTCCCTTTACTACCCTAGCCGATAGAGCGGAACGTAGGGTAGCAAGCACAGGAGCCGGGCAACCCAACTATTGACCCAAGACAATGATTCGGAGCTGATGCATATAAGGCCAAACTTGCGACGCCGAAGTACACTATAGAGTTGTTCAGACTTTTACTGGCGACTCATTTGTTCCCACACCGAGCCCCTGGCATGTTATGCCAAGGTATTTCTGTGAAATAACTGTAGGAGCCATATTTGTTGGAGAAACAACACGGATTATTAGTTCGGATACTGTTTACTAGGACTGAGCGATATGCCAATGATCACTTATGATATATAAAAGCCATCCTCCCGGCTATTTGACATGCTCGGGGTTGGAGGCGGAGGAACGGGCATAGTACAGGCTCAAAAAATAGAGAATGCGGTCTACAAAAAGTTATTTTGGACCTCCTGTCGCACGTCTGCGCCGCCAGTCGTCGGTGGGGGGAATCCTTTATGGAAATGGCCCCGTAGGTGAGTGTACGGATCCGGACTCCGATAGAGCCAGTTTCAGATGTTTATCCTGTTCGTCACCTATTTTTAAAAGGATAGCGAAGGAAGAAATAAAAAGATAATAAATAATAATAAAAAGTTATTGGAGTGCTTGCAGGTTTGTCCGTATTGTGATTCCGCCAATACCCATGGTATCTTGATCCCCGGGTATGCGTAGTACAAACTTTGTAGGTGCACGGAGTGGGCCGCGGAAGCCGGGTTGCTATTTCCGTTCTAGGAGTAGTTGATCCCCGGGTGGAGATTGCTTCTAACCCCCGGAGTTCCGTTGGCGAACCTTTCCGTCATTCCTGTCGCCTGGCGGCTTCTTCCCCTTCTGCTCGGCGTTGAGCTTGCCGGCTTGTTTGAAGACCCTGCAGTTTCTGTTAGTATGATTAGCTGGTTTGTCGGGGTGGCCGTGAATCTGGCAGGGTCGGTCCAATATCATGTCCAGGTTGGATGGTTCGTCTTGTTTCGCCTTGAATGGCTTCTCCCGTTGACCGGGCTTGGGATTGCTGAATCCGGCGTTGACCGCCGTGTCGCGTGATCTTTCATTATCATTGCGACTGTTTTTTTGCTTCGTCGTGGCTTGCCGTTGCCGTCTCGGATTTCGGAAATGCCCGGGTCGTTGGCGCTATCGCTTCTACGAGCGAGTGATACGTCTCCAACGTATCTATAATTTTTTATTGTTCCATGCTATATTATATTCTGTTTTGGACATTATTGGGCTTTATTATACACTTTTATATTATTTTTGGGACTAACCTATTAACCGGAGGCCCAGCCTAGAATTGTTGTTTTTTTGCCTATTTCAGAGTTTCACAGAAAAAGAATATCAAACGGAGTCCAAACGGAATGAAACCTTCGGGAACGTGATTTTCGGAACGAACGTGATCCAGAGGACTTGGACCCTACGTCAAGACATCAACCAGGAAGGCACGATGTAGGGGGGCACGCCTACCCCCTCAGGGCGCGCCCTCCACCCTCGTGGGCCCCACGTTGCTCCACCGACGTACTTCTTCCTCCTATATATACCTAAGTACCGCCAAACTACCAGATACGGAGCCAAAAACCTAATTCCACCGCCGCAACATTCTGTACCCATGAGATCGCATCTTGGGGCCTGTTCCGGAGCTCCGCCGGAGGGGGCATCTATCACGGAGGGCTTCTACATCAACACCATAGCCTCTCCGATGAAGTGTGAGTAGTTTACCTCAGACCTTCGGGTCCATAGTTATTAGCTAGATGGCTTCTTCTCTCTTTTTGGATCTCAATACAATGTTCTCCCCCTCTCTTGTGGAGATCTATTCGATGTAATCTTGTTTTGCGGTGTGTTTGTTGAGACCGATGAATTGTGGGTTTATGATCAAGTTTATCTATGAACAATATTTGAATCTTCTCTGAATTCTTTTATGTATGATTGGTTATCTTTGCAAGTCTCTTCGAATTATCAGTTTGGTTTGGCCTACTAGATTGATCTTTCTTGCAATGGGAGAAGTGCTTAGCTTTGGGTTCAATCTTGCGGTGTCCTTTCCCAGTAACAGTAGGGGCAGCAAGGCACGTATTGTATTGTTGCCATCGAGGATAACAAGATGGGGTTTAGATCATATTGCCTGAGTTTATCCCTCTACATCATGTCATCTTGCTTAAAGCGTTACTCTGTTCTTATGAACTTAATACTCTAGATGCATGCTGGATAGCGGTCGATGTGTGGAGTAATAGTAGTAGATGCAGGCAAGAGTCGGTCTACTTGTCTCGGACGTGATGCCTATATACATGATCATACCTGGATATTCTCATAACTATGCTCAATTCTGTCAATTGCTCAACAGTAATTTGTTCACCCACCGTAATACTTATGCTCTTGAGAGAAGCCACTAGTGAAACCTATGGCCCCCGGGTCTATTTTCCATCATATTCAATCTCCCGACAACAAGCTATTTCTGACGCCATTTTTACTTTGTTTACTTTACTTTGCATCTTTATCATAAAAATACCAAAAATATTATCTTATCATATCTATCAGATCTCACTCTCGTAAGTGACCGTGAAGGGATTGACAACCCCTTTATTGCGTTGGTTGCGAGGATTTATTTGTTTGTGTAGGTGCGAGGGGCTTGCGCGTGGCCTCCTACTGGATTGATACCTTGGTTCTCAAAAACTGAGGGAAATACTTACGCTACTTTGCTGCATCACCCTTTCCTCTTCAAGGGAAAACCAACGCAGTGCTCAAGAGGTAGCAAGAAGGATTTCTGGCGCCGTTGCCGGGGAGTCTACGCAAAAGTCAACATACCAAGTACCCATCACAAACCCTTATCTCCCGCATTACATTGTTTGCCATTTGCCTCTCGTTTTCCTCTCCCCCACTTCACCCTTGCCGTTTTATTCGCCCTCTCTTTTCCATTTGCCTCTTTTTGCCTGTCTCCTGTTTGCTCATGTGTTGGATTGCTTGCTTGTCATGATGGCTCAAGATAATACTAAATTGTGTGACTTCACCAATACCAACAACAATGATTTCCTTAGCACTCTGATTTCTCCTCTTACCGATACTGAATCTTGTGAAATCAATGCTGCTTTGTTGAATCTTGTCATTAAAGATCAATTCGCCGGCCTTCCTAGTGAAGATGCCGCTACCCATCTAAATAGCTTCGTTGATTTGTGTGATATGCAAAAGAAGAAAGATGTGGATAATGATATTGTTAAACTGAATCTATTTCCCTTTTCGCTTAGAGATCGTGCTAAAGCTTGGTTTTCATCTTTGCCTAAAAATAGTATTGATTCTTGGAATAAGTGAAAAGATGCTTTTATCTCTAAATATTTTCCTCCCGCTAAGATCATCTCTCTTAGAAACGATATTATGAATTTTAAGCAACTTTCATGAACATGTTGCACAAGATTGGAGAGGATGAAATTAATGATACGTAATTGCCCTACACATGGTTTGAATTTATGGATGATTATACAAAAATTTTATGCCGGATTGAATTTTGCTTCTAGAAATCTTTTAGACTCGGCCGCGGGAGGCACTTTTATGGAAATCACTTTAGGAGAAGCTACTAAACTCCTAGATAATATTAAGGTTAATTATTCTCAATGGCACACTGAAAGATCTACTAGTAAAAAGGTGCATGCGATAGAATAAATTAATGTTTTGAGTGGAAAGATGGATGAACTTATGAAAGTATTTGCTACTAGGAGTGTTTCTTCTGATCCTAATGATATGCCTTTGTCTACTTTGATTGAGCATAATAATGAATCTATGGATGTAAATTTTGTTGGTAGGAATAATTTTGGTAACAACGCGTATAGTAGAAACTTTAATCCTAGGCCTTATCCTAGCAATTCCTCTAATAATTATGATAATTCCTACAACAATTCTTATGGAACTTTAATAAGATGCCCTCTGAATTTGAGACTAGTGTTAAGGAGTTTATGAATTCACAAAAGAATTTCAATGCTTTGCTCGACGAAAAATTGCTTAAAGTTGATGAATTGGCTAGGAACATTGATAGATTTTCTCTTGATATTGATTCTTTGAAACTTAGATCTATTCCACCTAAGCATGATATCAATGAGTCTCTCAAAGCCATGAGAATTTCCATTGATGAATGCAAAGAAAGAACCGCTAGGATGCGTGCTAAGAAAGATTGCTTTGTAAAAGCGTGTTCTTCTAGTTCCTACGAAAATAAAGATGAAGATCCAAAAGTTATTGATGTGTCCCCTATTAAACCTTTGTTTAGAAATATGAATCTTGATAATGATGGGACTGAATATGATCCACCTCTACCTAGAAGGTGTTCCAAAAATTCGGAGTTTTTAGACCTTGATGCTAAAATTGGTAAAAGTGGGATTGAAGAGATCAAAACTCTAGATATTAATGAACCCACTATTTTGGATTTCAAGGAATTTAATTATGATAATTGCTCTGTGATAGATTGTATTTCCTTGTTGCAATCCGTTCTAAATTCTCCTCATGCTTATAGTCAAAATAAAGCTTTTACTAAACATATCGTTGATGCTTTGATGCAATCTTATGAAGAAAAACTTGATTTGGAAGTTTCTATCCCTAGAAAACTCTATGATGAGTGGGAACCTACTATTGAAATTAAAATTAAAGATCATGAATGCTATGCTTTGTGTGATTTGGGTGCTAGTGTTTCCACGATTCCAAAGACTTTGTGTGATTTGTTAGGTTTCCGTGATTTTGATGATTGCTCTTTAAACTTGCACCTTGCGGATTCCACCATTAAGAAACCTATGGGAAGAATTAATGATGTTCTTATTGTTGCAAATAGAAACTATGTGCCCGTAGATTTTATTGTTCTTGATATCGATTGCAATCCTTCATGTCCTATCATTCTTGGTAGACCTTTCCTTAGAACGATCGGTGCAATTACTGATATGAAGGAAGGAAATATTAGATTCCAATTTCCGTTAAGGAAAGGCATGGAACACTTTCCTAGAAAGAAAATAAAATTACCATATGAATCTATCATGAGAGCCACTTACGAATTGCCTACCAAAGATGGCAATACCTAGATCTATCCTTGCCTTTATGCCTAGCTAGGGGCGTTAAACGATAGCGCTTGTTGGGAGGCAACCCAATTTTTTTTTTGCTTTTTGCTTCTGTTTAGGAATAAATATTTGATCTAGCCTCTGGTTAGACTTGTTTTTATGTTTTAATTAGTGTTTGTGCCAAGTTAAACCTATAGGATCTTCTCGGATGATAGTTATTTGATTTTGCTATAAATTTCAGAAACTTTCTATTCACGCAAATAATTGTTTAAAATTACCAGAACGCGATAAAATATTGATTCCAATTGCTGCTGATCAATAAAGAAATTTTCTAGGTCGTCCTATTTTGGCTGAATTTTTGGAGTTCCAGAAGTTTGCGTTACTTACAGATTACTACAGACTGTTCTGTTTTTGACAGATTCTGTTTTTCGTGTGTTGTTTGCTTATTTTGATGAATCTATGGCTAGTAAAATAGTTTATAAACCATAGAGAACTTGGAATACAGTAGGATTAACACCAATATAAATAAATAATGAGTTCATTACAGTATCTTGAAGTGGTGTTTTGTTTTCTTTCGCTAACGGAGCTCACGAGATTTTATGTTAAGTTTTGTGTTGTGAAGTTTTCAAGTTTTGGGTGAAAGATTTGATGGATTATGGAATAAGGAGTGGCAAGAGCCTAAGCTTGGGGATGCCCATGGCACCCCAAGATAATCTAAGGACACCAAAAAGCCAAATCTTGGGGATGCCCCGGAAGGCATCCCCTCTTTCGTCTACTTCCATCGGTAACTTACTTGGAGCTATATTTTTATTCACCACATGATATGTGTTTTGCTTGGAGCGTTTTTATGATTTGAGTCTTTGCTTTTTAGTTTACCACAATCATCCTTGCTGTACACACCTTTTGAGAGAGACACACATGATTCGGAAATTATTTTAATACTCTATGTGCTTCACTTATATCTTTTGAGCTATATAGTTTTTGCTCTAGTACTTCACTTATATCTTTTAGAGCACGGTGGTAACTTTTGTTTTATAGAAACTATTATTCTCTCATGCTTCACTTAGATTCTTTTGAGAGTCTTAAATAGCATGGTAATTTGCTTAATCCTAATATGCTAGGTATTCAAGACTAGTACAAACTTTCTTATGAGTGTGTTGAATACTAAGAGAAGTTAGATGCTTGATGATTGTTTGAGATATGGAGGTAGTGATATCAAAGTTGTGCTAGTTGAGTAGTTGTGAATTTGAGAAATACTTGTGTTGAAGTTTGCAAGTCCCGTAGCATGCACGTATGGTAAACGTTATGTAACAGATTTGAAACATGAGGTGTTCTTTGATAGTCCTCCTTATGAGTGGCGGTCGGGGACGAGCGATGGTCTTTCCCTACCAATCTATCCCCCTAGGAGCATGCGCGTAGTGCTTGGTTTTTGATGACTTGTAGATTTTTGCAATAAGTATGTGAGTTCTTTATGACTAATGTTGAGTCCATGGATTATACACACTCTCACCTTTCCATCATTGCTAGCCTCTTCGGTACCGTGCATTGCCCTTTCTCATACTGAGAGTAGGTGCAAACTTCGCCGGTGCATCCAAACCGCGTGATATGATACGCTCTTTCACACATAAACCTCCTTATATCTTCCTCAAAACAGCCACCATACCTACCTATTATGGCATTTCCATAGCCATTCCGAGATATATTGCCATGCAACTTTCCACCATTCCGTTTATCATGACACATTCATCATTGTCATATTGCTTTGCATAATCATGTAGTTGACATAGTATTTGTGGTAAAGCCACCATTCATAAGTCTTTCATACATGTCACTCTTGGTTCATTGCATATCCCGGTACACCGCCGGAGGCATTCATATGGAGTCATACTTTGTTCTAGTATCGAGTTGTAATCATTGAGTTGTAAATAAATAGAAGTGTGATGATCATCATTTTCTAAAGCATTGTCCCAAGCGAGGAAAAATAAAAAAATAAAAAAGGGGAGAAAGGCCATAAAAAAAGAAGGCCCAAAAAAATGAGAGAAAAAGAGAGAAGGGACAATGTTACTATCCTTTTTACCACATTGTGCTTCAAAGTAGCACCATAATCTTCATGATAGAGAGTCTTTTGTTTTGTCACTTTCATATACTAGTGGGAACTTTTCATTATAGAACTTGGCTTGTATATTCCAACAATGGGCTTCCTCAAATGCCCTAGGTCTTCATGAGCAAGCAAGTTGGATGCACACCCACTTAGTTTCTTTTGTTGAGCTTTCATATATTTATAGCTCTAGTGCATCCGTTGCATGGCAATCCCTACTCCTTGCATTAACATCAATAGATGGGCATCTCCATAGCTCATTGGTTAGCCTCGTTGATGTGAGACTTTCTACTTTTTTGTCTTCTCCACATAACCCCCATCATTATATTCTATTCCACCCATAGTGCTATATCCATGGCCCACGCTCATGTATTGCGTGAAGGTTGAAAAAGTTTGAGAGTACTAAAGTATGAAACAATTGCTTGGCTTGTCATTGGGGTTGTGCATGATGAGAGCATTCTTGTGCGACGAAAATGGAGCATGACTAAACTATATGATTTTGTAGGGATGAACTTTCTTTGGCCATGTTATTTTGAGAGGACATATTGCTTAGTTAGTATGCTTGAAGTATTATTATTTTTATGTCAATATTGAACTTTTATCTTGAATTTTTCGGATCTGAATATTCATACCACAATTAAGAAGAATTACATTGAAATTATGCCAAGTAGCATTCCACATCAAAAATTCTGTTTTTATCATTTACCTACTCGAGGACGAGCAGGAATTAAGCTTGGGGATGCTTGATACGTCTCCAACGTATCTATAATTTTTTATTGTTCCATGCTATATTATATTCTGTTTTGGACATTATTGGGCTTTATTATACACTTTTATATTATTTTTGGGACTAACCTATTAACCGGAGGCCCAGCCTAGAATTGTTGTTTTTTGCCTATTTCAGAGTTTCGCAGAAAAAGAATATCAAACGGAGTCCAAACGGAATGAAACCTTCAGGAACGTGATTTTCGGAACGAACGTGATCCAGAGGACTTGGACCCTACGTCAAGACATCAACCAGGAAGGCGCGAGGTAGGGGGGCGCGCCTACCCCCCCCCCCCAGGGCGCGCCCTCCACCCTCGTGGGCCCCATGTTGCTCCACCGACGTACTTCTTCCTCCTATATATACCTACGTACCCCCAAACTATCAGATACGGAGCCAAAAACCTAATTCCACCGCCGCAACCTTCTGTACCCGTGAGATCCCATCCTGGGGCCTGTTCCGGAGCGCTGCCGGAGGGGGCATCAATCACGGAGGGCTTCTGCATCAACACCATAGCCTCTCCGATGAAGTGTGAGTAGTTTACCTCAGACCTTCGGGTCCATACTTATTAGCTAGATGGCTTCTTCTCTCTTTTTGGATCTCAATACAATGTTCTCTCCATCTCTTGTGGAGATCTATTCGTTGTAATCTTGTTTTGCGGTGTGTTTGTTGAGACTGATGAATTGTGGGTTTATGATCAAGTTTATCTCTGAACAATATTTGAATCTTCTCCGAATTATTTTATGTATGGTTGGTTATCTTTGCAAGTCTCTTCGAATTATCAGTTTGGTTTGGCCTACTAGATTGATCTTTGTTGCAATGAGAGAAGTGCTTAGTTTTGGGTTCAATCTTGCGGTGTCCTTTCCCAGTGACAGTAGGGGCAGCAAGGCACGTATTGTATTGTTGCCATCGAGGATAACAAGATATGTCATCTTGCTTAAAATGTTACTCTGTTCTTATGAACTTAATACTCTAGATGCATGCTGGATAGCGGTCGATGTGTGGAGTAATAGTAGTAGATGCAGGCAGGAGTGGGTCTACTTGTCTCGGACGTGATGCCTATATACATGATCATACCTAGATATTCTCATAACTATGCTCAATTCTGTCAATTGCTCAATAGTAATTTGTTCACCCACCGTCATACTTATGCTGTTGAGAGAAGCCACTAGTGAAACCTATGGCCCCCGGGTTTTATTTCCATCATATTCAATCTCCCGACAACAAGCTATTTCTGACGCCGTTTTTACTTTGTTTACTTTACTTTGCATCTTTATCATAAAAATACCAAAAATATTATCTTATCATATCTATCAGATCTCACTCTCGTAAGTGACCGTGAAGGGATTGACAACCCCTTTATTGCATTGGTTGCGAGGATTTATTTGATTGTGTAGGTGCGAGGGACTTGCGCGTGGCCTCCTACTGGATTGATACCTTGGTTCTCAAAAACTTAGGGAAATACTTAAGCTACTTTGCTGCATCACCCTTTCCTCTTCAAGGGAAAACCAACGCCGTGCTCAAGAGGTAGCAGCGAGCCCGCTGTCTTCTCCCGCGCAAAAGCGGTTCATCAGAGCAGTGAGGGCTGTCATGGATTTAGGTCCTTCTTGGCCGAGGTGGCGTGCAAGCCATTCGTCCCGGACGCTATGTCTAAAGGCCGCAAGGGCTTCTGCCCGGACAGTCGAAGATTTGGTTCTTTTTAACTAAGAACCGAGTCCAGAGCTTCCTGGCTGATTCTCCGGGCTGCTGGACAATGTGACTTAGGTCATCGGCATCCGGTGGCCGGACATATGTTCCTCGGAAGTTATCGAGGAAAGCCTCTTCCAAGTCCTCCTAGCTGCCTATGGAATTTTCAGGCAGGCTGTTTAACCAGTGCCGAGCTGGTCCTTTTAGCTTTAGTGGGAGGTATTTATTGGCGTGGAGGTCGTCCCCACGGGCCATATGGATGTGGAGGATAAAATCTTCTATCCATACTGTGAGATCGGCTGTGCCGTCGTATGATTCAATATTGACGGGTTTGAATCCTTCGGGGAATTCATGATCCATTACTTCATCAGTGAAGCATAGCGGGTGTGCGGCTCCTCTATGTTGGGCCACATTGCGACGTAACTCTGAAGGAGTCCCTTTTCGGTATTTGGCGCGGGTGTGGCGAGGTTTGTCACGTCCGAACAGGTAGCCATCGTCGAGCGTCAAGGCATGCCTTCGCGATCCGTAGATCGGTCTTGCGTGTCCTGCTCTATTGTCCAAGTCCCTCTGCAGGTCGTCTGGGTAATCGTGACCTGCGTTGTTCTTGCCTTTACGGCGAGGTGGGGCGGTCTGGTGTTCGGCTTGAGTTGCCTCTTTATCCGGACAGAGTTGTCGGTGACCTGCCGCTTTATGTGACGATGGTACGGGCTCCAACACCCCGTCATCGGACTGGTATATAATTCTGTGCTTTGGGTAGCTTTTGTCTAGGTCATTAAGGCCGTATTCTTCGGCGACCAAGACTTCGGTCCATCTGTCATTGAGTAGGTTTTGGTCTGCTTGAAGTTGCTGCTGCTTCTTTTTTAGGCTCCTTGCCGTAGCTATTAGCCTGCGCTTGAAGCGCTCCTGTTCGAGGGGCTCTTCAGGTACGATGAAGTCTTCGTCGCCGAGGCTTACCTCATCTTCGGAGAGCGAAAGGTAGTTGTCGTCCTCCGAACTGTCGCTGGGCAGGGCCTGTTCATCAGGGCTCACTTGCCTGATTTCTTGTTCCTCCTGTTTGGATCCTCCCGCGATAGGGTCTTCATTGTCCGGAGTGTTACCTTCTCTGGTGCTAGTGTTGTTTTCTTTTGAGCGACGTGGCTTAGAGCGGCGCCGGGGGCGCCGGTGTTCGGATTGTGTCCCGGGAGGCTTATCCTCAACTGGATCCTCTTTGTCATCGTCGAGATCGTCGTTGGGTGTGTCTACCATACACACGTCATACCAGGAATTGGTCGTTCCTCGTCTAGTGGATAGTGAGTTCTGGCCTTGCCCCTCATCGTCGTCCATATCGTCGATGTCTGCAGAGCCGGGGTCAAGCGTGTTGGTTGGGTCTTCGACAGTGGCTATGAAGTGGGTGGCGGGTGGGAAACAAAATTCTCCATCGTCCGCCGCCAGCTCGAACCGAACATAGTTCGGCGGCGAGTCACCTGCCAGAGATAGATTTTTTAGTGAGTTTAGTACGTCGCCCATGGGCGAGTGTCGGAAGACGTCTGCAGTGCTGAACTTGAAGATCGATAACCGATCGAGTTCAGTATCTACGGACTCACGGGGTTCGGAACTTGTCGCCGGAGACGAGTCCGGGGTTCCATGATACATATATCATATGAAGTAAAATCTGCGCGAGGCTTCAACGCTGCGGAATCGGTAGCCTCCGTGATGGGGTTGAGCTTCCCATCTTCGGATGACTCGATCTGCTCCGGATCTAGGGCCAGAGTTGTTACAGGAGCTATCTCCTGTATGCGGCCCGGTGGCCGATTTAAGCCGTGCCTAGCGGGGCGAAGGGGAGCGGTTGCCGCGGTCTCAAATCCGTCGAAGATCAAGTCTCCATGGATGTCCGCGACATAGTTCAAGCTTCCAAATCTGACATGATGGCCAGGGGCGTAGCTGTCGATCTGCTCCAGATGGCCAAGCGACTTGGCCCGCAGTACGAAGCCGTCGAATACGAAGATCTGTCTGGGGAGGAAGGTATCTCCCTGGACGGCATCACTATAGACAGTCGAAGGGGCCATCAAACCTTTCGTCGACGGCAATGAAAGCACCAATGTCGGTGTCAAAACCATCGGATCTCGGGTAGGGGTCCCGAACTGTGCGTCTAAGGTTGATGGTTTGCAGGAGACGGGGGACACGATGTTTACCCAGGTTCGGGCCCTCTCTATGGAGGTAATACCCTACTTCCTGCTTGATTGATCTTTATGAATATGAGCATTACAAGTGTTGATCTACCACAAGATCGACATGGCTAAACCCTAGAAGTCTAGCATGTATGACTAAGGTAATGAGTCTCTTCCTATCCGGACTACGCTCTCCGGTTTATATAGGCACCGGAGAGATCTAGGGTTACATGGAGTCGGTTACATAGAAAGGAATCTACACGATTGATTGCCACGCTTGCCTTCCACGCCAAGGAGAGTCCTGTCCGGACACGGGTGCCATCTTTGGTCTTCGTATCTTTACAGCCCATCAGCCCGGCCCACGGATAACAGGCCAGACGCCCGAGGACCCCTTACTCCAGGACTCCCTCAAGGGGGTCTCGATGGTAATAGGAGACGGGGGACACGATGTTTACCCAGGTTCGGGCCCTCTCTATGGAGGTAATACCCTACTTCCTGCTTGATTGATCTTGATGAATATGAGTATTACAAGAGTTGATCTACCATGAGATCGTAATGGCTAAAACCCTAGAAGTCTAGCCTATATGATTATGATTGCCTCTACGGACTAAACCCTCTGGTTTATATAGACACCAGAGGGGACTAGGGTTGTACAAAGTCGGTTACAGAGAAAGGAATCTTCATATCCGAACGCCAAGCTTGCCGTCCATGCCAAGGAGAGTCCCATCCGGACACGGGAGAAAGTCTTTTGTCTCGTATCTTCATGGCCCATCAGTCCGGCCCACGTTACATAGTTCGGACGCCCGAGGACCCCTTAATCCAGGACTCCCTCAGTAGCCCCTGAACCAGGCTTCATTGACGATGTGTCTGGCATGCAAATTGTCTTCGGCATTGCAAGGCGGGTTCCTCCTCCGAATCCTCCAAAGCAGCCTTCGAACACAGGAAACGTGTCCGGCTCTGCAAAACAAATACCACACACAACCGCAGAGAGTACAATATTTCACGAGTCCAATCTACTGGCAACTTTTTGTAGCGTGACATCACGTCACTGCCCGGTCATTATTTCAAACCATTTTTAGCCTGCCGCTCCGCGTTTCAAGATGCGGTTTCCATTGGTACGTCTTGTCGCAGCAGAGATCGTGTCCCCTTATTACGGGATTCTCATCAATACGGGTGTGGGTAATCTAACCATGCCGTCTTCACGGCCCTTGGGAATAGGCGAGTTTTAAGGCGAGTGGGGAGGCGCTTGATATTCACCGCCTTTATAAGGAGATAAGGATTCCTTTCTTTCACCCACGCCTTCTCTCTCTCTGCCCCCCCCCCCCATTCTCGAGCTCCAGCGCCCAAGTTCTCATCCTTTTCGCCTCAAAAAAGCACTCCAATCATGTCCGGATCCGGAGCGCAGGGCAAGTGGATGGTCTCCTCCGTCAAGGAGAAGGACATCACCAAGCTCCGGGAGGCCGGGTATTTGTCCAAGGAAGTCGCCCACCGGCTTCCGGCCAAGGGGCAGATCGTCTCCACCACGGAGCCCCATGAGAGGGTAGTGTTCATCCCTCACTTCATCCGCGGGCTGGGATTTCCTCTCCACCCATTCATCCGCGGACTCATGGTCTACTACGAGCTAGATTTCCATGATCTAGCCCCAAATTCTTTCCTCAACATCTCGGCATTTATTGTCGTCTGCGAGGCTTTCCCCCGCATCCCACCCCACTTCGGATTGTGGCTAAAGATCTTCAATGTGAAGCCGAAGGTGGTGGGTGGCCAGCACGTAGAGTGCGGAGGCACCATGGCGAGCAAGATGCCCAATGTCACATTGCCCGAAGGCTCCTTCGTGGAGACCGTCAAAGGGTGGCAGCAATTGTGGTTCTATATCACAGAGCCCCATGATGCCACCTGGGCCGCGGCTCCCGAATTCAAGTCCGGAGCCCCAATGCGGCTCACCTCCTGGCTAGAGAAGGGCGTAAATTGGGCTTCGTCGGACGAGCTAACAGCGCTGCAGATGCGCATCCAGAGGATGGTGGACAAGAACATCAAGCTCGTCAATGTGATCCAGGTGATGCTAGTTCGCCGAATCCTTCCATGCCAGAGCCGGGCTTGCCATCTATGGGAGTTCGATCCGGCCGAGCACCAGACCTTGCAACGGTTCTTCGGAACTACGCACGAAGATATCTGGAAGGTGCTCTTCAAGGCCAACGAGACGTGGCCGAAGACGACCGAGGACCGTGGGCACGACCTGGCCCATCCTGCCGGTCTGGTAAGCCTTTCGCATTTCAAGGTGTATCCTTTACTTGCTTATTCAGGGAAGATGCCTAAGCCTCCCTATTTATTTTTTTAGGGCTGGACAAAGAAGGCGGAGCGGATTCAGTATCTGGCTCCGCCGCCCGAGGAGCCAGCCATCCCGCTTCTGACGAAGATGCTGGTTTCGGTGCCCTACCAGGCACCGGAGAAGAAGGCCAAGAAAAAGGCCAAGGAGACCTAAAGTGGCCTCCGCCGCAAGGGCGCTTCGGACGTGACGTCCGAAGACATCGAGCATCACTCCTCCGCCGTCGAGGACGACGAGGAGGACGAGCAAGAAAGCAACTCCCCCCTGAGGGGGGAAGGAAGAAGAGGGCGGCCTCCACGTGTCTGGAGGCCAAAGAGTCCAAGAAGGGGAAAGTCTCCCTCGCGGATAACTCCGAGTGGGACATCGATAGCATCCCAGAGCGGCGCCCCCGAGATAAGCCCCTGGCTGAATCGTGAGTACTCAAAGACCATGACGTATTCATATATCCAGCCTCTTTACTTCATAGTTTTAACATGCTAAATCATGCACTTGCAGTCCGGCTCGTTCCGTCCTCGAGCAATCCTCATCTTCGGGGAATTCGCTGGACCCGAAGGTGATGGACAGCGGGTCCCTTCCGGCGGCCTCCTCTCCCAGGGCCATGGATGACACCGAGGTGTTGTCCCGAAGGATCCCAGGCCAGGGAGAGACACGGGAGGCCGTCAGGGCGGCACCGGAGGGTGAACCTAGGCTATCGGACACATGGGGGAGCAAATCCCCACGAAGACTGGCGATGGGGGCCATATCCAATTCGGCCCCCAGCCGAATACGGTCCCGGAGACCTATACGGCTCCGGAATCCGGCAAGCAGCCTCCTTTGAAAGGAGGAGGTGTCCCTATTCCACCGGTGACCTATGTCCAACCAGAGGCACCGGATACTCTATGGAAGCGCTGCGAAGTGCTTCCATTGTTGAGGAACACCGTGCCCTCATGGGTACGGTGATTGAGAAGATTCAGTCCGCGAAGAGCGGACTGACTGAAGCCTGCGCAAGCCTTCTAACAGGCTTTGAGGTAAGAAACGCAATTATGTAAAAAGAATGTCACAGTATGGACAGTAGCCCCTGAGACTCTGTCCGGTGTTTGGAAAGAAAAGCCGGACAGAGGATCAAATAATTTTCGCAAGAGACTAACCATACATGTCTATGTGAATAAGTAGGCGTCGTTGCTGGCTGTGACCTCCCACGCTGCCGAAGTCTCCGGACAGAAGCAGAGTCTGGAGCGGACCGAGGAAGAGCTCGGCCGTGTAAAAAATCAGCTAGAGGATAAGCAAGGTATGCAACGGCCTATTCAAATCTAGAAAGATATGAATTGTTTCGTGTTGATCACAGTATCATGATATGTCGTAGTAGTTGTGACCGAGGTGGAGACCCTCAAGGCCGCGCTGGCAGAAGCCCAGAAGAGAGCGGCGGAGGAACAATCCGTCCGCGAAAAGGACGAGGCCGTGGTCGGGGAGGTCCAGCAAGAACTCCAGGATGCCGTGAAGAAATGCGAGTCCTTGGATCGCAAGATTGCAGATCAAGAGTCCGAGCTTGATAAGGCCCGCCAAAGCGCCCAAGGGGCCCGGGTTGAAGCCCAGGGCGTCCTCCAGGAAACCCAAGAGGCCAAGAAAATCGCGGCAGGTAAGGCCTTCATTATGCAAAGCAAATATGCGAAGAAGAGGTATCTCTTACTAACCCAGATTTGGAGTTCTCCAGGGCGTTTGCGGATCTGCCACGCAGTGTGTCTGACGCTGCGGAATTCTTCCGAGCCGAAGAGGGGAGCTCAATGGAGAAGCTGTTCTGGTCGCAATATCTTGCGCTGGAACATACGGTGCCTTTTAGCGATCAGCTAAAACAGCTGGTCGAACTGCATAGGGTGGCCTAACTGGCCATGAGGGATTTGATAATCCGGCTGTGGCCTGCCGAAGCAATACCCAGCAGCTACTTCGGGCTTGTGAAGCGGCTGGTCAATGCCTACCCCCGGCTTGACGTCATCAAGCGGTCGGTCTGCATCGAAGGTGTGTGGATGGCCTTCGCGCGTGTCAAGGTGCAGTGGGCAAAGATGAACGCCGTCAAGCTCACGACCGAGGGACCACCCGCTGGCAAGGAGCACTGCACGCCCGAGCGGTATTTTGATGATGTCCTGGAGGGATCCCGCATTGTAGCGGAGCAATGTGCTAAGGACATTATTTTTGAATTGAATTCATTCATGTTATCCTGTCCTGTATTATGAAACAAAGCCGTTATGTAATATAATGCTTGTTTATTATTTGAAATTTTACCTCCTGTGCGGCCGTTTTTATTAAATCTGAGAGTTGGCCAGTCGTCGGCTTCAACCCCCATGTAGGTAGTACGGGGGTGTTCGGGATGAAATCTAAACACTCTTGATCCAAAGGCTTGGTCCTTGAAGGAGGTGTTTAGCGCAACGAACCAGGCAATCGGACTATGTGGCTTTATCACCCTCACTTAGCCATAGGAGTTTGACAATAGAATTTTAGGCGCAGCCCCTGGTATTCATAAATCCAAACTAGGGTGCTGTAAACACCTGATCGGGTAAAGACCGATTCGTCGCGTAATGCGGAAAAAATCGCAAAAGATTTGTAACTTCCGAACAGCTGAACGGCACACGCCGCATCATGACAGTCAGTTTTCGGATTTCTCTACTGAGGTGCTCATCCAGATAAACCAGGACACAATCGCAGTAGTTCTCCCTTTACTACCCTAGCCGATATAGAGGAATATAAGGTAGTAAGCACAGGAGCCGGGCAACCCAACTATTGACCACAGACATGATTCGGAGCCGATGCATATAATGCTAAAATTTGGGGTGCCGAACTATACTGTAAAAAAGTGTTCGGACTTTGTTGCCGTAGTATGGGGCTCAATGAAGCCCCTGGCGAATTAAGGCGTACCAAAGTGTACGGGTGCAATTGATAAGATTATCAAGAAAAAATGAAGTAGTAAGCTAGTGCCGCAGAAGTTGGGCCACAAACTGTTTCCATTATTGTTTGATTAATATGACAAAGTGTATTTTTACAAGTAGCGCGATAAGCAACAGGGCTATTTAACATGCCACGGCCAAGGGAGAGCTGCGTGCGGGTCCTGAAAACATGTAGGGTGGTCGTCAAAAAGACTGTCGGTGTCAAAACCGGCAGATCTCGGGTAGGGGGTCCCGAACTGTGCATCTAGGATCGATGGTAACAGGAGACGGGGGACACGATGTTTACCCAGGTTCGGGCCCTCTCTATGGAGGTAATACCCTACTTCCTGCTTGATTGATCTTGATGAATATGAGTATTACAAGATTTGATCTACCACGAGATTGTAATGGCTAAAACTCTAGAAGCCTAGCCTGTATGACTATGGTAATGTGTATGTCCCCTATCCGGACTACGCCCTTCGGTTTATATAGACACCGGAGGGATCTAGGGTTTACAAAGAGTCGGTTACATAAGGAATCTTCATAGTCGATCGCCAAGCTTGCCTTCCATGCCAAGGAGAGTCCAATCCAGACACGGGTACAGTCTTCGGCCTTCATGTCTTCACAGCCATCAGTCTGGCCCATGGATAACAGGACGGACGCCCGAGGACCCCTTAGTCCAGGACTCCCTCTGTAGCCCCTGAACCTGGCTTCAATGACGAGGAGTCCGGCGCGCAGATTGTCTTCGGCATTGCAAGGCAGGTTCCCCTTTTTCCGAACTCCAAGATAGTCTTCGGATGCGATGACTAGTATCCGGACCTATCACACACACCATACACAACCGCAGAGAGAATATATTTTTACACGAGTTCCATCCGCTGACAACTTTTTTGCAGCACGACATTACGTCCGACCGGTCATAATTCCAAACCGCTTTTGTGTTCGACGCCCCACGTCCCGAGACGCGGTTGCCATTGGCACGTCTTGTCAAAGCAGAGAGCGTGTCCCCTTATCACGGGATTCTCATCAATGCGGGCATGGGTAACCCAACCGTGCCGTTTATACAGCCCTTGGGAATAGGCGAATCTTAAGGCGAGTGAGGAGGCATTTAACACTCGCTGCCTTTATAACGGGATAATGATTCCCTTTTCCTCTCTCGCGCCCTCTCTCGGTCTCTGCCTTTCCAATCTTGAGCTCCAGCACCCAAGTTCTCATCTCCTTGCCACTCAAGCAACCATGTCCGGATCCGGAGGTCAGGGCAAGTGGATGGTCTCCTCCGTCAAGGAGGAGGACATTACTGAGCTTCGGGCGGCCGGATATTTGGCGAAGGAGATCGCCCACCGTCTGCCGGCCGAGGGACAAGTCGTCCCCATGCCGAAGCCCACCGAGAGGGTAGTATTCATCCCCCATTTCTTCCGCGGGCTAGGGTTTCCACTCCACCATTTCGTCCGCGGCTTGATGTATTATTACGGGATAGATTGCCATGATTTGTCCCCGAATTCCTTCCTCAACATCTCGGTGTTTATCGTCGTGTGTGAGGCCTTCCTACGCATCCAACCCCACTTCGGGCTGTGGCTCAAAGTCTTCAACGTGAAGCCGAAGATGGTGGATGGCCAGCACGCGGAGTGCGGAGGAGCCATGGTGAGTAAGCTGTCCAACGTCTCCGGGCCCAAAGGCACTTTTGTGGACACAGTAAAGGAGTGGCAGAAGCAGTGGTTCTACATCATAGAAGCTCGCGGCACCACCTGGGCCGCAGCTGCCGAATTCCGCTCCGGTGCTCCCATGCGACTCACCCCCTGGGTCGAGAAGAGTCCGGACTGGTGTTCACCTGACGAGCTGATAGCACTGCAGACGCGCGTTCAAAGCATGGTGACCAAGAATGTCAAGCTCGTCGATGTAATCCAGGTGATGCTAGTTCGCCGGATTCTTCCGTGCCAGCGCCGAAGCCGCCCTCTGTGGGAGTTCAATTCGAAGAAGCACCAGACCTTGCTAAGACTCTTCGAGACTACTCACGAAGGTGCCTGGAAGTTGCTTTTTAAGGGCAACGAGAAGCCACCGGCCACGGATTCAGACCGTGGTCACGATTGTAAACACCCCGCCAGCGAGGTATCCTATCTCTGACGTATCCCCAACTTAATTGTTTCGAAGATGATGTCTGAGTTAATCATTGTGTTTTCAGGACTGGATGGAGAGGGCGAAGCGGATCCAGTGTCCGGCTCCGCTGCCTGAAGAACCGGTCATCCCGCATCTAGCAAAGATGCTGGTGCCAGCGCCATATAAGGCGCCGGAGAAGAAGGCCAAGAAGAAGGCCAAGGGGGCCAAGAGTGGCCCCCGTCGCAAAGGCACTCCGGACGTGACGTCCGAAGAAGACGAAGCTCATTCCTCTGTCCCTGAGGACAATGATGAGGAAGAGGAGGAGGAGGAGGAGGAAAACAACCCTCCCCCTGAGGAGAGGAAGAAGAAGAGGGCGGCTTCGGCGCATTTGGAGGCGGAAACGCCCAAGAAGGGGAAGGGCGTCCCAGCTGTCAACACCGCGTGGGACGTTGACAGCAGTCCGGAACGACACCCCCGTACTAAGCCCCAGGCCGCATCGTAAGTGACATGGCCCGCTCATGCGCACATCCGGCCCTTTCTCTTCATTATCTTGACATAGTTAACTGTACTATTACAGTCCGGCCCGCGACCTTATCCAGCGATCCTCATCTGGAGGTTCGTTGGCTCCGTCGGAGATGGCGAGCATGTCGCCGCCGCCTGATTATTCCCCCGGGGCCAGGGACGACACCGAAGTGTTGTCCCGGAGGACCGCTCCGAACCGGGGAGGAGCCCAAGACGCTGTCTGGGAGGCGCCACAAGCCGAGACCTCCACTACCGGACACATGGGGGAGCAGATCCCCATGGAGACTGGCGGAGAGGGCCACATCCAGTTCGGCCCTCAGCCGAATACGATTTCGGAGATCCATATGGCTCCGGAGTCGGGCGAGCAGCCCGCTTTGAAGGAGGGGGGTGCGCCGCTTCCACCGGTGGCCCCTGTCCATCCAGGGGCGCCGGATAACCTGATGGAGGCGCTACAAGGCACCTCCGTCGTGGACGAGCACCGTGTCCTTATGGATGCGGTGATCGAGAAGGTTCAGTCCGCCAAGAGTGGACTGAATGAAGCCTGCAGCAACCTGCTGATAGGTTTCAAGGTAAGAAAGAGAAAAACCCCGTGTAGACAGTAGCCCCTGAGACACTGTCCGGTGTTCGGCGAGAAGAACCTGATAGAGGATCAATCTTTTGTCATAGGAGACTGACTTAATATGTATGAATAAGTAGGCGTCACTGTTGGCCGCAACCTCGCATACTGCCGAAGTCTCTGAACTGAAGCAGAGGCTGGAGCGGAACGAAAACGAGCTCGGCGAGGTTAGGGTGCGGCTCCGGGAGAAGCAAGGTGAGTGACGACTTGCTGTGTGTTCGGAAGGAGTAGGCGTTGTATATTGACCGCGGTGTCGTAATATATGCAGGAGCCGCGACCGAGGTCGAGGCCCTGAGGAAGGCCCTGTGCGAGGCCGAGGAGAAGGTTGTCCAGCAGCAAGTCGCCCGTAAGAAGCTCAAGGCCTGGGTCAAAGAAGTCCAGCAGGAGCTCCAGGATGCGGTGAAAAAATGCGAGGCCTTGGAGCATGATGCGTCGGTTCAAGGGGCCGAACTCGCCAAGGCTCGTCAGAGCGCGGAGACTGCACGGAATGAGGCCCAGGCCGCCCTCCAGGAGATCCAGGAGGCCAAGAAGATCACGGCGGGTAAGGCATTTAAGATGCAAAGCAAGTATGCGAAGAAGCAGTACCTTTTACTAACCCGGGTTCGGAGTTCCCCAGGGGCTTTTGCGGATTTACCACGCAGTGTATCAGACGCCGCGGAGTTCTATCGGGCCGAAGGAAGGGGTTCTACAGAGAAGCTATTCTGGTCGCAGTATGCGACGCCAGAGCATCCTGTGTCCTTCACCGATCAGCTGAAACAGCTGGTGGAGCTGCATAGGGTGGCCGAACTAGCCTTTAAGGATGTGATAATCCGGCTATGGCCATCCGAAGCTATGCCAGGCAGCTACTTCGGACTCATGAGGCGGATGGTGAACGCCTGTCCTCGGCTGGACGTCGTCAAGTGCTCGGCCTGTATTGAAGGTGCGTGCATGGCCTTCGCCCGTTGCAAGATGTGGTGGGCGAAGATGGACGCCGTCAAGATGACCAGAGGGCCACCGAAGGGCAAGGAGCACCGCACACCTGAACGGTATTTTGCGGATGTCCTAGAGGGGTCTCGCCTTGCGGCAGCACAATGTTCGCAGGACATTGTATTTGAATAAATGTATTCATGTTGCCTTTGACTTGTATTATGAAAACAAAGCCTGTTTTATAATGTAATTTTGTTATGCTTTAATTGTTTCCTCATGTGCGGCCATGCTGTATGTAATCTGAGGGTTGGCCAGTCGTCGGCTTCTGCCCTCACGTAGGTAGTACGGAGGTGTTCGGGATGGAATCTAAACAATCTTGATCCAATTATATGGTCCCTGAAGGAGTTGTTTAGCGCAACGAACAAGGCAATCAGACTATACGGCTTAAACGCCCTCACTTAGCCATAGGAGTTTTATAATAAAGCATGGGTGCAGCCCCTAGTTTAGGCCAGGGTGCTGTCAGCATCTGATCGGGAAGTGCCGATCTTTCGCATAATGCGGAAAAAATCTCCTACGATTTGTAACCCTCGAACAGTTGACCGGCTCTCGCCGTATCATGACAGTCAGCTTTCGGCTTTCTCTACTGAGGTGCTCATCTGGTCAAGGCCAGGGCACAATCGCAGTACTTCTCCCTTTACTACCCTAGCCGATTCAGCGGAACATATGGTAGCAAGCACAGGAGCCGGGCAAACCAACTATTGACCAAAGACATGATTCGAAGCCAATGCATATAATGCTAAATTCGGGGTGCCGAACTTTTCTATAAGAAGTGTTCGGACTTTGCTGCCGTATTATGGGGTGATAGGGAGCCCTTGGCGAATATGAGACGTACCAAATTGTACAGATGCGGTTGATAAGCAAATCGAAATAAAATGAAGTAAGAAGCGAAAACCACGGAAGCTGAGCCGCAAACCATTTTCATTATATGGCTCCGTCAAGGCGTGTCTTGTATAAATAGTGCGATAAGCATCCGGGCTATTTAACATGCCGGAATCAAGAGGGCGCAGCGTGTGGGTCCTGAGAAATAAGTAGAAATACCGTCAAGAAGAACGTATAGAGGTTACCCTACACACCTATGCTGCTTGCCGTCCTTGTATGTCGATCCTTCGAAAGGACTGGTGATCAGGCCTGCGGGAAAAGGAACCTGAAACAAATAAAAAGAAAAATGGGGAAAGTACGTGTGAGTCCGGGGTCGGTCAAGCCGTACTGTGGACCACAAGCTGTGCCTCCGTCGATGCCCATGGGATTTTGAGTGCGTAATTATGTGCGCGTGGTACGAGTGCCACTACTTGATCAGGGTTGGGATGGAGGCCGAATTGCTAGTCAAGCTCTTGACGAGCCGAGTTGTCCTATTGCAGCATAGCCCAGACCTTCTTAACGGTGTCCAGGGGCTCGGCAGCCGGATTACGGTTCTGCTTGAAAAGGCCGCTCTGCTGCTAGGGCGGCGGTGTGCTCCTCTGTACGGAGGGAGCGTTCCGTATTTCCATTGACTGTTATGACACCGCATGGACTGGGCATTTTAAGCTTGAGATAAGCATAGTGTGGCACCGCGTTGAATCTAGCGAACGCGGTTCGTCCGAGCAGTGCGTGGTAGCAGCTGCGGAAGGGGACGATATCTAAGATTAGCTCTTCGCTTCGGAAGTTGTCCGGAGAACCGAAGACAACCTCTAGTGTGATTGAGCCCGTACAACGGGCCTCTACGCATGGTATGACTCCTTTAAAGGTAGTCTTTGTTGGTTTGATCCATGAGGGATTAATACCCATTTTGCGCACTGTATCCTGATAGAGCAGGTTGAGGCTGCTACCACCGTCCATTAGGACTCGTGTCAGATGAAATCCGTCGATGGTTGGGTCGAGGACCAATGCCGCCGAACCGCCGTGACGGATACTAGTTGGATGATCTCGTCGATCGAAGGTGATCGGGAATGACGACCATGGATTGAATTTGGGGGCGACTGGCTCTACCGCGTAGATGTCCCTGAGTGCGCGCTTGTGCTCCCTTTTGGGAATGTGTGTAACATATATCATGTTCACTGTTTTGACTTGAGGGGGAAACTTCTTCCGCCCCCCAGTGTTCGGTTGCCGGGGCTCTTCGTCATCGTCCTCACTTTGTGATCCCTTTTCCTTGTTCTCGGCATTTAACTTGCCGGCCTGCTTAAAAACCCAACAATCTCTGTTGGTATGGTTGGCTTGTTTGTCTGGGGTGCCATGTATCTGGCACGGACGGTCGAGTATGCGGTCCAAGCTGGATGGTCCCTCGCTGTTCCTTTTGTAAGTCTTCTTCCGCTGGCCGGACATGGAACCACTGAATCCGGCATGAACCATAGTGTCATCGGTGTTATCACCATTGCTTCGGCATTTGTGTCTATTGCACCGGAGTTTGCCGGTGCTGCTTTTGGCCTCGGAGGGGCCTGCCTTGTTGGCCGTGTTTTTACTACGAGCCAGTCAACTATCTTCACCCACACAAAAGCGGGTCATGAGTGTCGTAAGGGCTGCCATGGATTTCGGCTTTTCCTGGCCGAGGTGGCGGGCGAGCCATTCGTCACGGATGCTGTGTTTGAAGGCCGCTAGGGCTTCTGCATCCGGACAGTCAACGATCTGGTTCTTTTTGGTTAGGAACCTAGTCCAGAATTTTCTGGCTGACTCTCCAGGTTGTTGAACTATATGACTTAGGTCATCGGCGTCTGGTGGCCGGACATAAGTGCCTTGGAAGTTGTCAAGAAAAGCTTCTTCCAAGTCCTCCCAGCTGCCGATGGAATTTTCAGGCAGGCTGTTTTACCCGTGTCTGGCTGGCCCTTTGAGCTTTAGAGGAAGGTATTTGATGGCGTGGAGATCGTCTTCTCGGGCCATATGGATGTGGAGGATGAAATCCTCGATCCATACTACGGGATCGGTTGTTCCGTCGTATGATTCAATATTGATGGGCTTGAAACCCTCGGGAAATTCATGATCCAGTACTTCATCTGTGAAGCAGAGGGGGTGTGCGGCACCTCTATATCGGACCACATCGCGACGTAGCTCTGATGGAGTCCGCCTGCGGCATTCGGCCCGGGCGTGGTTAGGTTTATCACGTCCAAATAGGTAGCTGTCGTCGTGTCTCGAGGCACGTCCTCACGATCTGTAGATCGATCATGTATGTCCTGCTCTACTGTCCAGGGTCTGCCGGAGGTCGTACGTGTGACCCCGAATTGTTCCGCTTCTGTTTTTACGGGGCGGTGGGGCAGGCTGCTGCTCGGCCTGAGTTGCCGCTTTATCCCGACCGTGGGGTGGTCGGTCCGCCGCACAGTCTCGACCACGTGGTGGTCGTTCCGCATTGCGCGAGGGAGATATGGGCTCAGGCGCCTCCTCATCGAACTGAGGTAGCAGTCTGCGTTTCGGGTAGCTCTTGGCTGGGCGCTTGAGGCCATATTCTTCGGCTGTCAGGACATCAGTCCATCTATCGATGAGCAGATCTTGTTCAGCTTGAAGCTGCTGCTGTTTCTTTTTCAGGCTCCTTGCGGTGGCTATGAGCTGAAGCTTAAAGTGCTCCTGCTCCAGGGGATCCTCAGGCACGATGAAGTCTTCGTTGCCGAGGCTCGTCTCCTCCTTGGAGGGCGGACGGTAACTATCGTCCTTCGAGTCTTCTTCTATGTCATGTTCGTCTGGGCTGGCATGCCATGATTCCCGATTGTCTCGTTCGGCGGTTTGTTCATCGGGTTCTTCTGTGTCCTCGGCACCATCCGGAGTGTTCTCGTCTCCTGTGCCGGTGTTGCTATCCCTGCTGCGGCGGGACTTAGAGTGGCGCCGCTGACGACGGCGCTTTGGTTGTGTTTTAGGAGGGTCCTCCTTGGCCGGATTTTCCTTGTCATCGCCGCTATTTTTCGACGTGTCTACCATGTAGACGTCATATGAGGAGGTGGCCGTCCATCGTCCAGTGAATGGCGGGTCCTGGCCTTGCTCCTTGTCGGCATCGTCGTCCATACCGTCGATGTCTTCGGAGCCATAATCAAGCTCATCGATTAAGTCATCGACAGTGGCTATGAAGTGGGTGGCAGGTGGGAAGCTGAATTCTCCATCCTCAGCCCCTAGTTCGAACCGGACATAGTTCGGCTGTGAGTTCCCCGCCAAGGACAGGTTCTTGAAAGAGTTTAGCACATTTCCCAAAGGTGAGTGCTGAAAGATGTCTGCGACGCTGAATTCGAAGATCGATAAACGATCAAGTTCAGCGTCCGCGGGCGTACGCAGTTCGGAACTTATAGCCGGATCTGACATGGACGGTCGAGTATGCAGTCCAAGCTGGATGAGCCCAGATTGCTTTTATATGGCTTCTTCCACTGGCCGGACTTGGAGCCACTGAATCCGGCGTTGACTGCCGTGTCATCGGTATTGTGACCATTGCTTCGACGCTTGTGTCTGTTGCGTCGGCTTGCCGTTGCTATTTCTGGCTTCAGAAGTGCCAGGTTCGCTTGTACTGTTATTGCTACGGGCTAGCCAGCTATCTTCGCCCGCGCAAAAGCGGGTCATAAGCGCCGTGAGGGCTACCATGGACTTCGGCTTTTCTTGGCCGAGGTGTCGGGCGAGCCATTCGTCGCGGATGCTATGTTTAAAGGCCGCTAGGGCTTCGGCTTCCCGACAGTCGACGATCTGGTTCTTTTTAGTTAAGAACCTAGTCCAGAATTTCCTGGCTGACTCTCCAGGCTGTTGAACTATGTGACTTAAGTTGTCGGCATCTGGAGGTTGGACATATGTACCTTGGAAGTTGCCGAGGAAGGCATCCTCCAATTCCTCCAAGCTGCCAATTGAGTTTTCGGGCAGACTGTTCAACCAGTGTCGAGCTGGTCCCTTGAGTTTTAGCGGGAGGTATTTGATGGCATGAAGATCATCACCGCGGGCCATGTGAATATGGAGAAGAAAATCCTCGATCCATACCGCGGGGTCTGTTGTCCCATCATATGATTTGATGTTCACGGGTTTAAACCCTTCTGGGAATTCGTGTTCCATGACTTCATCAGTGAAGCAAAGGGGGTGTGCGGCGCCTCTATATCGGGCCAAGTCGCGGCGTAGCTCGGATGGAGTTCGTCTGCGGTTTTCAGCCCGGGCGTGGTTATGTTTGTCACGTCCGGCCAGGTGGCCGTCGTCGCGCATCGGGGCACGCCCCCGCGATCCGTAGATCGATATGGTCTGACCTGCTCTGTTCTCCAGGTCCTGCCGCAGGTCATATGTGTATCCCCAAGCTGCTTTATCTCTGCCTTTACGGTGAGGTAGTACGGGCTGGTGTTCAGCTTGAGTTGCCACTTTGTCCCGACCACGTGGTGGTCGATCAGCTGCATTACACGCTGATGGTACGGGCCCAAGTGCCTCGTCGTCGAATTGAGGTAGCAATTTGCGCTTTGGGTAACTTTTGGTTGGGCGCTCGAGGACGTATTCCTCGGCTGCCAGGACATTAGTCCATCTATCGTTGAGCAGATCTTGATCAGCTTGAAGCTGTTGCTGCTTCTTTTTCAGGCTCCTTGCAGTGGCTATTAGCTGGCGCTTGAAGCGCTCCTGCTCGAGAGGTTCCTCAGGCATGATAAAATCCTCGTTGCCGAGGATCACCTCATCCTCGGAGAGCGGAAGGTAGTTACTGTCCTCCGAGTCTTTGTTTACAGCCTGTTCATCAGGGCTGACTCGTCCATCTTCCCGCTCGTCTTGTTCGGAGGTTGGCTTAACGGGGTCTTCATTGTCTTCGGCATCGTCTAGAGTATTGTTTTCTCCTGTGCCGGTATTGTTGTCTTTTCCGCGGCGTGGCTTAGAGCAGCGCTGCTGACGTTAGCGCTTTGGCTGTATCTTAGGTGGCTTGTCCTCGACTGGATCTTCCTTGTCATCGCCGCTATTCTCTTTGGGTGTATCCACCATGTACGCATCATACGAAGAGGTGGCCGTCCAGCGTCCGGTAAACGGCGGGTTTTGGGCCTGTTCTTCTCCGGCATCATCGTCCATACCGTCGATGTCTTCGGAGCCGTAATTGAGCATGTTGGTTAAGTCCTCGACAGTGGCTATAAAGTGGGTGGTGGGTGGGACGTAAAATTCCTTGCTCTCAGCCCCTAGTCCGGGTTGGGCATAGTTCGAACGTTGCTTCTTTGTAATGACAAGGGATCGTATTAAGTCGAGAGCCTCGCTTAAAGGCGAGGTTTGGCCCGAGAGAAGAGAGCACGTGGAGTACGACGAGAGGGAAACTCCTTGGCCGAACTCACATGATGCTGGTTCCGAGGATTCGGAGCCAGTGTCCGGAGAAGGGTCCGGCTCCGTGATGGCTGCCAGCGATACTACTTCCCCCGGCCCTCCCACAATGGGCCTAATGGCCGCTGATAGTCCGGCGAGCTCAGGGAGCCCGTCTTTGGACCTGGCGATACGCTCCGGATCTAAGGCCAGAGCAGAGGTTGAGGGCGCGAATCCTTGGAAGATCAAGTCTCCTCGGATATCAGCGACGTAGTCCAGATTTCCAAAACCAATCTGGTGTCCTGGGGCGTAGCTGTCGATCTGCTCTAGATGGCCAAGCGAGTTGGCCCGCAGTGCGAAGCCGCCAAACACAAAGATCAGGCCGGGGAGGAAAGCCTCCCCCAAGGCAGCGTTGTTTTAGATGATTGATGGAGCCATCGAACCTTTTGGTGACGACGCAGCGGAACTCTCAATGAAAGCACCAATGTCGGTGTCAAGACTGGTGGATCTCAGGTAGGGGGTCCCCAACTGTGCGTCTAAGGTCAATGGTAACACGAGACGGGGGACACGATGTTTCCCCAGGTTCGGGCCCTCTCTATGGAGGTAGTACCCTACTTCCTGCTTGATTGATCTTGATGAATATGAGTATTACAAGAGTTGATCTACCACGAGATCGTAATGGCTAAAACCCTAGAAGTCTAGCCTATATGATTATGATTGCCTCTACGGACTAAACCCTCCAGTTTATATAGACACCGGAGGGGACTAGGGTTGTACAAAGTCGGTTACAGAGAAAGGAATCTTCATATCCGAACGCCAAGCTTGTCGTCCACGCCAAGGAGAGTCCCATCCGGACACGGGAGAAAGTCTTTTGTCTCGTACCTTCACGGCCCATCAGTCCGGCCCACGTTACATAGTCCGGACGCCCGAGGACCCCTTAATCCAGGACTCCCTCACCCTCCGTGGTGATGGGTTGTGGGGGATGGATCTGAGGTCCCTGCCCAGATCCGGTGGATGGTGGGGTTGGTGTTGGCAGCGGTGGCTGGCGGCCCAGGCGCGGTGGCGGCGAGTCTCGCGGCCTCTGGGCATCGTGGAGGTGCCGGCGGCGGTGAGTGCTTAGCCTGGTGGTGGCGGCGGCCGTGCACGGGAGTTGGATTCCTTCGAATAGATCTGGGTGAAAACTTGCTTTCGGCTATTGCCAAGGCCGGCGGTGGCGGCGTTATCTGCATCGCTCCCTTCTTGAAGGCATCGCCGTGGAGAAGTTCAAGGCCACTCTCTGCTACCTCTGAGGAAAACCCTAGATCGGATGATCGGATGACGGCGGCGATCTAGTGTCGTTCCCCCTTTGGGCGTCATTCTTGGAGGTGCACACGTGATCGAGGGACTAGAGGATGGATTCTTTGGTGGACGGTGCTTCATCTCACTCATGATGGCGGCGGATCTCGGCGGCATGGCGCTATGGTGACTCGGCGTCCGATGCGCGGAGATGGACTCGCGCAGGAGGGTGACGCGGTCTGGCGTCGTGGTGGCATCGACGGCAGCTAGACCGGACAAGGTAGATGCAGCAGTATAGTTCAGAAGATGGATTGGTGGCAGGTGGCTGCGGCGGCCTCATACCCGGCAGGCGTCCTGGTTGAGGAGTGCGACGGATGCCCCATACCCGGCAAGCGTCCTGGATGGGACCTCAGGTCTTAGATGGTAGGTTTGGCTGCGAGGTATGTTTGGTATTAAGCCCAGACTATCCGCATCCCTTCATCAATTGGATAGGAGTAGCGACAGATGTTGCCTAGATGGTGGCTTTAGTCTTACTGTTGTACTTGCTTTGTAAGGTCTTGTGTGAATAATTAATAAAATGGATGCATGCATCGTTCAGATGCAGAGGCCGGGGGTCTTCCTCCATTTCTAAAAAAACCCTTGAGATATTCTAGCGGTGCCACAATCTCGTTTCTCCAAACCCGATGAACGCCTGCTAATTTGTCCATGTCGCAAAAGGCTACAGAATGAAGATGACTAACTTATACGAGCAAAGTCACCCTCGAATGAACGTTTTTTTATTGAGGGAACGTGCCCCTGCAACGCAACTAGGATCAGATCGCACGAGGCGATCAGGAGGCGACGAGGACCTTGCGCGCCGCCGGTGACGCCTCCGGTTCCCTCTCTCTCTGTCGGCCGCTCCGGCGGCGGGAGGGAGAGGGAACCTCGGGTCTGTTTGCTAGGTGGGTGTATGGTAGGGTTAGGGTTGAGGAAGACGCTACCGAGGCCGTTGCGGTGGTGTCGCGTCGGAATAAGTTTCTCCGGGCTCCGTTCGCGGTCAGGCGAGGCTTTTGCCTTCGACTAGGAGTCAGCGGGGTTGGGGATCCCCGGGTCTCGTCGAGGTCGCGGGCTTTGGTGGCTGGAGGTCCATCGGCACTGGCCGTTTGGGTCCTCAGATGGGCGATGGATTCAGGGAGACGAAGATCCTTCTTTTTCCCTGTTGGTATTATTTGCTGATGTTGTTCTTCTCCTTCCTCTGTGCTGATGCTGGTGGGAGATCCTGCTTTGTCCGGACGGATGGCCTGGTCGCCGTGCTGGACCTGTCGGATGACTCGAGTTCTCTTCCCTCCGGAAGGGACACTTTTCGCGGTACTCAAAGCCAAAGATGGCGACGGCTATTGCACGTGTGTTGGATTGATGTCCATGCCCTCTCAGCGCTGGTGTCAAGAAAAGAGGAAGCAACGTAGCGGCAATTGTACCATGGTCGAAGATGATGACCTGCTTGCGACTGGTTGCAGATCCTTCTGCTGCAGGGGTCTTCTCTCAAGATTCAGGGATGATGACACAGGGCTCCGGAGATCTTTTTGTGTTATAGTTGTCTTAGGGTACTCTAGGTGTTCATGGTCCTTTGTGTTTGCGTTTCAGTGTGCTTGTAAGGGTCAACTTCTTTGTACTGATTCGTGATATGAATGAAAAAATTCTAAAAAAAAAAAGCCACCCCCGAATGGGCCATCCAATGGACCGACCCAATAGACTGCCCTATCGACGTCTGGGTTACGCAAGACAGGTCCAAGGCCAGACCAGGCCGACCTATTTCCATATTTACTGAACAGGGGTATGATTTTCAATCCATGCATATTTTCATGGACAGGAAATGAACATCCATTAGGCGTAAATATGAATTTGATATTACTCGACCATGTATACCTGACCCATTGCCACTCCGATGAAAAACACTAGCTGCAAAAAAAAAAAATCAATCTCCTCTCCCCTCCATTGCAGCCATCGCTCCAGTGTCGTAAGGCGGAGGGGCGTCGATTCCTTTCTCGGTGGTGCTTGGTGTGGTGTTGCTAAGGAGCCCGAAAGATTTTATCCTTGTTGTTCTTCATGGATAACGGGTTGGTTATGTGTGCCTACATGGCTACATCGACAGGGTTCCATGTGCATCCGTGACTTCGACAACCTCTGACTTCAAACTTTTGCGATGACGATAGCCTCCTCCTCCTACTGTCGTTACACTATATATAGTTGCTCCGATCTTGTATGGATTGATCCAATGTAAATTTAATTTAATTTCTGGAAAAACTGACACGTTAGTACCATCCTTTAATACTAAAAATATGTTTGGCCTATTTTCTTCCTTTTTCATTCCATGCCGACACTTTCAGCTTTCATTTTCCGAAGCAAACATGACAGACTTTTGCTAGCGGAAAGAACGTGTTTCAGGGACTGTGTATCCCCCGTGTGTCGTCGCTTCTACCTTGAGAACAAGCTGAGACGTGGCATCCCGGACGCGTCCAGTAGCTGCACACGTCCGGCCTCTCTTAATTGGCGAGTCACTAGTCACCGGCTCCCACCGGCCAACCCACTCATGCAAGCACACGTAGCGCCTCCGGCGATCCTATCCCCTCGCCGCAAACGGCTTATAAATTGCGCCTCGTGCTGGACCTGCTTCCGCAACCACGAGCTGCAGACTAACTGAGGAAGACAACACACCAGATTTCTGAGATAATCAAGATCAACACCTGTGCAACATGGAGCACGGCCAGGCGACGACTAACCGCGTCGACGAGTACGGCAACCCGGTGGCCGGACATGGCGTCGGCACCGGCGCCGGCGCGGCTCACAAGACCGGAGGGATCCTGCAGCGCTCCGGCAGCTCTAGTAGCTCCAGCTCGGTGCGTGTACATATACTTGTTGCTTCTTGCTAACACTAGTTGTAATTTTTGCATTTTTCTCGTGTACATTTTGTATGAAACAATAAATCAATTGTCTGATTTTTCTTCTTCCTGGTGCTAGTCTGAGGATGATGGCATGGGTGGGAGGAGGAAGAAGGGCATCAAGCAGAAGATAAAGGAGAAGCTCCCTGGTGACCACGGTGACCAGCAGCAGACCGCTGGCACCTACGGCCAGCAGGGACACACCGGAATGACCGGCACTGGGGCGCATGGCACCACGGCCACTGGCGGCACCTACGGCCAGCAGGGACACGCCGGAATGACCGGCACTGGGACGCACGGCACCGATGGCACCGGCGAGAAGAAAGGCATCATGGACAAGATCAAGGAGAAGCTTCCCGGACAGCACTGAGGCCCCCGCCCGCGGCCGCTACTTATGAAAGTTTGAGGTGCCGGTCTGGCCACCTCTGCAGAATAATAGGATGGAGAGATACAGTTGAACTTCCCGAAATAGAGTGAGCTACCTCACTTGTAATATCTGAGTTCTAAGTTTGGTGGACTTGAATTTGGGTTGCTTGTATGTAGCCGGGACGTTTTGTACTATGTACTTTGATGTGTAAATTTTCTTTTGGTTGTACTGTGTGTGTATGGGGATGTATATCATGGTATAATACAATATATTTTTCCCTTTTACTTGAGCTTTCTTTGTTATTGCATTTTTCTAAATTTTGTCAATATTGTACATAGCATTGGAAAATGTTTAAGAGAGTTTGGAGCATTCTAGGCTATTTTTGAAAATTTTGGAAGTATCGAAAAATAAGGCACACCAAAAATACACATAGAGATCTTCATTTTACTAACTCAGAGGATGTCGCATGCGCTGTGGATCGTTGATGAACGGCACTGTCGGAGATCAACAAAACAGAGTGCATAGCGACCAAAAAAAAATTCCCCACCAACGAAAGTTTTCTTCTATGCTCGAGCTCACAGGCACACTGATGAATAGTACTCCTTCCGTAAACTAATATAAGAGCGTTTAGATCACTAGTGATCTAAACGCTCTTATATTAGTTTAGTGATCTAAACGCTCTTGTATTAGTTTACGGAGGGAGTAAAATATAAAAGAAATTAAAAAATTCTGATTTTTTTTACACGCTGATGAATGTTTTACCTACATGTAAAAACTCATAATGGAATGATATTTCTGGAGGTCAGGGCAATAAAAATAAAATCGATGCTCTAAAATTAGCCTTTTTGGATCATTTGATTTTTTTACCAGACCCTAATGAAAGTGATTTCATCACGAAAAATTGCATACATGCAAAACAGTTATCAATGTTTATTAAACACGACAAGATTGTTTCAATTTTTTATTTTACTGTTCATACGGATGCATATAAGCTCGAGATTAGAAGCTCCATGTCCTTTTCAAAGACGGTGTGGCACCGTTGAATACGGTCGCATTGCGATGCTTCCATTCAAGAATAACAACTGATCCAGTAATTCCCTAAAATTAAGATTATGCATCTCCATAATTTCATCCACTATACCTGACCCATTGCTACTCGGATGAAAAACACTAGCTGCAAAAAAAAGATCAATCTCCTCTCCTCTGCGTTGCAGCCATCGATCCAGTGTCGTGAGGTGGAGGGGGATCCATTCCTTTCTCGGTGGTGCTTGGTGTGTTATCCCTGTTGTTCTTCATGGGGTTGGTTATGTGTGCCTACATCGACGGGGTTCCATGTGCATCGGTGACTTCGACAACCTCTTACTTCGACCTTTTCCGATGATGATAACACCCCCCCCCCCCCTTCCCGCTTATATGCTTAGCGTGGTTGCCAATCTCTGTTGTACGCTTGCTATTGCGGTGACGCAAATGAGATTTGTTTCTCTATAGGCCTTTACTAGTATTTCAGTGGTTCAATTTCTCAATGTTGTCCGTTGTCGTCGTGGCTATGGTGATGCAACAACGACAAACTCAGCCACGGCTTTGGCAAGAATTTTGAGGCATATAGCCATATTCCATATCGTTACCATATATATGGTTGTATCCAATCATGCATTGATTGATCCAACGTAAATTTAATTTAAATTCTGGCAAAACTGACACGTTAGTACCATCCTTTAATAATGAAAATATGGTTGGCCTATTTTCTTTCTTTTTCGTTTCATGCCGACACTTCCGGCTTTCATTTTCCGAAGCAAACATGACAGACTTTTGCTAGAGGAAAGAACGTGTTTCAGGGACTGTATCCCCCGTGTGTTGTCGCTTCTACCTCGAGAATGTTAGAAGGGAGAGAGAGGTTTGGTGGAATTGTTCGTTGTATTGCTTGAGCCTCGTGGGCATATATATATATATAGGAGTACAAAGACCAACTTGGAGTATAGACAAGGCAGGACCAAATCCTAGTCTATCCTATACTTCCTAATAACCCTTATACTCAACATCCCCCCGCAGTCACAACAGTAGCGATGCAGACGGCTAGACTGGAGAAGAATCCGAAGGCAAGCCGATGGACACCCCCCCCCCCAGTCGTAACGGTTGATGCATCGCGGGGTCGTGGCTGGAGTGAAAACCAACGAGATTGCTCAAGCAAGGCAGTAGTCCTTTGTGTCATTGTCGAGGTAGCCGAGAGCGTGGGTGGTGGTGCCGTGGTCGAGGTAGCCGTGCGAAGAATGCCTTGGTCGATGTCGAGTCGGGGTGGCCGGTGTCGAGGAAGTCGCCGTGGAGCCGTAGGCGCAAGGAGGCGTCGAGTTAGTCATAGGCGCAGAAGTGTCGAAGTAGTGGTGCGCCGGGAAGAAGATGTTGTTGACGACGCGTCGCGCCAGGGTTGCCAACCCCGGGGACACATCGTAGACGAAGGCACGCGTCGGTGTTGCCAGCACCCGGCATGCGTAGATGGACGAAGACGAAGTTGACGAAGCGCCGCACCAGGCTTGCCAGGCCCGGGGACACTTAAGGAAATATGCCCTAGAGGCAATAATAAAGTTATTATTTATTTCCTCATATCATGATAGATGTTTATTATTCATGCTAGAATTGTATTACCCGGAAACATAATAGATGTGTGAATACATAGACAAACATAGTGTCACTAGTATGCCTCTACTTAACTAGCTCGTTGATGAAAGATGGTTGAGTTTCCTAGCCATAGACATGAGTTGTCATTTGATTAACGGTATCACATCATTAGGAGAATGATGTGATTAACCTGACCCATTTCGTTAGCTTAGCACTTGATCGTTTAGTTTACTGCTATTGCTTTCTTCATGACTTATACATGTTCCTATGACTATGAGATTATGCAACTCCCGAATACCGGAGGAACACTTTGTGTGCTACCAAACGTCACAACGTAACTGGGTGATTATAAAGGTGCTCTACAGGTGTCTCTGATGGTGTTTGTTGAGTTGGCATAGATCCAGAATAGGATTTGTCACTCCGATTGTCGGAGAGGTATATCTGGGCCCTCTCGGTAATGCACATCACTATACGCCTTGCAAGCATTGTAACTAATGAGTTAGTGGCGGGATGATGTATTACGGAACGAGTAAAGAGACTTGCCGGTAACGAGATTGAACTAGGTATTGAGATACCGACGATCGAATCTCGGGCAAGTAACATACCGATGACAAAGGGAACAACGTATGTTGTTATGCGGTTTGACCGATAAAGATCTTCGTAGAATATGTGGGAGCCAATATGAGCATCCAGGTTCCGCTATTGGTTATCGGCCGGAGACGTGTCTCGGTCATGTCTACATAGTTCTCGAACCCGTAGGGTCCACACGCTTAATGTTCGGTGACGATCGGTATTATGAGTTTATGTGTTTTGATGTACCGAAGTTAGTTCGGAGTCCCGGATGAAATCTGGGACATGACGAGGAGTCTCGAAATGGTCGAGACATAAAGATCGATATATTGGACGACTATGTTCGGACACCGAAAGTGTTTCAGGAGGTTTCGGACATATACCGGAGTACCGAGGGGTTACCGGAACCCCCCGGGGAGTATATTGGGCGTAAGGGGCCCTAGTGGGAGAAGAGGAGGGGCGGCCATGGCAGCCGCGCGGCCCCTCCCCCCTAGTCCGAATTGGACAAGGAGGGGGCGCCCCTTTCCTTCTCTCCTTCTCTCCCTTCCTTCTCCTCTCCTACTCCTACTTGGAAGGGGGGAGTCCTACTCCCGGTGGGAGTAGGACTCCTCATGGGGCGCGCCATAGGAGGCCGGCCCCCTCCCCCTCCTCCACTCCTTTATATACGGGGAGGGGGCACCCCTTTTGGAGACACAACAATTGATCATTGATCTCTTAGCCGTGTGCGGTGCCCCCCTCCACCATAATCCACCTCAGTAATATCATAGCGGTCCTTAGGCGAAGCCCTGTGTTGGTAGCATCATCATCACCGTCATCACGCCGTCGTGCTGACGAAACTCTCCGGCGAAGCTCTACTGGATCGTGAGTTCGTGGGACGTCTCCGAGCTGAACGTGTGCAGAACACGGAGGTGACGTACGTTCGGTACTGAGGATCGGTCGATCGTGAAGACGTACGACTACATCAACTGCGTTGTCATAACGCTTTCGCTTTCGGTCTACGAGGGTACGTGGACACACTCTCCCCTCTCGTTGCTATGCATCACCACGATCTTGCGTGTGCTTAGGATTTTTTTTGAAATTACTACGTTCCCCAACAGTGGCATCCGAGCCAGGTTTATGGGTAGATGTTATATGCACGAGTAGAACACAAGTGAGTTGTGGGCGATACAAGTCATACTGCTTACCAGCATGTCATACTTTGGTTCGGCGGTATTGTTGGATGAAGCGGCCCGGACCGACATTATGTGTACGCTTACGCAAGACTGGTTCTACCGACGTACTTTGCACACAGGTGGCTGGCGGGTGTCAGTTTCTCCAACTTTAGTTGAACCGAGTTTGACTACGCCCGGTCCTTGTTGAAGGTTAAAACAGCACTAACTTGACAAAATATCATTATGGTTTTGATGCGTAGGTAAGAACGGTTCTTGCTCAGCCCGTAGCAGCCACGTAAAACTTGCAACAACAAAGTAGAGGACGTCTAACTTGTTTTTGCAGGGCATATTGTGATGTGATATGGTCAAGGCATGATGCTATATTTTATTGTATGAGATGATCATGTTTTGTAACGGAGTTATCGGCAACTAGCAGGAGCCATATAGTTGTCGCTTTATTGTATGCAATGCAATTGCCCTGTAATTGCTTTACTCTATCACTAAGCGGTAGCACTAGTCGTAGAAGCAATAGTTGGCGAGACGACAACGATGCTACGATGGAGATCAAGGTGTCGTGCCGGTGATGATGGTGATCATAACGGTGCTTTGGAGGTGGAGATCAAAGGCACAAGATGATGATGGCCATATCATATCACTTATATTGATTGCATGTGATGTTTATCCTTTATGCATCTTATTCTGCTTTGATTGGCGTGAGCATTATAAGATGATCTCTCACTAAATTTCAAGGTACAAGTGTTCTCCCTGAGTATGCACCGTTGCCAAAGTTCGTCGTGCCGAGACACCACGTGATGATCGGGTGTGATAAGCTCTACGTTCGCATACAACGGGTGCAAGCCAGTTTTGCACACGCAGAAATAGTCGGGTTAAACTTGACGAGCCTAGCATATGCAGATATGGCCTCGGAACACTGAGACCGAAAGGTCGAGCGTGAATCATATAGTAGATATGATCAACATAGTGATGTCACCATTGAAAACTACTCCATTTCACGTGATGATCGGACATGGTTTAGTTGATTTGGATCACGTGATCACTTAGATGATTAGAGGGATGTCCATCTAAGTGGGAGTTCTTAAGTAATATGATTAATTGAACTTTAATTTATCATGAACTTAGTACCTGATAGTATTTTGCTTGTCTATGTTGTTGTAGATAGATGGCCCGTGCTGTTGTTCTGTTGAATTTTATTGCTATCCTTGAGAAAGCTAAGTTGAAAGATGATGGTAGCAATTACACGGACTGGGTCCGTAACTTGAGGATTATCCTCATTGCTGCACAGAAGAATTACGTCCTGGAAGCACCGCTGGGTGCCAGGACTGCTGCAGATGCTGCTGATGACGTTAAGAACGTCTGGCAGAGTAAAGCTGATGACTACTCGATAGTTTAGTGTGCCATGCTTTACGGCTTAGAACCGAGACTTCAACGACGTTTTGAACGTCATGGAGCATATGAGATGTTCCAGGAGTTGAAGTTAATATTTCAAGCAAATGCCCGGATTGAGAGATATGAAGTCTCCAATAAGTTCTACAGCTGTAAGATGGAAGAGAATAGTTCTGTCAGTGAACATATACTCAAAATGTCTGGGTATAATAATCACTTGATTCAACTGGGAGTTAATCTTCCGGATGATAGTGTCATTGACAGAATTCTTCAATCACTGCCACCAAGCTACAAGAGCTTTGTGATGAACTATAATATGCAATGAATGGATAAGACAATTCCCGAGCTCTTCGCGATGCTAAAGGCTGCGGAGGTAGAAATCAAGAAGGAGCATCAAGTGTTGATGGTCAACAAGACCACCAGTTTCAAGAAAAAGGGTAAAGGGAAGAAGAAGGGGAACTTCAAGAAGAACGGCAAACAAGTTGCTGCTCAGGAGAAGAAACCCAAGTCTGGACCTAAGCCTGAGACTGAGTGCTTCTACTGCAAAAAGACTGGTCACTAGAAGCGGAACTGCCCCAAGTATTTGGCGGATAAGAAGGATGGCCAGGTGAACAAAGGTATATGTGATATACATGTTATTGATGTGTACCTTACTAAAGCTCGCAGTAGCACCTGGGTATTTGATACTGGTTATGTTGCTAATATTTGCAACTCGAAACAGGGACTACGGATTAAGCGAAGATTGGCTAAGGACGAGGTGACGATGCGCGTGGGAAATGGTTCCAAAGTCGATGTGATCGCCGTCGGCACGCTACCTCTACATCTACCTTCGGGATTAGTTTTAGACCTGAATAATTGTTATTTGGTGCCAGCGTTGAGCATGAACATTATATCTGGATCTTGTTTGATGCGAGATGGTTATTCATTTAAATCTGAGAATAATGGTTGTTCTATTTATATGAGTAATATCTTTTATGGTCATGCACCCATGAAGAGTGGTCTATTTTTGTTGAATCTCGATAGTAGTGATACACATATTTATAATGTTGAAGCCATAAGATGCAGAGTTGATAATGATAGTGCAACTTATTTGTGGCACTGTCGTTTGGGTCATATTGGTGTAAAACGCATGAAGAAACTCCATACTGATGGACTTTTGGAATCACTTGATTTTAAATCACTTAGTACTTGCGAACCATGCCTTGTGGGCAAGATGACTAAAACGCCGTTCTCCGGAACAATGGAGCCAGCAACAGATTTGTTGGAAATCATACATACTGGTGTATGTGGTCCGATGAATATTGAGGCTCGCGGCGGGTATCGTTATTTTCTCACCTTCACAGATGATTTGAGCAGATATGGGTATATCTACTTAACGAAACATAAGTCTGAAACATTTGAAAAGTTCAAAGAATTTCAGAGTAAAGTGGAAAATCATCGTAACAAGAAAATAAAGTTTTTACGATCTAATCGTGGAGGAGAATATTTGAGTTACGAGTTTGGTCTTCATTTGAAACAACGCGGAATAGTTTCACAACTCACGCCACCCGGAACACCACAACGTAATGGTGTGTCCAAACGTCGTAATCGTACTTTACTAGATATGGTGCGATCTATGATGTCTCTTACTGATTTACCGCTATCGTTTTGGGGTTATGCTTTAGAGACGGCTGCATTCACGTTAAATAGGGCACCATCGAAATCCGTTGAGAGGACGCCTTATGAACTGTGGTTTGGCAAGAAACCAAAGTTGTCGTTTCTTAAAGTTTGAGGCTGTGATGCTTATGTGAAAAAGCTTCAACCTGGTAAGCTCGAACCCAAATCGGAGAAATGTGTCTTCATAGGATACCCAAAGGAAACTGTTGGGTACACCTTCTATCCTTTCTAGAGAAGGATTTTCTCTTGAAAGAAGTGAGTGGGAGGAAAGTAGAACTTGATGAGGTAACTGTACCTGCTCCCTTATTTGGAAGTAGTTCATCACAGAAACCGGTTTCTGTGACACCTACACCAATTAGTGAGGAAGCTAATGATATTGATCATGTAACTTCAGATCAAGTTACTACCAAACCTCGTAGTACAATCATAGTAAGATCCACACCAGAATGGTACGGTAATCCTATTCTGGAAGTCATGTTACTTGACCATGGCGAACCTACGAACTCTAAAGAAGCGATGGTGAGCCCAGATTCCGCAAAATGGCTTGAGGCCCTGAAATCTCAGATGGGATCCATGTATGAGAACAAAGTGTGGACTCTGGTTGACTTGCCCGATGATCGGCAAGCCATAGAGAATAAATGGATTTTCAAGAAGAAGACTGACGCTGATGGTAATGTTACTGTCTACAAAGCTCGACTTGTTGCAAAAGGTTTTCGACAAGTTCAAGGGGTTGACTACGATGAGCTTTCTCAGCCGTAGCGATGCTTAAGTCTGTCCGAATCATGTTAGCAATTGCCGCATTTTATGATTATGAAATTTGGCAAATGGATGTCAAAACTGCATTCCTGAATGGATTTCTGGAAGAAGAGCTGTATATGATGCAACCAGAAGGTTTTGTTGATCCAAAGGGTGCTAACAAAGTGTGCAAGCTCCAGCGATCCATTTATGGACTGGTGCAAGCCTCTTGGAGTTGGAATAAACGTTTTGATAGTGTGATCAAAGCATATGGTTTTATACAGACTTTTGGAGAAGCCTGTATTTACAAGAAAGTGAGTGGGAGCTCTATAGCATTTCTAATATTATATGTGGATGACATATTGTTGATTGGAAATGATATAGAATTTCTGGATAGCATAAAAGGATACTTGAATAAGAGTTTTTCAAAGAAAGACCTTGGTGAAGCTGCTTATATATTGGGCATCAAGATCTATAGAGATAGATCAATACGCTTAATTAGACTTTCACAAAGCACATATCTTGATAAAGTTTTGAAAACGTTCAAAATGGATCAAGCAAAGAAAGGGTTCTTGCCTGTGTTACAAGGTGTTAAGTTAAGTCAGACTCAATGCCCGACCACTGCAGAAGATAGAGAGAAAATGAAAAGTGTTCCCTATGCTTCAGCCATAGGCTTTATCATGTATGCAATGCTGTGTACCAGACCTGATGTGAGCCTTGCTATTAGTTTAGCAGGGAGGTACCAAAGTAATCCATGAGTGGATCACTGGACAGCGGTCAAGAACGTCCTGAAATACCTGAAAAGGACTAAGGATATGTTTCTCGTTTATGGAGGTGACAAAGAGCTCGTCGTAAATGGTTACGTCGATGCAAGCTTTGGCACTGATCCGGACGATTCTTAATCGCAAACCGGATACATGTTTTTATTGAACGGTGGAGCTGTCAGTTGGTGCAGTTCTAAACAAAGTGTCGTGGCGGGATCTACTTGTGAAGCAGAGTACATAGCTGCTTCGGAAGCAGCAAATGAAGGAGTCTGGATGAAGGAGTTCATATCCGATCTAGGTGTCATACCTAGTGCATTGGGTCCAATGAAAATATTTTTGCGACAATACTGGTGCAATTGCCTTGGCAAAGGAATCCAGATTTCACAAGAGAACCAAGCACATCAAGAGACGCTTCAATTCCATCCGAGATCCAGTCCCGGTGGGAGACATAGAGATTTGCAAGATACATACAGATCTGAATGTTGCAGACCCTGATTAAGCCTCTTCCACGAGCAAAACATGATCAGCACCAAGACTCCATGGGTGTTAGAATCATTACTGTGTAATCTAGATTATTGACTCTAGTGCAAGTGGGAGACTGAAGGAAATATGCCCTAGAGGCAATAATAAATTTATTATTTATTTCCTCATATCATGATAAATGTTTATTATTCATGCTAGAATTGTATTAACCGGAAACATAATACATGTGTGAATACACAGACAAACATAGTGTCACTAGTATGCCTCTACTTAACTAGCTCGTTGATCAAAGATGGTTGAGTTTCCTAGCCATAGACATGAGTTATCATTTGATTAACGGGATCACATCATTAGGAGAATGATGTGATTGACTTGACCCATTTCGTTAGCTTAGCACTTGATCGTTTCGTTTACTGCTATTGCTTTCTCCATGACTTATACATGTTCCTATGACTATGAGATTATGCAACTCCCGAATACCGGCGGAACACATTGTGTGCTACCAGACGTCACAAAGTAACTGGGTGATTATAAAGGTGCTCTACAGGTGTCTCCGATGATGTTTGTTGAGTTGGCATAGATCAAGAATAGGATTTGTCACTCCGATTGTTGGAGAGGTATCTCTGGGCCCTCTCAGTAATGCACATCACTAGAAGTCTTGCAAGCAATGTGACTAATGAGTTAGTCACGGGATGATGCACTACGGAACGAGTAAAGAGACTTGCCGGTAACGAGATTGAGCTGGGTATTGAGATACCGACGATCGAATCTCGGGCAAGTAACATACCGATGACAAAGGGAACAATGTATGTTGTTATGCGGTTTGACCGATAAAGATCTTCGTAGAATATGTAGGAACCAATAAGAGCATCCAGGTTCCACTATTGGTTATTGACCGAAGACATGTCTCGGTCATGTCTACATAGTTCTCGAACCCGTAGGGCCTGAACGCTTAATGTTCGGTGACGATCGGTATTATAAGTTTATGTGTTTTGATGTACCGAAGGTAGTTCGGAGTCCCGGATATGATCACGGACATGACGAGGAGTCTCGAAATGGTCGAGACGTAAATACCGATATATTGGACGACTATGTTCGGACACCGGAAGTGTTTCCGGAGGTTTCGGACATATACGGGAGTACCGGGGGGTTACTGAAACCCCCCGGGGAGTATATTGGGCGTAATGGGCCCTAGTGGGAGAAGAGGAGGGGCGGCCAGGGCAGCCGCGCGCTCCCTCCCCCTCTAGTCCGAATTGGACAAGGAGGGGGGCGCCCCCCTTTCCTTCTCTCCTTCTCTCCCTTCCTTCTCCTCTCCTACTCCTACTTGGATGGACCGGGAGTAGGACTCCTCATGGGGCGCGCCATAGGAGGCCGGCCCCCTCCCCCTCCTCCACTCCTTTATATACGGGGAGGGGGCACCCCTTGGAGACACAACAATTGATCATTGATCTCTTAGCCGTGTGCGGTGCCCCCCTCCACCATAATCCACCTCGGTAATATCGTAGCGGTGCTTAGGCGAAGCCCTGCGTCGGTAGCATCATCATCACCGTCATCACGTCGTCGTGCTGACGAAACTCTCCGACAAAGCTCTACTGGATCGTGAGTTCGCGGGACGTCTCTGAGCTGAACGTGTGCAGAACACGGAGGTGTCGTACGTTCGATACTGAGGATCGGTCGATCGTGAAGACGTACGACTACATCAACCGCGTTGCCATAACGCTTCCACTTTCGGTCTACGAGGGTACGTGGACACACTCTCCCCTCTCGTTGCTATGCATCACCATGATCTTGCATGTGCGTAGGAAATTTTTTGAAATTACTACGTTCCCCAACAGACACGTCGTGGATGAAGGCAGGCGGCGGTGTTGCCAGCATCGGGCATGCGTAGACTGGGACCTGCACGAGCTGTACGCGATGTCGAAGAAGTCGAAGAGGCCAGCAGAGAAGGACTCGGCGACGGTTGCGGCGCCAATCAGCACGGGGCCGATGTCGCCCGCGGTTGTCGGAGTAGACGAAGTGGTCGGGGTAGATGACGGCGACGCTGGCGACGGGCTGGTGCTGGACGAAGACGAAGGGGGTGGACGGGCGACTGCGGCGGCTACAGGGATAGCAGCGGCGGCGACGGCTAGGTTAGGAGCGCGGCGGCGGTGCTCGAAGTAGGCGAAGAACCCTGACAACGTGACGAAGACCGGCGGGGACGGTGGCATTCCCGCGCCAAGGGAGACGGTGCGGCGCATACCACGGGAGGTAGACACGCGGTGACGGTGGAGTGGACCGCGGGCTGCGGCGCTACGGACCGAAGGGGCGATGCAACGGCGGCGGGCAGGTTGGGGCGACGGCACGAAGACCTCGGGGCGGCGGCGGGGACCGCGGGCCGCGGCGCTACGAGCCGAAGGGGCGGTGTAGCGGCGGAGCGTGGGTCGGTGCAATCGCGGGGACGGCGGCTGGGACCGTGTATCGCGGCACTACGGCCCGTAGGGGCGACGTAGCGGCGACGCACGAGTCAATGCAGCCGCGAGGAGAACCACGGGGCGGCGGCGCTGCGGCCCGACGGGGCGACGCAGCGGCAGCCTGTTGCTCGATCGGCGGAGGGGCGCGCTGAACTCGGGGACAATCTTCACGGGACCTGCGGAGGCGCGCGCAACTAACGGGTCAGGTTGGTCACGCGGCGTAGATGAGGCGGATCGCGGCGGCGAGCGGGTGATCAAGTTAGTCGCGCGCGAGGTCGGGGACGCCGCTCGATGGAGGCGTAGTGGCGGCGGAGTCCGGGATGAGGCCGGCGACGACGGACGGCGTGGGACGTCGTGCGAACGAGTGTGTCGGCACCGGCACCCGGGCAGCCAAAGCAGCGCCGGCGCCCAGGCAGCGAGCCCCGAGCGACCAATGGTGCAGCGGCGCACGAGTTGAGGCATCCGACGAGCGTGACGCAGCCGTCCCGACGCAGCCGAAGACGAGGCCGGCGAGGTAGACCGCCGGGCCGCCGTGCAGACGCGGCGGAGGCGGGTGGCGTCGATCGATTGGCAGGCCGGCGCGCGAGCGGCGGCTATGATTGGCCGTCGCGTGGCGCGAGGCCGCCGGGTGAAGGCAATGCAGGTGTCCCGGTCGGAGAGGGCGCAAACGGTCGGCGTAGATTGACGGGCGGGCCAGCGCGTAGACGACGGCAGTGAGGGGCCGCCTGTCGCGCGAGGCCGCGGGGTCGGTGAAGGAGCCGGCCGGTCGCGACAGTGTCAGAGTAGAAGCGCATGGAGGTCGACGGCGGCGGCGGGCGACGCAAACCGGTCAAGTAGATCGGAAAACCAAAAGGAAAAACGCCGATCAAAACGACCGGCGAGAGAGCGAAAAAACCCGGAGCAAGGGTTCGGGAAAAAGACTCTTTAGGGCAGCCAGCCAACACGGCCGGCGTACGAACCCTAGGTACGGGCGGCGCGGCCTCCGGCGGCGGTCATGGCGGCCGACCGCCCCGGAGGCGGCGTGCGGGTGCGGAAGCGGCAGCGGCTAGGTTTTGAATCATGATTAGGCTGCTACCATGTTAGAACGGAAAGAAGTTTGATGGAATTGCTCGTTGTATTGCTTGAGCCTCGTGGGAGCCAAATACTAGTCTATACTCAATAGAGAACAAGTTGAGTCCGTGGCAACCCGGACGCGTCCAGTAGCTGCACACGTCCGGCCTCCCTTTATGGGCGAGTCACCACCGGCTCCCGCCGGCCAGCCCACTCATGCCTGCACACGTAGCGCCCCCGACGATCCTATCCCCTCGCCGCAGACGGCTTATAAATCGCACCTCGTACTGCACCTGCTTCCACAACCACAAGTTGCAGCCAAGTGAGCAAGACAACACACCAGATTTCTGAGACAATCAAGATCAGCACCTGTGCAAGATGGAGTACCAGGGACAGCAGCAGCACGGTCAGGCGACTAACCGCGTCGACGAGTACGGTAACCCGGTGGCCGGACATGGCGTCGGCACCGGCATGGGCGCGCACGGCGGCGTCGGCACCGGCGCGGCCGCTGGTGGGCAGTTCCAGCCCTCGAGGGAGGAGCACAAGGCCGGAGGGATCCTGCAGCGCTCCGGCAGCTCTAGTAGCTCCAGCTCGGTGCGTGTTTACGTACTTCTTTCTACTCCGTAATTAAACTACGTTTCCATAGTTGCATGCGTGAAGATTATGCATGAAGAAGCATTAATGACTGATTTTTTTCCCGTTCGTGGTGATAGTCTGAGGATGATGGCATGGGCGGGAGGAGGAAGAAGGGCATCAAGGATAAGATTAAGGAGAAGCTTCCGGGTAGCCACGGCGACCAGCAGCAGACCGCTGGCACCTACGGGCAGCAAGGTCATACTGGAACGGCCGGCACCGGCGGCAACTACGGCCAGCCCGGACACACCGGAATGGCTGGCACCGACGGCACCGGTGAGAAGAAGGGCATCATGGACAAGATCAAGGAGAAGCTGCCCGGACAGCACTGAGCCCCGCCCGCGGCCGCTACTTGTGAAAGTCTGGCCACCTCTGCAGAATAATAAGATGGAGATACAATAAAACTTCCCGAAATAAAGTGAGTTTTAGCTCACTTATAATGTCTGAGTTCCGAGTTTTGTGGACTTAAATATAGGGGTTTCTTGTATGTACCGGGAAGTTTCCTACTCTGTACTTTTGACGTGTGAATTTTCTTTTGGTTGAACTGTGTATGTATTGTATGCATATCATGGTATAATACAATATATTTTGCTCGTTTACTTTAGCCATCGCCATTGCATGATTCTAAGTTTTGCCCATGTGGCATATTGTAGTGCATTTGAAATGTTTTAAGAGAGTTTGAAACATTCTAGGTAATGTTTTGAAAATTTGAAAAACAACGCTTTCACGTATATCTCTACTCCTAACGGAGCAGTTGGTAGCCTGGTATGCCGGTTTAATTTTCATCTGGTTTATTTCCTCCCACCACCTCCTCCCATGAACCCACTTGGCTTTTCTCCCCGTAAACCAACCTCCCCACAATTAAACTCCACCATCCGCGCCACCAGCTCGCACGATCTGGATCCAGAGAGGGGTACCCGTCCCGTTCCTCGTGCTGGTCGTCGAAGAGAGAGAGAGAGAGAGAGAGCGGACAGGAGCGCAGCGCCGATGCCGTCCGTGGAGGATATTGGTAGGAGCGAGGGAGGGAGGGCACCTCCTGCTCGTCTCCCACTCCTCCTGCGCGACCTCGACTCGCGGGTCACCCCCGCCACCGACCACCTCGTCAAGATCGATCACGCAACGGCCACCGACGTACGCTCACAGGACGGCCATGAGATCGATCTGCCGGCCCAGGCCCCGCCGCCAACGGCCAGATCCCTCAGGCTGCCGGCATCGACATGGACCATGCCCAATCCAACCTAGACCATGCATGCACCATCACGAACCTGGCCGTGAAGCACGTGGACCTGGTCGTCGATGCCATCTTAGCTTCCTTGAGCCAGAGGAGGTTTGGAGGTCGCGAGCATCTCCTTCTTCGCCGACAGTGTCACGTACACGTCCTCCTAGGTGAGCACGCACATTTCCGGTTCATTAATATCTTCTCCTTTTTGCATTTTTAAGGTTCTAAGAACTCCGATATCACTGGATACTCTTCGGCGCTTTTCATTTATTCTGAAAAACCTATAGATAAAGGTGCACCTATTTTACCGGAGGCATACCTGATATTTCCGGTAAGAGTTAAGGCAGCTGGAAAAATGCAAAAGATTTCAGGCTACCTACATTTTGATATCATTTTCTTAATCAGGTACATGAAGTTCAATCAATCCCAATGAAAGGACATACTCTGACAAAATGATTCAGAGTGGCATATCTATAGTAGATGTTATGAATTCTAGAGTAGGTCTGTCACACAATGAAATTGTTGCTCAGATTTGCCGTCAGCCCCACCTGGTAAAGCGTAAAGAGAAAATTGGTAATATCTTTCTTTTTTTGGAACAAAGACGCATGAAGCGTCCGGCTTTAAATTAATAAAGCCATAAGACAGCATCCACATAAGGTTTAAGCTTACAAACCAAACCGACAACAGTTCAGCGGGCTCGACGTCCTGGCAAAGATAAAGCCAGCAGTTCAAACAAGCAAAGATAGCTCATAGCAAGGTTCGCGACACAACTAAACTAAACGCAAAAGGCTCAAGCGTGCTGTTCTTAAAGTCTTGCTCTCGTCATGCACAGCTTGATCTTCTCCATAGTCTCGATCATGCGGTCCTCGTCACGCTGCTTCCCCAATGGCGCCCAAGCCTGTAGGAAAAGATGACATTTGAAAATAATCTCAGCGGGGTGAGCAGGAAACTTGTGCTCGATAGTAATTTTGTTCCTCACGGTCCAAATGGACCAAAGCATCGCCCCTACGCAGCGCCAAACCACCCACGCATTCGCACCCATCTGTGCGGATAACAAGTTAAGCACATCGGCGCTAGTTTGCGGGTTCCAATTCTGATTAAAAGTATCTCTGACCGCACTCCACGCAAATCTAGCGAGACAACATCTGAAGAATACGTGGTTAGCGTCTTCCCCAAGACCACAGATGGCGCATGTCCCATTCGCCGACCCATTGCGCTTGGCCACATTATCCGAGGTTGGAAGGCGATTGCGGAACATTTGCCACATAAAGATCTTAATCTTAAGGGGAATGCCAGCCTTCCACAGCCCCCTAGCCATATCAAGCTCATTCCCCTCCGTAAGCTTCTCGTATAAGGATTTGACCGAGAATTTCCGTGAAGTAGTTAGCCTCCATGAGATCTCGTCATTATCCTGACCGAGCCTCTTCCCCTCGAGCTCAGCCACAAGTGCATTCCAATCCTCGACCTCTCCTGCCTCCAGAGGCCTGAAGAAGGAGATCGCCGGAGGGTGCACTCTAAGGGCGTCAGCTACCAAAATGTGCGTGTCCGTGGCGAGCTGATACAACTCTGGGTGTGATTGCCACAACGGAGTTTGGCCCCTCCAACAGTCCAGCCAGAAACGCGTGTACGTTCCGCTGTTGACTGAAAAATGGGCGCCAACCGCAAATGCTGGTCTCACCGCTTGGATGCCATTCCAAAACAACGATCCCTTGGGCTTGGCTTTAAACAAATTGTCGTCCGGGAAATATTTTGCCCGAAGGATGTCCGCCCAGAGACCCTTCTCATTTTGAGCGAGTCGCCACCACCATTTGGTGAGCAGGGCAACGTTCATAAGTTTCGAGTTCGTGATCCCCAAACCACCGAACTTCTTCGGTCTACACACCGCAGCCCACTTTACCAAGTGATATTTGTGTTTCATCCCAGTTCCTTCCCAAGAAAACCAGGCGCGCGGTGTGTCAAGCTTGGCGTGCACTCCATCGGCAAGGAGGAACATGCCCATTGTAAAGAGAGGAAGGGAGGATAAGCTAGAATTGGTCAAAATTAACCTAGCGGCTGAAGACATAAACCTCCCTCTCCACGGACTAACCCAATTCACCACTTTGCCATAAAGGGGCGCCCATTCGACTATGGTCAGGTTCTTGTGCGTAATCGGTAGCCCTAGATATTTGATCAGAAACTTCCCAAGCTTACAGTTGAGCAAGTTTGCAACCCGCCTACTTTCACGATCAACCATCCCTATGGTGATCACTTCACTTTTGAGAAAATTGATCTTTAGCCTGGACAATATCTCAAAAGTTAGCAGCAATAACTTAATCGATGCAATGCTATGATCGTCCGGCTCGAATAATAACATCGTGTCATATGCGTACTGTAGGTGAGTCACACCGCCGGGGATGAGGTCAGAGATTAACCCTTTAATGTGACCCGCAGCCCTGGCCTTTTTAACCATAGCCACTAGAGCATCCGCAACAAAATTAAAGATCAAAGGCGAGCTCGGGTCTCCCTGCCTTAGGCCACGCTTGTTGCGAAAGAAATTGCCCATTTCACCGTTGATGGTCACCGCCGTGTGCCCACTACTCACGAGGTGCATGATACGATGAACAAAGCCCCCATCAAAGCCCTTTTTGATGAGGACCTCACGCACGAACTCCCAGTTCACGCGGTCGTAGGCCTTCTCCAAATCTAACTTGAGAAGAATGCCTCTCGACTTGGTATGTTTAAGCTCATGAACGATTTCAAGAAGCGCTAGAGGGCCTTCTAGAATGTTACGATGCTTCAAAAACCCGGTCTGACTAGGGCTAATCACCCGTTGTGCGACGGGCGCCAAGCGGGAAGCGTAGGCTTTCGCGCAAATCTTGAAAGGGACATTGATCAGGGTGATCGGCCTAAAGAGTTTTATGTCGTCAGCCCCTTTCACTTTGGGTATCAAGCTGATCGCCCCATAGTTTAATCTAGCCAGGTCCACTGTGCCTAACGCAAAACCATTCACTATGGCATAGAAAAGGTGCTTAAGGTTAGGCCAATTTTTTTTTTGAAAAACTCGACCGGCCACCCATCCGGCCCAGGCGCCGTGTCCGATTTCATATCGAGCACAGCTCTATCGATCTCCTCCAGAAGGAAAGATAGAACGAGCCAATCGCTCTCCTCCTGTGAGACCCTTCCGGATGGGTCCCAAATGTCATTGCGGAGGCAAAGAGTTTTATCCTCGGCCGTCCCCAAGAGGCCGATGAAAAACTCATAAATGTGGGCCACAATGAGGTCGTTGGTAAGAAGGAGACCATGTTCTGATTGTAACCGAAGAATAGTGCTTTTACCTTCCTACCATTGGCGTACGCATGGAAATATCCGGTGTTAGCCTCGCCTTTGGTGACCCACTTGATACTACCCCTACGACGCCAGTATTCCTCTTCAGCCCCGAGGATAGCTAAGACTTTGCGTTCGAGATCGTACCGAAAGGCCCATTCTCCCTCCGAGAAGGGACATTGATCGGCCTCCAAGTCAAGCGCGGCTATTGTCTCAACAATTCTAGCCCGCTCCCTCCTGGATTCACTGCCATGGTTAGCCCCCCACCCACGCAAGAACACCCTGAGTTTGCTAGCTGCTGCGGTCCAGCACTCTGCCGGTCTGCGTTGCTGCCCTAGTTGAGCGCAGATCAAAGCCCACCGATCCGCGACCATCTGAACAAACCCCTCGGACTCGAACCATGCCGTTTCGAAGTAGAAACGAGAGCTACGTCTAATATATTCCTTCCCAGAGGAAAATATCAACGGAACATGGTCCGAGCCTATTCTAGTTTCGGCAACAAGTGTGCATAAGGGAAAAAGGACCTCCCATCCGGGAGTAAAAAACACTCTATCTAACACACTCCGCACCGGCTGCAGTTGCTTGTGAGTCCATGTAAATCTAGCTCCGGTCCGAGCCGCCTCACGCAATGCCGTTGCCGCAATGGCCCCATTGAACATGGACACCCGAGTCCAGTCAATGTTGGCATTGTTTTTGTCCGTCCCCGAACGAATTAAGTTGAAATCACCACCCACCACTAGTGGTAAGTTGATAGCTCGTTTGGCCCCTACCAAATTGGCTAACTCAAGTAAGAAGTCCGCTAGACGCGTGTGATCTGCAGGTCCGTAAACGCACGCAACCACCCACGAGAGACCTGAGACACGGTGTCGAATGGTCGCCGCAAGAAAAAATACACCATCGTCCCATTGCAATACATCACAGATATCATTGTTACAACCCATTAAAATTCCACCCGAGTGGCCCGCCGAGGGCACCCAGTGCCAAGAGAAACGCTGCAAAGGGTCAAAAGCAAGGAGATCGCGGAACGAGAAGTCGGATTTGATCGTTTCCTGTAGCGCTACCACGTCAATCCTTTCCTTGGCTATATACTCCTTGAGTTGAGTACGCCTCCCACCGTGGCCACAACCATGAATGTTCCAAAATAGGTATCGCATCTAAATGATTCGATTTCTAAGGCACACCCCCCTAGATGTCACCGCTTTTGCCACACGCTTCCGCGCCGGAATCCGGCTGGAAGAAGGTAGATCAGAGGCATCCGTCGCCTGTATCCCCTCATCGGGCCCTGCCTTGCTACCAGCCTCTACTGGAACGATGGCCATTTGGTTCATTCGGCACAGCGCGCGACCGCAGCCGCAAGCATGGCCTGCGCTTCCTCCCTTGCGCACACCAGCGAAATGATCTCACCATACGGAGCACTAATCGGCACGCCACTATCGTCTAAGATGCGAGCCAGATGTTCGTCCGAAAATGTGTTCAAAATACGATAAAAAGGCAAGGGGTTACCTGACGCCTCCAGATTCTTGTCGGCGAGCCGCAGCTTGGCGCTCTCCAGCGAAGTCAGCTCCCCAAGCTCGGCCTTGGCACGGACGCTGGGAGCCCGCTGCACCATCGGAGTAGCCTTGGAGCGACTGGCCTTGCTGCCCACTTCTGCCGTACCCAGAGCCGCCCCCAACTCTCCACCAAGCATCGCCGCCACCCCCGTCTCCGATGGCACCTGCTTGTTGGCCGGCTTTCTGCCAGCCATCTTCTTAGCCTGACGACCCGCACTGTTGGAACCTCGCTTGATGGCAGGAGTCAGATCGTAGTCAACTACGCACCCAGCATCCGTCCCCGTTGCCACTGTAAGAGGTGGCGTCAGGGCCGCAACTGAAGTGGCCCCAACCACCTCATGAGATTCAGGCTGCACCAAAAGCAGGGCCGAGATGTTAGATCCATACTCATCAAAAGTCAGCGCCAGGGATCGGGCCAGCGGTGGAAGACTCACCGCCGTGTCCTGGGTCGCCACCCCCATGGCACCCGCGTCATTGGAGAGAGCACCCAGCTTGTCCCAAGTCTCCGTGTTGATTTCCGTGTCTATTGAGGTGTCTTGTTGACTGTCTTCAAATTCTTCACCCTTGTCCTGCATCTTGGTGTCGCCGTCAGCAGCCTTGGAAGGAGCCCGCACCTCTCCCTGAGGTGCTGATCCATGTCCCGCACCGTTGGGCCGAGCACTACCCGAAGGACGGGCAACACCATTGGCACCAGGGTCATTGGGCGGGGGGTTGGAAGGACCAGAGACGGGCGTCACACGATCTCCGCCACGCTTGGGTAACACTTCACGTTCCACCTTAATCTGACAACCTTCATGATTGAACCAAACTTCCACAAAACCATTAAGTTTCTCCGGAGCTTTACACCCTATCTTCATCCTCACCGGCCCCAACCTGATGAGGGACAATTCATCCACCACGATCGGGTGACCGAGCATCTGGAACCCTTCCTTGATGCGGTCCTCACGCCTGTGCTTCTTCGGGATGCCATGGAGCCGAACCCAAGTCTTGGGCATGGCCATCGGCTAAACCTCCTCGTGCAGCATATCCCGGACCGAGGCCGTGATGTCATTGATAGATAGAAACAGTTTCCCACTTGTCTTCGCCATGTGAAGAAGATCTGCAGATGGGAAAACCACCAAGAAGTCGTTGTCACCTACCTGAGTCACTTGCCAGTCCCAAGATCCAGTCACCATGTGTTGAAGTTCTTGTTTGAGGATGCGCAAGTTGAGCCGCCCAGGCTCTGCAGAAAGAATGGCCGCGTTCTCGATCCGTGCATCCACTAGCAGCTCGGCCTCGGCGTCCTCATCAAATTCAAGGCAGAAAAAACCCTCGCCGGAGATGAAGTTCACGCCCCCGCGTCGGACAGTGAGCAGATGCGTGGCCCTCCTCCTTACATAGCACGCATAGAGGTTGGAACTTGCACTTGGATTGGTAATGCCCGAGGCGGCCGCACTTGAAGCAGTCAACATGGGGCACCTCTTCCACCGGGATGGGCCCCTCAGCCGTGCCCTTGGAGAGAGAGGAGAGCGCCACCGCTAGTGGATCTGCGGACGCCCGAGGTTTCTTGGCCATCGGGTCACCATGGCCCCCACCACAGTTCGCATGCGCCTCCGGCTTCCTCTCGAGCTCGCGCCGCCTCTGGTTCACCTTCTTCTTTCTTTCTTTCTTTCTTGTTGCTGGATCCACCATGGGGGAGGAGGACCCCAATCCCCCTCGCGCCCGCCCTGGTCACGAGAACTGCCGCGCTCGGCTCTGGCCTCGCGACCATCGGAGTGCTCCCGCATCGAGCGCTTCGCCTTGTCAGGCAGCTCGCGCTCCCTGCGCCGTTCCGCCTCCGGATCTGAGACCTCCATGGGGCGCTCGTCAGCCCGCCGGTCTCCCATCACCGTCGCCGTGAAGGATTTGGGAAGGGGGGAGGAGGAGGAGAGATCTTGAGAGTGCGGGCGGAGAAAGCAAGGCGCCGCACCTCGCGAGAAGTGGCTGGAAACCCTAAGTGAGGGTCCAGGCAGCCTCGCCTCATCCATTTATAGCCGGTGACCGGCCGCGCGGCAGGCCGTGCTTCCACGGGCCGTGGAGGCCCATGTGGCCACGCTCCCAGATCTGTCCCCAGCCCCAGATCAACAGGTGGGCTCGACCCGCGACCAGAGTTGCCAACCGGCCCCGGCCCAACAACCTCTTTCGGCCCAACCGGTCCAACCCATCTTGCAGGTATATATAAAGGTTTTGTGAACTAACAGAGACAGCCAGTGGTGGAAGATGTTGGTTTTAAAGGCTAGCAGGGGCAGTGGAGTAATGTGGTTTTAAAGGCTTTCTTTCGATTTAGGTGGGAATCGGTTCAGTGAAAAAATCTTCCTTTTGGTGACTGCAGACAAGGAGGTATGTTTTTGGTGACATGTATGTTTTTTACACTCAAGCTTTTGGTGACTGCAGACAAATCTTCCTTTCAGTGAACGAATCTTCCTTTTCGTGACTGAAGAAACAATATGCAGACATGTATGTTTTTTTACACTGGGCCTCCTATTTTGTGTTTGACTAAATTTGCAAAACATCGTCATTCAATTTATACTTTCTTTTTCTTGGTGATTTCCTTGCTCAGTTAAACTGATTGCGCATACCAGAACCATTTTGAGTATTTTTAGCTCATACCGAGTCCGTGTGTGAAGAGTGCAATGACTTCTTAACACTCTGTCGGGTGTCCTAATAGTCGTTTCATACATGAACAAACTGCAAAAGATATGGACTGATCTCTGTCTTTAGGGGGAGAGACAAGTACATGAAGTCAACTAGGCCAGAGTGCCCTAAGTTTGCTACTCGATAAGCCAGCTTCAAAAGAAGAGCAACATGAAGCCGTACCAGCTGTAAATGGATGTGGCAGTTGCAAAAATATTAGTGATTGACGCTTGCAACAACAAATACTTTAGCAAAATAATTTATTGTTACAGATGTTCTATATAGATATTGTCATTTTTCAATTTTTATTGTGTATGAGAATCATCCATGGGAGGTTTCTTATTCATCTAAGTGTGTTTATTCCTTATGTTATAACTCTTCTACATCTGCAAACTACAGGTTTTGAATAGGAATTTTCATATAGAACGCCCTAGGCTCATAGCTGTATTAACTATTAATATTCTTGTGAAATACGTTCTGATCTTAGCATGAACTAGCTTGCTATGCTAGCTCCAGCACAACTTGCTTATTTCACTGAAGTAATTTAAAATAATTAGCATAATGCTTTATTCCTCGTTATTTGTTGCAAATTCAAGTTCCTACAGTTGAGTATCGGTTATCTGTAGTGTTATAAGGTTTTCAGTATAAGTTTCCATCAGCAACTCATTGCTTGATGTTGATTTGGACGAGAGGACTGAGGTCGCAAGCAACCAGTTGCAGGTATTTCCCGCACCTGACCAGTCAATTTTATTCCCTTCGATCATACCCAAAATGATAATAACCAAATTAAGATCGATGGTTTTCTTCTACTCTGCTACATGAATGGATATGCATGTGGGTGCAATTCATAGAGAGATGATCGAAAGCTAACATCACATGCACGTGCTTGTGTGGAGTATGCGCATAATAGGTCAAGTCTCTCAATATGTAGAGGCAGAAGTTCCTACCGGGTATTCTCCTAGCAGTCATTGCAATTGCGATCTGCATTACGTGCTTTGGGCTCTGGTCAAGCTGTAGCGCTGGGGAGTGTGCATATAAAAAAGTTCAGTGTGTTCATGTATAGTCTGAAAACTAGAATTGTTCCATGGATAATTACTAGGAGTACTATTTTAAAATCAAAAAATTTAATCTTGCATAATAAGATAACTATAATGGACGTTATAAATATATTTTAAGTTACTTTTGTTTTCAAATGTCAACTAGGAACTACATACAGGGGTCTCCACGGTGAAAGCTATAAAGATATTTGCTTCCTGCATGAATAATATAACTCCAGAATCTATTGTAACTTGCCATTTTCAACAACTTACAAGGTAATCTTAGGCCCTGTTTGTTTGGGCTTATGCTTCTGCTTTTGCAGCATTTCCACTTTGTCCTAAAAGCCAAAGAAGCTCCTAAATGAGGGCTTTTGGCTTATGAATCAATATTGTTATATGATGGTATAAGACAAAAGCTTCTATTCATGAGCTTTTTTGGCTTTTAGGCCAAAGTGAAAAAGCTGCAAAAGCTGAAGCATAAGCCCAAACAAACAGGGCCTTAAGCTATCATCGATAGACACCACTATTTTTCGTTCACTTACGGTTTTTTTACTTGAGTTTTGTCATCTCATGTAATGATAGATATAGAGGGTTCCCGATAGGAAAAGAAGGTAGTGACAGTGGGTAGACGAAATAGTGGCACAGAAATGCCAATTATCATTGTTTTCTTTCAGTGGGATTGGTTTTTATAGCTGATGATTCCAGCGAGGGAACCAATACAAGTAACTCATGTAGGTGCAACATTAGGTAGTCCTTACGGCAGAAGCATGGCGGCGGCAGGATATCCAATGGTCCAAGGTCACGGTGAGAAGGATGAGATGACTATCTTCACTAGGACAATTGAGCCGCACCAATTTCAACGGAATTATTTCCCTATGTGCTTATGTTGGACAAAAACAATTCATATGATCCATTAGACTGTAGGCTGGTGCCCATGACAGATGTCAAATATGAGGCATTGTCAAAACGTGAAATAGTGTATTGCACATGTACTTATGTGTACTTTCCCCTAAAATCATTTTGTGTGTATAGACAAGTTGGTCGCACAAGGCGGGAGAGGTAGAAAGAGATGAAGCGAGGGATGAAGAAGAAGAGTGTGTTGTAAAAAGTTGGCAAGGGGGGAGGGGGAGAGAAGAAGAGTGTTGTTCAAAAGTCGTCAAGGGAGGGAGGAAATTTTTGTTCATATCATGCTTTCGATGAACATTTCTATTCATAACTTCCTTTTTTTGTGGCAACACATGTGCGTAGCGACGCCGTGGTAGGATGAAAGGTGGGTCCAGTATAGAACCAGGAGGTGCTAGCACTAAGATAGGAAGGTGGTTCCCGCCCTTGTCCATTGTTGTCTGCCACGATGGTGTCTATTACTATCTCACTTAGAACACGTGTGAGTGGATTTTTTGATAAAAGTGAGGGTTGAGAGTGAGCGGGATGGAGATTGGGTTGGTATGTTCAATTATGGTTGTTTGAGCAAAATAATTTCCCATTTTATGTGTCAAATTGCATTTCATTAGAGATTACTTGGCAACAGATTTCATGAGCGAGGGGTTCATATTTTTTTCATCAAGTTGTACAATTTTTTGGTTAGGATAGAAGGGTAAGTGCATTGGTTGATTTCTTCAAATTTTAGTAATGGACACAATGACACCAGGGGAGAGGCATAAAGAAAATAAGTTTAAAATAAAAAACAAGCAAGTTTTCCTTTGCCATCAACCTACCAATAATGATGTTAGTAACATGACATTGGGGGATATATGTTTAATCACATTAATTTTACTAAAGATATATGCATAGTTCCCAGTAGGTTTTGTGTACTAAGTTCAATAAATGTAATAAATGCATCAACCTAGACATTGTACTTGGCTAGAAAGTAAGAAGAAGCATGTCGTCAAGAAGAAATAATCCATATGACCTGTTTACCGTTACACTTCCAATGTTTTTCACGCATTTGTAAAGCTATTAGACCTCTATTAGAAGATTTTTTTTCTGTCCCTTGTGCATATATGTAAGCTCAGAAGACCGGCAAAGGCGGACGTGAAGCTGAAGCCTATGGAGTCTCTCCTGGAAAGCAAAGTATCAGAACATCCCTTCTTTTCATGTTTCCAAGCTCACGGGGCATATGGTTGTATTGTCTTGCTTTCTTCCCATTCATTATTTACATCTGTAATGTAGCCCGTTCTTTTTCTCAGAAGGTATTCTTACTTTACAAATGAAGAGTATAGCAACCTTTCTAAGATATTGGTTATTTTTATGCGACACCTCTTGCAATCTTGCTTTTCTTTGTCAATTTTTTGCTAGTAGGTAATGTTGCAACCCTCTTTTTTTGCAGCCTTGTGATTTCCAGATGTGATGTGAACATGTTGCTACTTCACAAAATTGCAAAAGAATGAATTATATTACTGATATTTATTTGTTACCATCGGTTGTGTTCCTTGTTGATTGAATGTCCTTTTGCATGCTAGCTTGTTGATTTTTTAGGGCGCATAAGAAAATTGTCACATGACAATAGATATTGGACCATCTTACAAAGTCTAAAGAAGCATCTGTTCTGGAAACTCGTACCAGCACTGTAGCCCGTAGCAACGCACGGGCATTTAACTAGTTTATATTAAAAATGGGTTAAAAAACTACTTCTCATCGTTTTTATTAAAAAACTGTCATAGTTAAACAACCACTTTCCCGTCAATTCCAGTGAAGAAACAGTGATAATTTTACACGACGAGAAAACAAAGAAAAAATATGAGCCAAACAAACTAGTCCCTTTTATAAGGCCAGAATTTTTCCTAACTTGTCAAGTTGACCTGTGAAATACGAGTTATTTGTCAAAAAGGTATGTCATTGAATTGGTACACAAAATTAATGTTTACTTGCATATTTTTGTAACATACAACTCGGATTACAGGTGAGCAATGATATCAAAATCGAAGAACAACTAGAACTAAAAGGCAGAACAGATGGTTATTAATATCAAAGATCTCTTGGACGTCACTTCAATTACCATAGTCAACATTCGTGCTTCACCTTCAACTTTTCTTTGGCTTGGCTCTTTCTACAACATTACCAAAATATAGATTTGGTTCCAAAGAATTAAAATAACCGACTTAGGTCACCTGAAATGTTTTGTTCAAAACATGTTTCATTGCAAGTTAAAAAATTGTACAGTAAACCTAGTTAGACCAAAGGCAGTGACAATCACTTGACATACAACCATGGCTAAGGAACAACCAAACAACAAATGACCCACTATTTCTTTTCCCGTACAAAAATGGCATTGCCTAGTCCATCCTTGGTTGACCATGTTATCCCTGCTTCAAATGATATTTTTTGGGCATCGGTCAAAAGAAAATTTTGATCTTCAAATAACAAATGTTTTTGTAGTGTACAACCTAATCTAATATCAGTTGTAAGCATGGTTGTAAGTATACATAAGTCCCTAACTGAAAATTGTTTCTTCATGTTTATCCAATGCATCTAATGAGGTTCTGCTATATTTGACAACAAGGTCGTTCCGAACCTGATATATCTCCAACCTTCGTTTTTCTCTTTCCGTACTGTTCCTATTTTGGCGGAAGATATGACATATGTTTTGCTAATGGACTTCCATTATGCCAACAGTCTTCCTAGAACAGAGTGTTAGCTCCATTTTCAACTACTCTCTCAATATATCTCTGAAAAATGTGGTTCACATTCATCAAACCCTAACAAAAGTGTGACCCTCTAGACTTTTTTTATTTGATATAACTTGTTTTTAAAGATATTTCTTAGGTAGTAGAGTTGGGAAAATATCTGGTGCACCGGAGCTTGTTGTGCTACCGGTGCACTGAACTCATATTGCGCTTTTAAAATGTTTAAAAAATTCTGAAAAAAAACTAGCGCATTCACACGACATCAATGTAGGTTTTCACAAAATTTCAAGTCAAAATTTGAAACAAAACTAAAAAAGGACAACAAATTCAACATTGAATAGTAAATAACTTGGGCTTTAGATTTGGCCCATTATCACACTGATGTCAAATTGGTTATTTTGTATCTTAAAAAATGTTTCAAATTTTGATACGAAATTTTATGATATCATATATTGATGTTGTGTTAATGTGCTAGATTTTTTTGTAGATTTTTAAAGATGTTTTATGGCATCCGATGCACCGGTAGCATCATAAGTGCGAGTGCATAGAATACATTTCCAGTAGAGTTTGCCAAACTTGAGTTTGCCTAGTGACTTACACAAAAAGCTTTGATTCATGGTTGCCAGGTTCATAATGCCCAAACAATCACACAACGTTGAGGCAAAACAAGCAGCAGGTCAATTAACTGAGTGTTTTTTTTGTTACATTCAAACCAAAGCGAGAATGATCTGTCGTGATCCATTATTTTTATAACCCCTTTTGTAGCTTCTTGGAAAGACAACACACACAAAGGTTTGCTAATCATAAAAGCGCTTATAAGAAAAACTCTACCCACATAGAAGGGATATTTCCTTTTCACTCGATGGCGGAACCACCTCCACGACGACCCTGAGCAGTGAGGCGATTAACTCTATAAGTATTTTGTAACTTACATTCAGGAGATAAATAGGTCAAAACTTTTGAATAAATGTGGCATCCTGAACTATTGCAGTCACACGGGTTCAATCTCTCAATGTTCAATCACACGTGTGTAAAGTATCCAAAAAATACTTTCAAATCCCTTTTGATTTCCTGTCAGAATCTGCCGGGGATATACCCCGCGGTATGACCCGGCCGGAGTTATGACCCAGCTGGGACTTGATATTTCATTGGTAAGCCGACAGACAGTGGTAAGCCGGCAGACAGTTGTAAGCCGGCAGATTATAAGCCAGATTGTAAGCCGGCAGATTAAAAGCCAGATTGTAAGCCGGCAGATTGTAAGTCAGATTGTAAGCTAGGTTGTAAGCCAGATTGTAAGCCAGGTTGAAGCCGGCAGTTAAGAAGCCCAAGACGTTAAGAGGCCCGTGAAGAGAAGTTAAAATAGTTTAAGTCTTAATCCGAGTTGGACTCTACATGTAACCTGCCTCTTCAACTTATATAAGGAGGGGCAGGGCACCCCAAGAAGGGGAGGTGGAATAATGGTCAAGGCTAGACACAACTAGGAGAACCGGAGATACGGCGACTCCCTCATGAGCATAATGAGACCTAGCCACAAACAGCATGTAGGGTTGTTACCGGATGATGTTTCCCAGGGCCCGAAGCTGTCTAAACCCTTGTCTTGTGTGTTCGTCCGCTTCGCGTATCTCGATTCCGATCAACCCCTCTCAAGCTACCACATAGATGCGTTGGCCTCACGACTAAGTCCTCACGCTAAGGACATCTACCGTGACAATTCCACGACAGTTGGCGCCTACCGTGGGGCTCGCACACGGTGGTGTGGTGTTCTTGGAGGGATCTTAACTAGGGTTTCGAGAAGTTCGCAAATTTCTGGATAAAGGAAAGTCGGGTTTTGAAGGATCTACGTCAGCTATGATCAAAATCAGAATTTTTTTATTGGAGTTCATCTGGTCGGTTGGCAAGTTTATCAGAAAAGATCCCGAAGGTTTCGTTTGGTTCAGTATTAGTACACAGAGATCCGATGGGTGCAAACCATCAACATACACAAGGCCAAGTTATTCCAAGCCGCCACAGTAGGTTGTTTCCACGGTTGGTTTCTACCATGAATCGTTTCCACCGTGAACCGCCGGAGCCACGCCGGCTCTCCATAAGAATTGTCAAAGCCGCCGAAACAGAAAAAGGGAAGAGAAGAAAAGAAAACTACGACCCGGACGAGGAGTCAAACCCACCAGGGTTGACCCGCCTCGCCAAATCCGAGTGAAAACCGCGAATTCGTTGAGCTGCTCCTACTGACTCGTCATCTGCCGGTGTCCGAAGCCTGCGAGTCGCCATTGCCTTTGTCGGCCTTCATACCAAGCTGGCTCCTATGTGGCCTTCCTGAGCCGGCTGACCTCACCTAATTGACCCGTCGGCCGAAGAACCACCCGAACTATTGAGTCGCCATCGAGACCGCTCCGTTTTCGCCGACCCATTCGGCTCCGAGCTACTTCGACCTCGAGTCACGGGTCACCGATGAACCGCCGTCTGCCTAAATCACCGTTGCGGGCTCATTCTCCGCCCCTGCCGTAGGCCGCCCTGCTGCGCAAGCCGCCGTGTTGAGCCGCCGGACGCCGAGCACCTGAGCCGCCATCGGTCTCGTCTGTCGCCTCCAACCCGCCCTTGCGGGCCAGCCTTGATTCCATTGAGAGCCGCCAGTAGCCACTGCCAGTCGCCGGCACCCAGTTCTACCACCGCGGACAAATCCTCACCGAGCTAGCTGCAACACTGAGCCGCCTGCTGTTTTGCCGCTGCTTCCAGCCGGCCGGGGTCCCTTCATCAAGTGGTGTTTTCCCGGTTTTTGTTCTCACTGATCCACCTGCCCCAGTTATCGCCAAGCCCGCGCGCTTCGTCTCCGGGTTGCGCTGGCCTTGTTCCACGCTCACCGCACTACCTCACGCCTCGACCGGCCTGGCCTTCATCTCTGAGCCACCGTGGTTTGCCTCCGCCTTGCTTTCAGCAAGCAGCCGACGTCGAGCTGCCCTCCTCTATGGCGGAACAACGTTGAGCCGCCGCGGTCTGCCCTCGTCTCTACTGAGGCATCCGAAGCCGGGTTTTTTCTTTGATTCCTCCGTCGTCCCGGCCTATGAGCCGCCAATTCACTGAGCCTCCACCGCCTTGACCACGACCGTGGCTGCGCCCAAGCCGCCGTTGCTAAACCGTCCCGCGAACCCGCCATTCACAGTTGTTGCCTCGGAGTCGCCTCCATTGTTCTCTACCTCGAGCCGCTGGCGCGGTTTCGTTTTCCTTGAAGTGGATATGATTCACCGTGAGCCGCCGTGCAGTCATATCAACCCCGCCGTGAGCCACCCCCGCGCGAACTCATCTCCACCTACCTCAACTCGCCCTGAGTCGCCACTTCCGTCGCCATGAATCGCCAAGCTCACCCCGCGCGTGGCCCGGCCGCCCGCCGGTTCGCCTGTTCTGAGCTGCCGGCCGCTTCCGAGTCGGATCTGGCCTGAGCCGCCGGCCGCCTCACCTCCGATCACGAGTGAGCCGCCCCGGCCTTCGTCACTTTGGTCTCGTCTTTCTCGGCCGCCACACCAAAGGTTGAGAGCCTCCATCGCACAGACTTGCCCTGAGCTCCGCCTCTGACCCGCCGCGAGCGACCTTGCCTTCTCCGCCGTGGATTGGCCTTGAGTCGCCCCTGCCTCCCTTTGTTTCATACTCTGAGCCGCCCTGGCCTCTGACTACGCCGCTGCGTGCTCTCCTTAAAGGGGAATTGGGGAAGCAATTAGAAGATTGAAAAAAAAATCCAATGGTCAACATGACCCGGAGGGTCCCTTTTTGAGCCGCCCCGTGCCGCGCTTTAAGCCGCCACCTCCACCGCAGCCATGAGAGAGTGGCTAAATCATAGCTGAAGTTACTGGAGGTGATCTATGAACGCTATATACGACTCATTTTTCGTCCAGACAAATCAGTTGAAAGCTGTCCAACCAATTTTTATTGATACATTTTTATTTTCTTCAAGAACAATTACTCTCGTTTGTACAATTTCTTATGCAGAACAATTCACCATTACAAAGGAGACCATCAAGCTATGGCCCTTACTTACACCGGATGGGTCAATGGACAGGGCCAATTATAAACCGCCGAGATTCAGCATATTCCAGCAATCCACTGGTCATATCATGGTCAAGCATGGAGAGTCTCAAGCCAACTCCTCGAGTAATCTTAAGACTCGGGGGCTACAATGACATGACTCGGCAGAATTGGCCGGTATCAGTGTTTTCAAGAACCCCACGACGTTGAAGGGGAAGATAACCCGGTCCCGGAGGCTGCTGCCATATTGATGAAAATTTAAAGGCCGTCAGAAAATTTCCAGCTCAAAATGAAGATTCAGGTTTAAAATCCAGCTCAAGAGACATCTCTCTCCCATAAAGCTTTGAAGCTCTCAGTATCCGGGTTTACATCCGGTTCAAAAAGAATCCATCTCTCGCAAGTTCGAGTTCTCAGGAAAAACTAAAAGGTTGCCAAAGAGAATTTGCTGTCATGATGCGCGGTTCAAACGTGGGTATCCTGCCTTATTGGCTTATCTTATTGGTCACTTGGGGGCTTCCTGTTCAAACATAGGTGCATTCACCAAAGAGAACATAGCGTTACTACCCTCTTGACTGAATATGTCACTTGGGGGCTTCCTGTTCAAACATAGGTGTATCCACCAAAGAGAACATAGCATTACTACCCTCTTAACAGGGTTATCTTGTTCAAACATAGGTGTATTCACCAAAGAGTACGTAACCCTTTCGGGTCATCCTGCCTATAGGTCAGCTGCTTCTCCATCAGGTAATCCTGATGGACCCACCAAACTCTTAACAGTCAATCTTTTAAACAAGACCCTGAACTCGTTAAGGTTGAAACGCTGGATTGTCATGTGAGGGCACGACTTACAGATAGCGAGGATGAACCCAGGCTACTAAGCCGCCTTCATTGAAACTTGGTTAAACCTACCTGTTTGCTTGATGCTAGTCCGACCTCGTGTACTCTCGATAAGTCAAATCTAAACTTATCCAGGTTAAAACATCGATTGGGTCATGTGAGAGCCGGCTTACAAAAAGCGAGGATACTCCAGTGGCTATCATGCTAGTTTCATTGAAGTAAGATTTAAGCTTCAAAAACTGACATTTTTACTCTGTTGTCATACACATACATCATCATCATATATTGCATCATCATAGCATGCGTCATATATGCATGGATATACTGGTTTATATTGCAGGAACCAGTTTTCAAACCAGGTTATATTATTCAAATCTTTAATAGCCAACATGGCTGGATTTTTATTATGGTTATCAATAACCAGTATTATGATTGAGGTTTTCAAAGCCGCTTCAGAGTAGTGGCTATTATTTCCTCATCCAAGAATATCAGCTCGCACCAAGGAGTATGGTTCAATATTGATATGCAAGGCACTCCGCAATATCATATAGAGTGGATATGATTTATTTACAATGGAAGGAATAGTCCCGAGTCGCTGCATGCTTACGACCCGACACTTGGGGGCTACATTATTCAAATCATGATTATATCAAATATGGAAGTCACATGTCGCTGCAAGCATGCACCATGACACTTAGGGGCTAATGCAAGGTCATTTTTTACTTGCCTTATTGAAGACCCGACTCATCACATCGTAATGAGCCGGCCCTTAGGGGCTACATGTTGCTGCTCGAATCTACATGATCATACATATAAAGTCCCTGCTCATTATTGCATAATGACCCGGCCCTTGGGGCTACACTGGTTGAAGTTTTTATGAGCATAAGGCAATTACAAGTCCTAGGTTGCTGCAAGCATGACAACCCGACACTTGGGGGCTACAAGTGATATGCATATATGGGAGGTATATTTTCAAGCTTGATGTTAAGTGTTTCAAGACCAATATTTTTGTTAAGCATTGGGAGCTGAATCAAATGAATTATTCTTCACAATATTTTTCTGTGAGAAGCCAACGTCAGCAAATTGATTATGAGGCTGGCCTATTGACCTGAATTTTCTAGAAGAAGGAAATGACAAGAAATTAAGGACGATCAGGTGCCGGCTTACAAGAATTCTTAACCCAGAGCACAATCAGTCAAATTTGTTCTTTTGTTTGTTTTTATAGGATCAGTTTAACATGGATAAATCCAAATTAAACTGGGGCTAATGTCGGGGATATACCCCGCGGTATGACCCGGCCGGAGTTATGACCCGGCTGGGACTTGATATTTCATTAGTAAGTCGGCAGACAGTGGTAAGCCGACAGACAGTTGTAAGCCGGCAGATTATAAGTTAGATTGTAAGCCGGCAGATTATAAGCCAGATTGTAAGCCGGCAGATTGTAAGCCAGATTATAAGCCAGATTGTAAGCCATGTTGAAGCCGGCAGTTAAGAAGCCCAAGACGTTAAGAAGCCCGTGAAGAGAAGTTAAAATAGTTTAAGTCTTAATCCGAGTTGGACTCTACATGTAACCCGCCCCTTCAACTTATATAAGGAGGGGCAGGGCACCCCAAGAAGGGAAGGTGGAATAATGGTTAAGGCTAGACACAACTAGGAGAACCAGAGATACGACGACTCCCTCATGAGCATAATCAGACCTAGCCACAAACAATATGTAGGGTTGTTACCGGATGATGTTTCCCGGGGCCCGAAGCTGTCTAAACCCTTGTCTTATGTGTTCGTCTGCTTCGCGTATCTCGATTCCGATCAACTCCTCTCAAGCTACCACATAGATGCGTTGGCCTCACGACTAAGTCCTCACGCTAAGAACATCTGCCGTGACAATTCCACGACAGAATCCTTGATCAAAATTTTGTAAGTCAACCATCTACACCTGCAGTTTCGTTCAACTTCTATCAAACAAAACATGTTTTATCTCCTCCATTATAAATTTGGAGCTCAAGAACTATCTGACTCTATTTGCTCACACTCGATCTCACTGATCTTTATTGTGGTCACCTTACATGGCTCAAATAAATCTTTATATAAATCAGTAACATCTGGGGGACTTGCTGGAGCTAGGAGCAGTTTGTCACGCTTTTTATTTTTCTTTTATCCTTGTAGCTCCGAACTTTATGGTTTTCATTAATGAAACTGGAAGGGTGCGAAGCCCCACTTCTACAAAAAAAAGTTATTGTCTCCCTGAATTTTCTCTCCTCCAGACCTCAGCATAGAAATGTGATTATTATTTTCTATCACAAGCATTACAGTGGATATATTTAGTGTTTTCAGCGTCTTCTTTTTAATCTTTTTCTTTAACCCCATGTCTCCATTTGAGCAGGCTCAATGGACGATCGGGATGAAATAGGTCAAAACTTTTTGGTAAATCTGGGCACCGGGCTCGAAGTTTCGAACAGGACGGTGTACTTGTGTTTCATGTTGCTGCGAGCATGGTGTACTTGAAATGGGGTGTGGAGTACCGGCCAGCTCCAGAGTCCAAAAGATGGACTGACATAGCACGCGACACGAGGACGTCGGGGGCTCCGGCCCTTGGCATGGAGGTGGTGGCCATCTTCTTCGCTGGTGGTCGGCTAGATGGTTGTGGATTCTTGCATCCAGTCCCGGCATACAGTGGGGAGACGGGGCTGCCGGTGAAAACCATGCTATGACTCGGGTCATGGCGGGCGATGGCAGCGTTTTTCGCGTCGTTATCTTGTTGAAGACATCGCCTCTGCAGCTTCTGTCGACTTGCTTGCGCTGCTCTGGGTGAAAACCATGATCCGGAGTTTCCGGATCAGACGATGGCGGTGCTTTTGGGGCGTCGTTTTCCCTCATGGGGGCATCTTTTTTTGAGCAGCGGCTGGATGCAGGACCAGAGGACGGATTCTTTGGTGGAGCGGTGCAGCATCTCACTCATTGATGGCGGCGGGTCTCGGCGGCATGGCGCTGTGGTGACTCTGTGTCCGATGCGCGGAGATGGACTCGCGCAGGAGGGTGACGCGGTCTGGCGTCGTGGTGGCGTCGACGGCAGCTAGACCGGGCAAGGTAGATGCAGTAGTACAGCTCTGAAGATGGATTGGTGACAGGTGGCTGCGGCGGCCTCAGACTAGGCAGGCGTCCTGGTTGAGGAGTGCGCCGGACTGGTAAATGACTCATACCCGGCAGGCGTTCTGGATGGGACCTCAGGTCTTAGATGTTAGGTTTGGCTGCGAGGTCTGTTTGGTACTAGGCCCAGACTATCAGCATCCCTTCAACACTTGGATAGGAGTAGCGTCACTTTTGTTGCCTAGACGGTGGCTTCAGTCTTACTGTTGTATAACTTTGTAAGTTCTTGTGTGAATAATTAATAAAATGGGTGCATGCATCGTCCAGATGCAGAGACCGGGGGTCCTCCTTCATTTCTAAAAAAAAAGTAACGGGTAGCTTTGCCTGTTGACCAGTTGGGCACCGGCCCGAACATGCCTAGGATTTATGTCACGCGGCGACAGAGGTTGGGACGATGGCTCACAGCACAGTCGCGTAGTACTACTAGCCTACCCAAGGCGTTGCGCGGGCCAGCCCCGCCGCCGACGACACAGCACATCACATGCGACGCCCAGCCGGTTCGTTTTCAGGGTCTCTTCTCATCTTTCGGTTGGTGTCGCCTGGCGCCTTAATCTTCAGCCGTGTCCCTAACAGGCCTCCTCAGATCATTTTTTGTCGCCGATGCCCGAAAAACAATCAAGTCATGTTTTAGAAGCCCGTTTTTCGTTGGTTTGGGCCAAAACTGACGCCAACGGACCCAGGCCAAACCCAGCGCGCTGAGAGGCACTGGGGAAAGCGTTTTTGGCGCGAACAGGAATGGGCCCGTCGAGTCAGCGACACGCCGCTTCGTCGTCTTCATCGCCTCGGTTCCCGCGGGAATCAATGCCAAGGCAGCCGCAACCTCCATTGATGCCTCACGGGCGGCACAGTGAAGGCGCCGCGACGCGCGTCCCGCCCGCTCACCGCCCCCGCCTCGGCTATAAAAGTCGACCTCCCCGCCGGTGAACGCCACAGTCGCCACAACTCGCCTTCTCTCGCCTCGTCTCCCTCCAGAAGCCACCTCTCCCCCCTCTTCCCCCCGCCGACGAGCATGGTTAGCGGTACCCCGGCGACTCCGCGGCGGCGAACGGCTCCGGCCGATGCCATCTCCACGAGGACGAGGCACGCCTCCTCTACGAGGCCGACTATCCGGCGCCCCCAGACATGCGGGTGCCTGGCTTGTGAAAGTTGAGCGCCGGCGGCGTCCCGGTACCACCGGTGCCCACCGGGCTTGAACGGTGGGCCGAGATCGCCCGCGTCCGCTCGTCACTGACGGAGGCGCAGCGGAACGAGCCGAGGTACGCTGCCAACAGCCACCCGTTGTGGACGATGTACTTCGAGCGCCGCCGCGAAGACCAGATCGCCTCCACCAACGGCATCATCCCCTTGGCCGCCTCAACGCCGACGGGCGGCGCGAGTGGTGGGGCGTGCCCGACCGCACCCTCGAGGCCGTCCTCGACCACATCGAGACCGGCAACACGCCGCGTCTCGAGTACCAGCCGCACCTGTCATTCTCTCGCCGTCGTGGCAGCTCCTGGACGCCGCAACGAATGGAGGCGGGGACCTCCTCATTGTCGGGCTTCGGCTCGCTCTCCTCCGGCTCGCCGGCGCTCCGCCCCGTAAAGCCGGAGCCGCAGGAGACGCCGCTTGGGCGCCGCACCCGTAACGGCGCCCTCGTCATCAACGAGGGCGGCCGCCCCTCCCCACGTTCCCTCCGCCTTGTCCGGCCGAAGCCCGAGCCGGGGCTGCTCCCCGTGAAGCCGGAGCACGCGGAGATGGCCACCGACAACGGGACCTCCCTCAAGTGGGCGAAGGCGGACTACGTCCGCGAGCAGGTGCTCCGCCAGCGCCGGGCATACGCGGAGATCAAGGCCCGGCGCCGCGGACACGAGGAGGGCGGCGTCGTCGTCCTCGACAGCGACGACGAGGACCAGCCCGGGCCGTCCACCCCCCCGCGCGTCGGCGACCCTGGGCAGGAGTGCAATAGGGACGGCGGCGGCTCCAGCGGGGCGCAGGGCGACGACGACGACGGCTGCGGCGACTACACCGGGTTCTACAGGCTCCTCGGCATGTAGAATGCGGGGCGGCGGCCGCGACGTAGCAGGGCTAGGCGTAGTTCTACGCGTAGTTTGTCTGTTTTCTCTGTTTTTGTACAAATTTCAATGAAAAATCGCCGAGCTTGTGCCAGATTCGTATCAGATCGCCGAGTTTGCGCGATTTTGAAGACGAAAACGCAATCGCCCCCACGCCGAAAGGAAACGCCGGTTCGGCTCCAGACAACGTTTTTTCGATGTCCCGGAGGGCCGAACGGCTGGAGATGCTCTTACTTACACGACGGCGGTGGCAAAGCTCGGCGCCAAACCGTTTCTGCAACGGCAACGTACGGCGATTAACGGATGGTCAGCCTGACTTACGTTAAGGCCAGGTCTTGGTCTAGTAGATGGTTTCTGCAAAATCGTGCCTAGACTCTGCTGGGCTTTTTGCATGTGTTGCACTCGATGCACTGGAAATGGAATTTCGTGGTGTACCCGGGTCTGAAACTTTGCGAATAAAACATGCGGTTCAATCACCAAGCCGCATACAGCATACTGTATGTGCATTGTCTTTGGGAAGACAAAAACTATCAATGCTTAACGATTAGACTTTTTTTTGAAACTATGATGATTTTTATAGCGAATTTGAAAACTATACACCCTAATGCAGAAAAATGGCGGGAAAGAACATGGGGCCGACAGGGTGATACTTTTGATTTTTTCTACATTAGGATGTATAGTTTCCGAATTTGCTATAAAAATCATCATAGTTTAAAAAAAATCTAATGATTAAGCAAGTAAACAAAGCTGAAGTCGAAATTCACGACGGCGGAAAAGTCGAAGGAGAGCGTGGGTCTGCTCTGCACCATCGAAGAACCACGGCAGTACGAGTGTTCCGGTACAGCCTGCAGCAATCGCTGCTAGCACAAAAGGCATCTTTTGTGCTATCCACACCGAACGCAGTGTGTACCACCCATCAGTCGCCCTCACGAAGCAGAACACGCACAGGTAATGGTACACTACACCGGGCCACTCCACACACCGCACACCTCCTCGCGGTTTTGCAGAAACCATCTACACCAAGACTGATCCACGCCAACACCAATTTGAGATGGTGCGTCGTCCGGTACGTTGCCGTGGACGGCTTGACGCGGCCGTTGTCGGGCGAAAATTTGCCACCGTCGTCGTGTCAGTCAGAGAGGCGCCACGCGACAGCCACCGAAAGTTCGAAGTTGAGAGCCCCTGCACTGCAACGTACGAACCGGTTGTGCGTCGCATGTGGTGTGTGTCCTGCCGCTGCCGGCGTCGGCGCGGCTGGCCCGCGCAGCCTCGTGGGTACGATACTACTGTACGCGACTGTGCTGAGACTGAGAGCCATCGTCCCAACCCCCGTCGAGCGTGACATAAATCCTAGCTAGCCGTGTTCGAGCCGGTGCCCAACCGGGCAACAGGGCAAGCTCACCACTAGCACCGTGATATGTCGGTCAAGCATCCCATTTGGAGTACGCCATGCTTGCATGCTCGCAGCAAATTGAAACGTCAAGTACAGTACAACGTCCCAACCCACGTCGTCGCGTGACGTACTGATCCTAGGCATCTTGGAGATTTCGAGCCCGGCGGATCACCACTACCTTGATCTGTCAGTCCATCTCTTGGACTTTGGGTGGTGCGGCTCAGTTCGAGGGAAAGTATTCGAAGCTTGGTTCTGTTTTTTTCTTTTCTTTTTCTTTTTTTTTTTTGCGGGGAAAAGCTTGGTTCTGTTTGGGGAAAACAAAAAAGATACCTTCGGGCAGCTGTTTAGTCTCTCGAAGTTCCCTCCTCGCCTAGCAAAACAACCGGAAATGTTTGAAAATAATAATAACCATACAGTGTACAAAAAATCCGTGTCCTTCTTTAACCTCCGAAATTATATTGGAGGAGATAAAACATGTTTTGTTTGATATGAACTACTGTGAACCTGCAAGTGTAGATGGTTTGCTTACAAAAAGCTGATCTAGAATTCTGAGAGGAAAAAAAAAGAGATTTGGAGGTATTATTTTGATACTTCACTCACGTGTGGTTTAAACATTAAGAGTGCAATCGTACCTAAAGTTTAGGATGCCACATTTTTTCAGAAGTTTAGCCCTATTTTGTCTCCTGAATTTAAGTTACAAAATACTTACAAAGATAATATCCTCTTTGCTCAGGGTCAAGGCGAGGTGGTTCTGCCAAGCCACTGGGTGGAAAGGAAATATTCATTCTATATGAACATAGTTGTTCTTATACGGGCTTCTGTGATTAGCATACCTTTGTGCATGGTGTCTTTCCTAGAAGCTCAAAAAGGGGTCATAAAAAATGGAGCACCACGGATCTTCGATGCTTTGGTTTAAATGTAACAAAAAATCTTGGTTAATTAACCTATTGCTTGTTATGCCTCAAGGTTGTTGTGGTTTGGAAATTATGGATTTGACAACCATGAATCATAGCTTTTTGTGTAAGTGACTTGGGAAACTCAAGTTTGGCAAACTCTGCTGACTAAGAAATTTCTTCAAAAATAATTTCTATCCAATAAAAAAAAGACTAGAGGATTACACTTTTCGTAGGTTTTGATGAATGTGAACCACAATTTTTAGAGTTACATTGAGAGAGTAGTTGCCAATGGAGCTAACCCAATTCTAGGCAGATCGTTGGTCTAATGAAAGTCTATTAGCAAAACAATTTTCTAGTTTGTACATCATATCTTTCACAAAGCTAGTGACAGTACCAAAATATAAAGATGAAGGTTGGAGATATATCATATTCAAAAGGACCTTGTAGTCAGATATAGCAGAACCCTGGTAGATGCATTACACTAGGTTGTGGAAGATGGCATGGCTATATAGAAGATAAACACGAAGGAGCAATTTTTATTTTGGGATTTGTGTATACTTACAGCTGATAAAAGTGTAATTTGTATTCTACAAAAATAATATTGGGATTTGAATTTTCCTATGGTCAATGCTCAACATAACATCTTGACCAAGGATAACATGGTAAACCGAGGATGGACTGAGATGATCAATGTCATTTTTGTATGGCAAAATATATAGTGGATCATTTGTTGTTTGGTTGTTCCTTGGCTAGATTTATATGGCAAGTGATTGTTTGTGCCTTTGTGTCTAACTATACCACATGATAGCACATTTGATATATTTGGGGCTTTGATTACTTCATTTCTAGTGTGTCGACCAAAAGAAAGAAAGAAAACGGTTCTCTCTAGGGTGCTGCAGTTTATTTTAAAAAATATATTAGAACCACTAATGTAACGTGTTTTGAAGAAAAACATTTCAGGTGACCCAAGTAAGTCATTTTAGTCTTTGCAATCATATCTATATTTGTACAATGTTGTACAAATAGCCAAACTAAAGAAAACTTGAAGTTGAAGCAAGAATGTTGACTATGGTAATCGGAGTGACATTCAAGAGACTTTGATATTAATAATAATTTCTTGTGCCTTTTAGTTCTAGTTGATCTTTGATTGATGTCATTGCTTACCTATAATGTGAGTTGTATGTTACAAAACTATGCAAGTTAACATTTATTTTGAGTACCAATTCAGTGATATACTTTTTGATATATATCTTGTATTTCCTTAATTCGCAAGTTAGAAATATTCGTGGCCTCGTAAACTGCAGGGAATGGAGTGGTTTGTTGGCTTGTATTTTTTCTTTGTTTTCTTGTTGTGAAAAGGGGATCAGAGTTGTATGTTTGGCTCTTTTTTTCTCTGTTTTCTATATTGTGTATAAGGAAAGTGGGTAGTTTGTTTGGCCCATGTTTTCTATTTGTTTTCTTGTTGTGTAAAATTGCAACAATTGCTTTAATGGAGGCGTTGAAGTTGTTGTTTAGCTATGCCAGTTTTAATAGAAATCAACAGGGAAGTAGTTTTTTTTTACAATTTCTTTAATAAAAAAGACGTGAAAACAGTTTTTTTAACAGTTTAGAAAAACATCTGATTTTCATGCAGAATAGCTATGTGTATGTTTGGTGCACCTTATGCTTCCAAAATTTCAGAACATTATCTAGAATGCTTCAAAATCTCTTCAAACATTTTCAAATGCAATGTACAATATGCCACATGGACAAAAGTTGGAATAATGTAATAGCACATGGCAAAATATATTGTATTATACCATGATATACATGTATAATAATACAATACATACACAGTACAACCAAAAGAAAATTCACGCCGTGCAGATCACAAAGCGTCCCGGGTACATACAAGCAACCCAAATTCAAGTCCACCAAACTTAGAACTCAGACATTATGAGTATATGTACACGCACCGAGCTGGAGCTGCTAGAGCTGCCGGAGCGCTGCAGGATCCCTCCGGTCTTGTGAGCCGCGCCGGCGCCGGTGCCGACGCCGTCGTGCGCGCCCATGCTGGTGCCGACGCCATGTCCGGCCGCCGGGTTGCCGTAATCGTCGACGCGGTTAGTCGTCGCCTGGCCGTGCTCCATCTTGCACTGGTGTTGATCTTGATTATCTCAGAAATCTGGCGTGTTGTCTTCCTCAGTTAGTCTGCAGCTCGTGGTTGTGGAAGCAGGTCCAGCACGAGGCGCAATTTATAAGCCGTTTGTGGTCTGACTAGTGACTCCCCATTAAAGAGAGGCCGGACGTGTGCAGCTACTGGACGCGTCCGGGATGCCACGTCTCAGCATGTTCTCGAGGTAGAAGTGATGACACACGGGGGATACAGTCCACGAAACACGTTCTCCCGCTTTGCAAAAATCCTCTGGTTTGATTCGGAAAATGAAAGCCGGAACCTGTCGGCATGGAACGAAAACGGAACAAAATAGAACAAATGTTGTACGCGTCGGCCGGCGGATTCTTTAAAAAATTCCACCGCCTCGTGAGCCGTCCAATTGTGACGTGAGCCTTCAGTTTCTCTTCTCTAATCTCCTGCAACAATACTCTTGTTACCAAACATTCTCTTCTCTAATTTCCTGCAACAAGACCTTTGTTGCGAAACTTTCTCTTCTCTAATTTCCTGCAACAACTTCCGTGCTGCAAAACCTTTTCTTCTCTAATTTTCTGAAACAAGACCCTTGTTGTAAAAAATTACAAACACACCTCCCGCCGCATATAATTGTCTATAACAAGATCGTTGTTGCAGAAATTGCAACAATATCTCCTACCGCGTCGCGCACTGGCATAGTCGTCGTTCGCAGCCGCCATTTCGCAGCGACACTGTTGTTGCAGAAACATGCTCCAAAGGTGATGTGCGTGTGTCGACCTCCTCCATGGCTGCTGCCACTAGTGTTTTGTAGCAGCATCGATGATGGTGGAGAAGCAGCCTTGTATTGTGGTGGTTGGAGAGAGTCGCAGGTACGATGGTGGGCGGCAACACAACGCAGCAGTGTAGCGTTGGAAGAAAAAATGAATTGAGTTTGCATGGGGAAGAAGAAGGTCAAGGCAGAATGTGTGGATGAGGACCCGTGGAGAACTAGAGATAAGGCTACAAGGAGAAAAGCAGCCGGTGATCCCACTGGGACATGCGTCAGGCAAAAGAGGAGGTCGATGGAGCAACGAAAATTAGTCGGCTGGCACTAAATGTTTCCCATTCCATTATTGAAGGATGGTACTAATGCGTCAGTTTTTTCGCAAATTAAATGCAATTTATAATAGACCAACAGAAGATTGGATACAACCTGATACAGGGTAACCACATGGACTACGAGTATATGGCTCAAAATTATTGCCAAAGCCGCGGCTGAATTTATCGTGCTCGCATCATTGTAGGTCACGTCGACAACGGACAACATCAAGAAATTCAACCGCTGAAAATACCTGTTAAACCTGTAGAGAAACAAATCTTGTTGAGTCGATACAGCCTACAATAGCTGACCGCCGCATACAACATAACCCATTACCCATGAAGAAGAACATATACAACAACTCTCATGCTCCTGAGCAACACTGCACCAAGCACCACCAAGCCATGATTGGAGCCGAGAGACTTTATTTGATACAATGACGTCACCACAACACAAAAATCTACTACACAAAAGTTGAGAGAAAAGGATCCCCTCCGCCTCATGACGTTGGAGTGATGACAGGAGGCGAAGGGGAGAGGAGATTGATTGTTTTGTGGCTAGGATTTTTTCTATGGAGTGGTGATGGGTCAGGTTTAGATGGTCGAGTAATATCAAATTCATATTTACGCCCCAACGATGTCCATTGCTCGTCCATGAAGATATGCATGGATTAAAAATCGTACCCTTGCTCAGTAAATATGGAAATGGGTCGCCCCGGTCTGGCTTGGACTTGTCTCGCGCGACCCAAATGTCGGTAAGGGGGGGGGGGGGGGGGGGGGGGGTAAATAGGTCGATCCATTGGACGACCCATTCGTGAGCGACTTTGTTGGCCAGCTAGTCATCTTCATTTTACAGGCTTCAATGATATGGAAAAATTTGCTGGCATTCATCGGGTTTCGAGATGGTGGCACCACCGGCGTGTCTCAGGGGGCATTGGAGCACTGTCGCTTCTGAGGCGTAAGGTGGACAGAACATTGCATGGTGGAGGTGCGGAGAGACGAACTTGATGTTGAGCTGCCGCCACACCGAAGGAGGTAGGGGGAACAATGCTACACATAGAGACTACATCTTACGGGATTAGTGGATGGGCTTATGTGGTATTTTTACCACCTAGTTAAACTCTAGGCTGAGGGTGGTGGCAGTGGAGAGATTAGTGAGGAAGGTTTTGTAAAAAAAAGTTGCAGGAAGACTTTCAATCTATTCATCATCAATCATGATAGTATAACGAATACTCCCTCGGTTTTAGTTTACAAGTCCTGCACGTATATCTAGGTTTCCAATTTTATCACTAATATAAACTATATAACACAAAAATTATACCGTTTGAAAATAGAACATCTGAAGTTGATATTGGTATATTTTTTGTAATATATGACTTGTATTAGGTTGGTCAAATTGACGACCTAAAGGTACGAGCACGCCCTGTAAACTGAGAGAGAGGAGGTAAAAGAAATAATAAATATTACATCTAGATCATTTTTGAGGTGGGGCTCCTAGGTTGTGTGTCATTGCATGGTGAGCTTGCGACGGTTTGAGTCGGAATCAGGGTTTTGGTTGCGTTTACTTTACTTTACTATCATACCTAATAAATATACATGCTTGTTGTGTACCATCATGCCCTCTTTTTCATATGGAAATAATACCCTATGTAATACTAGTAATAACCTTAATGATATTCCTGCAAAAGGCTTACTGGTTATCTTCTATATCCAAATAGCTAGCATCCACTAACTTATTTATCTTAACATGCAAATATGGCACCTCATCATGCAACATGCATGGGAAATTGCGCACCTCAACATGCAACCATGCATACAAAAATCTCATCTCAACATGCAGACATATGCAGGAGAATTTTCATTCTATTATGCTATTTATATTTTATAAATATTTTACAACTATATACAATAATAAAATATAATAAATCATATGTATTTTGGTTTTAGTTATCATATTATTACTCCAAAAAATATTGATGTTCCATACAACCATATCACATTGAAATATATTGCGAAAGACCCCCACAACAAAGTGTGAGGTATCGTCTAGTTTATACAACAACTACAACATTTTATAACTAGAGAGTTAGGGCTTCCTATTATGTAGGCTATATAGTTTCACATGTCATGTATAATAATAAAATATTCATTTACTTATCCAAATTTTGTGCGGGGATCCACCGATAACCATGGACATCACATAGTATCCATGCCCCAACCATGAATAATCAGTTTCCTTTTTTTGTGATGGTGTCGAATAATTGAGTTACTCATGAGTCTTATTTATGGATAAAAAATCATACCAATACTTAATCCATGGGAGTTGGTATCCATGAGTCCAAACCCATGGGTAAAATTACCATGAAGCGTATTTGACATGAGACTAAAATAGACATCTATGGTGTTTTCTCTACCTATCGTGTTTAAAGGCCGCAAGTTGACGCAACCTTTTTTGTGGCGGGCCTTTGACTCGTATCAGATAGGGTTCTTTCCCGTAGCATGCGGCGTGTCAAGTTGGTATTTTGTGACGCGTATTTACTTTACCCCGATTATTTGTGTTTCCTGGATATTATTGGTTGCAGGGCTGCCTTGATTTTTGTCTCTTAGAGATGAATTTTGTGGTCAGAAGATACTTGTTTCGGATTCAAAATTTTGCATAACATTCTCTCTATTTGATGGCATATCACATGCCCGTGTTCACATTTGCAACATAGCATAGCTGCCATAAACATCACATACATCCATAGAAGCAATCTTGACATGATCATAAACCACAAGCATATAGCCCAGGAACACATATGCACTTAAGTCACATGTGCCACAAATACACTAAAGTTAAGTAACAAATCCAACATGATGACAGAACTGTTAAGAAGCACCATTGACAAGTTAGAGGTGGCAACCTCTGCGCAAGAGATTTAAAGCCCGCTAGTCCATGCCATAGAGTTCATCATCGTCTTTGAGTACCCGATTTGTTAGAAAATTGCATAGCTGCCCATGAATGAGTCGATGTTTGATGGTTCAAACTCTTTGTATTGATTTGTATCAATGACAAATGCACAACTCCTATTTTGTTGCTTTTACTATATTTGCAATACTGACACTTGTTAGTAGCTCAACACACAATTTTAATTCATTGCATTAGCCTTAAACAAGTAAATTAAGTCTTATGTTTTTCTTAGTACATACAACAATTTTGCTAAACCATATATGGCTTCGATTCCTTGCATTAGATTGAAACAATTAACGCATTTACTCGATATTTTAACCATTGTGTGTTTCTTGAGGAGCACTCCTGACAGTAGATAATATAAAACACACTTTAGTTTTTACGAATCTGCCTCTCATTATACCGCCATTGGTGGATAATAATATCAAAATACAGCTCGCTACCTCCACTAGTAGGAAAAGGGGCTTTTACCCCGGTTTGTAAGGGCCTTTTGTCCCGGTTTTTGAACCGGGACTAAAGGGTCGTTACTAAAGCCCTAACCCTTTAGTCCCGGTTCTTACACGAACCGGGACAGAAGGTCCTCCACGTGGCCGCTGCTGCCATCCCAGGCAGGGGGGCCTTTGGTCCCGGTTGGTGCCACCAACCGGGACCAATAGGCAGGGCCTTTTGTCCCGGTTGGTGTCACCAACCGGGACCAATAGGCATCCACGCGTCAGCATTTCAGGGGCTGGGGGTTTTCTTTTTTTTGAAAGGGGGGGGGGGGTTGGGGGGTTAATTTAGGTGTTTCATATATTGTGTTAGCTAGCTAATTAATAGAGAGAAGTGTCCTCTCTTATCTCCGTGCTTGGTCGACGCTACGTACTATATACGTATGGAGAGGACTAGACACGCTAGCTAGTAATCAAATGAAGGAAACGGAAGATCGTCATGAACATATGCATACAGAGAGAAGTGATATCGACCACCTCTCCTTCTCCGAGAGATTGGTCGAACAACAAGTTCTCGTATATCTATCCGACACTACCGGCTACATATATACAATAATTATCTCTTACAATACAATCTCCTAATTAAATTGTAAGAACACAGGGTCCACATAGTATTCTCCGTTTTCAGCGATCACGTGGTCAAGGAAGAATGCTGCCAATTCCTCTTGAATTCCTCGCATACGATCTGGTGCTAGGAGTTCATCCCGCTTCCGAAACATCTAATTTGAAGAAGGGGGTCAATACATATATATATGAATAAATGAAACTCAACACAAATGATGGTAATAAAATAAAATTGTGAATATTATTGCTTACGCACTTCATATTGTTCTTCAGAGTAGCCCCGCTCACAGGTCGTGTAGCGGATGGACTCGCAAACGTAGTATCCACAGTAATTATTCCCGGGTTCCTGCCACAACCACTTTACAAGAAATAGAGGTCAATCAAACTGATAAGCAAGCATGCTAAATGTTATTGATGAAACTAGCGCTTGAATCACTAGGAGATGCGCGGAACATGCTACTATAGTACTTACTTTCGGGTGTTTAAATTGCAGCTTCTTCGGCAGTCCCGGAGCTTTTGTGGTGAATTTTCTCGAAACCCTGCCAGACAAAGAAAACAATTACTTGATATCAGGAAATGAACAAAGTTGCTGATATGGTGGATAATGATCGATTTAACTTACTTCTCGAGCATTTGAGTCATGTTCGCATAGTCCTGGGGATCTTTTCGTCTCGAGTCTAAGACGGTTACTACTCCCTGCTCAAGCTTAATCTCTAGGAGAATATAGTGGAAGCTGCGCATGCATGCATAAGTCATCAATTACATTACCATAACCTGGACTAATAAGGGAAACCGAAGATGCACAAGACAGTAACACTCACTTGAAGTTGTAGGGAAATAGTATTATATCTTTGTTTTGATTTAATACCAACGATTGTAGCAAGTTGGCCTCGGCTTCTTTGGGATGTTTTTCAACCGTATATGCATCTATGAGATTTGTGTTAATGAACCCAATATCACCGATTTGTCTTTTCTTCAATTCGGCGATCTTCAATCTGCATAATATAGTGAGGATAATTATAAATACATGCAATGAAAGAGCTGACCTATATAGAGAGACTTAATGACAGAAGTACTACTACTTACAGACAGTAGCAAGTGATCGTTGTTTTATCGAGGGCCTTTTGATTGTAAAACTGGAAGAAATCCTCAAATGGAACATTCAGCAGTTCAATTCCAACGAGGTCATGCTCCGGTTTAACTCTCAGCGTCAAAGTGCTCGTCCCATCAGACTCTCTGCGGGTTTTCATGTACCAATCATGTAAACTTCGCATCATCGTTGTTAGAGATCTTTCATCTTTGACGAGAGGCTTCCCATAATGGTATTTGTGTTCGTCCACCTCCATGATTTCATAATGTACATCGTCGGGCAGGTAATCTCTAAGATTGCTATAACCGGGCACCATCCTCGGATCATTAGCGACGATGTCTTTTGACACCTTGAGCGGGGGGCACGATTGGTTCGCTTGTTCGCCGAGCTGGGCAATTTTTTTCCCAGCTCGTCATTCTTTTAACCTTTGATCACTGACATTTCTTCCCGACCGCTCCGCTTCGGCATATGTCTTTGCAAGAATGCGCTCATAGTTGCCTCTCGGCGGAGACTTTGGTGGTTTTGTCAGGGCAGCCAGAGTGCGCTTTGCTTTCAGCGGATCTACCTTCTCCTCCGGAGGTGGATGTTTCTTTGCTTTCACCCCTTCAAAGAAGTTTGTCACTTCGGCTCCCACGATCTTCCTGGTTTCCTCCTCGGTCCTCTCGTATGGTAACTTCTCTGGAGTCTTCAGAGAAGGACCGAATCTGTATTGCCTCCCGCCTCTGGCAGCTGTACTGCTAGACGCCGGCAGAGCAGACGAAGCGGCTGCGGCTGTCTTCTTTCCTTGCTTACGAGGCGGATGAGAAGGACTGCGACGCGCCGGAGCAGCCGCAGCGGCGGCGGGTCTCTTCCGCCCTTGCTGACGAGGCGGAGAAGGAGGAGGCTGGCTGCTCTGGCGCGCCGGCGCAGGCGGAGAAGGAGGCGGACTGCCGCCACGCGCCGGAGAAGGAGGCTGAGTGCCCTGATCACTCGCCGGAGGAGGAGGCGGAGGAGGAGGCGGACTGCCCTTACTCGCCGGAGCCGTCCAGTTCAGAAGGTTGATGAGCTCCTTCCGCCATAGGCACGGAGTCTTCAGAGCTAAACCCAGCCTAGTCTTCCCTTCACCGGTAGGGTGGTCAAGCTGGAGGTCCTCAAACCCCTCCGTTATTTCATCCACCATCACCCTAGCATATCCTTCTGGAATCGGCCGGCAATGGTAGGTTGCGCCGGGTTCAGGAGGTAAAACAGAGCCAACAGCCGCCTTGACTTTGAAGTTCTGCCATTGCGCCATAAGGTGGCAATGTTGAGAATCCGTGATAGCATCCACGGGGTAGCTAGCAGGAGCCGTCAAGACATGCTCCAGCTGAAGCAGCTCGGTGGAAGCCACGCTGCTTCTCCGCTGAGATGGCGGGGTAGCTTCGGGGGTAGTTTCGGCATGTCGATTGCTGTCGCGTTCCTCTAGCGCTTGAACCCTTTCGTGCAGCTTCTGAATTTGGGTCTGCTCCATTTTTTTCCTCCTCTCCTGGCTTTTGTAACCGCCTGCGTCCGGAAAACCAGCCTTCCACGGAACGGAGCCTGGCGTGCCTCGTGTCCGTCCAGGGTGCTCAGGATTCCCGAGGGCCATTGTGAGCTCGTCGTTCTCTCTGTCTGGAACGAACGTCCCTTCCTGCGCTGCATCGATATATTGCTGAATCTTCTTGACTGGTATTCTCAAAAGCTCGTTCGTCCAAACGCACCTCCCTGATACAGGGTCCAAGGTTCTGCCAGCCCCGAAGAACCAAGTCCGGCAACGGTCTGTCCAGTTCATTGTCTGTGGTTCGATCCCTTTTTCAAGCAGATCATTCTTAGCCTTGGCCCACTTAGGCCGGGTTTTGAGGTAGCCACCTGACCCCGTGCGATGGTGAAGCTTCTTCTTCGCAGCATTCTTCTTGTTTGTCGCTGACATCTGCTTACTCTTTTCCGATGTCTTGTGGGCCACAAATGCGGGCCAGTGATCTCTGATCTTCTCATACCGGCCGATGAATTCTGGTGTCTCTTCTTTGTCGACAAACGTTTTCAGCTCATTCTTCCACCTCCTGAATAGGTCTGCCATCTTCTTAAGAGCATGAGACCTGATTAATTGCTCTTTAACTGGCTTCTCCGGATCCTCCTCTGGCGGTAGGGTGAAATTTGCCTTCAGCTCAGTCCAAAGATCATCTTTCTGCATATCATTGACATAAGACACCTCTGAGTCTTCCTTCTTAGGCTTATACCATTGGTGGATGCTGATCGGGATCTTGTCCCTAACTAGAAACCCGCACTGAGCAGCAAATGCATCCTTTGTCCGGATGGGTTCAATCGGTTGGCCGTCGCGCGCGATTGCTGTGATCTCAAACCTTTCATCCGAGCGCAACTTTCTCTTCGGGCCTCGTCTCTTTACCGCAGTTGTGCTCGATCCGGAGGGCTAGAAAAAAGAAGAAAGACGAGTGTTAATTAATATGTGTACATACCAAAACAATGAATGCATCAATTAACTAGTCAGCACAGGCTTAACTAATATATTTACCTGGCCGGACTCTGTTCGGTCACCGGAGCCGTCACCACGGGCTCCTTCTTGCACCAGCATTGGGTCACCGGAGCCATCATAATCATGTCTTTCCTCCTCCACTCTTCGATCACCGTAGCCTGCTTTTTCACCCTGTTCTTCCAGACCATCAATTTCGTTAAGATACGACAAGATATCACCTCCGGCTAAGATTATGTCCCCCAACACCTCTTCTGCTTGCTCGTCTCATCCGTGCTCCATTGTTTCTGCAAATATTACAACATGGCAATTATTACACAAACATGACAGCAGGTGGTTAGTGCAAACGTAGACCTAACTTATTCCGGGTTTGGGGTGGCCTCAGCAATGCTTCAAGGGTAGGGGCGTGGCGGGAGGGGGTAGGAGACCGACATCGAGAGTTTTGGTCGAGCGAGAGGGCCCGGGGGTGCTCCCGTGGTATAAGTTATCACGGTCGAGAGGGGGTATAAATATCGACCGTCCATCATGTCGAAGTTATCTGGAAGGGAGTTATATATATCGACAACGACGACATACATACATGGGAAAATAATGTTATCGAGGAGGGGGTATATCGACCCCCCCCCCCACGTGTTGAAGTTATCGGGAGGGGGGTATATCGACGACGACAGACCCGATAAAACATAAGAAAACGAAGAAGAAACAAAAAGAGGAGAAGAAGAAAAGGAATAGAGGAGAAGATCGAAGAAAAAAAAGAAGAAAAAAAAGAGAAGAAGAAGAAGAAAAAATAGAATTTTTTTTCTATTTTTTCTTCTTCTCTTCTATTCCTTTCTTCTTCTCCTCTTCTTTTTCTTCTTTTTTCCTCTTCTTATTTATTTCTCCTCTTCTTCTCCTTTCTTCCTCTTCTTATTTTCCTTTTTCCTCTCATTCATAAAAAAATGTTCAAACAGAAAATTTCGAAAAAAGTAAAGGTTTTGCCTAATGCATTGTTCATATGAATATACAAACATTTGCATATTCTACAATAATTAATATCACCAAAAAAATCTATGAACAGAAAAAATCCTAACTTTTCTAAAAATCTATCTTTTGCATATATACATGAACATATATATACACAGAGAACATATATACATACATATACACAGAGAAAATGCAAAAAAAAGATCTAAAAAAAGGACATATAAACAGATATACACACATACATATACTCATACATATACATATAATTAAGCATATAAATGTGCAGAAAAAACATGGAGGAATTAGGGGGCAGTGCCGGCCCTGACCAAGGCGACGGCGGCGTGGTCGGGGCGGGGGCAGAGGCGTCGGCGGCGAAGGGCAGGGAAGGGCGACGACGGGGACGGGCCGGGGCGGCGCGCGTCGGGGCAGGGGCGCGGCTGACGGCGAGGGCGCGGGCAACGGCGACGGCGACGACGGGCACGGGCGACGGCGACGGTGTGGGCGGCGGGCGGCGTCGGGGCAGCCTGGCGGCGTCGGCGTCATCGCGGCGGCGGGCGGCATCAGGGCAGCCTGGCGGCGTCGGCGTCGTCGCGGCGGCAACTGCTAGGTAACTCTGAAAATTTCCTAAGTGTGAACTTATATAGCAAAGCCTTTAGTCCCGGTTCGTGGCACCAACCGGGACTAAAGGTAGGCATTAGTCTCGGTTGGTGCCACCAACCGGGACCAAAGCCCTCTTTTCAGCAGCGCAAAGGGCGGGAAGCGGCGGCCTTTGGTCCTGGTTGGTGGCACCAACCGCGACTAAAGGGGGGCATTGGTCCCGGTTGGTGCCAAGAACCGGTACCAATGCACCCCTTTAGTCCCGGTTGGTGGCACCAACCGGGACGAAAGGCCTCTTGCTGCCCGCGTCGCGGCCAAAAGTTTAGTCCCACCTCGCTAGTTGAGAAGGGCTCGGAGTAGTTTATAAGCCCCGCTGCGGCTGCTGTCTCGAACTCCTCTCTATAGCAGGCTTCTGGGCCTAACTTTGCCGTGCTGCCCGTTGAGCCCTCTAGCCCTTCTGGGCCTGTATTTGCAAACCCGAGGGTTGGAGGGCCTAGCGGACAGCGCCCCAACAATTTTTTTTTGTTGTATTTAGTTTTTTTGTTTTCTTTTTTGCTTTATTTATTTTGTTTTGTTTCTACTTACAACAAAAAACTTATTTATTTTATTTTATTTTGTTTCTAATTACTTATTTATTTTACTTTATGATAATTCTTTTTGCTATTAAAGTTTCTATGAAAAAAAGTTCTTTATGAAAATTCTTTTTGCTGTATTTAGTTTTTTTGTTTTCTTTTTTGGTTTATTTATTTTGTTTTGTTTCTACTTACAACAAAAAACTTATTTATTTTATTTTATTTTGTTTCTAATTACTTATTTTATTTATGATAATTCTTTTTTGCTATTAAAGTTTCTATCAAAAAAAGTTGTTTATGAAAATTCTTTTTGCTTTTAATGATTTTGAACAGAAAATACTTCGATAATTTTAGTTGCATCAATTTTATATGATTTTAGTTTCAATAATACTAGAGGTTTCTTATAATGTTTTGAACAGAAAATACTTTGTTAATTTTAGTTTCATAAATTTTATTAAAGTTTATTTTATTTTGTCGGAAACAAGAAGTCCGGAGTTGTAATAAGTTATTAAAAATAAAAAAGAGGCGCAATGCTCGTTGATTTGCTTCAAGCCTTTCGGAATAGTGTAGACTGCACTGCACATAGCTCCATGCTGTCTACCTTATTCCTCAAGGCTTGAAGCTAAGCAACGTGAGCATTGCGCCTCTTCTTCATCGTCTCTGCACTCAGGGCTTATAAAACCGCTCCTAGTGCCTCTCAGCTAGCGAGGTGGGACTAAAAAACTGCTTAGTAAGAAACTCTAGTACCGGTTCGTGCCAAGAACCGGTACTAAAGGTGCTCGTGGGGCCACAGCCTCATTAGTACCGGTTCGTGGCACCAACCGGGACAAAAGGGTGGAATTGGTCCCGGTTCGTGCCACCAACCGGGACCAATGGCCTTGCACAACGGCGTGGTGGTGAGTTTAGTCCCACCTCGCTAGCTGAGAGAGAGCCGCACCTGTTTATAAGGTGCGGTGCGCCTGAGCTGTCGAGCTCCTCTCTAAAGCAGGCTTACGGGCCTAACCTCTCTCTACATGCCTGTGGGCCTACTGGGGCTTCTGCGGGCCTGAATCCTGGCCCATGGATGGGTTTCTAATCATATTCAGGCCGTGGTGGCCCAGTCGGTGGCATAATTTTTAATTTTTGGCCTGTTATTTTTCATGCATTTACTAATTATTTTGCGCTATAAGACCCTAAAATTGAAAAGCATTTCAAATGAACTCTGAAAAGGTTGAAAGTTGGCATGGTATCATCATTTCATCCACATAGCATGTGCAAGAAAGTTGAGAGGGTTACGGCAAAAACTAGATGCACTTCATGTACAAAACGGACAATGGTATCATACTCGTCTGTTACAAAGTTGGCATGGTATCATCATAATAGTTGCGGGAGAAAGTCTTCACTTTTTCTTCGCTTGTGTCATTTGCTTATTGCGCCGTAACCATGGATAATCTTCATCATTTATCAGGATGCTTGGGTCAGCCTTGACTTTGAAGGGAGGAATTTCATGAAACTTTTCATAATCTTCAGACATGTCTGTCTTGCCCTCCACTCCCACAATGTCCCTTTTTCCTGGAAGAACTATGTGGCGCTTTGGCTCATCGTATGATGTATTCGCTTCCTTATCTTTTCTTTTTCTCGGTCTGGTAGACATGTCCTTCACATAGATAACCTGTGCCACATCATTGGCTAGGACGAATGGTTCGTCAGTGTACCCAAGATTGTTCAGATCCACTGTTGTCATTCCGTACTGTGGGTCTACCTGTACCCCGCCTCCTGACAGATTGACCCATTTGCACTTAAACAAAGGGACCTTAAAATCATGTCCGTAGTCAAGTTCCCATATGTCCATTATGTAACCATAATATGTGTCCTTTCCCCTCTCGGTTGCTGCATCAAAGAGGACACCGCTGTTTTGGTTGGTGCTCTTTTGATCTTGGGCGATCGTGTAAAATGTATTCCCATTAATCTCGTATCCTTTGTAAGTCAATACCGTCGAAGATGGTCCCCTGGACAACGAGTACAACTCATCACAAATAGTGGTGTCACCTCTGAGACGTGTTTCCAACCAACTGCTGAAAGTCCTGATGTGTTCACATGTAATCCAGTCGTCACACTGCTCCGGTTGTTTGGAGCGCAGACTGTTCTTGTGTTCATCGACATACGGGGTCACCAAGGTAGAGTTCTGTAGAACTGTGTAGTGTGCTTGAGACCAAGAATATCCGTCCCTGCATATTATTGAGTCCCCTCCAAGGCCAGGAATGAAGTCAACACAAAACCCAATGACATCCTCTGTTTGATGGCCCATGGAGATGCTTCCTTCTGGCCTAGCGCGGTTACGGACATATTTCTTTAGGACTCCCATGAACCTCTCAAAGGGGAACATATTGTGTAGAAATACGGGCCCCAGAATGACAATCTCGTCGACTAGATGAACTAGGACGTGCGTCATGATATTGAAGAAGGATGGTGGGAACACCAGCTCGAAACTGACAAGACATTGCGCCACATCACTCCTTAGCCTTGGTATGATTTATGGATCGATCACCTTCTGAGAGATTGCATTGAGGAATGCACATAGCTTCACAATGGCTAATCGGACGTTTTCCGTTAGAAGCCCCCTCAATGCAACCGGAAGCAGTTGCGTCATAATCACGTGGCAGTCATGAGACTTTAGGTTCTGGAACTTTTTCTCTGGCATATTTATTATTCCCTTTATATTCGACGAGAAGCCAGTCGGGACCTTCATACTGAGCAGGCATTCAAAGAAGATTTCTTTCTCTTCTTTCGTAAGAGCGTAGCTGGCAGGACCTTCATACTGCTTCGGAGGCATGTCGTCTTTTTCGTGCAAACGTTGCAGGTCCCAAGAAGCCTCAGGTGTATCTTTTGTCTTTCCATACAGGCCCAAGAAGCCTAGCAGGTTCACGCAAAGGTTCTACGTCACGTGCATCACGTCGATTGAAGAGCGGACCTCTAGCTCTTTCCAGTAGGGTAGGTCCCAAAATATAGATTTCTTCTTCCACATGGGTGCGTGTCCCTCAGCGTTATTCGGAACAGCTAGTCCGCCGGGACCCTTTCCAAAGATTACGTGTAAATCATTGACCATAGCAAGTACGTGATCACCGGTACACATGGCGGGCTTCTTCCGGTGATCTGCCTCACCTTTGAAATGCTTGCCTTTCTTTCGACATTGATGGTTGGTCGGAAGAAATCGACGATGGCCCAGGTACACATTCTTCCTGCATTTGTCCAGGTATATACTTTCAGTGTCATCTAAACAGTGCGTGCATGCATGGTATCCCTTGTTTGTCTGTCCTGAAAGGTTACTGAGAGCGGGCCAATCGTTGATGGTTACAAACAGCAACTCGTGCAGGTTAAATCCTCCTGTTTGTGCTCATCCCACGTACGTGCACCGTTTCCATTCCACAGCTGTAAAAGTTCTTCAACTAATGGCCTTAGGTACACATCAATGTCGTTGCCGGGTTGCTTAGGGCCTTGGATGAGAACTGGCATCATAATGAACTTCCGCTTCATGCACATCCAAGGAGGAAGGTTATACATACATAGAGTCACGGGCCAGGTGCTGTGATTGCTGCTCTGCTCCCCGAAAGGATTAATGCCATCCGCGCTTAAACCAAACCATACGTTCCTTGGGTCAGCTGCAAACTCAGCCCAGTACTTTCTCTCGATTTTTCTCCACTGCGACCCGTCAGCGGGTGCTCTCAACTTCCCGTCTTTCTTACGGTCCTCACTATGCCATCGCATCAACTTGGCATGCTCTTCGTTTCTGAACAGACGTTTCAACCGTGGTATTATAGGAGCATACCACATCACCTTCGCAGGAACCCTCTTCCTGGGGGGCTCGCCGTCAACATCACCAGGGTCATCTCGTCTGATCTTATACTGCAATGCACCGCATACCGGGCATGCGTTCAGATCCTTGTACGCACCGCGGTAGAGGATGCAGTCATTAGGGCATGCATGTATCTTCTGCACCTCCAATCCTAGAGGGCATACGACCTTCTTTGCTGCGTATGTACTGTCCGGCAATTCGTTATCCTTTGGAAGCTTCTTCTTCAATATTTTCAATAGCTTCTCAAATCCTTTGTCAGGCACAGCATTCTCTGCCTTCCACTGCAGCAATTCCAGTACGGTACCGAGCTTTGTGTTGCCATCTTCGCAATTGGGGTACAACCCTTTTTTGTGATCCTCTAACATGCGATCGAACTTCAGCTTCTCCTTTTGACTTTCGCATTGCGTCCTTGCATCGACAATGACCCGGCGAAGATCATCATCCTCGGGCACTGGTTCCTCTTGATCTTCAGCAGCTTCCCCCCTTGCAGCATCATTGGGCACATCGTCTGGTTCCTCCTGATCTTCAGTAGCTTCCCCCGTTGCAGCATCACCGTATTCAGGGGGCACATAGTTGTCATCGTCCTCTTCTTCTTCGCCGTCTTCCATCATAACCCCTATTTCTCCGTGCCTCGTCCAAACATTATAGTGTGGCATGAAACCCTTGTAAAGCAGGTGGGTGTGAAGGATTTTCCGGTCAGAGTAAGACTTCATATTCCCACATATAGGGCATGGACAACACATAAAACCATTCTGCTTGTTTGCCCCAGCCACTTCGAGAAAATCATGCACGCCCTTAATGTACTCGGAGGTGTGTCTGTCACCGTACATCCATTGCCGGTTCATCTGCGTGCATTATATATAACTAAGTGTGTCAAAAACCATTACAGAACATCATGAATAGATAATTAAGTGACCAAATTAATAGAAGTTCATCATCACATTAAAACCAAAGTACATACATAGTTCTCATCTAACAACATATATATAGCTCTCCAGAGCATCTAATTAATTAAACCATACATTGAAACTATGTAAAACATTTCAATGCGAAAACAAATGCGATCATAATCGCAACAAAGGTAACAATTGATCCAACGGCATAATGATACCAAGCCTCGGTATGAATGGCATATTTTCTAATCTTTCTAATCTTCAAGCGCATTGCATCCATCTTGATCTTGTGATCATCGACGACATCCGCAACATGCAACTCCAATATCATCTTCTCCTCCTCAATTTTTTTATTTTTTCCTTCAAGTAATTGTTTTCTTCTTCAACTAAATTTAACCTCTCGACAATAGGGTCGGTTAGAATTTCCGGTTCAACCACCTCCTAGATAAATAAAAATCTATGTCACGTTGGTCGGTATATTTATCATAAACAATAAATGAACCAAATAGTTATAAAAAGATAATATATACCACATCTGAATCATAGACAGGACGAGGACCGACGGGGGCGGATACCAAAACCATCGCACTATGTAATAAGAAGGAATAATAAAAGTAACAAAATTAGACAAGTAACTATCTAAAGTAAGAATTTTTTCCTTTCAGAAAAAGATAAGAACAGGAGGCTCACCACGGTGGTGCTGGCGACGAGATCGGCGCGGGCGATCGACGGCGGTGAAGACGGGGACGGGACGTGACGGACCGCTAAACCTAGACAAATCTCGGGGAAAATGGAGCTCGGAGGTCGAGTTTCGAGATGAGAAAGATTAACTAGTGTGGCTCAGACATTTCATCGAACACCTCATGTGCATAGGAGGTGAGCTAGAGCACCCAAATGCCCTCCCCTCGCCGGCCAGAAAAAAACAGAGCACTGTGGAGTGTTCTGCTGTGGCGATGGGTATATGTAGGGAACTCTTTGGTCCCGGTTCGTGGCACCAACTAGGACTAAAGGCCTTTGGTCCCGGTCGGTGCCATGAACCGGGACCAATGCCCCCTTTAGTCCCGGTTGGTGGCACCAACCGGGACCAAAGGCCTTGTGCTGCCCCGCGTCAAAAGTTTAGTCCCACCTCGCTAGTTGAGAGGGCTCGAGAGTGGTTTATAAGCGCTGCTGCGCCCACCCTCTCGAGCTCCTCTCAACTGCAGGCTTTCGGGCCTAACCGTTCTCTTTGCCTGTGGGGCCTACTGGGCCTTCTGCGGGCCTGAATCTTGGCCCACGGATGGGTTTCAAGTCGTATTCAGGCCGTGGTGGCCGAGTAGGTGGCATAATTTTTTTCCTCTGTTTTTTGTTTTCTCTTTTGCTTTATTTGTTTTGTTTTGTTTCTACTTACAACAAAAAACATATTTATTTTATTTCTAATTACTTATGTATTTTACTTTAATTATTTTATTTTTATTTAGTTTACTGCTGCTATTTTTATTTATTTTACTGCTGCTATTTTTATTTAATTTATTAAGGTTTATTTATTTTAGTTACTATAGTTTATTGTATTTTATTTTATTAAGGTTTATTTATTTTTATTTACTATAAAAGTGAACATAGATGCGCCTATAAAGAAAATTCAACCTAAATTCATAATAAATTTCTATGAAATTCAAAGAAATTTACTGTGAATTTAGGTCAAATTCCCTATATAAGGGCATCTATTTTCACTTTGAGAGGAGCTCAACAAGGCAGAGAGGGACGGGCTTATAAACTGGTGTGAGCGCCCTTCGGTTGGTGAGGTGGGACTAAACACTGGCTGCAACTAGGACCAGCCCTTTAGTCCCGGTTTGTGTTATGAACCGGGACTAAAGGGTGGTGGGCCAGGAGCGTGGCCCATTGGTCCCAGTTTGTCCCACCAACCGGGACCAAAGTGTCCGGACGAACCGGGACCAATGCCCCCACGAAGCCCGGCAGGCCCCTGGCCGCACGAACCGGGACCAATGCTCACATTAGTCCCGGTTCGTGACTGAACCGGGACTAATGTGAATATTGCCCTGTGACCAAAGCCCAGTTTTCTACTAGTGCTCGTAGACCATAATAGTCCGGCCATGTCAAAATTCCCTAGAAATATTATATCTTGTTAGAGCATCTACAGCCGGGCACCTCAAACCCCACTCATATGCCTGGGTGGATGACTTGGTCACTGACTTGTCAAAATACCCGACCTAGATGGGCGCCTCAAACTGGCCTCGAACACCCGGGCTGACTGGCACCCCTCATATCCAGCCCAAATATGGGGAGGCCCGGGCCCAGCCCACGTGACCCCACATATATTCATCCCCATCCGCTCCCCGGACCAAACCCTAGCCACTTCACTCCACTCCCCTTCACTCCCTTCCACTCAACTCCGCCACCCAAGATACCGTCCAGTGATCTCGGGCCTTTTTTGGCATGGCAGACAGTGGATCTGACTCTGATCACACTAGTAGAAAAAGGGCCTTTAGTCCCGGTTCTAGAGGGCCTTTAGTCTCGGTTCTGGAACCGAGACTAAATGGTCATTACTAAAGGTCCCCCTTTAGTCCCGGTTCTTATACGAACCGGGACTAAAGGCCCTCCACGTGGCTGCTGCCTGGAGGTCCACCTTTAGTCCCGGTTGGTAACACCAACCGGTACTAAAGGATTTTATTAAAAAAATGAATTTTTTTTGAAATATTTTCCCAATTTCAAATTTCTGAATTATTTTAACCTCTAATCTCTAATCACCCCTCATCACTGCTCAATCTAATCTCTAATCACCCTCATTATTCCAAATCATCTAACTTCCCGAACGGTCACCCATCCTCCCACTCCCCCAGCCTGAGCACGCTTAACTTCCGGGTTCTATTCTTCCTCGTTTCCAAGTCTGCACTTGTTGTTTTCCTGACAATATTAAGATGTCAATCCTATTAACCCTCAGGAGTTTAGCTTGAGCATGAAGTCACACATTTCACTATTGGAGTTTGAAACTATTGTTCTAAAAAACAATAATTATTTAGTAACACTAATATTTCTTGAATAAGTAGTTTGACCATTGTTTGACCACAGCTTGACCACAGTTTGACCATATTTGACCAAAATTCAAAAAAACTGAAATAATTATTTAGTAACACTAATATTCTTGAATAATTATTTAGTAACACTAATATTCTTGAATAATTATTTAGTAACACTAATACTTCTTGAATAAGTAGTTTGACCATAGTTTGACCAGATTTAACGAAAATTAAAAAAAACTGAAATTTGAGCATAACTTTTTCCTTTTGGAATTTGAGGATTCTAAAAATTTGCAAACAGGCCATAGGCCGTCAAAATCGGATTTGGATTTTCGTGCTGAACATTTTGATATATTATACGTTTTTTTCTGACATCGTATGCAAAAGTTATAGCCGTTTTACATTTTCCCTACATTTTTTGCAAAACATGTCCAAATTTAAGTTTTTAAATTTTCCTAACTAGTAGATGTGGTAACATAACTACATCTCGAAGGATTTTAACTTTTGAAGTTTTTATCATTTTCTTTTGCTTTTTACAAAACTGAAAAGGCGATAGGGGGGGGGGGGTAGGATTTGAAAATTGCACCATTAGTACCGGTTCGTGGCATGAACCGGTACTAAAGGTCTCAACCCCATTAGTACCGGTTCGTGGCACGAACCGGTACTAAAGGTCCCATTTGAACCGGGAGTAATGCCTGTACGGTGCCCTCGCCGCTCGAACCGGGACTAATGGTCACATTAGTCCCGGTTCGTAATGCAACCGGTATTAATGCTCTTTTCTGGCTGAACCAAAGCCCCTTTTTCTACTAGTGTCAGTTCCGATCCATTGACTGGGGTGTCCTTCCATGCGGGTTGCAGGAGGCAATGGCCGTTCGCATTGCACTCCGCTGCTCCCGAGAGGACAACGCCTGACTGACTGCGGGATCGGTCTGGCGTGAGTCCATTGCATTGGCGCATCGGGCGCTCGGATCTTCCGAGTCTGGATCATCGCAGTCCTCTCGGGAGCTTTCCAATCTCCCTTTCTCCATCACTGGTCCACCGGAGTATGAGTGCTACCGGGACCGGTGTGCCCACTGTGGGAAGGAGAGGATGTGGGTGGCCAAGGCCTGCCTCGCTGCCGACATGATGGCGGCAGAGGCGGCTGATGCAGTAGCACGGGCTGCCGCGGACTAGAAAGTCATCTGCACCCACATTGTAAAGATGCGGCAGCGAAGGAACACGCGTGCCCTTGCCCTAGAGCAGAATCGGGCGGTCCATGCCACGGCCAGACTACCACCTCCCCCCTCCCCAAGGACGAGAAGGAGGACACCGACGGGCCAGAAGTGTTTTCCACCGCTACTTCTGCGAGAAGGACGACAAGGGCGCCAGGAAGGGTAAGGGCAGCCGTGGATGATCTTCTCCATAGCTAGCACGTAGGTTAAACATGCCAAATTTTGGTACTTCTGATGGCATGTCCAGCTGTAGTAGTCGAACGATGTGTGTAATGCATTGTTTTACGTAGTTGCATCACTTTATATGGATTTGAGGTATGCTAAATGAGGTGTTCGGTTGTGAGAAGGAAAATTTGAGGTGTGACCGGTCAGTGCCCACGGACGCGCCCGAACGCCTCTGCGGGCGTTTGAGGGTTCGGATTTGTCAAGTCCGGCTATAGATGCTCTTAGTTGTTTTCACCTACAGATTTACTCTGCATATCAAAAGGAAAATACTAGGAAAAATAAAAAATAAAAAACTGAAATTATGGGGTATCAGACCTAGTCGATCATCCTACTCACTTGCGAAGTTTTGTGAATAAATAACATCCGTGGTATTTTTAGAGAGAAAAATACAGTGGACCCACGATTCATTCAAACAGTTATTCTTTATACAATCAAGCTTTTTGACTTTTTTGCCGAGAATACCAGGGATGTCATTTCTTTCTGAGAATATCGCAGATGTCATTTCTTCACCTAAATTCACCCACGAGTAGAATGGTCCACCAGGTTTGCTCCCAATTTTCAGTTTTTTATTTATTTTCCCACGCACTTTTTCTGATTTACTATTTTTATGGAAATATTTACTATTTATATAGTGTGCACAGGCACCCTTCACTTATGTTATTCTTTCTTCACTTGAAGGTCCTCGCACACTATGGCTATGGACTCTCGAAACCCACGGCTTGCCATGGAAAAGCAACTGGAATGGATTTGGTCCTCATATTCTACGTAGGCATGTATGTAACTTCCAAATTTAACCAAATCTTCAGAAATTGTTGGATATCATTCAACATTTTTAGGTCTTTCATAGATTCTGGAAGCAATTATATTTATATTTTGGACGATGCTGTAGAAATAGACCCGGGTACGTACAAGAAACCCAAATTCAAGTCTACAAAACTCAGAACTCAGACATTACAAGTGAGCTAAATCTCAGTTTGTTTCAGGAAGTTTTATTGTATCTCCATCTTATTATTCTGCCAAGGTGGCCGCGGGCCGTGTTCAGTGCTGTCCGGGCAGCTTGTCCTTGATCTTGTCCATGACGCCCTTCTTCTCGCCCGTGCCGTGGGCGCCGTGAGTCGCCGTGTCGGTCATTCCGGTGTGTCCCTGCAGCCCCTGGGTGCCGCCGGAGGCCGTGGTGCCATGCGCCCCATGCGCCCCGGTGCCGGCCATCCCTGCCGTATGACCTTGCTGTCCGTAGGTGCCAGCGGTCTGCTGCTGGTCAGCGTGACTACCGGGGAGCTTCTCCTTGATCTTCTCTTTGATGCCCTTCTTTCTCCTTCCGCCCATGCCATCATCCTCAGACTACCACGACGAACAAGAAAAATCAGTCAATTGATTTTCTTATTCATACAGAATATACATTGGAAAATGCAACTATGCAAGCAAACTCAAGGTATACATACGCACCGAGCTGGAGCTCGAGCTGCCGGACCGGTGCAGGATCCCGCCGCCAGCCTGGTGCTCGTCCTTCAGGGGCTGGATATGCCCACCAGTGGCCGCGCCGGTGCCGTGGCCGGCCACCGGGTTACCGTACTCGTCCACGCGGTTGGCCGCCTGGGCCTGCTGCTGCTGTCCCTGGTACTCCATCTTGCAGAATTGCACTGGTGTTGATCTTTGGTTCTCTCAGAAATCTGGTGTGTTGTCTTCCTCACTTGACTGCAACTCGTGGCTGTGTTGTGTAAGCAGGCGTAGCACGATGCACTATTTATAGGCCGTTTGCCGGTTTGCGTGTGTGTGATCATTGGAATGATCGTCTGCCGGAGGCGCTACGTGTGCTCGCGTGAGTGGGCTGGCAGGCGGGAGCCGGTGACTCGCCCATGAAGAGAGGCCGGACGTGCAGGTACGTGGAGCGTCCGCGTTGCCACGTATCTTCTCATTCTCGAAGCGCGGGTGATGACACACATGGGAGAATATCTTTCTTTTATTTTGCAAAAAAGGGAGCCTATGTCTTTCCTTGATTGCAAATTTTTCTTGATAGCTTACCAAGCTGACCATTTTTTAATGGTAATACGTGTCTTATTTATATCATAAAAAACAAAGTACAAAAGTCACGTAAGGACCGACATGACAAAACTGAAAAGATAATAGAACATCTCTGAGCTTGACACCAACGTCCGTCACCTGCCTCCAGCACCATCACAGCAGCCACCGAAGAAAAGAATAACGGATCACCTCCTCACTCGAGCTCGACGCGGCTCCATCACTGATATGCAGCTTTGCGGACCTCCAAGGTAGCTTAACATAAGTGAAGCCACTGCCGTTGAACGAATCAGACCGAGGCAACACCTCGGACACGCCATCGAACTCCAGATCTGGCACCCCATCACGACTAAGACGCCGAAGGAGAAAACCATACCTGCCATCCACGAACCACGAACACCAAGCTGACCACTTGGTAGCCTATGTCTTTCCTCCACGAAAAAATAGTACACAAAACACGCTCGACGTATACGTTTCTTCGATTGTAAAAATCGCCTTGTTTGCTTCGGAAAATGACATTTTCGCAGTGTGGACATGTTAAGTGAAAGTAACTATGCCCTTTCATGTAGGCCAGTGCTAGGCGCCGCCCGATCGGCCCCAGCCTTCTGATTCAATATGTTGTAGCCGTCCGATCGAGCCCTCTCGCACATGTTCCTTCTTCTTCCTCCCGGTGCGATTTTCCATAGCACATCACCGCCCCCCTTTTTCTCGGCTCCTCCTTGCAGCTCCCCGTCGTTGCCGTAGCCACTTAGTAGCGTAGCTCGTCGGCTTGGCGGTTTCCATGCTGCCCCGTGTGGTTCTGCCCCCCTATGTAGCAAAACGTGTTGCTGGATCCAATAAATTAGCTTGTAGGTCATACTCTCCCCCCCCCCCCTCAGTTCAGTTGTTTCTCCATCGTAGCCAGTAGTAGTAATGGCGACTACCAGTCGTAGCTCACTATGCCCGCTTGTAGTTTCCACGACGGCGGTTGTAGCTTCCACAAATGCTGGTAGCAACAAAAAACACATCGTTACCGCCACCGGGGGTCGCAACATCATCGTGAACGTTTGTAGCGTTAGTGGACGACGCCTCACCGGTTGCAGCTCCGGCGTATGCTGTCGTAGCATCTCCGTGAATTGGTTGTAACTCATGCGACACACAGTTGTAGCATTTCGCAGATGATGGCGTCGCCTGGCCACAAACTCCAGCGAACTCAGGTTGCAAATCTGACGAACATGGTTATAGCTTTTTTGGTAAACGGTTGTAACATTTGTCGACACACCTCGCCGGTTGCAGTTCCAGTGTGCGGCGTTATAGCCTCTTCGCAAGTTGGTTGTAGATTTTTGGTACGTGGTTGTAGCATTCACGACGTTGTCGTTAGCAAGATCCTCATCCGGCAATCTCCGAGCACCGGCAGCTCCCAGCAACCTTCGAGCGCCAACAGCTCACATCGTTAGCAGGTTATTCGTGCTTACATGTCCCAAGCAGCAGGTGTCCATGGTGGCTAGTCCCTCCCAAGTCTCAGGACCTCATGATGTTTGGTCGCCAACGTGTGGTGGTGACCGTTCATCTCCGGTGAGATTGTTGTCATGTCTGGGCGAGGAGATTGCAGCAGAGAAGAAGCTGCAGCACAGCGCGAGCGCGAGGCAGCGTAGCGCAAGAAGATAAGGGAGAAGGAGGACGATGCTGGGCGGGCCATCATACCTTACGTGTCGCGATCTGAATCGCTAGGGGCTGTCTGAGTGGGCACGACCGGTCAAAGCTTCGGCCGGTCGGCCGGGTGGCAACGTTATCCTTTCACCTATTAGGTTTTCCTCCCTATCCTTTGGTGTCTAGGGCAAACTATCCCTTCCAAACTTCGCCAATGAGCTTGTTGATTCGACCCCCTCTTCCTATCGCTGTGGCGGCCGGTGGCGGGGACAAGAACCCCGGCGCCTCCGCTCTGGTTAATAGTTGAGGTTAGTACTCACAGGTGCGGCGCTCGGACGATGGCGACGCTTCTTCTTTGAGTTTGTATTCAGGACTCCAATTCTCCTCATGATTGCCCATCTATACATAGTCAATGGAGCTCCGGCGTAGATTCCTGCCATCTTTTGGGGACGATAAGGTTAGTGTTTCTCTTCGTGCAGCGACATTTGATGTTTGTTGCTTCAAATCTATTTAAGGGTTCAATGGCGATGACTGCAGCTATAGAGCGCTCGTTCCTAGGGGCACATGCACTAAGACTTCCAGGCTATCATCGACAAGTCGAAGCCGACTCTGTTAGGGGAGATAGTGGCATGTCACGGCTCGCCCTGGTAGCAGTAGTGGTCGTTCGGTGTGATGCTTTATACTTCCGATGAACTTCGATAATAGATTTGGATCTTTTTTCGCCAAAAAAAACATAACAAAAGTAACTATACCAAAATATTTTATTTCATGCAAAAGGATTTTACTGAGTGAATGTTTGATGAAGACAGTATTATAGTCGAGCAGCAAAGGTCGGAGAGAATACTCAAGGGAGACGGAATCATCAGAGGAGAGAAACCCTAGACGTTGCTTATGGGATAAACGCATGGCTCTTGTTTCCTTTCTTGCTTCTCCTTCCTCTAGACAAGACTTTCTCTGTGATTCCTTTGCAACTCCTGTATCGTGACTGTTAGAGTAGTCATTATGGTATACGACTTCTAGTCCAAGTCAGTTTTGTACCCCTACCCCAAGTCGGTTTGTACTATATACTCTTGTATGCCGCACCAAATCATCAATAAGAAACAGTTTTATTCAGCTTTCATGGTATCAGATACCGGTCCCAGGGTTTAGGGTATGGCTCCGCCAACGCCGCCGCCGCCGCCCGGCTACTTCGAGCGCCGGGCCGCACTCATCGCCAAGGCTGCCAACGCCGCGGCCGCTTCTCTCTCGGCCCTTACCATAGCTTCACAAAACTACCCTGCACCCATCCTCGCCGCACCAATATCTCTTGCTGACACAATCTCCGACGTCAGCCCCTACATCCCCATAGTTCTTGATCTCGCCGCCCACAACTACTACCATTCAAGACATCTCTTCGATCTCCACCTCGGCCGCTGCAACCTGCGCTCGCATGTCGCCGCCAACTGTCTTCCCCGCCCCGACGATCCGCAATGGTTGAAAGACGATCTCGCGATCGTCCAGTGGTTCTACACCCGCATCACCACCGAAATCTTCAACATGCTCGATCACGACGTCACCACCGCTGCCAACATCTGGCACTCCCTCCGTCAGCTCTTCCAAAGCAACACCGACGCTCGGAAAAACGCTCTCCACACCGAGCTTCGCAATATGGTGCAAGGAGACGCCCCGGTGAACCTGTTCTGCCAGCGCGTTAAGACCATTGGTGATGAGCTCCGCGAACTCGGCGATACAGTTAGCGACTCACAGCTAATCAATATCGTCATCGGCCTCAGTGAAGACTTTGACAAGCAAGCCTCGTTCATACCGATGATACGGCCCCCTCCTACCTTCGCTGAAGTTCGTTCCTTCCTACAACTCGCGGCGGAAACACAAGCTCGCAAGGACTCTCGCCCCAAGGTCTTTCATGCTGCGGCTCATCCTCCTCTGCCGTCTACACCAGTGCCGCCTTCCAGGCCGGCTCCTGCCGCCGGGCCGTCCGCATCGTCATCTGTTCAACCGCCCCCAGGCTGGCGTCCTAGTCCGAACTACCGCGGCAAAAACCCTATCTATAGGCCGCCGTCGACTCGTTCGGTTCCGCCTACGACATCACCAGCACCGAGTCCTGCACCACCCACCAGTGCTCCATCTGCGTTTGCATGGCGGCCTCCTCATGATCCTTGGACGGGGCTTGTTCAAGGATGGCCCATGCCCTGGTCCGCTCCGTCCACCCTCGGTGCTCCGCCGGCATACTCAGGTGCCTGGCAACCCGGCCTTCGGCCGCCTACTGGTGCTCCCGGGGTTCTCAACCCCCGACAGCCGGCCAATGCCTATCACGCCGCCCCGACGTATGCTCCTTATGGTCATTACAGCACTGACGGCGGCGCCTACTACACACCTCAGCCGGCCTTGCTCCCGACGCCACCCCCACCACAGCCGGCCAATGCCTACTACACTCCCCAGCCGGCCCTACTGCCTTCACCATCGTATCCGCCGGCACTGCTTCCGACGCCACCCTCACCTGCGAAGCCGAGCTGGGATCAAGCTGCCTTTCTCCAGGCCATGAATAACTTTGCTGCACAAGGAAACTCAGGTACGGATTGGATCTTTGATTCAGGGGCCTCTAGTCATATGTCTGCATCTAGTAATTGGTTATCTTCTTGCACTAAATCTCCTTTCCCTTCCATTATCCTTGGAGATGGATCATCTATTCCTATATATTGTGTTGGTCAGGCTCAACTTCCCTCTTCCACCAAACCTCTTTTACTTCGCGATGTTCTAGTTGCACCCGCCCTCATTAAAAATCTTATCTCTGTTCGCCAATTTACTTGCGACAATCTAGTTTCGGCTGAATTTGACCCTTTTGGTTTATCTGTGAAGGATTACCTGACCAAGGCCGAGATCGCTCGCTTCAATAGCTCCGGTGATCTTTATTCTCTTAATGGAGTTCCTGCCGCCACCCCTCCAACATCCATGCTGGCCTCAGTCGATCTCTGGCATCGTCGCTTGGGCCATCCCAACCCCGCCGTCTTAGCTTCTATGCTTAGTGAATTTACCATACCATGCAATAGGGACTCTCATAATTCTGTGTTTTGCGAGTCTTGTCAATTAGGCAAACATGTGCGTCTTCCCTTTAGTTCCTCTAGTTCTTGTAGCACTTATCCCTTTGAATTAATACATTGTGATTTATGGACCTCTCCCATTGCAAGTGTTTCGGGTTTTAAATACTACCTTGTTATCCTAGATGATTTCACCCACTTTGTCTGGACTTTTCCTCTACGCAACAAATCCGAGGTCCATTCTCTTTTCCTTAATTTTCAATGCTATGTGTCTGTTCACTTCTTCCTCCCAATTCGCTTTATCCAATGTGACAATGGTCGCGAGTTTGATAACATTAAAAATCGTACTTTCTTCTTACAACATGGCATCCTGCTTAGGTTCTCATGTCCCTACACCTCCCCTCAAAATGGTAAAGCAGAACGCTCTCTTCGCACCCTCAATGATATAGTTCGCACTCTCCTCATTCAATCATCTATGCCTCCCAAGTTTTGGGCTGAAGCCCTACACATGGCCACCTTCCTTCTAAATATTCGACCTTCCAAAACTAAACCCAACACTACTCCCTATTATTCCCTCTTTCTTTCCCACCCCGACTACTCTGTGGTTCGTGTTTTCGGCTGTCTCTGTTTTCCCAATGCCTACGCCACTTCTGCAAATAAATTGTCACCACGCTCTATCCCATGTGCTTTTCTCGGCTTCTCTGACGGGCACAAAGGCTATCGCTGTCTCGACCTTCACACCGGACACGTTCATGTCTCTCGTCATGTCACGTTTGCTGAGCACATTTTTCCTTTCTCACAACGCACTACTACACCATCCAACACCCCTAGCTCCGCAAACACCCCCTCTCCCCGTCCTTTCCAACTATATACTCCCCTACCTGCCGAACACAACTTATCACCACCACCATTAACACCCACCATAGCCAATCCCAACCATACACTCACCCCACCCGAGACGTCCCCAACACCCCCGACCCCTGCTCCCTCCCCAACACCCCCGGCCCCTACTCCCACTCCACCACCCAGCCCTGCTCCCACTCCACTACCCAGCCCTACTCCTTCGTCCGACTCTTCCGCTGCGCCGGACTCACCAGTACCCACCTTACCCCCTCGTCCTATTCCTACAGCAGCCCCGATTAATGATCATCGCATGCGTACTAGGGCCAAATCAGGATTTCATCAACCCCAAGACCGCCTAAACCTTCATACCTCCGTATCTCTCACTTCTCTTCCAAAGAATTACAAAACTGCTCTACTTGATCCCAATTGGGCCGCTGCCATGCAAGAAGAATATAATGCTTTACTTCAAAACAACACCTGGCAACTTGTTCCTCGTCCTCCCAATACAAATATTGTTTCTGGCAAATGGATTTTTCGCCAAAAGTTCCACTCCGATGGGAGCCTCTCACGATATAAAGCCAGGTGGGTTTGTCGTGGCTTTTCTCAGCAACAAGGAATTGATTACGAAGAAACCTTCTCTCCTGTTGTTAAACCTAGCACCATTCGCACCGTTCTTAGTGTTGCTGTCTCCTCTTCATGGCCCATTCACCAACTTGATGTTAAAAATGCTTTCCTCCATGGTTCCCTTCAAGAAATTGTCTACTTCCAGCAACCTCTGGGTTTTGAAAATCCATCCTTTCCAACTCATGTATGTCTTCTTCAGAAATCTCTCTACGGTCTTAAACAGGCCCCACGAGCTTGGTTTCAACGCTTCTCCTCCTTCATTCAAACAATAGGCTTCACTCCATCTCTCTCCGACACCTCTCTTTTTGTGTATCATCAAACTTCTGACACTGCCTATTTACTTCTCTATGTAGATGATATCATTCTTACCGCCTCCTCTCAAAAGTTCTTAGATCATATTGTCTCTCTTCTTAGATCTGAATTTTCTATGACTGACCTAGGACTCCTTCATCATTTCTTAGGCATTGCTGTTGTTCGAGATTCCTCCAGCCTTTTTCTTTCCCAACGCCAGTATATTCTTGATCTTCTTAATCGTGCTGGTATGCTTGACTGTCAATCATCTCGCACTCCTGTCGATACTAGTTTTAAACTTTCGGCTACCGGTGAACCCTTTTCCGATCCTACTCTCTATCGTAGCCTAACAGGTGCTCTCCAATATCTCACCATTACTCGTCCTGAAATCTCATTTGCTGTTCAACAAGCATGTCTCTATATGCATGATCCCCGGGTTCCTTAATAATCATGTTAAACGCATTCTTCGGTATTTAAAAGGAACTCTCAATCATGGTCTTCACCTCAATAATTCTTCTCCAAACTCGCTTACCGCATACTCTGATGCAGACTGGGCTGGTTGTCCTGACACTCGAAGGTCCACTTCCGGTTTTTGTGTTTTTCTTGGTAACAATTTGATTTCTTGGTCTTCGAAAAGACAGGTTACAGTCTCACGTTCGTCGGCCGAGGCTGAGTATCGCGCTGTGGCACATGCCGTTGCAGATACAATCTGGATTCGGCAGTTACTCTCCGAGCTACACAGGCCTATTGAGCAGGCCACTATTGTCTACTGTGACAACATATCAGCAGTCTACATGACCAGCAATCCAGTTCAACACCGACGCACAAAGCATATTGAGATTGATATTCATTTTGTTCGTGAAAAGGTTGCTCTTGGTCAGGTTCGGGTGCTTCATGTTCCCTCTACGGCTCAGTTTGCTGACATTTTCACCAAGGCACTGCCTACTAAGCTGTTTCAAGATATCTGTTTCAGTCTCAACGTCGTCGAGCCTGCCGTTGATACTGCGGGGGGATGTTAGAGTAGTCATTATGGTATACGACTTCTAGTCCAAGTCAGTTTTGTACCCCTACCCCAAGTCGGTTTGTACCCTCTTATATACTCTTGTATGCCGCACCAAATCATCAATAAGAAACAGTTTTATTCAGCTTTCAGTGACTCGTGAGTGTATTCAGAGCAAAACAACTCCTTCACGTTTGGCCGCTCCAACGAGCAAAGACAATCCAGCGCGGAGCGCTCTGCCCACATGTGACTTTGTGCGCGTACATGCCAAGGCTGGGTAAGGCATAAAGGAGTTGGTCCCACCCAAAACCAACACTAGTCGCCTACCCCCTAATTTTTTGGGAGGGAAGCTAATTAATCCACCTATCGAGGGAGCTGCTGGCAACCTTCCAAATCGGGGAATTTCAGAATGTGGTGCTCCAATGCGTGCACGAGATAGCCACGCCTCAGAGATCTTGTGAAAAATTTGTGAAGTCTGTTTAAAGAAAGAACTGGTAGAGCTACCTTAACATTATGACGGCCAGGTTTCCCCACTGGATTTCGGTGTGAGGCTGTGCTCCCATCCACGTTGTCACACCGCCGAGTCTAGGGTTCCCTGTTGAGGGACAATCACACATTCCCTAGGCTAGACCGACGGTGTGCCCATCGGATTCTCAATCTGCTACAAGCGGCGGCGTGAGGAGTGATGCAAAGGGTGACATGCATGATTTCTGTAAGTTGGACGTGAGCGATGAAATCTTTGATGATGTTGAGATAGATGAGAATGATTAAGCCCTACATGACAGCGTGAGATGGCTCACTCTCGCTAAGGTTCATATGGTCAAAAAAATTAGTCAAAAGCACCTCCTACCGGGAGCTGCGTGATGTGTGGAATCCGGCAAAGAAAGCTCGTTTTTACCCCTTCGTCCTTCGACCCCAACCTGTTTGTCATCCAGGTGTCTTGCCTCGGTGATTGAGAATGGATGATGGATGAGGTTTTTATTGTGAAGTCATGGCAAAGGATTTGCCTCATTCATTAATTAAGGGAGGAGACAAGGTTCCAGTCAGAGCCACAGGAGGCCCACCGAATACAAAAGCCATTACTCTCGTGGCATCAAATTACTCAAGCGTTTCGCACCAGCTAGCACCTAGAGTCTAGCTTCCTCCTTCTAGTTTTGCATGATGATTCGGGGAGACGTCGATTTCTTCCGGAAGACCCTGGCATTTCTCTCATTCCAAATGGTCCAGTTGGTGAGCAAGGTGAGGGTCGCCATCGCCTTGCTACGCATGGCCATATGAGTCCACCAACTGCTGAGAGAGTGATCACTACAAGGATCCGGGTCTTTTGCAACAAAATTGTTCGTCGCAATACATGTCGATTTGTAGCGATAAGTACCTATTGCCACGAAACAACATTCGTTGGCAGCCGTTGCGACTGGACGCATGGTAATGGGTTATTGCCACAAAAAAGCAATTGTGGCAATAAAGTGTGCTATTGCAACAGCCATGTGGGAAGTCGCCACATGTCTTCCCGTGGCAACACTCATCTGATGCCACAATTTGCTTTGTGGAGATAGCTTTAATGCAACATGTAATGAATCATGGCGACTGATAACTCATGGCGATAGACATTTGTTGCAACAACCTATGCCAACACGCTCGTTTCATGGTGCATACTGTTTTGTGGCAATAATCAATTGTGGCAATAAACTATGGCAACAATCCTTGTTTTGTGGCATTAGGCATTTTGCCACGAACCGCTACACTTGTGGAATTGAGTTATGGCAACAAATATTCCAGTCGTCGTAATAGGAAATTGCAACATACTAGTTTTGGCGGTGATAAATAGGTATCACAACGAGTGAAATGTTTGTAGCGAGAAATTATTGCGACAATTTAAATTTTCGTGGTGCTAACATGTGGCAACGAAAAGTGGGTTGTGGCAATAGCCTATTGCAACCTAAAAAAAATATAGGCATTCAATTACAATATTCAAAACCATACGTACAATATGTAGATTCATAAAATTCATAATTCTCATAGCAAATATCCATCAAATGTAATTTAGGCATCCTAATTAAGTGCCAAGACTAAATTGTCCGTGATCTAGAGTCCAGTCGAGCTAGTTCTTTGGATCCTGCAATCAAGGAAAAAAAGTTCTAATTAATGAGTCCAACATAACATACGTCATACAATTATTCCAGCCCCATTATTAAAAATAAGTGTTGTCAAAATAACCTGAGTGATATTGTGTCAGCAAGCATGTAACCGAGGGATCAGAACAGTTTTACAAGTGTAAATGTCTAAAGCATAAGCACAAGTACATATACTAAAATCTTCCACTATTGATTTATGTTGTGGCTTGATCTATAGTTTCAGTTAAGTTCATGTCCCTAGCTAGCACATATTCATTTTTTAAGTTGTGACTCGATGCAGCAACAATGCATGGTGAAAGAGAAGAAGCAGCTAGCTAATTATGAAGGCCAATGACATGCTCACTTGAAAGTGGACCATGAGTTTCAGTTTCTTTGTTTTTAACATCTTAGACGTGCTTTGTCCTAAAAACTGAAAGAACAATTATAGGTGTGGCATCAATATTAACACTATAAAAGATGAAACAAGAATAACACGATCCAACGCATGAATAATCCTAGCTGATGCAGAAGCATGCCGAATGCACATCGTTGAATAACTATAGAATAACCAAAAGTCAGTGTACTCACGTAAACATCCTGGGACTCAGTGTCAGACCATGTTCCATTCTTCGTGTGGGTGAGTTCCCACATAGCAATACAATCTGGCTCTTCTCCAGTTTCCATGTTTCTCTGCAAGTAATATAGCAATGAGATGCTTAAAACATGAAATCATAGTTAGCAGCGATGCATCATATTTAGTTAGACTCATACCTTCTCGAAATTTAGTTGCGAGTAAGATTTTGATCGAAATATGTGTCTTGTCTTCTGTTTCTTACGACTATCAATGTTCTTTTGGCTGCGTTCCTATCAATTCATCAAAACCAAATATAACCATATAGAAAAGCAATTTCATCTTAACACGTGGTAGACAAAGAGTGATCTTAGAGATAACCTGAAATTTTGAATCAGTGCCAAAGTACACAATCGTCCATTCCCACTCTTCTTGTTGTAAATCTTCCAGCAGATAAGCCAACCTAGCTGCATATGTTTTGTATGCCTTGTAAGTGGAGCTTAGAGTTGGTCGCCAGCCTCTATACCGCTCTTCCGCACTTTTGAGAACTTTTTCTTCAGTTTCAGGTGTATCTTCCAGGTTCCATCAGTCCTATAAAGCATACAATAAATCAATATACATAAGCAGTGCATTATCAATGGTAAAATAAGATAACACGTGTGAAAAAGGTTGTATGCACTATGATATCAGCAACAATGAGTCAATGGATGGTAGGGTGAATGTCCGACCGCATCCTCACTCCAATGAGCAGTCTTGAAGGTTTAGCAATTTAACCGATACCAGGATTTTATGCATTATAACAAATGCTAGAGACAACTTAAATGACATAAACAATTTACCAGATTTGGGTTGTCCACGTTGGTTTGTGTATGTTGTTATACTTTCCATCCTTGTTAAGACAACATAGCCTTTCCTTCCTACACACAAAAGCAATCAAGGGACTTAGCATTAACAAAGCATTGATGTTGTGCACCATTCAGATAGGTGATTATGAAGTAAGGATCTTGTGTACCATGAGCATCCTCCATAGAATTCATCATTGTTCCCTGGTGTAGGTAATATCAGAATTTGAGTCAATTTAAGAAGAAACGCAATACGTAAAGCAGGCATAAAATCAAATCAGTTTAACAAAAAATTAAGAAAAAAAGGAAAAAAACTACATTGGGAACATGCAACGAAATAACTACAAGGCCCCGTCTCACGCACGTCTCCTCCTCTCTTCTCTATGTTCTCTTTCTCTTCTGGAGCAGATCCATTTATCTCTGCATGATCCAATCGCACCACCAAAGGTCCTGATTGTACCACAATGGGTCAATTCCTTCTCACTTTTCTCTCAAGTTTCTCACATCTCTCCTCTGCTTCTTTGAGTCCAATTCTTTTGTGTGAACAATTCTTCAGTTAACCTCCATAGTACACAACTTGTTTCTATGGATGGCGGGCCAATAATTAATAACCATCATTTCGATTTAAAATTATCCATTAAGACGAATATGCAGAACAGAATCATACAGACACGTATTAACGGAAAACACATCTATGGAGTAGATGGAACTTTATCTAATCCTCACGACACGGAGTTCAATTCAGCCTAGGCAATCTAACCAAAACTACAGAGAGATGCCGGTTCAGGTGCGAGGAACTTGGAGGGTAATACAAGTTGCATCCTAATTGGCTGCCAATTGAAGCAGTAGAGTAGGAAATACAAAGATGCTTCAAAATTTTGATTCATCAGCCTACACTATTATTGTCCTATAGTGGCATCACAGAAATCAAGAAGCAGTACCTTTCAACATCAAGATCATGGCTCCGGCGATGGTCACAATCATCAAAACGGTCACAATGCTCCCTTATTTCACTCCTCTCACGGTGCTCACGATGGTGGCGATCACTGGCCCTGTCCCGATCACCGCAGTCATGGTCACACAGACACTCTCCCTGTCCCAGTGCCACACCCTGTCTTCTAAAACAAATTATTCATTATATGTTCGCCAAATAAAGCCTTGCACAGTTAGAGAGCAATGTTGATATGTTGTCACAGCCTAGATCTTGTAGTAATTGATACAAATGCCATATATTTTCAAATTATTGCAGACTGATGGTGTTTTCAAGTATAAGTGTGACCCAGAACGCATGCATCTTGATGCAATGAGGAATCAAACAGAACTCTTAATTAATAATAGCAATACAGAGAATTTCACATGAGAAATTATAAACTTAGGAGTATAATAATTATAACCCATGTAACGCAACTGTAACTTAAGAACTCATTCTAAGCACCCCCATAAGCAATATAGTATAGAAATAAAATGCTAATTACTTATTTTATTATGATAAGAGAAACAAAACATGATCCTAACTATGAGTGCATATCATGGATTCAATGATCTCTGGAAAGATTGTTGAGCGTCTGGGTAAAATGCACCTCCCAGATTAGAATGACTCATATGAAACTGTAAATTCATAATTAAAGAGCGCAGCCTTTTGGCATGTGCATCAGTAAACTGTAGTTTACCTGCAGCTGAGACTTAGCGTCTTCGCTGATGGATCATTCGGTGGCTTGCTGCCGGCCGATTGCGACAACGACAATGGGATGGAACACGCCTTCAACCCTCGCGGTGGTGCTGGGCATCTGCCGTTCGAGCCGAGTGGGTGGAACACGACGCCGCCGCCGCCGCCACCGACTTGACGCAGCATGCGCGGCACGTTAACGGCAAGCTGCAGAACTTGAGGGCTCACGTTCGCCGCCGATCTCACGCCTCAGCCGGCCGGCGAGCCGTACCCGTTCGCCGCGCCTCTCACCCTCTCCTCCTGCCGCCAGTGAGGAGGTCTCGTGCCTCCGCCGGCCGGCGAGCCACGCCTCTCTCCCTCTCCTCCTCCCGTTCCTCTCTGCGGCCGTTCGCTGCGGTTCGGCAATTGGCCCAACGCTGCAGGCCACGCGTGAAGGGCAGACGCGCCAGTCCAGGGAGGCGTGAATGGCGGCGCGGGTAGGGCGGCAGGAGCAGGCGAACGGCGGTGCGGGCGTGAGATTTGTTTTGGCTTTTCTGTTGTGGGGAGATGGGAAGTTTTGCGCCGCGAGTCGTGGCCGCTTTTCTCTGCCGGTAGAGCGTTTCCGCTCCAGGTAATTGCTATGCGCACATTTGACTCGGGATTAGTATAATCTGGATGGTTAGATTTAATCAAGTGGATTAATCTGATGGTGTTATCTTCGCTGTGTACGTTTACGGGGTGTCCGCAAAAAAGAGAATGCTCGTGTGTTTAATAGTAGTATAGATGAAATAAATTGGAAAAATGATATTTCAAAGCAATATGAGATATATATGCTGCTAAATTGTGTCACGACCGTCATCTTCCCTCTCAACTAGATTGGGAGATTCCCGATGAAATTGTCTCACGTCCGTCATCTTCCCTAAGTCCGGCGGTAGGCGGCGTGCGGGAAGCTCACATCCATGCCCGTGGAGAGGCTCGATCTTGCGGGCGAAGGTTGGGAAGAGGGGCAACGGAACTGCTTGGTCAGCATCGAGGATGGAGGAAGCGGGCGACGGGAGCCATGGCCGACCAGGAGCGGCGTGCAAGGTCAGAGGGGCGGCTCGCCGGCCGGGGCTTGGCGCTGGGGTCAGGACAGCACGAGCTGCAACCTGGCAGGGGTGGCCGTCGCGCGGAAGTAGGAGCCTCGACCGGTGCTAGTGTGTTGTCACCGGACGACGCGGTTGTAGGTACAACTAGGTTTGCACTATAATTTCAAAAATCATTTCAGAAAGCAGCAAAAACTTGGCCATTTTTGAACTACAACTCACAGAAACCTCATGTGGCCCTCACTTTGAAACTACTAGGTTATACTCTTGCCTTGGAACACATGTACAAATGGGATGGGTTGATGAGACGGTCGATCTATGTTAGTCTCGATCTAACATTTTGATCTTGAGATGGGGTGATCTCAACATCTTTCATCTTACCGGACAATCCGTGGAGGGTTCCTCCGCGCCAGAGTAGGTCCAACATAATCATGTCATTTTTGTTTCAATGAAAACCATAAAGATTCAACTGTGTAAATTAACAACCGAACCAATTTCGTTTTGAGATCTTTTGTGTTAGGTTCGTGTTGTTTGATCATGGATCTACAATTGTGTATCTTTGTTTACTCCCTAGTTGTCATGACAAACTTGAAACTTGGGATATATGTAAAATATTTGTGCCCTGGCCCGTCAGATCCGTCCTGCATCGGATCCACGCACGAGGGGGCGGAGGAGCCCTGCCGCCGCCGCCGCTGGCCAGGCTTCACCCGGTCACGCCCTCTGGCAGCGACAGGGGAGGGGAGGAGCGAACGATAGGACGCTGGGAGGCATCTAGGGTGCATGTATATCATAACCGATGGGATAGCCTAGTGGTTTGTGTTCCCTTTCGTACGCAGAGATCATCGGATCGATCCTGTCAACTGCACTTTTTTCTGAGTTTGATGAAAAGAAATACAAAAGTATATAGCTACGACGCCGACGAGGCGGCAGGCTGCCCGATGTCCGACGAGGTGGGTGTCCATCCTCATAACTCATAAGTCATCCGAGCAGCAGCAGAGGCAGAGAGCAAAGTAAAGGTATTGCTTGATGTTCATGCCACAGTAGCGGAGCTTAGTGTACTGCTGGGGTCTGTGGCCCCAGCTTTGGACCATTTTGTGAAGAAAATATTAAGTAGAAGGCCTAGCTGGAAGAAAATTAGTATTTTGCCCCAATAAATGTGCATAGGGCGTGGCATCGCTTCGGGTGCCGCGGTGGAGGTGGCGCGCGTGGCGACTTCTGCGCCCGCAAGCGCCGGAACGACGATGAGGCCGGTGGCTTCGGGTGCCGCGGTGGAGGCGGCGGCGTAGCAGCGGCTTCTCCGCCCGCAAGCATCGGAATGATGGCGAGGCCGATGGCTCTGGCCTCCGTCCTCCCGTATCGGACAAGCAACGGGAGGTGCGCACGCAAGTGCGATGCCATCTCTCGCAGCGCCGGATCCAAGTCTCGTGCATGGAGGACCTTGCGGCGCTACGACCGACTCTTCGGCCCAGCCATCCAGGGGCAGCGCACGGCGGAGCAGGCGTGGTGGGAAGCAAGGACCGCCGCCGATGCCGGAGATGCGATGGCGGCTGCGCAGCTGCCAGCGCTATGGGCGGAGTAACAACTCCAAACCCGGCTCTCCGGCGAGCTCATCCACGATACGCAGCACGGATGGAAGCTGCTGCCCGCCGAGGTCCTCTCCAGTGACTCCGAAGATGAGGGTGACGACAACGACTCTGGTGATAACAAGTTTATCTAGCTAGTTTAATCTAGTTTGTGCGTACCAAGCCTTTAAATATCGGTCGTATCAGCCGCAATATCGGTTTTGACTGCCCATCGGTACAAAGTTGTGATATCGTTTTGGAAATTGGGGGATCGCTCTTTATTGCATTCAGCGAGTTGAGCGCTCCGACCGCTGAAGCCAGCGTGCATATGGGCCGGCCCACGTGCGCTGGTAAGCCGTGCCTGTTTCCTATTTCGTCTTTTTCATGTTTTTTTTTGTTTTTTACTTTTTTTATACTTTCAAATATTCTAAATACATATATTACAAAAACACTCTCTCCAAAAACACATTTGAAAAAATGTTGAACAAGAATTTGAAAAATGTTGAACAAGTATTTAAAAATGTTGAATAGGTATTTGAAAAAAATGTTGAACATGTATTTGAAAAAATGTTGAATAAGTACTGAAAATGTTGAAAAGGTATATGAAAAGTGTTGAACAAGTATTTAAAAATGTTGAACGAGTATTGAAAATTTTGAACAAATATTTGAAAAATGTAGAACAAGTATTTGAAAAGATGTTGATCATGTGTAAAAAAGTGTTGAAAAACTATTTGGAAAATGCAGAACAAGTATTTGAAATATGCAGAACAAGTATTTGAAAATATGTTGAACAAAGTATTTGAAAAAAATGTTGAACAAGTATTGGAAAAAAATGTTGAACAAGTATTCGACAAATGTTGAACATGTATATAAAAGATGTTGAACAAGTATTTAAAAAATGTTGACCATGCATATAAGAATGTAGAATGAAAAAAAAGAAACAAAAGAAAACCAAAAAGAAACAAAAAATAAAGAAAAAGGAAAATGAAAAATTCGGAGAAGAAAGAAAACGAAAATGAAAAAAGGAGAAGAAAAAAGAAAAAAAATAAAAAAATTAGAGAAAACATCTCGTACGCCGATACATGTCCGACCGATATGAACGATATGTGAAAAGGGCTCAATTTACATAAACTGGGTGAGCCCAGCCCACAAAACGTGCACAAGCCTGCCTGGTCTTTTTCTTGGCCGCCGCCTGCGATGGCGGACGGGTGACTACACGGCTTCTCCATTGCTCTCCGGTAGGAAACCTACTCCATCCTTGGATCCTTCAGCGTTTGTCATCTGTGACGGCGCAACCTTCTCCGACAAGCTGCAACTGCAAACCACAAAAGTTTGAGGCAAGTACGTGATGGTCGGCGACCCTCGTCTCGCTCCCCGGCGGCGATCCTCGTCTCTCTTCCCAGCGGCAGCCCTCGTCTCCCTCCCCAGCTGCGGACACAGAGTCACAGACACACACGAGGTAGTTCAGTTTCTACTACTGTCTACTAGGCACAGACGAAGCAGAGGAAAACAGAGTACTTTCAGTTTTTGAGGGAGAGAGACAGCCATGCAGTTGATGGACGATTCTTCAAGTGATGGTGGAGAGAATGTGGACAATTTCCTTGACGATGACTAAAATCTACAATGAAGCGACTGGATCAATATTTACTATTATGATTTATGCCCACACGCACTTATTGAATATGTTTGAACTATTTACTCGTGATGCACTTGAACTGGATATGGAATTTATTTGTTTCATCCTATGCTTTTTTCTTAGAGGGTGCTTGGATCCAAGGGACTTATTTTAGTCGGACTAAAAATAGTCTCTTTAAGAGGCTAAAGTTTCAAGCACCCCTGACTAAAGAGGGGCTAAAACTAGTCTTGAGACTAAAAAAATTTAGTCAGGGGTACCCCTACTAAAATATGGATTAGTCCTCTCTCTCCTCATTTAACTCCTCTTCTTTAACACGGGCGAGTTCTGGATTGGAGGGTTTGGAGGATTTATTCAGGGGTACCCCTACTAAAATATGGATTGCTAGCCTCATCCATGCTTTGATCCAAATAGGAAAGAGACTAAAATCCGTCCAGAACTCTCCTCATTTAACTCCTCTTCTTTAACTCCTCTTTCCTATTTGGATCAAAGCATGGATGAGGCTAGCAAGTTTTAGTCCCACTACTTTTAGTCATGGGACTAAAACGTATCCAAGCACTCTCTTACTGTTTTGGTTATGCTGCTGATATGAAGTTACAGTTACATGCCTGAGAACCGATTTTTCGTATATGTGGATTCGGCATGCATGATGTGTGTTCATTTTTATCTCCATGGTTTATTCCATATTCTATTAAAGATGCATGGCAACTATAACACTATTGATAGAAAATTATAGACCAATTTTAATTTCCGATATTACTACATATCGTTCGATATATCACCTGATATCCGATATCCAATATGTCAAAGGCAATCTGATACGAACCCGATATCGACAATTTTGGACCTTGTTACAGCCTTAAAAACATTGCATCGATCTACTATGCTCAAAATATAAACCGACTTCCAACCGGAGATATCTATTGAGCCTTCGCAAGTTGCAATCAAATGAATAACCAAATAAGTATACCATACTCACAAAATTTATTCAGAGTTTAGCAAACCATATGATTCAGCCTTTTTAAATCAACTTGATGACGCAGACCACTAAAGGACAAGAGACACTACTCATCGGTGACTGAATTCTTGATTGGGCCAGTTACCAGATATTTACATGAGGCCCCACTACGTTCACCAACATTTGCATAGCCCATTGGGCTAAACCATCTGCAACACTGAGGACGAGCGTTCAAATCCCTGCGCAGGTGAAACCCTCGACATTTTTTTGGTTAATGCGCAGTGGCCAGCCCCACTTGTCATCGCCCCTGGAGGTCATTGTGGATGCCACCCGTGCCAGTCAGCCCCAGCGAGGCCACAGGCCCGCAGGTCAGCGGATGCAGCTATAGAAGTCCTCGGTCAGATTCAGCTCAAGATCTGGATCTGGCAATTTTCACACCAGGGCCCCTCTATTTTCGGTTTCCATCTGACAAGTCCCTGTTTTGGCAGAAAACACCCTAGTTTTAAAATGGCAACAAGTTGGCCATTTCAAATCCAAATTTAACAAATTAAATATATATTCCTATCAAGAAAGTGTGTTCTATCCATTTATAAATTTTTCCATTGTATTGGTTAATTGAAATTGGTGCAATTAAAATATATTTTAATTACTCCTTAAAGTTTGCACAAATCATAACTTAATATCTATAAATTCCAATAATATATTTTTCCACTTTTTTACTTGTAACTAATGCAAGGTCACATTGATGTTGTAATATATTTCCGAATATTACCATAAATAGTTATTCTGTTGAGATACCTAGTCTCTATTACAACAAAACGGATGCTTCGTGCAACGGAATTTGTTTGTCGCAATATCGCTACCATATTGCAACACCGATGCAGTTTGTTGCAATAGTTAGCCACTTGTTTGCAACAATATTTGTAACTAATGCAACATCGCGCCGATGTTGCAAAATCTTTCTGAATATTGCCACGATTAGTTTTTCTGTTGAAATACCTAGTCACTATTACAACAAAATGACTGCCCTCGCGCAACAGAATTTGTCTGTCGCAATACTGCTACCATGTTGCTATGATGATACAGTTTGTTGCAATATGAGGCCTGTATTGCAACAAAGTTAGTATTTATCACGACGAAGCTAAGTTATGGCAATATGTGTGGCCTATTACCACAACCGGAGAATTTGTGGTAATATTGCGTTTTATTGCAACAAAACGAAGTTGTAGCAATAAATTTCGTTGCAATAGACCGGAATCCTTCTAGTGGATGAGCCGCCCACTAGTTGGTGTTGATACCATCGATTCCCAGCCAATCTTTGATCATCCTCCAACACCACATAGTGTACCGACAACTGTAGAAGAGGTGAGTGGCGGACTCGATCTCCCTCTTACATAACAAGCAGAGACCGCAGTTTTGCATCCCACACCGCTCTAGATGATCAGCCATCCACACCCTATTTTGGATGGCTAGACACGCAAAGAATTTGACCTTGGAGGGTGCCCAGACTTTCCAAATGACCTTGTTCATGGGCATGAGGATAGCACCTAGGAATTGCGCCTTATAAGCTAATTTGGTTGAGTATTCCCCATTAGGGGAGAGCTTTCAAACGATGGTATCCTAGACGTCTTCGGAGATGTTTATATGAGGGAGTAGAGACCATAGTCGATGAATTGAGGCACATGATTCCAGGTCAGCTCACCATGCATGTCAATGGCCTTGATCCATGCATCATCACGCAAGGCCGCACTAACCTTCCAATTTTTGTGACTCGAGATCTTGTATATGAGGGGTGCAACATCAATTGGCTTCTTGCCGATGAGCCACGGGGCGTCCCAAAACGGCGTCCTCTCCATGTTACCAAATGTGATGTGGTTAGAGCATAAAAAAGTTCCATGTCTTCTTTGTCTCACGGGTTTCCCGAACCAACCCAAATCTTTGTTGGATCATTCCACTCATACCATGGCCAGCGTAACGGGAGAGATCTGGCGAATTTGTCAAGATGTAGGACACCTAACCCTCCAAGACGAGTAGGTGTCGTGGAATTGTCACGGCAGACGTCCTAGGGTGAGGGCTTAGTCGTGAGGCCAGCACATCTATGTAGTAGCTTGAGAGGGGTTGAGCGGAATCGAGAGATGCAGGGCGGATCAACGCACAAGACAAGGGTTTAGACAGCTTCGGGCCCCGGGAAACATCATCCGGTAATAACCCTACATGCTGTTAGAGGCTAGATCTCATTATGCTCATGAGGGAGTCGCCGTAAACCGGCTCTCCTCTAATTGTGTCTAGCCCTAGAGATTATTGATTGTTGCCTGTCCCTCTTTGGGGAGCCCTGCCCCTCCTTATATATGTTGAAGGGGCGGGTTACATGTGGAGTCCTATTAGGATTAGGACTAGTCTATCTTTAATACAAACCGGATACAAGTCCAGGTCTTAACTCCTTGTAAGGTAAATATTCCTCATGCCTTTCCTCTTAAATCGGCCCACCATAGTATGAACCGGCCTTCATGAACCGCCCGTTGGGCCACCGGGTCTTGTCGCTCCTCTGACCCGCCTGCCGGATTACCAATGAATCGTAAACCGCCAGGTCCAAACGGGTCGCCAGTGAATCGTTAAGTCTCAGCCGGGTCTCAAGTAAACCGCCAAGTCCGGCCGGTTTATGTCGCGGGGTATATCCCCGACATTAGTCCCCAGTTTAATTTGGATTTATCCATGTTAAACTGATCCTGTAAAACAAACACAAGAACAAATTTGACAGATTATGCTCCGGGTTAAGAATTCTTGTAAACCGGCATCTGATCATCCTTAAGTCCTTGTCATTTCCTCCTTCTAGAAAATCCGGGTCAACAAGCCAGCTTCATACTCAATTTGCTGACATTGGTTTCTCACAGAGAAATATTGTGAAGAATAATCCACTTGAGTCGGCTTCCAAAGCGCCGGTTTTAGAATATGAGTCTTGAAATACTTATCTAATATTAAGCCGGTTTGAAGATGTAAAACTTGCCGGTTTATGCATACCAAAATTTCCGGTTTATAAATATTGATGGCACCGGGTCATAATTGTTATCGACACCGGGTCATGTAATTGATCTTCCTGATTTGCTCAAAACTGATAAACTGAAGACGTTCCTCCTTTATATGGATAATACCTGTAGCCCCCAAGTCTTAAGAGGAGAACATAGTGATAACTTAAGACTTGCTCCAATAAGTGTTTTCAACCTTGAAGAAATCCGGTTTGTTCATCTCAATCATATAAACTGAATACTCCATATATGAAGCCCCCAAGTGCCGGGTTGTCATGCTTGCAGCAACCTGGGACTTGTAATTGCTGATAAAAACTTCAATCAGTGTAGCCCCCAAGGGCCGGGTCATTATACAATAATGAGCAGGGACTTTGTAAATATAATCATGTAGATTTTAGCAGCGGTGTGTGGCCCCCAAGGTCGGGCTTAGTAAGATAATACTGAACCGGGACTTGATATATACTTCAATGAAAATAACATCTTATAATGTAGCTTCCATCGTAGGGCTTGAACCCACGTCCACAAGGTTAAGAGCTTTGTGCTTTATCAACTGAGCAGTGGATCCTTCAATATAATGGACGAAAACTTGTGTACCTTAATTGTTGACAGGAGCAATTGGTAGCCCCCAAGGGCCGGCTCATTATAATGTGATGAGTCGGGTCTTCAATAAGGCTAATAAAAAATGACTTTGCATTAGCCCCCAAGTGTCATGGTGCATGCTTGCAGCGACATGAGACTTGCATGTAATCTCAATTTGAATAATGTAGCCCCCAAGTGCCGGGTCGTAAGCCTGCAGCGACTCGGGACTATTCCTTCCATTGTAGAATAAATCATATCCTTTGATAAAATAATAGTCATTGCGCTAAAGCGACTTTGAAAACCTCAATAATACCGGTTATTAATAACCATAATAAAATCCAGCCATGTTGGCTACTCAAGATAATATAATCCGGTATGAAAACCTTATTCATTCAATAACATAATGAAAATTCAGCCAAGTTTGGCTATTTGAATAATATAACCCAATGATTTATAAGAGCATGATTCCAATGGCGCAATCCAAATATATACTGGCGACTTATAGTCCAGAGCTAGGCCGGTTTAATAAACACCGGATAATTTATCATCATACTGGCGACATATAGTCGAAAGCCAGGCCGGTTAATAAACGCCGGTGATTTATAATCATGCTTTATTCAACCTGTTTCTGCATACAACAAGTTTAAAGTGTCCTGGCGGTTTATCACCGGACGGGTCGTAATGCTCAACATATAACCCGGGTTTATAACCAAGGCTGCACTTCAGAATAATCAAATATGAAATATATCATACCTGTGACATTGAATCACATCGTTGGTTTACCAACTTTTTGTAGTAAGGGTGATAACCCCAATCTTGAGTACTGATAACTTCTTCCATAGTGTGCCGGTTTATGATAAAACCGTGCCGGGTTGTGATAAACACCGGATTAACCATATATAATACTGGCGACTTGTAGTTGAAAGTCAAGCCGGTTTAATGAACACCGGTTTATCAAAACATTATAAATGTCACCAAAAGAGAAAAAACTTGGCAAACAAAAGCATATGAAAAACTTGTACTCGAGGCTTTTCACGGGCTGCCAGGTCCCAAATTCGAGGCTTTTCATGGGCTGCCAGGCCACTGAGTTAAATCATTTCACAAATCCTTTTAAGATGGTCCTCCGTCTTTAACCAATAGCCGGTCTATCATTGACAAGTTCAGGGTCATATGCGATTGACTTGTCAAGTTGGCGGGTCATACCAGGCTTACCTGGGCGGAGTGACTTACTTAATGAAGGCAGGTTAACCCGGGGTGCCTATGTTTGAGTTGTTCTTGACAACACTCTTTGGCCCCCATGTAATGGCATTGCGCCAGCCAAAAGGTGTAGCTATGGTTTGTACACAATCAAGCCCCCCAGTGACTTACTGTCGTGGCTTTTGAGCCAGCCAAGTGGTGTAGCTATGGTTTGAATACAACCAAGCCCCCAAGTGACTTTTCTTTCGTGGCCTTGAGCCAGCCAAGAGGTGTAGCGATGGTTCAAACATGACCAAGCCCCCAAGTGACTTTCTTTCGTGGCCTTGAGCCAGCCAAGAGGTGTAGCGATGGTTCAAACATGACCAAGCCCCCAAGTGACTTTCTTTCGTGGCCTTGAGCCAGCCAAGAGGTGTAGCTATGGTTCAAACATGACCAAGCCCCCAAGTGATCAATAATATGATAAGCCAATAAGGCGGAATACCCATGTTTGAACCGCGCATCATGGCAACATGCCCTCTTCGGCAACCTTTAACTTTTTGCAAGAGATAAATTTTTCTAGAACCGGGATTTTGAACCGGATATTGAGAGCGTCAAAGCTTTATGGGAGACATCTTTCTCTTGAACCGGATTTTAAACCGGAATCTTTATTTTCAGCCGGGAATTTTCTGACGGCATTTAAACTCTAACTTGCGAGAGATTAATTCTTTCTGAACCAGAAATTCTTAAACCGGATTTGAGAGCTTCAGAGCCTTGTGGGAGAACAGATTTTCCTTGAACCGGATTGTAAACCGGATATTCGAGAGCTGTCAGAGTAAATAGCCACGAGTAGCCTAACCGACTACCCATGGTTATTCACAAATTATCAGTCTGATTGAGCCTTCAAGGGTTCGAAGCATTGGGCTGACTTCCCCTGGCTGACTACCGCAGGGGCTGGCTCTCCGAAGGCGACCCGGCCCCGGTGGCCTTCCTCAAGATGGTTGCGAGATGGCCGACTCCAGGAAGCCGGCGCCAAGAGGACCGACTTCCAAGAGCCAGCCATGAAGCACGCCGACTCCCCAAAGCCGGCCAAGACCGCACCCACCAAAACTACACCCACATAACGGTGACAAGACGGGGTGTGGCCACAGTGCGGCCCACTACCCCCGAAGCCCGAGGCAGGCATGGCCACAGGACGCCGTACGGGTCAGCCATCTCCCGTCCGGCTCGGCACTGTAGCCATGCTGGCCTCAATGTCATCCACGACCAACGCCAGCACGGCCCACGGGCGGCGGGCCCCTTTAGCCAGAGAGAGGCGCGAAGGCGGCCCGACCTCCCCCAGTCGGCCAGGGGCGTAGCCGGCCCCCAGAAGCCGGCTACCCCCTCCCTCGAAGCATGTGCCACATTAAGGAGACAAGACGAGGTAAGGCTACAGTGAGGGCCCTCGAGGCGGCACACTGTAGCCACGCTTACCTCGACGAAGCCCTCGTCATCAGGGACGAGGCTACAGTAAGCAGCCACCGACAAGACCCCTAGGCGGTGGGGCCGGCCTGTCGACTAAGAGGCCGGCAGCCGGCGGGACCCACCAGTCGGCGGGCCCCAACGGCCGGCGGAGAAGCCGGCGAGCGCAGACACTGACGACTGGGACCCGCGCCCAGCCGGATTACAATTGTACCCCCGGGGGGTAGGCGTATATAAACCCCCCCGGGGCACCCATGCAAAGGGTTGGCTTCTTAGAGTTACACACACACAATATAGAGAGGGAAGTGAGAGCTAGCCTTGCTCTTCTCCTCCCTTGAACCCAACAGCTCTAGGAGCAATTGTAGCTACTCTTTCTGATCTAGTGATCATGCGGAGACCCCGCAGAGCAGGACTAGGGGTGTTATCTCCACGGAGAGCCCCGAACCTGGGTAAGATTCGTCGGCGTGCATGTCTTCGCCTCATCCCGTTTCCAGGCACCGGCGACGTCTTACTGGCACCCACCATGATAAGCCACCCGTTGGCATATGTCGCACCTACCCGTTGGCATACGTCCCGCTCGCCGACTGCGAGCGGCGCCCGCCAGAGGAAAGACAAGGAGCCGGCTGCTAGCCGCAGCCGGACTCGTATCAACATCGAGCGCGACGCGGAAGGCTGCCCTCGAGCGGTGGAGTGCCAAGGAAATCCGCCTCCTCCCCCGCCTCGAAGGGAGAGACATCTTACCCCGCCGCCCGTCACGCACCCGACTCTTGGTGACCGACTAGGCCGCCGAGAAGGAGTCGGCGAGAACGACGCCCGCCACCGGATCGACCGCCTTGCTCGATCCCTGGCGTTAGAAGAAGAAGATGATGTCAGCCCGCCATGCTTTGGCCCCCGCATCCGCGACGAGCCCTTCCCCAAAGGGTTCTCGCTCCCCAGAGACACGCCCAAGTACAACGGCTCTGTGAAGCCGGAAGATTGGCTCATCGACTACTCCACTGCTGTCAGCATAGCCAACGGCAATCGGCGCGTGGCCTTGAAGTACGCCCCCCTCATGTTGCAAGGCACGGCGCGCACCTGGCTCAACAGCCTCAAGCCCTACAGCATCAACAGCTGGCTGGACTTCACGGAAGTCTTCGTCGCAACTTCACCAGCATGTACAAGCGGCCTCCCAAGCCTCGCCAGCTCTCCCTGTGCGTCCAAGGACCCAATGAGTCGACCCACGACTACCTCACGAGGTGGGCCGAGCTCCGCAACTCCTGCGAGGGGGTGCACGAGGTTCAGGCCATCGAGTACTTCACCGCCGGGTGCCGAGAGGGCACCCTCCTCAAGCACTGACTCCTCTGCGACGAGCCGGCTACCCTCGATGAACTGCTGATCATCGCGGACAAGTACGCCATGGCCGACTCCTCGATGAAGATCGAGCTTCGAGTAGACGCCTCTGGGAAGGTGATTGCTCCGGCTCCCAAGACGCCGGCTAGCGAGTCCAATCGGCGCCCCTATCAGAACGATCACAAGCGCAAGGCCCCCATGCCACCTTCCACCAGTCGGCAGGTGGCCACAGTGAAGATGAGCAGCCCGCTCCAAAGAAGAAGGGTGGCAGGCCGGCTTTCTCTTACGAGCAGACTCTCGACGCCCCCTGCAAGTTCCACAGCGGCGCGAAGCCGTCCAACCACACGACCCAAAAATGCCACTGGCTCACGCGAATCTCCAAGGGCGAAGGGCTGGTGCCGCCTCCGCCTCCCGGCCCGCCGCCTCCAGCCCCCCAGCAGCCGGCGGCTCGGCCGGCAGTCGGAGCCATCCAAGATGAATTCCCTGAAGAGCACGCCGCCTACGTCGTCTTCACCAGCCAAGCCGAAGACAAGCGCAGTCGGCGCCGTCAGCATCAAGAGGTCAACGCAGTCGCCTCTAGCGCCCCCGAGTTCATGCACTGGTCAGAGAAGCCAATCAACTGGAGCCAGGCCGACCACCCAGAGGTGATGCCATCCCCTGGCTCCTATGCACTGGTCTTGGACGTCACCCTCGCAACGGAGAGGCGAGCTGCCCGATTCTCCCGCGTCCTGATAGATGGCGGAAGCAGTATCAATATACTGTACCGCGATACCATGGAGAAGCTGAACATCAAGGAAAAGCAGCTTATGCCAAGCCGGACCGTGTTCCATGGCATCGTCCCCGGCTTGTCTTGCTCCCCGATCGGCAAGATCAAGATGGATGTTCTCTTCGGAGACAAGCATCATTTTCGCCGAGAAGCGATCTGGTTTGAAGTAGTGGATCTGGAGAGCCCCTATCATGCTTTGTTTGGCCGACCTGCTCTGGCCAAGTTCATGGTTGTGCCCCACTACGCCTACCTGAAGATGAAGATGCCAAGCTCGAAGGGGATCATCACCGTAGCCGGCGACTACAGGAAGTCCATCGAGTGCGCCATGGCCAGTAGCCGGCTGGCCGAGTCCCTCGTGGTAGCCGAAGAGAAGAAGATGCGGGAGTGGGTTGTGGCCATGGCCGGCAAGCAGCCGGCCCTGTCCCCCAACCCCAAAGATTGTGATGCACAGGGCTCCTTCCAGCCGGCCAAAGAGACGAAGAAGATACCCCTGGACCCGGAGAACCCGGAAAGGTTTGCTGTCATTGGGGCAAACATGGACAGTAAATAGGAAGGCGAGCTCGTCGACTTCCTCCGTGAGAATCGAGATGTCTTCGCATGGTCCCCAAAGGACATGCCAGGCGTCCCGAAGGATTTCGCCGAGCACAAATTGCACGTCCGAGCCGACGCGAAGCCGGTCAAGCAGCCCCTCCGCCGACTGTCAGAAGAGAAGCGAAGAATCGTAGGAGAAGAGATAGCCCGGCTCCTTGCCGCCGGCTTTATTATGGAAGTGTTTTTTCCAGAGTGGCTGGCCAACCCAGTCTTGGTTTTGAAAAAGAATAACAAGTGGCGTATGTGTATAGCCTACACCAGCCTGAACAAGGCCTGCCCCAAGGATCCGTTTGCTTTGCCACGGATTGACCAAGTGATAGACTCCATAGCCGGATGCGAGCTGTTGAGTTTTTTGGATGCCTACTCAGGGTACCATCAGATCAAGTTGGACCCAGCAGACCGCCTGAAGACTGCCTTCATCACACCATTTGGAGCTTTCTGTTACCTGACTATGACATTCGGCCTGAGGAATGCCGGTGCCACTTTTCAGCGTTGCATGCAGAAATGCCTCCTCAAGCAACTCGGTAGAAATGCCCACGTCTATGTAGACGACATTGTGGTGAAGACAGAGAAGCGCGGCACCCTGCTGGAAGACCTGAAAGAAACATTCGCCAACTTGCGCCGATTCCAAATCAAGCTCAACCCCGAGAAATGCGTGTTCGGAGTACCAGCCGGGCAGCTGCTAGGCTTCCTGGTCTCCGAACGCGGCATCGAGTGCAACCCTGTGAAGATCAAGGCCATCGAGAGGATGGAGATTCCCACCAAATTGCGAGATGTGCAGAAGTTCACCGGGTGCTTGGCCTCCCTAAACCGCTTTATCAGCCGGCTAGGAGAGAAGGCTCTCCCTCTGTACCGACTCATGAAGAAGTCCACTCACTTCGAGTGGAATGACCAAGCCGACCAAGCATTCCGTGAGCTGAAGAAGATGCTGACCACTCCGCCTGTCCTGGTAGCGCCGACTGAGAAGGAGCCCATTCTCCTCTACATTGCCGCGACTAGCTGAGTAGTCAGTACAGTTGTTGTGGTCCAGCGCCCGGAAGAAGGCCGAGCCCAGTTAGTCCAGAGGCCGGTGTATTATCTAAGCGAAGTGCTATCCAGCTCAAAGCAGAACTACCCGCACTACCAGAAGATGTGCTATGGGGTGTACTTCGCCTCCAAGAAGCTGAAGCCCTACTTCCAAGAGCATCCCATCACGGTCGTGTGCACCGCCCCGCTCGCCGAGATCATAGGCAGCCGGGATGCATCCGGCCGGGTGGCTAAATGGGCCATTGCATTGGCACCATACACGATCTTCTACCAGCCCCGCACCGCCATCAAGTCCCAAGCATTGGCCGACTTCCTCGTCGACTGGGCCGAGACCCAGTACCTACCGCCGGCTCCCGAGTCTACCCATTGGCGGATGCACTTCGACGGGTCCAAGATGCGCACCGGCTTGGGAGCCGGCATCGTCCTCACCTCTCCCAAAGGCGACAAACTCAGATACACCCTGCAAATCCACTTCGCCGCCTCCAACAATGTGGCCGAGTACGAGGCGCTCGTGCATGGGCTCCGGCTAGTCAAATAGCTCGGCATACGCCGGATCCTGTGTTACGGCGACTCAGACTTAGTGGTCCAGCAGTCGTCTGGCGACTGGGACGCCAAGGACGCGAACATGGCGAGCTATCGATTCCTTGTCCAGCAGATCAGTGGGTACTTCGAAGGGTGCGAGTTCCTTCACGTGCCTAGAGCCGACAACGACCAAGCAGATGCCCTAGCACGGATCGGCTCCACCCGACAGGCCATACCGACCGGCGTCTCCCTCCAGCGCCTCCTCAAGCCATCCATCAAGCCATCTCCAGAGTCGGACTCTATCTTCGTACCGCCTGTGCCAGATGCAGCCGGATCCGACTAGAGGAACCCCGCAGGCGGCACGGGGACTTCGACAACTGGCCCGCCGACTGCCGTAGTCGCACCCGGCCCGGGGACTTCAGAACCCGGCCCGGGGACTGCAGCAGTTGGCCCGGGGACTGCAGCAACACAAGAAGCGGTGGCCGACTCCAATTCCACGCCTCCCGACCCACCCACCCGAGTCATGGTGGCCGTCCTAACAGAAGAAGAAGTCACAGCTCCATCATGGGCCCAGCCCATCCTCAAGTTCCTAGTCAGCAGAGAGCTGCCGGCTGATGAGATCTCAGCAAGACTAGTGCAATGACGAGCTGGAGCATATGCAATAATCAACAGAGAGCTTGTTAAGCGCAGCGTCACTGGAGTCTTCCAGCGCTGTGTCGAGCCAGAAAAAGGAGTGGCAATCCTCAAGGATATCCACCAAGGCGAATGCAGCCACCACGCAGCCTCAAGATCACTTGTGGCCAAAGCTTTTCGCCATGGTTTCTTTTGGCCGACTGCTTTGGAAGATGCCAAAGAGATAGTCAAGAGCTGGAGAGGATGCCAAGTTTTCAGTTCCAAACAACACCTGCCGGCTTCTGCGCTCAAGACCATTCCCCTCACCTGGCCCTTTGCCGTCTGGGGACTGGACATGGTGGGCCCTTTCAAGACAGCCCGCGGCGGCTTGACACATCTGCTTGTCGCCGTGGACAAGTTCACCAAGTGGATCGAAGCGAAGCTGATCAAGAAGCTGAATGGGCCGACTGCCGTGACGTTCATCACCGACATCACTACTCGGTACGGCGTACCGCACAGCATCATCACCGACAATGGTACAAACTTTGCCAAAGGAGCACTGGCACGTTTCTGCGCGACGCAGGGTATCCGACTGGACTTAGCGTCCGTTGCCCACCCGCAGTCGAACGGCCAGGTCGAGCGAGCAAATGGACTCATCCTCTCCGGCATCAAGCCCCGACTGGTTGTACCACTAGAGCGATCGGCCGGCTGCTGGCTCGATGAGCTGCCGGCTGTCCTCTGGAGTCTGCGTACTACCCCCAACAAGTCAACCGGCTTCACTCCGTTCTTCCTCGTATATGGTGCCGAGGCTGTCATCCCAACAGACATCGAGTTCGACTCGCCTCGGGTCACCATGTACACGGAGGCGGAGGCCAAGGAAGCAAGAGAAGACGGCGTCGACCTAATAGAAGAAGGCCGGCTGTTAGCACTCAGCCGGTCCGCCATCTACCAGCAAGGGTTGCGCCGCTACCACAACCGCAAGGTCAAGCCAAGATCCTTCCAAGAGGGCGACCTTGTGCTTCGGCTGATCCAGCGAACAGCAGGCCAGCACAAGCTCTCGGCCCCTTGGGAAGGCCCCTTCGTCATCAGCAAGGCACTAGGCAACGACTCCTACTACTTGATTGACGCGCAAAAACCAAGAGCACGCAAGAGGGACGACTCAGGCAAGGAGTCGGAGCAACCATGGAACGCGAATCTCCTGAGAAGATTTTACAGTTGAAAGCAGTATGTATCATGCTACCCTTTTGTATTAAGTGTGAAACAACAGGCTCCCCGAGGAGCACTCGGGGACTGCCTTTATTTATCTATGAGTGACGAGTGTCATATCCATGAATGTATTATTACATTTGATTTCCTGTCTGGCACCGGGTTCGACTAGTCGGCCCGGGGACTGGCCGCCTTGAGCTATATTAAAAGTTCTACCTGAAGTCAGACAAGTACTGTGCCGGCTCCCGAGTCCTCTCTTGTTGAAAGTCGCAGTTCGAAGAACCGACTGTCCGACTAGCAAGAGCCAAGGAAGAAAGGATGCCCACACGAAAAACGGCTAAGGACTAATGAACTTATATAGCGAAAAGACGGCCTCCAACTACGCCTGCCGGCTGTCAGAACAGCCGGCTGGCCGGCTTCCTAAACACTTAACTATAATCCAACAAAGCTAGAGTACTTGCCCTCCCAATTGGCCAAGCACTTCTCCAGCCACAGATTGCAGAGCAACTGTCTGACTGGGGAGGCGGCAACCAAGGGAGGGCGGCAAAGGAAACAGCGGAAGGATGAAAAGCAAAGAACGAGGAAAAGCCAAACGCACGCATAGTCATATATACATATAAAGCCCCCAACAGGCCGGCAATCGACATAGTTCGAATACACCCCCAGTGGGTGGAATTGTGCAAACTTAACAGAATATTGTTCCAAAAGTGACAAGACAGGAAAACAAAAGATAGCAGACTAGACTAAGGCGCGGTGCGGGAGCCAGGCTGGTCGGTGGAGATGGCGTCGCCGGCTGAAGGAGTGGCCGGCTGGCGGGTCTCGGCTTGGTCACCACCGGTGGCAGGCGACGCACCCGCGCGTGACGTGGTGCTGGAGGCGCGGTCAGGCTGAGGCTGGCCGGCCGCTCCACCATCCGGCCCGGCATCTTCACCCTCCTCCTCCTCCTCCTCGCCTCGTCGCTGGAGTCGATGTCCTCCGCCGAGTCTTCACCGTCTGCCGGGTTCAGCCCGAACCACTCCTCCGGCTGGGCGACACCGTTGTCATCTACCTCAGGGGCGAAGGCACTGGTGTCGAGGTAGTCGGCGATCGCCGAAGCCCGCCGGATGATAGCCGGCCGCGCCGGCTCCAGCTCCGTGTCGGCCTGCTGCCGCCAGGTAGCCAGCTGGTCCAGACTCAGGCCGGGATACCAGGCCTTGACGAACTCCAGCGCCCGCCTGGCGCTGGACCGAGCCGCCGAAGCCTTCCAGGCTTCAAAGCGGCCGACTGCCACCTCCAGCCAGTCGGCAGTCCGACTGGGGGTGCGGGGAACCACTTCGCCGGGCCAGAGGGCGGCCAATACTTGCGCCCCGGCACGCTGAAGCCGGCGGAGCAGTCGGTGAGCCGGCTGGAGACGGGCCTGGATCGCCAAGAGCTGCTCCTCCAGCGAACGGCCAGCGTTTGGTGCAATCTCGGCGCCAGCCTGCCTTCGTGCTTGGCGGTGGGCCTCGATGATCTGGTTGGCGGCGGTAGAGTAGCCAGGGAAGTACTCTGCGCAAGAAAGAAACGGAAAGAAGAGAAAACACCAAGTCAGAAAACGAGCCGAAAGCGGCGGACGGCAAGAAAGGACGAAGAAGTAGGCGGCTTACCGTCAACCAGATCTTCGATCTGGCCATAGCCATTGATCAGAGTCTGCTTTTCTTCGGCCCAGCCAGCCGCCTCCGTCTCGTACTCGGCCTGGAGGGCGGCTTCGCTGTCTTGCACCACCTTCAGAGCCGCCTTGTGGCCCTCCTCCTGGTCGGCCAACCTCTTGGCCAGGCGGTCACGTTCCTGCACCAAGGCGGCGAATTCGGCCTCCTTGGCACGAAGGGCAGCCTGAGACCCTCCCAGCTATGCCCTCAGACTGGCGTTGGCCGCTGCAAGGACGGCAGAAAAAGAAGAAGCAATAAGAGGAAGTTGTCAAGGAAGATCCGACCCGACTGCTCAGCAGTCGGCCCGAATCTCGGGGACTACACCCAGTGGGTGCGCTGATGCGCCCCCACGTGAGATAAAGGAGAAGTACTTACCCCGGCTCTCAGTTAGGTCGGCGGTTTTCTGGGTCAGCTCCCGAGCCTGGGAGTTGAAGGCAGCCGCGCGAAGATTGTGGTAGTCCTGCAAGACAGGCAGAAGATCGAAGTAAGAACAAGAATAGCAAAGCTAAATCCACTAAGAAGTTCCAAGCCGCCTGCTCAGCAGCCGACTCGGAACTCGGGGACTACACCCAGTGGGTGCGCTGACGCGCCCCCACGAAAGAAACCAAGATAAAAAAGAAGCAAGATAAGAAGACTAACCCGGATGGCCGCCCGCGTCGCAAGGAACTCGTCGGTGTACAGCCTCAGCGCCGTAGCCTGGGCTTGGAGCCGGGTCCGGACGTCCTGCGCGGCCACGTTCATCACGGCCGTCCCTCTGCCCGGCGTCCACCCCGAGGTGGCGCTGGCCGCCTCCACGTCCTGGGCCGACGAGCTGGAGCCCGCGGCCGGCTGCGGCTCCGACGCGGCCTTCTGCGGCTCTGACGCAGCCTTCCCCGTGCGCCGGCTCGGCGGCGTCCGGACCGCCAGCTCAATCCTCGCGGCCGGCTCGCCCCCCGCCGACTGCGCAGGCGGCAGATCAGGCCGGCCACCTTGAGCCGCCCCAGTCGGCGGGGTCGGTACCGCCGCCCTCTCCAGGATGACGACGTCGTCATCCCTCTCCAGCCCCGGCTGGTCACCGCCGGCTTCTTCTGGCGGGGGCTCCGGGGCCCCAGGCGCTGCGACGCGCCGTGGGGTGACCAGCAAGGCTTCCTCCGCCATCGCCGCAGCCGCAGCCTCCGCTTGGGCCTTGGCCGTGGCGTCGGCGCGCGCCTTCGCCGCCTCCTCCTCCTGCGCCGCCTTGGCGGTAGCCGCCTTCAAAGCCTCCGCTTCCGCTCCTCCCGCACCTCCCGCGCGTTCCGCTCCGTCGCCGCCAGAAGATCGGCACGGGGGTCCACACGGCGAGTGGTGCTCGTAGATCCTCCCGGCGACCCAACAACGGAGGCGGCAGCAGCCCGCTCGAGCGACAATGAGGCTCTGGTTATTTGGAGAAAAAGACAAGGATTCAGGAGTTACCAGAGAAAAGAGAAAAGAGAATGCACGAAGGAGTATGTACTTACGCCGACACCGTCTGCGGTTGCTTCACCGCCTTGCGGAAGCGGGCCGCCTTCGCAGCCGCCTCCTCCCGCCTAGTTGTCGTCGCCCCGCCGCGGGGCTTCTTCGGCCGACTGCCGAACAAGCCCTGCGCGGCACGACGCTTTTGCCCGCCGCCCTGAGCAGGCGGCGCAGCGGAGGAACCCGCGCCGTGGCCAGACGCCGGCTGACGGCGTGGGACGACTTCAGCCTCATCGTCGTCCGACCAGTCGTCGAAGCTGACTCCAAGCCCGGAGCCACTGCTTCGCCGCCGGCTTGGCCACCACCCGCCTCGGTGTTGTCGTCCATAGCAGCCGCCCCCAAGTCGGGGTCCTCCAGATCGTGCTCCGTCCTGTCGGGGACGAATCGGCGCTCCGCGTCCGACCCGCCTGCAGGCAGAAGAAGAGGGCTTTGTCGAGGCAAGCCGACTAGTCAGAGTCGGCCAAAAGGAACTCGGCGACAAACTGAGAGAAGAAGAAGAGACAAGGAGAACATACCGTGGGCGGCGGATTGGCTCGGCAATATGGCTCCTTGCCGAACTGCCACTCTGCGGAGAGTTTGCAGTTCGCAAGGTAGTTCACCATATAGGCCACCTCGTCGTGCGGCATGTCTTTTGTACACATCCGGCTCGGATCGAGCTGGCCGCTCATCTGACAGATCAGATGAGGGCGGCTCTGGAGCGGTAGTACCCGGCGCGTGACGAAGGCGGCCAGCAGGTCGGGCCCCGACAATCCCTCCGACTGGATCATCGCTCGTACTCGGGCGACGGCTGCGGTTCCAGCCGGCGTCAGCGTCACGGCCCGGTAGGACTACTGGGGCCGCCTGCCCGCCGGTGGGCCGGCTACGTAAGCCGGCAGATTGACGTAGTCGCCCTGCTGGGCGACGTTCCTCACGTAGAAGTATGACTTTTGCCATAACTTCACCGACTGGATCAGCGTGATGACGGGGAAGGGGTTGTTGGCAGCCACCCGCCGCATCGCGATGAAGGCGCCGCTCTGAGCCGGCACGCCTTGCATGCGCGTGCCCAGCTTGGACTGGAAGAACTCCCCGCAGAGCTCGAGGGTAGGGAGGACGCCGAGGTAGCCTTCACACAAGGTGACGAAGGTGGACAGCAGCACCACCGTGTTCGGGGTGAGGTGGTGCGGCTGGAGTTGGTAGAACTCGAGCCAAGAGCGGAAGAAGGCGCTCACGGGCAGGCCGATGCCGCGCAAGAAATGCGAGCGGAAGACTACCCGCTCGCCTTCCTGCGGCTCCGGCGTAAGCTCCTTCGCCGGTGCGAGACAGACCTCCACCTTGTCCGCGCCGGGCGGCCGCCGCTTCATGCGGAGGAACTCGACGTGATCCTCGTGGACGTTGGAGCCGTCCCAATCCCCGACGTACTGCATCATGGCGTGGGGCTGGCGAGAACGAGCGCGGCGGCAGAGGAGCGAGTGGTGGAACAGCATGGCGGCGAGGCGCTGTTGCAAGAAAAGGCAGGAGGAAGAAGATGGTGGAAGGAGCGTGCGAGAGCCTGCCGCTCTCCCCCTCCCCCTACTTATAGCTTCGCAAGGTGAAGCCGGGGAGGCAGGGCGTGGGGTGAGACGTGGGACTAACTGCACCCACTCCCCCCATGCCTCGCGATTATTACGCCCTAAAAGTGTGCCGAAACCGCCGCAGGAAGACGTGCGGGCGGCTTCGGGCTGCAGAGAATCCACGCCTGGGCTCGGACGTGGGAGTGGCGGGCCCCTGACCTGTGGCGACGTCCCGTCGCGCGCGTGGGCTGGCAGGCTTTTTTGCCACGTGGGTCGCAGGCGGCAAGTGGCCGGCCCGCGGCCCGGTGCGCGCGCTGGCCAGCTCCCGCCCTCCGACTCCCAAAGAATCTTCGCCGAGACGGCGCCCCCAACCAAAGTCGGCTCCCAGCTGCCGACTCGTCAAGATAGGAAGCTGATCGAGCTTCTCGACTCCCACCCAACCTCGAAGCCCAATCAGCATCGGGGACTACTGTCGGAGTAAATAACCACGGGTAGCCTAACCGACTACCCATGGTTATTCGCAAATTATCAGGCCGATTGAGCCTTCAAGCGTTCGAAGCATTGGGCCGACTTCCCCTGGCCGACTACCGCAGGGGCTGGCTCTCCGAAGGTGACCCGGCCCCGGTGGCCTTCCTCAAGATGGTTGCGAGATGGCCGACTCCAGGAAGCCGGCGCCAAGAGGACCGACTTCCAAGAGCCAGCCATGAAGCACGCCGACTCCCCAAAGCCGGCCAAGACCGCACCCACCAAAACTACACCCACATAACGGTGACAAGACGGGGTGTGGCCACAGTGCGGCCCACTACCCCCAAGCCCGAGGCAGGCATGGCCACAGGACGCCGTACTGGTCAGCCATCTCCCGTCCGGCTCGGCACTGTAGCCATGCTGGCCTCAATGTCATCCACGACCAACGCCAGCACGGCCCATGGGCGGCGGGCCCCTTTAGCCAGAGAGAGGCGCGAAGGCGGCCCGGCCTCCCCCAGTCGGCCAGGGGCGTAGCCGGCCCCCAGAAGCCGGCTACCCCCTCCCTCGAAGCATGTGCCACATTAAGGAGACAAGACGAGGTAAGGCTACAGTGAGGGCCCTCGAGGCGGCACACTGTAGCCATGCTTACCTCGATGAAGCCCTCGTCATCAGGGACGAGGCTACAATAAGCAGCCGCCAACAAGACCCCTAGGCGGTGGGGCCGGCCTGTCGACTAAGAGGCCGGCAGCCGGCGGGACCCACCAGTCGGCGGGCCCCAACGGCCGGTGGAGAAGCCGGCGAGTGCAGACACTGACGACTGGCACCCGCGCCCAGCCGGATTATTATTGTACCCCCAGGGTAGGCCTATATAAACCCCCCGGGGCACCCATGCAAAGGGTTGGCTTCTTAGAGTTACACACACACCATATAGAGAGGGAAGTGAGAGCTAGCCTTGCTCTTCTCCTCCCTTGAACCCAACAGCTCTAGGAGCAATTGTAGCTACTCTTTCTGATCTAGTGATCATGCGGAGACCCCGCAGAGCAGGACTAGGGGTGTTATCTCCACGGAGAGCCCCGAACCTGGGTAAGATTCGCCGGCGTGCATGTCTTCGCCTCATCCCGTTTCCAGGCACCGGCGACGTCTTACTGGCACCCACCATGATAAGCCACCCGTTGGCATATGTCGCACCTACCACCCGACAAGAGCTTCAGTGAGACTGACTTCCCTTGAGCCGGATTTTAAACCGTAATCCTTTCTGATGACCCGGACCTTCTTCATTAAGCCGGGTTTTTGTAACTGTCATATATTTTCTAAACCGGAAATTTTCTGACGACCTTTAAATTTTCATCCATATGGTAGTAGCCTCCGGGACCGGGTTATCTTTCCCTCCAACGTCCTGGGGTTCTTGACTTCACTGAAAACCGGCAACATTTGCTGAGTCATATCCTTGTAGCCCCCGAGTCTCAAGGTGACTCGAGGAGTTGGCTTGAAATTCTCCATACTTGACCGTGATATAAGCCGGCATAACTTGTATATCATTGGTGTTGATAGCACAATGTGAATCCACAGAAGGTTGAGGTGACTGCGGCGGGTTATAAATGATCCCGTATGAGCCGTGTCAGCAACTCGGCCAATGGTTCCTTCCAACTGGCGATTTGAAGTTAACAAAACTGTAGTGGCGGCGACTTGTGCGCCTGCTCATTGAGCCATCCAGTGCAAACGGCGGTTGATGATAATTTGCCTCCAATTTGAAAGAAAACTGGGCTACCCAAGCTGTGACTTGCTCATACCCAATAAACAGCTCATTCAGACAGGTGCGGCCCGGTATGCTGATGTAGACCAGGCCATGAGAGACGGACGACAAGGACGACCGCAACATCAGAGGCGGCACAGACAGATGAACCGGCCGCAGCGTTATAAACCGGTGCGGACAGGCAAGTTGTCCTTCTTGTTGTAAACCGGCGTGGTCGCGAAAGACGGCTACGACGTTGTAAGCCAGCGCGGTCGCGAGAGATGGCCACGGCGTTGTAAGCTGGTGCGGGAGTCCGTTGAGTAACGACGACCACCTGTGCCAAAAGATATTGGCGTGCCTCCATCCCCGTGGTATAATATCACTTTTTGTCATAAATAATTGCCCTGCATAAACAATATTGCAGACCAAGGCAAAGATAAACTTGTTCTTTGACAAAAAACAATGTACGTTAATAAACTTTAAACAGATAGATATCACCTGATTGTCCGGACGACGGATGATCCATTCCACGAATCAACTTCCAGTACTTGCAATAGGCATTTAGCTACTCTCTCCTGATTTTTCCGGATGATAGATGATCCGTTAAGTGGCATCCGTAGGTAACTTTTCAATACGGTCGCCTAATTTCTTTTGATCCTTACATGCTTACAAAGGATATTTGCATTCACCCCTTGAGGATCCTGCCAGATGCTTGCTTCTCACCAGGGTTATATAGTCTCTGAAATAACTGGAACTTTTTATTCAGTGGGGTCAGCTCTGGACCGATGTGACCCCATGTAGGACGGCTGCTGCAATGACTATAATGATGCTCCTTTAGTACATCGCTTTTTGTGTCTCTATGCGGTGGCCTGTGCTGGTCTGGGCCTAGCGATAAATCGCCTAAAAGCTTTTGCTAGTGGATTCCCGTGGAAAAACAAGTACTGCCTCAGGTAGAAATTTCCGTGACCACGCGCACTGCGTTCAGTCTCCAAGTTGATCTAATACGACTGCCTGTTTGTATGAGGAAAGAACGCCTAGAATCGAATTCCTGTCCGACTCGGCCACTCTTGGCTGGCGTATTGTCGATGGCCGCGTCCGTCATCCAAGTCATCCATCGGTCTCGACGAAAACGATCCGCTGGTCATATACGATTGCGCAGAGACGCGCAGCCCTAACTCTCCTTGAACTTAAACCTTGCACTATCTGCTCCAAAGTCTGTGCCTCGAGCGTAGCTGCGGTTTGGAGCAGTGGCAGTCGCGCTCGGTGGAGGCGAGCCAAAGACGGCTGATTACAGTAGTAGTTGAACCAGACTCCAGCGGCAATGGTTTTAGAGACGGGTATGGTATGCTTAGCGCGACTTTGGCAGAGGGGCGCTGGAGGCGGTGGCTTGGAACCGATCCGGGGCGGCTCGGCCTGGCGCAGACGACGGAGGAGCAGTGACGTGGAGACGACCCGGCGACGGCTTGTGACCGAGGCGGATGGAAACCGAGGCGACAGAATCCATCACCCCGTCCTTGTCCTTTTTACTTGGCGTGACCTTGCACGGCGTGTGGCTCTCAGAATCCGTGTATGCACTAGTAGCTTTTCCAAAATAATGAAGGACGCGTCTAGCAAGCGGCAGGGCGCTCGCTAGCCCTCTGGAGCGGCTGTCACTTTTAGCAAGTTTATGTCCCCATCAAACAAAAATGGAAAGATTCATTCTCATTATAAAAAAGGTAGAAAGGGCATGCAACATGTTTTTAATTACGGATTGGAAAGCAACCAGGTGTGAACACATTAATTTAGAGTTCCTTTTCATTTTAATAGCCATAACTTTTGAACCAAACATCAAAATTAAGATCCGCTTTCACCGTTGGAACCGTTACGACGTGCTCTTCGAAACTAGATCTCGCATGGGTATGTTTTGATGAAATTTTTTTTTGTGCAATTTAGTACCTCGTTTTGTGCAACTGCCTAGTAGTCGATGTGCAACTAGCTGACTGTGGATGTGCAACTTTCCGCCTACCCCGTGGATGTACAGTTTTCATTGATGTCACCTCCACCCCCTCAAACTACCCCTTCTAGTGAGATGAGCAATTTTGTCCGTTGCTCGGGCTAACTGCCTAGTAATTGCAACTTTCCGCTTGCCCGTGGATGTGCTTTCACTATTTACTGCATCCGCCAACTTTCTAGTAGTGGTTGTGCCACTTCGGATACTGGCACGGCCAACTGTCTAACGGTGATTTGCAACTTTCTCCTATACCCCCATGGATGTGTAGTTTCCCTGCTAGCATACGGTCCAAACCACCCCTGCTAGTGAGATTTGCAACTTTTGCACTCTGTCTATATGTAACTTTTCACAACCCTCATGAATGTCAATTTTTTACCATTCAACTGTCCTTGCTTGTGAGATGTGCAACTTTGTATGTTGCCCTGACCAACTACCTAGCAGAGTATGTGCAACTCTGTTTGTTACCCCCGCCAATTGAAAATACATGTCCACAAATAGGAAGGGGAAGGAGTTGCACATTGACTAATAGGCAGTTGGCTTGAACAATAGACTAAGTTGCACAAATCGCTTGCAGGAGAGGTGAGAGTAGGGTGCACCGACATTGAAAAACTACGCATCCACGAGTAGGGAGGAGGGTTGCACAACGACTACTTCATAGTTGGTCGGTATAGTAGACTAGTTGCACATCAAAGTTGTCATGGTTGCTACTTTGCAACCTCATGAAAGTTGAATCATGCAGATCCAAAAATTGGTTTTGGAAAAAGTTGCACGATGTAGTACTAAGGTTGCACAATACAGTACTAAAGTTGCACGATATAGCACGAAAGTTGGCATCAAAAAAATTTCGTCGAAACATGCCCATGCGGGATCTAGTTTCAAAGATCTCGTCACGAGGAATCCAATGGTGAAAACAGATCTGAATTTCGATGCATGGTTTAAAAGATATGAGTTTTTTTAAATTGAAAATCCGAAGTAAATACACGTTGATCTGTTTTTTCTATTCACATGTGGTATAAGTCTGATCGGCATTTAATGTCATCAATCACATGCAGTAAGAGACAAAACATGCCCATGCATGCATTCAATAAATGAGGAAGCCAGTGTGATATGCGGACAAGAGCCCGCCGCTCAATTCGTCTAAATAGTGCGTAAGCACTTTTTAGATTTCAGGAATAATGAATACTAACACCCCTTTTGATTGGTTTGACCTTTCGTTGGTTGTCCTTCCCACGTAGATCAGCGGCCATCGCAGATGTATTTTTCTTCTCGGGAACTCGGTCCTGCATGTATTGATAGTAGCAAGATATCGTCTCAGCAGATCGTGTGGTGTGGAGCGGCAGTACTAGCGGCCGATCTCATTAGCTTGTGGCCCATAAAAAATTTTGTCTCTGTCTCGGACTCGGCGGATTATCCGCCGCCGCAGAACACGTCGTCAATCTTGACTGATGAATTTATTGTTGATGTGAATTTTCCACGCCAGCTCTCGTTGAACCGGAAAATTGTGAACTTCTTGACCCCTGTGAAAGATCCCTCCAAGAATTCAACACCACCATGCGCGAGCCCCACGGTGGGCGCCAACTGTCGTGGAATTGTCACGGCAGACGTCCTAGGGTGAGGACTTAGTCATGAGGCCAGCGCATCTACGTAGTAGCTTGAGAGGGGTTGAGCGGAATCGAGAGACGCAGGGCGGATCAACGCACAAGACAAGGGTTTAGACAGCTTCGGGCCCCGGGAAACATCATCCGGTAATAACCCTACATGCTGTTTGAGCCTAGATCTCATTATGCTCATCAGGGAGTCACCGTAAACCGGCTCTCCTCTAATTGTGTCTAGCCCTAGAGATTATTGATTGTTGCCTGTCCCTCTTTGGGGAGCCCTGCCCCTCCTTATATATGTTGAAGGGGCGGGTTACATGTGGAGTCCTATTAGGATTAGGACTAGTCTATCTTTAATACAAACCGGATACAAGTCCAGGTCTTAACTCCTTGTAAGGTAAATATTCCTCATGCCTTTCCTCTTAAATCGGCCCACCATAGTATGAACCGACCTTCATGAACCGCCCATTGGGCCACCAGGTCTTGTCGCTCCTCTGACCCGCCTGCCGGATTACCAATGAATCGTAAACCGCCAGGTCCAAACGGGTCGCCAGTGAATCGTTAAGTCTCAGTCGGGTCTCAAGTAAACCGCCAAGTCCGGCCGGGTTATACTTCCGGCCGGTTTATGCCGCGGGGTATATCCCGACAGTAGGCTTACAAATCGTTTCCCAATTAACCTTGCACTTCCCTCCAGAGACCTTATCCGTGCCCGCCCAAAGAAATGTGCGCTCTATCTTGTTGATGCTCTGTAGAATGGGTGGTGGCACAATGAGCGGGGTGAGGTGGTGGATGACCTGAGAGGTGAGAACCGACTTTACAAGAGCCCCATGCCCAATGGAGGTGATATGCATACCCTCTTAAGGCACAAGCTTGTTCGCAATTTTGTTCTCCAGGTGCTGGAAGTCCACGCGTCTAAGCTACTACATAGAAAGAGGTAGCTTGAGGTATCTCGTGGGGAAAGAAGCTCGAGTGGCGGGCATGTCCGCAAGTATGGCGTCCAAATTCAAGTGCTGACACTGAATAGGCACCACAAAGCTCTTATGAAAATTTATGTGCAGCCCTGTGACATCTGCAAACCTCTACAAGATGTCAATCTGGTTTCTAGTATTAGCCCAAATTGGCGCCACAAACATAGCCGCGTCGTCAACATAGAATGATATCCGAATAATGGTACCACCTCCTCTAATCTTGGCTATCGTGGAATTGTCACCACAGGTGTCCTAGTGTGAGGACTTAGTCATGAGGCCAACGCATCTACGAGGTAGCTTGAAGGAGTTGATCGGAATCGAGAGATGCAACACGCAAGACAAGGATTTAGACAACTTCAGGCCCCGGAAAACATCATCCGGTAATAGCCCTACATGCTGTTTGTGGCTAGGTCTCATTATGGTCATGAGGGAGACGCTGCATAAGCCGGCTCTCCTCTAGTTGTGTCTAGCCTTAGCTATTATTTTCCCCTCCCACTTCGGGTGCCCTGCCCCTCCTTATATAAGTTGAAGGGGCGGGTTACATGTAGAGTCCAACTCGGATTAAGACTTAAACTATTCTGACTTCTCTTCATGGGCTTCTTAACGTCGTCTGCTTCATAACGTCTCGGGCTTCATAACGTCTCGGGCTTATTAACCCCAGGCGACTCTGTCTGCTGGGTTATGACTGTCTGCCGGGTTATGACTGTCTGCCGGTTTATGATTGTCTGCCGGGTTATGATTGTCTGCCGGGTTATGACTTCCTGCCGGTTTATGATTGTCTGCCGGGTTATGATTGTCTGTCGGGTTATCATCTGACTTAACACCTGCCAGGTTATCATCTGACTTAACACCTGCCAGGTTATCAGCTGACTTAACACCTGCCGGTTTACCGTCTGGTTTATCATCTGACTTAACTGTCAGCCGGTTTATCACCTGCCGGTTTACCGTCTGGTTTAATTGTCTATCTTAACTGTCTGCCTTAACGGTCTGCCGGTTTACCATCTGCCGATTTACCAAGTCCCAGCCAGGTTATAACTCCGGCCGGGTCATACCATGGGGTATATCCCCGACATTAGCCCCCAGTTTAACTTGGATTTATCCATGTTAAACTGATCCTGATCATCCTCAAGTCCTTGTTATTTCCTTCTTCTAGAAAATCTGGGTCAATAGGCCAGCTTCATAATCAATTTGTTGACATTGGTTTGTCACAGAGAAATATTATGAAGAATAATTCATTTGACTCAGCTCCCAATGCTTAAAAAATATTGGTCTTTGAAATACTCATCTGATTCTTCAGCCGGCTTAAGGATGTAGAACTTTCCGTTTTATCATTGCTAAGGTTGCCGGTTTATAAATATTGATGGCACCGGGTTATAATCATTGTTAACATTAAGCTTGAAAGTGTAACTCCTTTATGTATATCACTTGTAGCCCCCAAGTCTTAAGAAGGGAACGTAGTAAACAACTTAAGACTTGCTTCAATATGAATGCCACAAGCTTGAAGAAATCCAGGGTGCTCATCTCAGTCATTAGTCATAAACTGAGTATTCCACATATGTAGCCCCAAAGTACCGGGTTGTCATGCTTGCAGCAACCTGGGACTTGTAATTGCTTTATGCTCATAAAAACTTCAACCAGTGTAGCCCCCAAGGGCCGGGTCATTATGCAATAATGAGCAGGGACTTTGCAGACATGATTATGTACACTTGAATAGCAACGTGTAGCCCCCATCATAGGGGTTGAACCCACGTCCACAAGGTTAAGAGCTTTGTGCTTTATCAACTGAGCCATGGACCTTTCAATATAATGGATTTAACTTGTGTACCTTGAATTGTTGACATGAGCAATTGGTAGCCCCCAAGGGCCAGCTCATTATGATGTGATGAGTCGGGTCTTCAATAAGGCTAGTAAAAATGACTTTGCATTAGCCCCCAAGTGTCATGGTGCATGCGTGCAGCGACGTGAGACTTGCATATTTGATGTAATCTCAACTTGAATAATGTAGCCCCCAAGTGCCGGGCCGTAAGCCTGCAGCGACTCGGAACTATTCCTTCCATTGTAGAATAAATCATATCCATCGATAAAATAATATCTATTGCGCTAAAGCGACTTTTAAAACCTCAATCATAATACTGGTTATTGATAACCACAATAAAAATCCATCCATGTTGGCTATTAAAGATTTGAATAATATACCCAATGATTTATAAGCGCATGATTCCAATGGCGCAATCCAAATATATACTGGCGACTTATAGTCGAAAGCCAGGCCGGGTTAATAAACACCGGTGAATTATAATCATAAAACTTTTTAAGTCTTATCAAATAAACCTCGAAAAGAAAGAATTTTCAAAAACCATACAAGAAGCGAGGCTTTTCATGGGCTGCAAGCCATTGAGTTAAACCATTTTATAAACCTTATAAGATGGACCTCACATTTAACCAATCGTCGTTTGAACTTTGACAAGTTCAGGGTCTGCATAAGATTTGACTTGTCAAACGTTCGGCGGGTCATTCCAGGATTACCTGGGCGGAGTGACTTACTTAAAAAGGCAGGATAACCCGGGGTTTTAGGTGAATACACCTGGCTTCCAAGCCTGGCTTCTATAGCCTATTACAAGGTTATAGACTCTTTGTTCTTTAGAACAAAAGAGCCCCGAAGAAATATTTTGAGCTCTGCTCAATGGGCGCCTATGTTTGAGTTTTGCTTTTGCAACAGACTCTCTTTGGTCCCTTTAACCTGGGTAGTAAGCCCCCAAGTGTTTTTGTAAACATGGCGTATAAGCCGGATCAAAAGGTAATCATAGCTTAGCTCAATAAGCCGGAAGCCCCCAAGTGATATATTTCTGAGCTGTGCTCGCCGGGTGCCTATGTATGAGTTGTGCTGTGCAACAAACTCTCTTTGGTCCCTTTAATTTTTCCTGAGAACTCGAACTTGCAAGAGATTATTCTTTTGAACAAGAAAAATTCTTAAACCGGATATTGAGAGCTTCAAAGCTTTGTGGGAGACAGCTTTCCCTTGAGCCGGATTTAAACCGGAATCCTTCTTTTTAAGCCGGAAATTTTCTGACGGCCTTTAAATTTGCACCAATATGGCGGTTTAGGGTCCTGCATTAGATAACTTTGCAAGCCGGAGTAATTGCTCTTTTAAAGAAAGCAATAAATATAAAAATATACTGGATGGATTTCACCTGATATATTAGGCCAGAAATTATCCACCGCAGAGTTGATCATCACCACGGTGAAAGTATGTATCCCTCGAGCATCACAGCACGGACAAGCGCTAGTGCAAAAATGATGTTGGGCGCGCCCCTTATGCGATACCTTTGTAATGAATAATGGTCCTGCGAAAAAATATGACAGACCAGAGTAATTGTTCCTTTGAAAAAAACAATATTTTTTTAATAAACTTAGATGAATATCACCTGATGCATTGGGACGTCCAATTTTCTTTGCGTGGTCCAGAGTTTAACCGGGACATACGGAGGACTAGCAGCAGCTTACTACGCACCGCCTCTCTCCTGTGTATGCCTCAAGTTGCGTCGTGCAGATTAACCGATGAACCCTAGCACTACCTCTGTAGTACCTTTTTTTTGAAACCAGCCCCCACTTATTTTTACACGGGCTAGTGACCCGGGATGGAGGTGCTCAGAGGCGGAGGACCCGTCCGAACGGGTCATTGAAATGCTCAGAGGCCGAGGCGACTCACGCATGACGGGGCGTCTCCAGGTAACAGGGCCCGACGCAATACATGGCGACGCGAGATGCAGTAGTAGCGGTTCAGGCACAGCTGTGTGTCGATATAAAGCGGGGCCCAACGCGAGCAGAGCCAGCGATGCAGCGGGTTATGGCAGCAATGGCGGATTATTGCAGCATCGAGTCCATAGAAGTAACGGCAGCAGCCGGCAGTTTAACGCAGGCCACGGACGGAGCAGAGTTGGGGACGCGGCCGGTGGCTCTCATTAAAGTGAGTAGTCGGTGCGGCAGCAGCGGGTGATGCGCGTCTACCATGGTCGATCTTGATCAGCTCACGGAGGCGTTGGTGGATCCCTGGCCGGTTTAGTGTGAAAAAGGTGACTCGCGAATATCGGGGCCGGACCCCGGCAGCCCAAGGCAGAGGCCAGTCCGGTTTAACAAATGCAGGGCGGGTCACTCAGTGGCGGTTCGAGGAAGAGCACGGCTAGTCGGGGCGCGGCCATTGACTCGGCGGCGGAGATAGGCCGGCAGCTCAGAAAAAAAAACCACGGCAAAGGCGGCTCGAAGACAAGCGGATGAAGCGAGGCCGTGACCTGGGGCGACGCAGCACCACGGCGGCCGACACGGCGAAAACCAGGGCGGGGAAGAACGGGTGCGGTCTGTGGAGACCGGCTCGATGAAGAACGAGGTGCTCGAGGGTGACCCGGAGATGATGGATTCCGCGGCGGCGAGGTGAAGCACGCCAGTAACTCGCCGGTGACCCGCCACCCGTCGTCGGGTTGCAACGACGAGTGAGGCCACGAAGCAGCAGAGGCAGCTCGATGCAGCCAACCCAGGTCGGGGTCGTATCCGACGCTTGATGTGAAGGTAGCAGCTCGGCGATTCAACGTAAGGTCGTGAGGGCGGCTCCGGGCACGGCCGTTTGACGCGTCGGCCACGGCAGAGGCAGCCCAATGCAAAGACGATCCCGGTTCGATGCGGGCGGCACCAGTCGGCGGCTGGAATGGCTAGGCCGGGCTGCGACAGCCCGAGGCGGAGTTTAACCCAGAGCAGAGAGGCGGGCTGGCGGTTATGGTTGAAACGGCTGCGGCTCTCGGCAGCATCTCGGCGGATCAGCACGTGGCTGTGGGGGCGAGGCCGGCAACTCGTCAGAGCCGGCGCAGAATCGATGGCTCAGGAAACGGGTCACGGCGAAAAACGGCGCGGGGGAGCGACGGCGGCTCGGAGCGATAGGCGATTTGATCTAGATTGACGCCATGCCGACAATTTGAAGGTAAGCGAGGCCGAGTCCTCCGGCGACTCGAAGACGGCTGTAAGTGGTGACTTGGAACGGCCGTTGAGGCGAGGCGGCCGCCACGGCACGGGTCGCAGGCGCGAAGCTCGTGGCTGTAGAGGCGGAGGCGGTGACTCGACGCAAGCTTACGACGGGAACGGCCATCTGTAGACGCGGCGACTGCACCCGGCGGCTCGGGTACAAAGCTGAGCGAGGGGTAGCCTCGGAACGGCGGCGACTCGTGGCGACAAGGCCGGCTCCCTCGTGTTACAGTAACTGGCGATTCAACGCTGACCGCAACAGAAGCGGCTCATTGCGCAGCAAAGGTCTCAAAGCAGAGATGAGGCGGGTCACGGCCTCGGCGGTTCAGAGGCGTAGCCAAAATAAGCTGAAGGTGGAGCAAGGCGACTCGGTCTCGGCGGATGGCAGAGGTAACTTGACGGCGAGACCGTGTCTACAACGACATCGGGGTCGCTCGACAGCGCTCAGAGCGAACTGCGGTAAAAAAACCGGCTCAACGTGGAGTAGCACGAAACTGCGCAAAATAGAGGCGAGGTGGAACCGCAACGAAAGGCGGCCGGGGCTAGCCGGAGAAGGGCGTCGAGGCCACCGGTGGCCCAGGCCACGTCCAGAGAAAGAAAGCGTTAAAGCGGAGATTGCGGGCGCGGACAATGGGGGAGTCCGGGTCATCACCGGCTCCGTTTCCGTGGCTTTGAGGCCAGCGTTTACCAACTCGCCCGTGCTGTATCAGATCGGTCAAGGAGCAAACACACGACTGTTTTGATGGAAAAGATCAGCCCCACAGTTTGTCAAATAATTTAATTATTGTTGATTCCCACTGTAACAACCGCAATGATTGATGTAGCGGAAATTTCCCAGCCCGTCTTCGGCGCACTTGGCAGATTACCTAAGACTCCCACCACCAAAGCAAACAATCCGCATATTTCAGACTCGGCGGACCTCCATGGTTATCGCGGTGGCCGCAGAAAATAATGCAACTCTAACTCTCGATCTCAATCTCATGCCTGATGTGTCAAACTTTACTCATGACTATGATCATAATTCCTTGAATTTTGCCGGCTCATCTCTATCCGACGAATTGTAATCTTCTTGATCCCTGAGGTAGATCCCTCCAAGAACTTATCACCACCGTGCGCGAGCCCCACGGTGGGCGCCAACTGTCGTGGAATTGTCACGGCAGGTGTCCTAGTGTGAGGACTTAGTCGTGAGGCCAAGGCATCAACGCGGTAGCTTGAAGGGGTTGATCGAAATCGAGAGACGCAAAACGCAAGGCAAGGATTTAGACAGCTTCAGGCCCCGGGAAACATCATCCGGTAATAGCCATACATGCTGTTTGTGGCTAGGTCTCATTATGCTCACGAGGGAGACGCCGCATAAGCCGGCTCTCCTCTAGTTGTGTCTAGCCTTAGCTATTATTTTCCCCTCCCTCTTGGGGTGCCCTGCCCCTCCTTATATAACTTGAAGGGGCGGATTACATGTAGAGTCCAACTCGGATTAAGACTTAAACTATTTTGACTTCTCTTCATGGACTTCTTAACGTCTCGGGCTTCATAATGCCTCGGGCTTATTAACCCCAGGCGACTCTGTCTGCTGGGTTATGACTGTCAACCGGCCTATGACTGTCTGCCGGGTTATGACTGTCTGCCGGTTTATGATTGTCTGCCGGGTTATGATTGTCTGTCGTTTATGACTTCCTGCTGGTTTATGATTGTCTGCCGGGTTATGATTATCTGCCGCGTTATCATCTGACTTAACACCTGTCGGGTTATCATCTGACTTAACACCTGCCGGGTTATCAGCTGACTTAACACCTGCCGCTTTACCGTCTCGTTTATCATCTGACTTAACTGTCAGCCGGTTTACCATCTGGTTTAACTGTCTATCTTAATTGTCTGCCTTAACGGTCTGCCGATTTACCATCTGCCGGTTTACCAAGTCCCAGCCAGCTTATAACTCCGGCCGGGTCATACCGTGGGGTATATCCCCGACATTGGCCTTGGTTATTCAGAACGTGTGCAGTGTATTGTGGGGAAGCTTAGCGCATTGGTGACTGTCTATATTATAGTTTTTGAACATGGGCTTCTTCCGCCGCAAGTTTGGCAAGCATGATCACGAGGCGGGATCGTCGCGCCCCCCAACCAACTTCACGTTGGCGCCGTGGGGGGTGGGGGTGACGCGACTGGTTGTACGTCCCCATGCACCGGGCACATTACCACTAGGAGCACCGTGTCCCACTGCCATGGCCGGACATGAACCCCCCACACCGCTGGCACCTCGACCCCAACCGCATTCCGATGCCGACGGTGCCGTAGTCCGAGCCACGTGCGGCCAAGATCCGCAACCGCCATGATCTCCTCTCGCCGGAGCAATGCCGCGACCCCGCCTATGTGCCAAACTTCCCGAGCTGGGATGTCTGGTTCGCCACGGAGCATGATGTGCACCGCTGTGGGGTCGTTGAGATGGATGTCTGTCCTCCACCACCGCCGGTGGTGTTGAAGGAGGAGGATACATACCGGGCGACCCTCAAGGCGACTTGATGCACAATAGAGGAGTCCGAGCACTCGGAGATGGCCATGTGGCCTGGCCTCGAGCAAGCATTGTAGGAGTCGGTAGCCGGCATACAGGCCTACGTACCGCCATCACCATAGCCACCGCCACCGTCCCCACTCGCGCCCACGCTCGTTCCCGAGACCATCTACATGTTCCCGAGACCATCTACATGTTTGCTCGTCCAAGTGGACGAGCTTGCTGCCCATCTACATGTTTGCGCCACCCGTTTGGCTAGGCGCGGCGGGGGATGGGGAGGAGCGACAACACCTCTATGAGTGGGACGGCGTGCGCTGGCGGTAGAGCGCGCCACGCAGGTGGAGCGCGACCTCGAGGCCAAGTGGCTCGAGGCGGAGCAGTAGATGGCGGCCCCGGGTGCTGCGCAGCAGAGGGCAGCGCTGGCGGCGTACCAGCAGGCCTTCCCCCGAGCGGGGGCGATGTCGTTTGTCAACCTAACCGTGGAGGCCGAGGACGGCGACGCCTAGAGCTGCAGGCTGCGGTGTTTTTTTAAAAAGTTTTTTTCTACATTTTAATTAAGTTTTATTATAAGCGGATTTTGGCCGGCGCGTTTGTCGGGATCCCGATCCTATGTCACACCGATCTAGCATGTAACACATCATATCACTTTGCGGCCTCACGCACGGTATCCCCATGGCTTCCATCTTACCTTGGCCGGGACCATTTGCGCCCTTTGGCTCACGTATATGATTATATCGCAAGCATCCATATGACATAGAACCCGGGTCGACATGACTAGTCGTAAATCTAAGGTGGCACAAATTTACAGGGACATGCATGAACGTATCGGTCTCGATTATCAACGTATGAACCCAAGTCGTAGCAAGCTACAAAGACTTAAATGAAAAACGCGTGACATTTCTCCGAAGGGACACACATAGAAACAAAGAAGGATACATGCCGGCTATTCCAATTGTTCTAGAGCAATAGCGAACTACTATGGCTCAGTGGAAGCACTAGGGAGCATTTTCTTATAAGAAAGGCTACTAAAAATAAACAACTAGGTGTCGAACCCCACACATAGTAATACACATTACACGTACTGGTCGCGACGTCTCTGCCTGCTAGTAGGTGTGTAAAGGGTGTTACAATCACGGACAAGAGGAGCATCGAGGCCGCCGACGTGTTGGATGGGTGTTGCAACCATGGGCTGGTGGAGCAAGGCGCCGATGTACAACTAGGAGGCTTGCTCCGGTGCACCCCCCTAACTCAATTTCCTAGGGGTATTCTTGACCCCCGCCAACTATTTTTTTCTCCGGCCCACCGCTGCCCATATCCAAGCCCCGTAGCCCATATCCAAGCCCCGTATAACCCGTATGACCCATACGTATGTATACGGTGACATCCCGAAAAAAAAGGATGACACGACCCCACGACCAGGTAGGACCTGCCGACGGCCGATCCATCAATCACGCAGCTCCATCATTCACGCAGCTCCTCCATCATTCTGGCGAGGTTCTGTAGGAATATCGGCGGCAGCGATCTTATCGCCGGTGATCTCGTCCGAGAGCGCGCGCGGCACTGTCGTCAACCTCCAGCGCTCGCAGGTACCGCATCCCGTTTCCCCACGTTTGTCTCGCTCGCGGCAGCATCAAACGAACTGCCGCTGTTTTCGTCGTAGTGGTTAACCTAGCGGGGCGGGCAACCTAGCTTTCTGGCGGTCCAGGCCATCGCAAATCTTGTTCTGGTAGTGCTGCTCGTCATGATATACACAGTGATCACGCAGGCTAAAGTGGGTTTCTTCTTTCTAGGGTTAACCTAGCGTCGGTTGCTGTCGGTTGTGTGCACGACGGCTCCGTTATTTGATGCGGCGGCTTACCTAGGTATCCGGCGATCCAAAGTAATCACGACTGGTGCCGTGGGCTAGGAATCCGGCGGCGCATGTTATCACGGGTAGCGCTGCTTCTCGCGATCCAAAGTGATCACGTACTGGATTCGTGGGACGTACCTTAACGCCGCTCGGTGTGGAGAGGGGGGAGGATCCATGGGCAATCAGAGGTCGTTGGCGTCGGTTGTGTGCACGATCTGAACGCCTTCGGTTGGGGCGCTCTCCGGTTGGTGTAGTTTATTTAACATCCGTGATCATGCGCTAGGTGTTGTATATGTTAGCATTGATAATGTTTGCACATGTGATGATACATATTAATTGTTGTAGGAAATGGCGGACGATGAGCTAACTGGTATGATGTATGACATGGAGTTTGGAGAACTGATGAAAGACTGGATAGAAAATTGGTCAGATGATGAAAATTCAGATCGTGGAGATAGGTCACAGAATGGGAACGTATTGGAAGATCTTAATGTGAGTGGCATTATCATGTTGTAATTTTTTTGTGGCATCCGACAATATTATATTTTGAACATTTATAGATGGATGAACATGATGATGGTCAGGAAAACATGGAGCATGATGATGGTGAGGAAAACAACTCGGAGATCTCGAATGAAGATTACATTAGTCAGGTATGGAAGTGGAAATTTTTGTTGGCATGCATGCAAATTGAATTAATCCTGGAATATTATATGATAAGTACTTATGTATTTGTGTTATATTTTTCAGCTCATTTCCGAATGTCATAATGCGTACGACTATTACGGTGAATTCGACGCAGAGACAGGCCTTGATGTCGAATCATTAGCTGCACCTGATTCTGGGGAGTCGCAATCGTCGGTCATCATGAGTGAGGTATGTATGTAATCAATGTTGTATGGAAGTAATGTTATACCATAGAAAACTGTTTTCATGGCTATGTTATGATTGTGTAGGTGACAGAAGTTGAGGGGAAAAAGAATGTCCAAGATACTGCTAGTGCAGATGATAAGAGGGATATGTTCATGCAGATAATACAAATGACTTTTACGTCTCACGAGGCTGCGTATGATTTCTACAACAGCTATGCTAGAGATAATGGTTTCAGCATTAGAAAGAATAGGGTCAGGTATAGCAAAACCGAGTCACGTCATATGCGTTATAGGCGGTTTGTTTGTTCCAGACAAGGAAAACGTGACAGCATGTTGCTCACCGAGGAAGGACACAGCCGTAGGCTCAGACCCCAGACACGCTGCCACTGTGAAACGCACCTGAACGTGAAGCTTGACCAAAAGCGTGGGGTTTGGTATGTTGATAGTTTTGAGGACAAGCATAGCCATATCTTGGCAGGACCGGACGAGGTACCTTTTCTTTGGTCCCACAGAAAAATCAAAGAGTACCAGAGAGCTGAGATACTGTCCATGGGAGCTGCAGGGATTAGAATTCACGACATGATGGATTCCTTCATCAGCAAACATGTATGGTATGGCGGTGTTGGTTTTACCAGGCGTGAAATATACAACCTTTGCGCCAGGGAGAAGAGGAAGCTGCTTTCAAAAGGTGATGCTGCCACAGTCATAGGCATCATGGTCAGTAGGAAACAGAGGGATCCTAGCTTCTTTTTCGAGTACAAGCTAGAAAAGGAAGGACATATGAATAGGATGTTCTGGTGTGACTCCCAGTCTCCTCATGACTATGAGGACTTCGGCGACGTGCTTGTATTTGATAGCACGTACAAGATGAACCGGTATGGTATGCCATTCATACCCTTTGTTGGTCTTAACAATCACCGGAAGACCACTGTTTTTACTTGTGCCATAGTTTCGGACGAGACCGAAGAGACATATGTGTGTCTGCTAGAGACTTTTTTGAGGTCCATGTGTCAAAAGATGCCGAAGAGTGTTATCACGGACGCCGACGCTGCGATGATCAAGGCAATTCGCCAAGTCTTGCCAGACGTGTGGCACCGTATATGTACGTGGCATATAGAAAAAAATATGAAGATTCACCTCAGTCACAAGTCCTTGAAGGAGTTCCGAACTCTTCTGTACTACAGCACGTCCACGGCCACGTTTGAGGAGAGATGGCACGCGTTTTCCAAAAGATGGCAGTCAGAAAAAACAGTAACATGGTTGAGACGGATGTATAAGAAGAGGAGACTGTGGGCCGCGGCTTTTCTGACAGAGGGTTTTTGGCTTGGCATGAAAAGCAACTAGAGGAGTGAAAGTCTAAACTCATGCCTTCACCTCCACCTAGACGGTGAAATGACCCTGGTGGATATGATTTTGCACTATGAGAATGCTGTTGTACGTATCCGTGAGAATGAGGCACGAGATGATTGCACGGCCTCACAGAGTTTACCGGTGCCAGTTACTAGCTCGAGGGAACTTGAGATAGCTGCTTCTCATGTCTTCACTCCAGCAAACTTCTATATGTTGCAAGTTGATCTTAGGAGAATTGGTGGCATGGAGATTGTAGAAATAAAGCTCGAAGACGGATCACAGCAGTACATCGTGGCCTGGAAGAATAACCGGAAGAGCCGTTTTTGGGTGGAGTACACTCCAGTAAATTCCGCAGAAACTATAAGGTGCAGCTGCAGAAGAATGATTCGAAAGGGTCTACCTTGCAAGCACATATTCCATGTACTGAAGTACTTGAATATATCTGAAATACCAAAGTGTTTAGTTCTTGTGCGGTTCACGAAAGACGCAAGGTTGGGACTGCCCGCCAGGCGCACAAGCGACCTGTTGGGATTTGGATGGACTGGAGCAGCTGAAAGAATGAAATATAGCCAGGTCAGTGTGTTGGCTTCAGAAGCTATGCATGCAGCATGCAAACACCCAGCTTTGTGGGATCAGTTACAGGAGAGTTTGAAGACCGTGATAGCTAAGAGCCATGAGTATGATCAGCTAAAGGATAATTTAAGTAAGAAAACGGCTGATCTTAGTACTTGTGCAATTGAATATGTAGACGATGGTGAAGGCAACATAGTTGAAGTTCATGATCCTATTAAAGTATCAACGAAAGGTGCAACTAAAGTAGATGAGAACCGCCCTATGTCGAAAAATGGCAGGCCACTTTCGTACGACGAGATCAGAATCAGGTGCGGCGCATGCAAATTGCTAGGGCACACTAAACGCAGCAAGAAATGCAAACTAAATAAGAAGTTTTTGTATGCATTGTAGGTTATAATTGTTTTTAACTTGTCATTCATTAATTTTTCCTGTTATCGTGTGCAGAAGCGTGGTGGGCGAAGAAGAGTAGAACAGTTGCTAAAGTTATGTTAGGATGAATCCAGTGATCTAATAGTGAGGTGTTTACAGTGTGTTACTGCATACATGATACATGATATATACTATTGCAAGAGGCCAGTACCTTGAGATAGTGCTTGTAGCATATATGGACTAAACAGGAGGCGGTCACTAGGGACTTTAATCATGGAAAATGGATAGCATTTTAGCCATTGTAATGATGGCATCTTTTGTGTTGTCCACTGTAGTTATATTATATTAGAAAACCAGACGATACCTGGCATGTTGTTGCAGGAATGTTTTGCAATATATTCATAGAGAAATGGTTACGTGTAACATGTATATGTTGTTGCGGGAATATTTTGTTTGCATGTTGTGGTGGACCTTTCTCCATACATGTTGAATGACGAGGTGGCAAACTTGCATGTTAAGAGAAATAGGTTAGTGGTGGCTAGTTGTTTAGATATAGAAGATGTAATTATGTGTGGTAATAATTAAATTTTTTTCACTCCTTTGGTTCACCACCATTTAGATATAGAAGATACCAGCTCACTTTGGTCTATAGTATAGACTTCGTACCAAAAACCCACCATTTTCCCCTCATAAAGAAAAGAAAAACCCACCATTTTATGGCTTGTAGTGTAACTCGGGCCGCTTGTCGCGATGACGTGGAGGGGGGGGTGACGGATGCCGTTAGACGGCGCGACACACGGCCGCTCCCGTTGCCGAGCCCATTTAACAATTTTTATTTTGATTACAACCGTTTAAATGGGCCACGCTGGCCACCTGGTCGGGGCGGTTCTTCCCTCGCGATCTCCACGCACGTTCTATCTATCCACTGCGACCGCCGCCGCCGCCGCCACCGATCCACGTCTTGCCGCCGGTCACGTTACGCCATGGTTTCGTGGAGCGACGAGTCGAGCTCTTCTTCGGATGGCGAATCCGTGACTAGCCTGCAGGTACGCTCCTACTATATAATCTCCAAATAGTGCTAGGCTTAGGGTTAGGGTTCTTCATTTCCGGTATTTAACACAGGGCGTTGATTTGTGCATTATCTCTGTTGTTTCGTTTAGCTTCCTACGACTATCCCTTGCTATGAATGGAGTGGCATTGCTCACGATCTGTCTTCTCGTTGTCTGCATCGAGAACCTTGTGTCAGGCTAGTTGCTTTTGATTCCTTGGACACTGGCAGACGTTTTCTTGCCTGTGGTCAGAAGGTATGTTGTTCCGTACTGTAAATATATGTTTACATTACCTCGTGCTCGAGTTACTTCGCGGTAATCCATTGTTCTGCCCAAAATTGCATACAATTTCAATTAATTTGTGCATTTACAAAGTCCGTATTTATGTTGTTTTTTTACGGTCTAATATTTGTTTTAGCACATAATAGCATATACTTGTAGTTAATTGATCCATATATATATATATATATATATATATATATATATATATATGTATATCATTGCATGTTGCATTTTGTGTTTATATGATTGAGACCATATTTTTAGTGCATTGCATGTAATTGTATTGCATTTGTGCATATATGATTGAGACCATATTTTTTCATACTGTAGGAAGAAGCGAAATGTAACTATGTGGAATGGGTAGACCCGGAGTGGTCAGTGGCTACGAAGTTCTGCCTGAGATTACTGTGGAGCATGTATGACGAGAAGCTGAGACAGAATATTAAGAATGCTGAAGAAAAATGCATGTTAATTGGAGAAAAGAGGAGGACGGAGGAAGAGCTGAGATATTTCAAAATGGACTTTGCTAAACTGGTGGCTGATAAGGAGGATGCTCTCTCGCAGTTGGGCAATGCAAGATTGTCACTTAGCGATCTCAAAGAGGAGCTGGAGAAGAATAAGATGGCAGGCCATGGTTGTGCCAATCTACATCAGGTCCTGAGGGTAAAGGCTGAGAAAGACCGGGACCGGGTGGTGCTAGAGAGAGACCAAGTGATGAGAGAGAGGGACCAGCTGAAGCAAGAGAAGAAAAAACTTGAGTATATTATTGCAGATTTTCTCAAACAGAAACATGGGTACGTTGATAAGATCAAGAAGCTGGAGGAGATTTGTGATGAATTTTAAGTATGTTTTGTGGTTTATTGTTGAACAGAATGATCAAGTCCTATCTGCATTGTGGCCAGTTGTAAGGTCTAAGTATATTATATTAACCAATAAATTATATCACTTTCGAAATAGTTTGCCCTTGTTTGACCTGCATCCTAATGCGGGTTCTCGACTAAGCACTGAAATTCTTTTGCTTCCACCGGAGCTCTAAATCGTACTGATCAAGGGGGCGAAATAGTAGTTGATCATGTGATTAATGGTGCTACTGATCCTGATCTTCATGATGCAGAAAAGAAAAAGGCTAACAAAAATGCAGCAAAAAAAACTGTGCAACGTGATTTCAAGCAACACATAACGCCAAGGGAGTCTGGCGCAAGACACGAGGAAGATCCACCTGCGGATGCCGATCCCGAGAGATCCAGCGGCAATCATGCGCACGGGATCCCAGGCGGATCTGCCTACTCCACCAATCGCAGGATCCACGGGTGGCCCGTCTGCGTCCGACACACGGGCTGTCTCCACCGAGCGGTCGGGCGGGACCAGACCTGGCGCGTCCCCCCGCGCCAACTGGCGCTCGTCAACTGGGTCGCCTGCGCGGGGACCGGATCTGTCGTTGTCTCGGGCGCGGGATCCCACACCGGATGGCACGATAGCCAAGGTTGATTCTCAGGCAAAAAAAGGAATTTATCAAAAAAAATCTTATTGTTGAATAATGCCAAATCAAATCAAAAAAATATGCAAAAGTAAAAAAGAAATGAATTACTCTTCCATGACAGAAAAGAATGAACACAGCAGCAAAAAACATTAAGGTAGAACAAATGATGGGAAGCAAAAATTTATTGGTACGAAACGTATAGTCTGACTGCATTACACATACACAAGTATGTGTGAGCGACCAAAAATCCACACAAAATCCATGGTATCGTGCTTATTACATGAATGATAGAAAATCAAAGTTGTCCATGCCAGGAAACGTGCTGACTTAAAACAAACGACTAAAACTAGAATCTTGAATCATGTATGATGTCTTCACGCCTTGCTTTTCTTTGCGATGTCGCGGATTTTGTTCTTCACACATTCGAGCGTGTTGGTAGGTGAGAGAACCAACTCGGCGACGAGACGCCTTCTCCTTGCATTAACCGTGCCCTGCAATTTTTACAACAAGGTTTAATGAATAGAAGTTGGTATTATACGACAATTGTACAAGTGTACGAACAGAGAGGACAAATTACCTGGGTAAAATCGGCGGTCCATCGATCCCCGTCCCAACGCTCCATAACTTCAATCACAAAAAGGCCACAAGAGTTCCTAATATATATGCAAACATTAGTCACCGTGCACACGAACATGTCTTTCGTAAGTAGAAAATGATGAACCATAACTCACCTGTCCTCTTGTAGTGGCATGTCGATCTGAGGTATGATATGCCACATAGTGACGTCTGGATATTTGCCAGGTGTAATACGGTTTGCCTCTTCCATATCAATTGCTATTGCTAGTCGCTATTTGAAAGAAAGTAGTAGTGAGAAACCATATAACATTTCATATGAAGAATGCTCAATGTTGGGGAGAGTACCAGTGCTTTCACAGTGTCGAGAGAGAACTCGAGAGGATAGAGCGAGTCAAAAACTCGGAATTCTTTCTTGAGGTTGTGCATCACCACGGTGATCCAGTGTGTATTGTCGACGTTCAACGGGATAAACGACTAAAATGTGGAACACATTTGTAATCAGATGCAATTATGCTTGTTGAAATGAGTGTTAATGAACTAGTAAGAACATATCGTACCTTATCATGGACGGTATACTCGTCCAGAACCCTATGTACTGCTCCAGCTCTGCTCAGCGCACTATCCATGTTGTATTTCGACGGTTTAGGGTTGTCTCGTGCCTTAGCACGATCAACAAGGTATTTGGACCTCGAGGCTGGACAGAGGTGCCGATCATGACCAACGCGTAGAGCCAAATGTGTCTGATAAGCATTGATAATCTGCGTAAAATAATAGAACATTTTATTTTCATAGGTGACACCTAGATTATGCACTTAAATAGCAGGACATGTTAATAGATCTTACGTCATCCACCAGCCATGTATGCTCAAGTACCGGTCGTATACTCTCCACTGTCATAGAGGTGCCACGTTCGTCGTAGTAAACTCTTTTTGTCATATTCTTCTCAGACCGAGCAGCTGCCTCCACAAACATAACAGCAGCATCGATGAGTTTCGGTGTCAAATCGTCCTTAACAGAGCCTTCCATGTCATTGTCACTAAACAGAGCTGCATGATAAATTACGAACGTCACGAACGGTGAGTACATGAAATGGTAGTAAATTAAGCACTAAGATAGCTACTAACGGTACCTCTAGTTGCGGTAGTGTTGCCGGATGGCTTAGTACCGCGAGCTCTTCGCTTGCCGGGCTTGTCAAGTTTAAAGGGCGATTCAAATTTCTTGGGAACAGTCCGTCAGCGCTTCCCGGATATAACATCGTCTTCTTTTGCGGTTGCTGCAGACTTTTTCCCCTTGCTCTTACCCACCATCCTGTTGATAGAACTTGCAGAAATGTCAATATCGGACGATTCTGCTCGAGGAGAATTACCTACAATCCAAGGGTTCTTCGGTATTGCACCGCACTCATCAGTAGGCTTCGTTGTCTTGTCAACATTTAACTTGGCAGGTGTTTTCTAGTTAACAAAGAAATAATGTGATAGGTTCAGTTAACGAAAATGAAGATGCATAATTGAGATAAATGAAGACAAATAAATGAAAACATACTTCCTCATCATCGTTGTTCTGGTTTACAACAGGCTCGTCAGGCTGTGTCAAATCAATCAGCGGCTCTATACCGTCAGAGTCATCCTTGTACACGAATTCTTTTTTTTCTGGCGGACCATTCTCAAAGGAATCCACTTCTAGGTCGGCATCATTGTTGCCGGAAGCCGCAGCAGCCGCTGGCTTGTACATCACACCATTTTGGTTCAACTTCTCTAACAATCTCTGCATTACATAAAAAATATTAATTAATGTCGGCACGGTTTTGCAACTTCAAAAATGTTGTGAACATAGAATTAAGGGTGTGTCACCTCGGCTACTTGTTCCGGTATTTCCTTCATTTGGCTGCGTATGTAATCCATACACCGCTTCATGATGAGGTTCATCATCTCGTCCGCGTTTGAGGCTAACTTGGACTTCTTTGCCGCACCAACGGCGGGCTTCATTTTTGGCTTTTCTGGTTCGGGTACTTTGCGCTCCTGCGCCCTATACTCCTTGGTTATGTTGTCTTCAATCTGCATGTGAAATACAAATATATGTTATCAATAAAAATATTAATACAACTAATTATGTTATATAAAAGATTTAAGAAGTACCCAACGTAATGAATTACCTTGATGTTACCACGGCCACGGCCGTGGTCATAATCAAACTTGTCTCTCCTTGAGGCTGCAGCTTCAGTCCAATTCCTCATTAGAGGTTCCATGGACAAGCTAGGATTGAATGCGCATTCACCTTCCAGAGGCTGAACCTTCTCCCAGTACAGGTACTGCATGAATATGAAAAATTACAATTAGTACTATACAGCAGGTAAATTAGCAATCATAATTTTTTTTGCAATGGTACAAGTCTGAAAGGTGTACCTGCAGGAGAGCTAAGTTCCCTCTCGGCCATTGGCGGAGGTGTTTGCCTTTCCTCATGTTGCGAAGGCAGTCCAGCAGAACCCGGAGGGTGAATGCATTCCAATTAATCTTGGATATACGCTTCACATCGTCCACCAATGCGTAATATTTCTTTGGTACAGTCTTGCTTGACATGGGAGCAAGAACTATTCCAAGCAACACGAGGACAACTCTCCGAAGGAAATCGTCGTCGGCAGATTTATTTTTTGTGATGTCCACAATCAGATCATCGATGACTATGTTACCTGTGGTCTTGCTCAGGAATTGAGGCGGCACTCGATCTTTAACATCCTCACCTTCCTCACCGAGAATACCTTCTGCCGACAGTCTGTGGTTCTCCAAGGCCAAGATGCACTCAACATCCACGGCACCGAGAGACACTTCGCCAACCAACTCTTGTACAATGAATCTGCCCTTGCTAGGATCAAAAATCTCAACCATGTACCGGATCAACAGTGTACGCATCTTCAGCGAAGGTATCTAAAGCATGCTACGGAGTGGTGTTTCGGCAAGTGCGGCCCGTTGACCGGAAGATAGACTGGCAATAAGTTTGCACCATTTTTCAACGGCGCAAACAATTTCTCCGTTGAGTTCATCCATCCTGTTAAAAAATATACTTGGTTATAGTACCATAAATTATGTAATCAACTTTTTTCCTAACATATTGTTGCATAAAACATAATAATGGAATACACTATCCCACAGTAGATAGAAAACTATACAACATAATTTATTCATACTGAAACATTCAGCAGAGACACGTGCAGCACATAAAATGACAGTTTAACAAGTACTTATTTAACCAATTAGTTTCATAATAAAAAGCAACATAATTTATCTAATCATTTATTTTCATATGGTACTGTACAAATAGATATAAGAATCGGTGACAGTGCCTAATTAACAGTAAATCGAAAAGAAAAAAACGAAATTATGCATACTGGAACATGCATCAAACAAACGTGCAACACATACAATATTAGTCGGCGTCTCATAGTTGCAACATGCATGTCTTAGGGCATTGCTATAACTTAAAGTGACTATGCTATAACTAACACTGATTAAAAATTGTTGTTTATTCATCAATCCAACCTACAAGTGAAAGACAACAAACAACATGCAGAAACTAATTTGCAATCGTAGGGCTATCTAATCTAATACACGCACAAACAAATCTAGTGTCATAGGCCTATCTAATCTAATACACGCACAAACAAAAAACATCTACTCCAACAGATGTAATGCGAAGATTATGCGCTAATTAATCTTAGTCCTATCGAATCTAACACACGCACAAAGAAAAGCATCATGGATGCGGTACGGTTGCCAACATACTGGATCGCTCGATGAAGATGGAAGTTGTCGGCGTTGTAACGTGGACGCAGTTCGTCCACGACGGCCAGCACGCGCTGACGATCTGGATGTTCTCGACGATCTTGCTGGGGTTGGGCCGATGCTAGGGACGCAGCTGTCGTCGACTCGGTGGTAGGAGCCGTCGTAGACGACATGAAAGACGATGCCGAGACTATATAGGAGGAGGAGGATCTCCTAGGTCGTCGTAACCACGAGGGAAAGAACGCCCGTGATCTTTGCCTTCCTTGGTTGAGGAGAGGCAGTACGTGCTCCTAAATTAAAGGGATAGGCTTCCCATGCTCGAGTTTTTTTTGTAGATTCCGATCCGGGAATTGTGTAACAAATCGCAGCTGCTCCTCTCTTTGAGCGATGAGGGGCTCGTTTCATGTACTTTTTTCTTTTCTTTTTCATATTAGAAAATTTTGATATCAAATAATTATTTCAACTCAACCAAATGGCCCCAAAAAAATTTCACACAATGGGATGACCATGGACATCATGCATGCCAATTCTCATCGATTTCCGACACTCGATGCATTTACTAGGATTTTGCCGGCGAAAAGAACCCGAAACGCTGCCCGGACGTGACGCAACGTTCGAGGTGTCAGGATGGCTCACATGTTGCATGGGGGCCTACATTGGGCATCCTCACATTGTGCCAAAGTTTGGTGTCATTTTATGCAGGCCAGCACATAGCACATGTGCAATCACCATCATTCGGGTCTGCCGGAGGGGGAGCCCGAAGGACGTTGTTTTTCTGGACTCAACCAAATGGCCCCAAATTGTTTTCACACAATGGGATGACCATGGACATCATGCATGCCAATTCTCATCGATTTCCGACACTCGATGCATTTACTAGGATTTTGCCGGCGAAAAGAACCCGAAACGCTGCCTGGACGTGACGCAATGTTCGTTCGGTGTCCGGAATGGCCCATATGTTGCATGGGGGCCTACATTGGGCATCCACACATGGTGCCAAACTTTGGTGTCATTTCATGCAGGCCAGCACATAGCACATGTGCAATCACCATCATTCGGGTCTGCCGGAGGGGGAGCCCGAAGGACGTTGTTTTTCTATAGTCAACCAAATGGAATTTTGAAAATAGAATGAAAATTGTATTTAAGAAGTGAAACACAAGACAACATACATTCATGGAATTTTGATTTTTATAACTATAATAAGAAATAAAATACAAAACATATACTTCAATTTTAAAACTCTAAGAAGAAATAACACAGAAAAAAATATTTGATATACCTTTTTTGAAATAGAAAAGAGAAAAGATATATTATAATAAAGATGAAACATATTATATTGCATTTTTTGAATTTTAATAGTGTGAGAATAACTGAAAGAGTAAAAATATATTAGATTTTAAATTATTCTACATATAAAAAGAAAATAAATATTTGATTGAATAAGTGAAATATAAGACATTAATTTTTTGTACACATTGAATAAGTGAAATATAACACATTGAAGTAGCTCGGGTTTAAATGTGGTAATAATCTGCGCGCGGGTGAGGCTGGCGTGGGACGGCCCACCCGAATTAGGCCCAAGCGAGCGTCGCGCCGGGCACATCTTAGCGGTGCTGGGAGTTTAGTCCCACCTCGCCAAGCGAGGGGAGCTCGCACCGGTCTATATACCGGGCTGAGCTTCCCTTTTCAAGTTCCTTTCTAAAGCGGGCAGCACATTGCCTAACCCTGTCCGTCCCTGCCCAGTGGGGCCTACTAGCTGCCTATTATCACAATCTGGCGGGCCTGCATCCTGGCCCATTAAATGATTGGGTTGCTAGTCGTATGCTGGCCGTTGAATTGTGTAGTATGCAGCTAGTAGGCTGGCTTTTTTTGTCATATTTCACTTTTTGCATTTGTCACCATTATTTGTTGTTCTTCAAATCACCTCATAAAAGAATATAACACAACAATTTTCGCACATTCATGAATTTTCTAACTGTCAGAACAAATAATACAGAAAAATATATATGTGATTCAAAATTATTTCAAAGATAAAACTAAAAAGAAATATTTTAATTAACAAGTGAAATGAAAGAGAATGTATTATCTTGCATAATTTGAATTGTAAAACTGTCGGAATTAATGAAAGAGGAAAAATAGGTTTGATTTTCAAATATTTGAAATATATATAAGAAATGAAATACGTAAACATCATGGCAATGCACACATTTCCATTGCAACCAGTAATTTAGGCTAACTAGGATTGTTTTCAAACACAAATGTGAGATTATGATAACCTTGCAGGGTTAAGCTATGTATTTGAATCTAGAACCAAATTAACGCAACCTTAGAGTTGAAGAACTGGCTGATCCATATATCAATAATAATGCTCTATTTTCACTTCAAGCCAGCATAAACCTATATAACCAAAAGTCACCATGGCCTGCAGTCTACCTAACCCATCATCCTAGGCTTACAAAGTTCATGAGCAGCGCAAAATAACAGCAACAACTACTAAAACATCGCAACAAAGTAAAGGCCACATCTTCAGCAGGAAGTAGAGTCTTCTTTTTTATCCTTCTAGTCTTGCCACGTTGATTCTCCACCCCTGCTTCGTTGTGTATACTTCACTTGCTACTCCCTCTAGCAGTCTTGCTCCCACCTCCAGCACCTTTTTTGTGGCTCCTTTGTCTGCAAAATAGATCAATCAACAATCCAATGGCTCATTAGTTTGATTATAGAGAAAGTAGAAATTGGATTATTTTTGAAAATAAAAGGATAACATATGCATTACATTAACAACTGCATTACATAACTTAACAGTTTGAACACATCACATTTGCACTACATAAACTTCATCAGTACATAACTTAACACTTACTGCAGTTCTCTGGGTTTGGTAGCATGGTACTATATGAACCAACGTATTAAAAACTACAGTATTCTTGCGTATACATATGAGATCACATGGTTTGACTAAAACAGAGATTTTTGGAGTATTCACAATAGATACAACTGTTTGGTATGCTGTAAATTGTGCTGCCTAGCCATTGCATTTAAGCACTCACAAACTCTGTTTTTTTAAAGAGGCTACATTTTTCCTGCAGAGAAATAACTATAGTTTTCCCAATACTACAGTACTAAAATCACATTTATTAGGGGCAACCAAACAGCTCACTGTAAATAAAACTAACATAATCTCAAATACTGAAGTATTCTCAAAGAACTTAGAACATAGTATGCTATCAAACGGGTCCAAACTGACTCACACAGATAGACTAACTGAAGACACTGACATGCCATCACTCTGTTTTCTTGTCCTTCAACTTGTTGATGCGCTCTGAGTGACGAATGCCCATACGGATGTAGGTCTTCGCTTCAATCGGCATGGTCCTGTCTCCGAGCTGCGGGATCCCTGGACCCACAATCTGCACGTCCGCCGTCTGCTCCTGGACAACATCATCCTGCTCCTCCTCTCCAGCACTGTCGTCCAGCAGCACAACCTCCTCTTCCCCGCTCTCATCCTTGCTCTGCTCCACATCTTCGCTATCACTCTCATCCTCGCCATGCTCCACATCTTCACTATCACTGTCATCCTTGCTCTGCTCCACATCACTGTCAGAGTGAACATTGGACTGATCAACCGGAGCAGGCACCGTGAGCAACACTCCGACAAGATCTGGCACTGGAATAGGAGGGGCACGGCGGCGGGAGCGGTACATGTACCACCTCGCACGCTGACGCGGATCCAGGGAGTTCTCCGCTTCGTTCATAGCCTAGAGGAAAACCTGGACTGGAACAACTCCTCGAGCAGGACCAAACAACGATTTCTTCTCATTGCCCGTAAGCACTTTGATGAGACCCCTACCATGGTCGATGAACATCTGCAAGCTGGGAAACTAGCTGCAGATCTCCTCCACATTCGCCCTCTTCTCCAGATCGCCCTGACAGAACTTCCCAACTGCCTCCTCCCACTTTTCTTGAGCGCGGCGGCAATCACTTGCCGATCGCGACCTCCTTCCCTTCTTGGCCCCCATCGCCGGCGACGCCAGATGTGAGATTTGAGCTCACGGAGTGAATGGGGAACAGAAGCAAAGACCTAGGGTTCGTATCTGCCAGATGAAAAGGGGAATTTTTTTCCCTCTCCAGCTGATAACCACGTGTGAGGCCAGCCTGGTACGGCCCACCCAAATTAGGCCCAAATCAAAGCCGCGGCGGGCACTGTCTCGGGGTGGTGGGAATTTAGTCCCACCTCGCCAATGGAGAGGAGCTCGCACCGGTTTATAAACCCACCTGAGCTAATCATCTCAAGTTCCTATCTAAAGCAGGCAGCTCATTGCCTAACCAGTCTCTCTCTGCCCCATTGGGCCTACCGGCAACTTATATACATTCACCGCGGGCCTGCATCCTGGCCCAATGGGTTACTAGTCGTATGCAGGCCGTGAGGTTTCATATAAATGTTGTTGGTAGGCTGGCATTTTTTTATTATTTATTTAATTTTTTTTGCATATGTCACATGTCTAATTTTTTGCATATGTCACATGTCAAAATTTGCAAACAAGTTTGAATCATTAAATTTTCAAATTTTAAATTAAATATAAATTTTAAAAATATTTGGACCAAACATTTCCACCATGTGAGGATACCCAAAGTAAATTTTTTAATTTGTATTCAATTTTTTTGCATATGTCAAATGTCTAATTTTGCATACAAGTTTTAAACAAAATATGTCACATGTCTAATTTTTTGCATATGTCACATGTCAAATTTTGCACACATGTCAGGACCACCTCGAAATCACCTCAAATTTGGCACACATGATATCTTGCACAAACAAAGCTTGGTTTCCAAGGTTTTAAATATTTTCTAATTTTTTTTGAATTTATAATGACCTCTAGACTGACTGGTCAAGAGACCAAATGGCCCCTCCGGAATGCGATGATTTTTTCGACCACCTCCATATCACCTCAATTTTAGCACACATGATCTCTTGCACAAACAAAGCTAGTTTTCCAAGGTTTTAATTTTTTTTGAATTTTTTATTAATTTATAAGGCCCTCTAGACTGACTGGTCAAACCATCGGTCTATACCTCAAGGGGGCATTGTAAAGTATTATTTTTCCAAATTTTCTTTCATAGCCATGTTTGGCACATGTGGGTCACCATGTAAAAGAAAATTTGGGTGATTTGGAGGTGGTGGAAAAAATCACGTATGTTCAAAAACTGGCTTAAGTTACACCAAATGGCCCCTCCGGAATGCGATGATTTTCTCGACCACCTCCAAATCACCTCAATTTTTGCACACATGATCTCTTGCACAAACAAAGCTAGTTTTCCAAGGTATTAATTTTTTTTTGAATTTTTTATTAATTTATAATGCCCTCTAGACTGACTGGTCAAACCATCGGTCTATACCTCAAGGGGGCATTGTAAAGTATTATTTTTCCAAATTTTCTTTCATAGCCATGTTTGGCACATGTGGGTCACCATGTACAAGAAAATTTGGGTGATTTGGAGGTGGTGGAAAGAATCACGTATGTTCAAAAACTGGCTTCAGTTAAAGACCAAATGGCCCCTCCGGAATGCGATGATTTTTTCGACCACCTCCAAATCACCTCAATTTTGGCACACATGATCTCTTGCACAAACAAAGCTAGTTTTCCAAGGTATTGATTTTTTTTTATTTTTTATTAATTTATAATGCCCTCTAGACTGACTGGTCAAAACATCGGTCTATACCTCAAGGGGGCGTTGTAAAGTATTATTTTTTCAAATTTTCTTTCATAGCCATGTTTGGCACATGTGGGTCACCATGTACAAGAAAATTTGGGTGATTTGGAGGTGGTGGAGAAAATCACGTATGTTCAAAAACTGGCTTGACCAAATGGCCCCTCCGGAATGCGATGATTTTTTCGACCACCTCCAAATCACCTCAAATTTGGCACACATGATATCTTGCAAAAACAAAGCTTGGTTTCCAAGGTTTTCAATTTTTTCTAATTTTTCTGAATTTATAATGACCTCTAGACTGACTGGTCAAAACATCGGTCTATACCTCAAGGGGGCATTGTAAAGTATTGTTTTCCAAATTTTCTTTCATAGGCATGATTGGCACATGTGGGTCACCATGTTCAAGAAATTTTGTGTGATTTGGAGGTGATGGGAAAAATCACATTTGTTCAAAAACTGGCTTAAGTTAGACCAAATGGCCCCTCCGGAATGCGGTCATTTTTTCAACCACCTCCAAATCACCTCAACTTTGGCACACATGATCTCTTGCACAAACAAAGGTAGGTTTCCAAGGTTTTATATTTTTTGAATTGTTTATTAATTTATAATGCCCTCCAGACTGACTGGTCAAAACATCGGTCTATACCTCAGGGGGGCATTGTAAAATATTCTTTTTCCAAATTTTATTTCATAGGCATGTTTGGCACATGTGGGTCACCATGTGCAAGAAAATTTGGGTGATTTTGAGGTGGTGGGAAAACCACATTTGTTCAAAAACTGGCTTAAGTTAGACCAAATGGCCCCTCCGGAATGCGGTCATTTTCTCGACCACCTCCAAATCACCTCAATTTTGGCACACATGATATCTTGCACAAACAAAGCTAGGTTTTCAAGGTTTTATATTTTTTTGAAATTTTTATTAATTTATAATGCCCTCTAGACTGGCTGGTCAAAACATCGGTCTATACCTCAGGGGGGCATTGTAAAATATTCTTTTTCCAAAATTTCTTTGAAATTTCTAATGCCCTCTTATATTTGTTTATAATGCCTTCTTGTATTTTCTTTGAAATTTATAATGCCCACTTATATTTTCTTTCTATTTTTTGAGTTTTTTTAATTTATAATGCCCTCTTATATTTGTTTATTTTTTAGTGCCCTCTTATATTTGTTTATTTTTTAATGCCCTCTTATTTTTTTTGAATTTTTTTTATTTATAAAGTTAGGTTTCCAAGATGGCTAGGCTGGCCCATGCTTTTCCTTTTGTTTATTTTTTTTCCTTTTCCTTCAGTTTACATAAAAATTACCTGAGCACTCAAAAAATAACATAAAAATTACATGACCCCTCAAATAATAACATACCAAAAATTCAAAAGGTATTTTTATCAAACACATCTTTTTGAATATTTATATTTTCTTTTCTTATAAATAAGTGACATTTTCAAAATTCTAATAAGTAGGGTAATATAACTTTATTAAAAAATAAAGTAGATCTTATTTCAAATTCCTTTTTTTGCACACATTATTTTGAACTAGTATTACATTACTCTTCTAAATTTACATTTAATTCCTTCACACTTTGATGATGGAATATTTGCTCTGTTATTGCAACATTGGTTCAAATGATGGAACATTTGATCTTTTTGCTTATTCAAATTATGCATTGATGGAATGTGTGAGGATGAACAATTATCAGTAACTTTACGAAACCCCATGTACTATAATTCATGACAGCCAATTTGGAACATTGCCAGATTCAATATTTGGTATAATTGGCACATGCGCACAGCATGTTGCACTTGCCCACAGCATAGACAAGTGTTGCAGCATTTCTGAAGCAACACTGAAGCGCCATTTGTGATCAATGCACCATCGAAACAACAAGTAAACATGAAGGAAGCATTCACCACCAATAAAGTTAAGGCCACACATATATAGATAGCATTCTAGGTTACCACCACAGGTACCAGGCAGTTCACAACAGATCCAATTCAGGCACACAATACATTACATTAATAGAGGTAGTTTCCAACCAGTACAGACCCAGATGCTGCTTTCCAAAAGTAAAACATCATCAAATATATTAATGATGAGTACGGCTTCCAGCTTCTGATGATCAGCATGATGTAGGACTAGAGGTTAGGGTTTCTCAGGACCTTCAGGAGGGCAGAATGCTCAGCCCTGATCTTGTACTCATCACTGGAGATCGATGTAGCCCGGCAATGTTCCATCAGATGCTCCAATAACCCAGACCTGGGCTTGGGCTTGCTGCAGAAGGGGCAGCGGTACTTTTCCGTCCTCCAGTTGTGGTACATACCAGGTCCTTGGTCCTTGATCTTCAACACCACCTTCTCTTCAAACGACTCGACGTTCCCCTCGACCACATCATCTCCAGATTCATACTGCACACATTAATGACTGACATTAATACATTATGCATTCAAATACTATAAACACGTAATACTAACTCAATGCACAAATAACATTTCAACTAGGCCTTACCTCATACGGCTCATCTTCATCAGAGTCATATGGGTAGAACCCAGTCTTGTCCCACTTCCTCTTGTTGCCCACAAGATCCTCTTCCTCCTGCTATATTGTCAAACAAGCACATCAATTACAATGAATTGAATTGCAGTTCAAAGAATGTCATTACAGACAAAATTGTGAATGTCAACCACATTGGTATGTTGCAAGTGACCAAATGCTTTCCTTATAAATACAGAATCTAAGCAATCAATCAACAGACAAATGCTTTCCTTCATAAATGCTAATGAAAATCCAAGTTGGATTCTTGACATTCCCTGGATTAACCCAACACTTTTCTTTTGAGGGAATCCCCCCCGCCCACTACTTAATGGAAACATATAGTATATTTTTTTGCTAGGATCCTGCCTTGGAATGTTTACTTCATAGTTATACAATGGTGACATCCTAGCGGCATATTTTTGTAATTCATCATAAGTATTTGCACAAGAGGAAAACCTCTAGCCAGGTTAATTTTATGAGGCTGGACAATAGGCCTGCCTACAACATTTGGTTTATAAAATTTTGGGCAAGGACAATATTTCAAGGCCATGTTACTGTTTTTGAGGCCACCCTTCTGCAATTGTAAAGTGGGTTATCTCTTAGTCCCCTAAATGTAAAATTACATCCATTGCTACTAATTACAGAAGCCAACTACAAATTTTAATATGCACAAATTACTGTTTTTGGGATAATGCAGCAAAGCTCCTACACATATTAACATAATGAAGTAGTTAATTAAGTACAACTTCAACTATAAATTCATACATCTCCAACAAACATCTAAAATTTCATTACTTACCTAAACAACAACAAATTATACTATAGATGAATCTTGTATCATCTAAACCAATTCATTGGCACATCAAAATTAATGCATTCCAAATCAAATATGTTTCCATCCAGTATCATTGAACCACAGATCAAATCAAATAATCATATATGTCTGCAGCATTGAACTACAGATCTAATAATCATATGACGTCTATCTGACCTTAAATTCCCCCTTAAAAAAAGGTATTCAACCTCATACTAATTAAAATCTAACAAGCAAAAATTCCACTACTAACCACTGAAAAACCCCAAGGTGCTTTTATCTCTGAAGCAACGGCATTGGAGAGGATGTTCAATGCTGTAAATATCTCTGAAGCAACGGCAAAATTCCACTACTAACCCAAACTAAATAAGCATAGACCGCCCCTTCCCCACTCCTTCAGAAGCCCCAATCCAACACAAACAAATCCAGCCCTTGAGAAGCTCTTTTTGATTAACATGACAACACCCATTACATCAGCACATCCTTCACTATATTTACAACCAAACTAATGCACCATCTAATCACCTCAGGTAGACATTTTCCAAAAACACAAGGACATGCACAACCCATCTCATAGCCTCTGCCTGACAGGCATCAATCAAGCATCAAAGAACTGAAACTATGACAACATGCATCAATCAAGCATCTAAGAATTGCAACTATGACATGCATAATCCCTAGAACTAAGCATTCATTTAATTAATCATCAAGCCAAAGAACTAAAGCAGGCACCAACCCAAACCAATAGAGAAGTATATATTTGACTAATCCATCGTCTAATCCTCAAGCCAGACACCTAAAGAATTGCAAAAATTCCACTACTAATCTAATAAGCATCTGAAAAAACCCCATCCCTCAATCCGGCTACTTCTAACCTAATCTAATAATCATATGAGGTCCACCATTCTTGCACGAATCAAATACACAAAAACCCTAATGCAGAGAAAACCCTACATCCAACAAATCTAACCAAAAAACCTTCTGGCCACAAACCCTACAATCTAAAAACTACCACATTAAAGTGATAAGTAGATACCTTCTGCTCCGACTGCTCCTCGCCAGAGCCGGCCTCCACCTTCTCCACCTCGTGCGCCTCGCCAGAGCCCGCCTCCACCTTCTGCGCCTCGCCAGAGCCCGCCTCCACCTTCTGCGCCTTGCCGGAGATCACCAGAGCGGGCGCATCTGGCTGGACTGCGCCGCTGCAGCCCACCCCCGCCTTCTCCAGATCTGTAGCGGGGGGAGCACCGCGCTGGACGCCTGCACGTCCCCTCACAAAGGTGCCCGCAGCGACCCGCCGCGCCTGCTCCACCAGATCTGCGCCCCAATCGGGGCGCTCGCCTCCTGCGGCCGCCAGGCGATGGAGAGGATGCGGTGAGGGCGACGACGAGGTTGGAGAGGAGAGGGAGTGGGGAGTGGGGAGAGGGAGACGATGCGGCGGGGGGAAATGGTAGGCGATGCGGCCGGAGGTGGTTGCCGTCCACATTTATATGATGGGACGGTTTTGGAATCTACCCGTGACACGTGCTGCCCCACGCGCGGGCGGGTCCACGCGTGCACGAAGCGCCGCCATATACAAATACGTATACGGCCGGGCATACGATCTAACCGGGCCCGTACGGGCCTCCCAGGGCTCCTCGACGGCTATACGCGGGGGCAACAAAGACGATCGTGCCCCTCTTTATAAACCGTTTTTGGTTCATCCTGGCCGTCGATGTGTTTTTCCACCTCGCGTTCAGCCCAGGGGGGAGCACCGGAGCAGAAACGGTACAACTAGATTATTGCTACAACCGCTGGTAGCCGGTGGCGTGAGACGGATGACGCCAAGTGCAGGTGCTACGACGAGAGAAACACGTGCTGTAAAGTCCTAGGTGTTGTTAGCTAGATCCACGGTGCTGCAATGTCTAGTGGCGGTGGTTGCGACCAACCGACAAATGGCAGGTGCTGCGAGCTTGCAAGCAGTGGGTGCTGCGTGGGAGACGGCCACGGTGTAGCTAGCAACCTATCAAGGTGCAGTATGAGTGTCGTTACCTGGGTAGGCTTTCGCCTATACGGAGGAGAGAAATAAGTAAAAAAAAAAACCTCTTATGAAGACCCAGTCTACGTGTACTCCTAGATAAAATTATTTAATAAAAAAAAGAGAAAGAAAGAGAAAGAAAGAATGCTTTAACCTTATAGCCAGCCCTGTTATATATAAGTAATTATAACAATGCTAATTTTTGATGACATGATATGTTTATATAGCCCGTACCTGACTATAGTATTAACATCTAATTAAACTATTTTACTGTGTATGGTATGCTGCTTTGCATTGCATAGTTAAAAGCTCTCGGTCACTCCAATCAAGCGCATGTTCTGCACACGCCTTGCCATGTATTTTGTATAGCAAAGCAATGGCGCTCAACGGAAGGCCAGAGCAGCAGCTAACTACTCCCTCAGTCTCATAATATAAGAACGTTTTTGATAGAGGGAGTAATTATTAGTACAAGTCTCTCTGCCAATATTTATACCCAAACAAACCGTCGTGCCGTCGTGGTCGTCGCTGTCTTCTTCCGGTGATTCTTCCTCCTCATCGACGTGGCTGTGGTAGTGCGGGACGGAGCTCCAGGGGCTGTCGTCCAGGATGCTACGGAACCGACTCCGCATGAACGTAACTGCCTCGTGCGCCGCCGCCTGCTTAGCTTTCTTGGCTGACTTCCGGTACTTTGTAAACCTCCAGTAGTGCTCTTCCTCTACAGATATTTTTGATGTCTTGGGCACCCATATCCGCACGGTGACGGCAACCCTTGCGCCGTCTTCCTGCTCGCGCGTTGTATATGAGGGCTGGCCCCATGCTCCCAGGCAATTGGCCACGTCCCACAGAAGCAGCTCCGCCTCCGACAGAGGCTCCCGCAACGGTGGTCCGATGGTGCTGCTGTGCGGGAAGCGCTGTGCTGTGACGCAGCGCCAAGTCCCCACCACGGCGGTGCTGGGTACGTATGCTCGGAGGCAGCTGTTGCGCACGTCGTAGGATTGCAGCATCCGGAAAGGCCGGCGGCCGCGGGCGGTCAGCAACGCCACGTTCTTCTCGTCGTCAACGAAGCAAATCTGGTTCTCTCTTATCCTGCGGCCTGAAGCGGCTGCCTCAACAGCGAAAGCGTCACAGCAGGCGTCGCCGACAAAGAACGCGTGCCCGTCAAAGTCCTTGACCGCTGCTGGCGACTTCGCCATCTCACCGACGAGCGTGAACACCCCTATTGCGTTGGTGAAGTGCGTCGACTGGGTCGTCCATAAGCCCCTGCCGACCACGTGCAGCCTCCCATGGAGGACAACCAGGTGCAGCGTGACGTCGAAGAATCGCTGCTCCGCAGACGGCATGCTCCATCGCTGATCAGGGCGCTGTTGGAGGTCTTCTTCCTCAAAGACATGGAGGCGGGCTTGGATGTCAAGGGCATGGAGTTTCCCCTCGAAGAAGATGATATCTTGGAGCTTGAACGCCTTAGTCAGGATCTCCCAGGAGCGCCCTTGTCGTCGTCCCCTCCTCAGGTGGCAGAAGACGATCTTAAATCTCCTTGTATAAGGGCTGTTTCCAATCTCAACAATGGCAGCCACAGTGCAAGCCTTGGCATCCGGCGCGGACGACATGACAAACTTAACCATCGGCTCTTTCGTCCGCCGCGGCAGCTTGATCCGATCCTTGGTGAAAGCGTTCAGCAAGAAGGGGCGCCCTGACACCGGCGGCACGAGGGCGAGCCAGTCGCCGAAGGAGCCTCGGCAGGTGGCAGCGGCGGCGTCCTCGGGCAGCGGAACGCGGTAGATGGCGGCGTCGTGGAGGCTGACGTAGTGCCCAGGGGCGACGAGCCATGGCATGGGAGGGCGCGGGTGGGCGCGCTCGGCGGCGCGCCATGTCTGGCACACGCCGCCGAAGCGTGCGCGGTCGCGAAGGGCCGGGGAGGTTGCGGTGAGCCGGACGAGGATGGTTGTAAGCAGATCGTAGGGGAGGTCGGACCACGGACTGCGGTGGTGCCCCGCTCGTTTCTTCGCCGGTAGCATGTTGATCGCCGCCACGCAAGGCAAGGCTCCAAAGAGATCTTGTCGAGCAACTCGCGTGGAACCATCAAATAAATAGGAGTATGTTTGGGAACAGTACGTATTTGTTGTATTGTAAACATGATTTGTTTGGTAGGGATACACCGGTGAAGATTCCATTGTGTTTTAAGAAAAAGAGTCCAAGACTCATCCGGATTTTATATCATTGGGAACCTGAACTCAAACCTTGTTATTTGGGACCCTAATAACGCGCTGACGTTTTTCAGGTGAGTCATTTTTGTGAACTATCGTTTCCTAATAATTTTTTTCATTGAGATAGCTCACCACTCGTGTCAAGTGGTTACGTTTCCTAATAAGACAGGAACGAACGAAACAACTCTACGCGAAAGATCCAAAATTGTCATTCGGAAACAAGTAAATTTGTCATGTTGCATATGGATTTGCCTTGTTCTAAATTAAAAATTATAATGTTATATAAAAAAACTCGGAGACTGTCATGCTACACTAAAAAGTAGTTGCCATGTGTTTTCGAGGATTTGTCGTGATTGGAGCATGGAGACTTGCCTTGCCTAAAAAGACAATATGAAAACGGACATACTAAGGATTTGCCTTTTTTTTGCTATGTTCTTTTTTTAAATGAATTTTTTTTACGAATCCGTGTGACCTGGGCTGGACCTCAGTGGATCGTGACAGCAAGGTCATTCTGCCACTTACAATGCTTTTTGCCATGTTGACTGGAGTGAATTGGAATTGTCATGCGACGTCAACAAAAAAGGCGACATTTGTCATGCTCTAAAAAAACAGAAATCTCATCATCCAATGTGTTCGCTCAAATAGCATTCCTGATCGGACCAATTAGTGTTGATGGCTCGTAGTTCGCTTAGAGTTGATGGCTCGTAGTTCGCTTAGAGCATCTCTAACAGTTGGGCTAAATAAGCCGTGCCGGATAAAACGGCTATATAGCGCGCGATCGAAAATAGCGCTCCAGCAGCCGCGTTAGAGCATCTTCAACAGGCGCCCAAAAACTGCTCCGTGCATTAAAATTCAGGTTTTTTGGGCGCCGGACAGCTTCTGCTGAAGCTGTCAAATAATGCGCGCGCAAAAAATGCTTGGGCGCGCGCTGAAAAACGCTATCGCATATGCTGCAAATTTGAGGCGCCGGATTGTGCGCGCTTCACAATTTACACTGCGTGTTTATTTGGACGCGCATTTTTAGGCATCTGATAAAGCAATGTTGGGTCTGGCGCGCTAAAAGTGCTACAGTGGCACGCTAAAACTATTTTAGGACGTAAAACTTTTGTGCACCTGTTGGAGATGCTCTTATAATCCCGCGCGGTAAACAAGGTTCAGTGCGCTAGGAAAACTGCATCGCGCGCTGCGTATTTGGTGCGCTAGCTCCCGCGCGCTGGACAATGAACAATTGCGGGCGAGCGAGCAACCGCCGCCCTGAATTCTCCGGCCGCTCCCGCCTTCGTCCTGCCCTGCGCTGCTGCCGGCGAAATTTCGGCGATGGATGGCCACGCCGACATCCCCCCAACCCCGCCCTATAGCCACGACCCCTCCGCTGCCACTGCCGTCATAAATCCTAGCGTGGGATTGATCACCGGCTTCGCCGCCGGCGCCGCACCGACTCCAAGCATAGGTCTCGCGCGCAGTCTTTTCATGGCGCCCCGGACGACTTCGCAGGGTGGCGTCACGCCGCCGCGAAGCCACCGAGCTCCGTCTCCAACCGACTGATGATGGCGGCGGCCCAAAAGAATAGGAAAGTGGATGGTGCTTCTAGGCGCGTGAAGAAGAATCCAGCAGCGCATCCGTCCTCCGCCACCCGAAGCACCGGATAGCTCACAATTTGTTGCGCCGGCGGCCGTTGTGCAACTGGTGTTTGATGAAATGCCCGCAAGGTATGATTTTTTTCTTTTTTGTTATTGTTAGATAAATGTGTACATATGGATAATTTGATTAGTTTTCTTTATTATACTTTGTAGTTTCAATAATGACACATATATGTCAACTATGGGTGTTGGCTCCAACAATTCTCATTTGTCTCAAACCAATGAAGTGCATGAAGATGATCATGAATATGAAGTGGGTGAGGAGGCTGAGGGTATGGTCAATGCACCGAAAGGAAGGGCGTGCAACTACACCATGGACGAAGACATCTTGTTATGCAAGACATGGTTGAATGTGTCTATGGATGCCACCGTTGGGACGGACCAAAGTGGAGATACATATTGGTTTAGGATGAGGAGTACTTTGATGCACACAACAAGAGTGGAATTGAGCGCACCGATAGATCTCTTCGCTTCCGGTGGTCGACGATCAACAAAGATTGTCAACAGTGGGCGGCGGCAATGATGTCGGTTGACAAGATAAACCTAAGTGGCACTAATGATAGAGGTAGGGTAAGTGCCATTTCTTTATGTTCCATGTTCATGCTTCATCTTTTGTGTTTCAAGTGGTAACTTGTTCTTTTGTTTGTAGCTCAATATTACACAAAACTTGTTTCGAAGAGAAGAGAAGAAGACCAAGAAAGGCAAGGTTAAGAAAGGGAGAGCATTTGTGTTGCCCCATTGCTATGAAGTGTTGAAGGATGAAGAGAAATGGAAGGACAGTGATGTCCTAGAGGTACATCAACCTTTGCCGTGATGTCCTAGAAGTACTTGTTCTTCATGGACACATCTAACTTCGATGATAGGCAAAAGGAGTACATCAACCTTTGTCGTGATCAAGTCTTGGTCCAAAAAAGATTGATGGGCATGGGATGCATAGGAGGCATGGGAGCTACCATCAGAGGTTTGGGAGGCATGTGAGCTACCATGGGAGGCTTGGGATGCATGGGAGCTACCATGGGAGGCTTGGGAACAAGCATGGGAGCCATGGGCGGCATGGGGGGCATGGGTGGCTTGGGAGCTACCATGGAAGGCATGAGAGGCATGAGTTTGGGGTCTCTCTTAGGAGGCATGGGAGCACCTCCGGGTGACATGGGTGGACACATGGCTTCCGGTGTGCCTCACATGCCTTCGCATGATGCCTTTGGAGATAGTGCGAGCACCGTCCGAGTTTCCAATAACGAAGAGGAAGAAGAAAAGGAGGAAGAAGATGGGGCATAATTGTTGATGTGCCATTCATTTGTGTGAACTTATTTGTCATGAACTTACTTGTGGTTAGGTGATTTTGAACTATACCATGAGTTTGAACTACGCTATGTTGCTCAACTCATGATTTGCATGTTTGAGATCATCTTGTTTCACATTGTCAAATTGGTATTTGTTGTTTCATATTTGCCAAGCGCCGGCTGGGCGCGCGCTGGATTTTTACCGCGTCTGGTGAAGCGCTACAGCGGCACACTAAATTTTGCAGCGCCTCAAAAAGCAACCACCCTCCCGTGCGTGCTAAAATGGTATTTCGACGCTACAATTTTTTTAGCGCCCCACCCTACCGCATTTCTGTTGGAGATGCTATTAGAAGGATGTGTGGGGTGAACGCTTTAAGATTCGTGCGTGGGAACTGGCGTGCCTGAGGGCTAAACTCTGACGTCAGTTTGTTACTCCCTTCGATCCAAAATAACTGGTGCGGTTCAAACTAAGCTTAATTCGAAACCTCAATAGTTATTTTGGATCAGAGGGAGTAGCACTGAGATTTATTTGATGTTTTTTGCTTTCATTACCTGGTTCTATCAGGCCTTCGGGACAATTTTCTTTATTTTGACATAGAATTTTTTGCCGCTATATGTATAAAGTCACATAGCAAAAAACTACAAGATAATAGGAAATTCCTCTTGGAATATGGATTAAAGAACATCATGAGACACATTAGAAGCTCAATATGTCTGATGATGAGGGTGTTGCAAGCGCGATCATGAGTTCTACGAGCAACAATGGTGGTTGCTAAGGGGGGGGGGGGGTTCGGCGATTTTACGATCCTCACCTATGGTTCGAGCCGACTGCTCGCGGGGCAGAGGGATGATCCAGTTGGAGAGGCGCGACATCAGGTGCTGCGAGTAGCATCGAGGAGCGACAAGTTAGCGGATGGTAACTGCTACGGGAAAAGGGGGAGGGGGAGGAAGACGAGATAGGCGTGGGTTGGGGAGAAAGATGAAACAGAGACCAACCAATTTGATTGATGGCTACGCGTGAGCCCATCTGACGGCTCTGGGGGCACCTTTCTTAGCACTGAAAAAAAGGATGCTTCAATTATTATGGTTCCTGAAAGGAAAACGTTGGCATCTACACATCGGCTGAACGCTTCGGCCGGTCGTCTTCTCGCACGCGCTGGTATTAATATCTTTCCCCTGATCTCGCGTAGGTGTCGCCGAAGGGCACGAGGCGGAGCTCGCCGTAGTCGGCCTACATCCCAGGCGCCAGCTCCTCGTAGGCCTCGGCCACGGCCGTGAGCAGCTGCTCCATCCCCTGCTGTGCGGCCACCACAGCCGCCGCTGTCACACATCTGCTTGGAGCTTGCGCCGGTGATCCTAGTAGCCATGGAGCGACCACGGTGGCACCTTGCACGCCGGTTTTTGCTACGAGCGGGTGCTGTTTGGGGAGTGCATGATGATGACCCACAATATAGGGGATCAATCACTAGTGCAGAACCGGGCTTTAGCGCCGGTTCGTAAGGGCCTTTAGTGCCGGTTCTGCAACCGGCACTAAAGAGTGAAGACTAAAGGCCCTCCCCCTTTACTACCGGTTCGGCACGAACCGGCGCTAAAGTGCCACCACATGGCACGAGCCAAGCCCGGGTGCTGGTAGACCATTAGTACCGGTTGGTAGCACCAACCGGTACTAAATGTTTGGGGGGAGGGGGTTTGGTTTTAATTTTTATTTTTCCATTAATTTTATGTTTTTCATTTAATTCTTTTTTGTTTGCTGGTATTTTACGATACTACATATTGTACACGTTATGCATATATATATAAATAGATTTTCTCGTAGAACCGATCATATATATATATATATATATATATATATATATATATATATATATAATCGAATGTCTCACAACCACCATTAATTATTCACACATACACATGTATATATATATACAATTTCTCCTACATGTTGCCTTAGTGCCTTCGGAGCACGATGACAAGTGGTTCATGGGGGCGGTAGCGGGTAATAGTATTCTCCTTTGGGATCTATGACCTGGTCGAGCAAAAATCCCGCTATTTCCTCTTGAAGTGCTCGTATGCGCTCCTCTGGTAGGAGCTGGTCCCGCACCTCTTTGAACTGTTAAGAAGGAGATCAATATGCATGTGTATTAGTTGTGTGACTAGATATCAACGTAAGATTTGTGAATAGTGTTCTGGCAAACGTACCCAGTCCTGTCTATCAGATCTGCTCCTTTCAGACGCCATCATGCGAATGTTCTCGCAAACGTAGTATGCACACACTTCAGTCCCCGACGCCTGCTTCAGGGCCTTTACAAGAATAGAATTTAATCAGATAATAATTAATCAAGCATGTTAATTAATTAATGGTATTGAAACAAGAATTAAAGAGATGGTAGCTAGCTAGCTAGTACTACTTAATTACTTACCTTGGGTCGATACCAACATAGCTTTTGTCGCCATTTTCCTGGAGTCACCTTGATGTACTTTGCCCAAGCCCTGCCCGCCGGCAAAGAAAATTATAAAGGGCTTATTAAAAATAGTTCATATCAGGAAATGACGAACTAAATAGGCCGAGATATAGTTAATAATGATTGAAATAACCTGTTGACTATCCCTTTCACGATGTTGTAGTCACTATCTTTTTTAAGTACTGAGTCTAGTACTTCAACTTTTCGTTCGTCAACTTTAATGTCTAACAAGATACAGTGGAAGCTGCATGCGCATACGTTTGCATGTATAAATTAAGCGGGCATGTGCATAACACTAATCAACTATAACCCTAAAACCTATACACTTATTAACATCTAGCTAGTAAGCAAAAACAGAATTTGTAGTACAAGACAGTGTGACTCACTCGAAGTTGTAAGGAAGTAGTATATCTTCATTGCTATTGAGGCGCTTCAAGAACTCTACCATGCATTTCTCTACATCTTGTCTACACCATTCCAATTTCCATGTGTATTCATTAACGGTATTTGGGTCAATGAACCCAATGCCATAGCGTCCAGCTTTTTTCATTTCATACATCTTCATCCTGCATAATACCACGGAAAAGAATATATAGTGAGGATATATAATTACAGGTAATTAATGATCAATCAATGAGCACTAGAGCTAGTTTGAGACTTAAATTACAGAAAGAAATCACTTACAGACAATAGCAACTGACGATAGATTTGTCGACTGCATCTTGATTGAATAACTGAAATAGTTCTGAATGCTCAATGGACAGAGCTTTCTTATTGAAGTAATGATCTTCCTCGACTTGCACCATGAGGGACTCTCGATTGGAAATCTTGGTAATTTTCATGTACCAATCATGCAATTCATACATTCTCGTTGGGAGGTTCTTGACCTCCTCGGGCTCGACCAAAGGTTGGCTCCGGACATATTTCCGTTTTATTTCCTCCTCTCTAAGCGAAGACATGGGCTCGATATCGAGGAGTTGTCCAACAGTGATCTTGAGCATTTCAGCCTGCATTATATGCTCGTCGGTTATTACCACATCGCCCAGCTCGGGAACGTAAACGGTTTGCCCACAATAATATTGGGCGCGCGTACTCTCATGTGTTGTTAGCACAACAAGCGGGGGGGGGTCGATTGCGCCGCCTGTTCTCCCAGCTGGGGAACGGTTTTCCCGCATTTTTTGACAGCTGCTTGTTGGCTCGAGCTCGAGCTCGCTTCTTTCTGTAGTCGTGCTCGATGTGCCTTCCTGATTTGGCGCTCATAGTCTGAGTCAACAGGCTTGGGAGCTGGTGGTCTAGCCATACGAATGATGTGGTCAATCTTTTCCTCGGGCATTTTCTCCCTTGGCGGCGGTGCCGGTTTCGGTCCAAAATGGGCGTCCACTTGGGCCTGCACTATGGCTGCGTTTTGCTCCTCGGTCATGTCAGAAGGCCTCTGAGGAAGAGGAGCGAGGCTTGGACCATATTTATATCGCTTGCCTCCGCCTGTATCTACTGTACTACCTCGACTCGTACCGCTACGCACCATAGCTGCGGCGGCTCTCTTCTGCGATTGCTGAGGCGGCGGAGACGGCTGACGTGGCTGAGTTGGAGCAGGAGGAGTGGCCTGACGCTGTGCCGGACTTGAAGCAGGAGGTGTGGCCTGACACGGTGTCGGACTTGAAACAGGAGGAGTGGCCTGACGTTGTGCTGGACTTGAAGCGGGAGTCTGCTCACGCGTTCGTGGACTTGGAGGAGCGGGAGTCTGCTGACACGGTGGCGGACTTCGAGGAGTCGGCAGACGCGGGATCGGTGGACTTCGAAAGATGATGCAATCCTTTCTCCATAGGATGATACGATGTATGGCCTCTCCCAGTTTGTGCTCGTCGTCACCTCCAGGAATGTCAAGCTCTAGCCCCGAATATGGGTCCACCACCTCATCAACCAAGACACGAGCATAGCCCGTTGGAATCGGGGCGCAATGGAAGGTTGCTTCGGGGGTAATTGTAAAAGCAACGGCGTCCGCCACCTTCATGGATATGTTCTTCATTTTGAAGTGTAGCTCACAGTTAGTGTTCTCTATGATGTCATCCACAGGGTATGTATCCAGCAGTGCGTCGCCCGGGGCGGAACCAACGCTGCTTCTCGGCATGGATGGGACAGTGCTATCCAATGCTGGATGATCATCCGCTTGCTGCTGCCGCTGCTGAGACCCCCTTTCCTGGCTAAGTGAGTCGATCTGCTGCTGCTGCTGCTGGAATTTGAGTGCCAAGTCCGCGTGCCTTGCTTCTAGGCCTTGAAGGCGTTCCGCGTCCTGCTTCCTCTGCTCCTCCTCCAGCTTCCTCTGCTCCTCCTCCAGCTTCCTCTTCTTCTCCTCCTCCATCTTCTTTCTTGCACGGGTCCTGTAGTCGGCGTTCCATTCCGAAAAGCCCTCATACCAGGGAATAACACCCTTGCCTCGTGTTCTTCCCGGGTGTTCAGGATTTCCCAGGGCGCGCGTAAGCTCGTCGTTCTCTCTGTTGGGCGTGAACACCCCCTTTCGAGCAGCTTCTATTGCGTCAAGTAACTTTTGTTCTGCTCCTTTTAGACTTGCCTTCTTCGAAACATCGCCTGTCTTCGGGTCCAACGCCCCCCATGCACATAGAACCAAGTTCTGTACCTGGGGGGCCAGTTCCTAGTAACCGGAGTGACCCCTGCATCCTCCATCTCTTGCTCAGACTTATCCCACTTAGGCAGTGCCACAGCGTAGCCACCTGGACCCAGCCTATGGAACTGCGTCTTTTTTGCGGCATTGGCCTTGTTTTTTCTCGACCGTTCCTTAGATAATTCTGATTCCTTGAAATTCATGAAAGCGGGCCAGGTTCATTTTGCTTCTCCAGTGTTCCCTTGAATTCTGGAGTCTTCATTTCTGCAGCGAGGTAGTTGGCCCATACAATTTTTTTGTGGGTGTTGAATGCAATTGCCATCTTCTTAAGAGCAGCGTCCTTGACTTTCTGCACATCTACATCAGTGAAATAATCTGGTATGGTGAAATGTTCCATCAGAGATTCCCAAAGCTTTTGTTTTGCTCTGTCGTCGACCCAAGTAACATCTGGGCGTTTAGTTTTTGGCTCTTTCCATTCTTGAATGGAGATCGGGAGTTGGTCCTTCACAAGAACTCCGCACTGACGAACGAACTTGTTCGCAATGTTCTTAGACGTGAGGGGTTCGCCACTAGCTTTGATGGAATTGATGTTGTACTTTACACCCTCCTTCAACTTTTTGCCCGGGCCGCGCTTTGTCCTGCTGTCTGTAGAAGCAGATTTGTTCGATCCGGAGGGCTGAAAGAAGAAAGATCGATTCGTTAATATATCTTCAAATAAAAAAACATGTGATGATCACTAGATGCCTGCTTATATAAATATACCTCGCCGGTAGTCTTTGTTATTTCAAGATCAACATTGTATTCGTCATCATAATCATTGTCTGCATCATCATAATCATAATCATAGTTCATGACTTCATCAGCTCGGTCGTCGAGATCGAATATCTTATCATCACCCTCCTCGGTATTGTTCAAATATTGGGAGTCTTCATTTGCTTCATTCAGATCATCTGGCCTGTTAGGGTTGCGTATGATCTCGAACAGGGCCTCTTCTCTCTCTCTGCCGGTATTGTCCGCCATAGCTTTTATTTAACTAATACAGAAGAAATATAAAACAATTTAGTATTCAAATTACAATGCATGGATGCAATCAATACGGAAAAACTGAATCATATAGTACATAATATGCATCGTCTCGAATAATATATAATCTCGAATACATCATCTCGAATAATATATAATCTCGAATACATCACTGGCTAGGTAGCTAATAAAGATCGAATGCTATAGAAGAATCTAGGCCACTCGCGGTTCCTCGGGCGCGGGCGGTGGACACCCAAAGACAAGGAATCATCGGATGATCATATCTCCGGTCATCTGCCCAAAGAACCTGCCAGGTATTGGAGAACCCGACGTCCATAGCAGCCATGTAGCGATGGACGTGCTCGTCCTCCTCCCTGACACGACGACGCACCACCTCCGGCGGGGCCGGCTCCCTCTGCACCGAATGTGGCCCGCGCGAACACCACCAACGGAGATCAGGGTCGACGACGGGACCCGAGGCCGGGGTCCTCACCAAGCGGCGCACCCCTCCAGGTAGCACCTCCCAATGCCAGCCCGGCGGAGCCCAATCCCGGACATGGGTCAGCCGGACGTCGTCGCGAACGGGTCGACGGTGAGGATGCGGGCCGGGCATCGTCGAGAACAAATACTATATGCCCGCAAAAAGTAACATTTTTTAAATGATTGGATTGTGATAACTAAAATTCTATATGCAAATTCTAACAATTTGACATTAATCTAATTCATCTAACTAAAACTAATTCTAAAATTTCTAACATTTCTATATATATAACTAACATTTCTATATATATAACTAACATTTCTATAACATTTCTAATATTTCTATAACTAAAAAACAGAAAAATTGCTAACATTTCTATAAATATTTCTATAAATTAAAAACAGAAAAATTTATAACATTTCTATATAACTAACATTTCTATAACATTTCTAATATTTCTATAACTAAAAAACAGAAAAATTTCTAACATTTCTATAAATATTTCTATAACTAAAAGACAAAAGAAATTCTAACATTTCTATAATATTTCTATAACTAAAAAACAGAAAAATTTCTAACATTTCTATAAATATTTCTATAACTAAAAACATAAAAATTACTAACAATTTTACAACTAATTAACAATGTGTGTGTGTGTGGGGACATGGCGGCCGGGGCAGGCGCTCACCGGCGAGGCGAGGCGATGGGGGCGGCGACGGGGACGGCAACGGGCGGCGGTGACGCGGATGGCGACGATGGGGACGGGGACGGGGCGGCGACGACGGGGACGGGGACGGCCGGGGCGGCGACGACGGGGACGGGGTGGCGACGGGGGGCGTCGACGGGGGCAGCGACGGGGGGCGGCGGGCGACGGGGCAGAGGAGAAGAAGCACATGAAAACTGACGAAATTTGTAAGTGCTGCTTATATAGGATGGGCCTTTAGTACCGGTTGGAGCCACCAACCGGTACTAAAGGTCAAATTTGGCCAGCCCAAGCGGCGAGAAGCGCACACCTTTAGTACCGGGTGGTGGCACCAACCGGTACTAATTAAAGACCCCCCTTTAGTACCGGTTGGAGCCACGACCCGGTACTAAAGAGGTGCGGTGGCGCTGGTGCGGTGCGGGCAGGTTTAGTCCCACCTCACTAGCCGAAGGGCGCCCGCACCTGCTTATAAGCCCCGCCGCGGCAGCTGTCTCGAGCTCCTCTCTATTGCAGGCCTTCTAGGCCTACCTGTTCTGTGCTGCCCGGTGGGCCTATTGGGCCTTTGCGGGCCTGCATCCTGGCCCAACAACAGGTTGGGTTTCTAGTCGTATGCAGGCCGCTTTGGCCCAGTAGGCGGGCTTTTTTATTTTCTTATTTTTTTTGCTTTATTTATTTTTGTTTTATTTATTTTTGAGTTGTTTTTTGCTGTATTTAGAGTTTCTTTGTGAATATTTTTGCTTTAGGTACAAAAAATTACAAACTTTCTATTAGTGTCGGTAGTTTACAAATTTGAATAGTTTACATTTTGAATTATTTGAAATTTGTGTGAATCACTAGTTTGTGAATAACTTAACTTTGAAAATAGATTTTTCAGTGATTCTTTTTTCTTATGTTTAATATTAGTGTGTTTTATCATTATATTCAATTTGGTAATGCTTAGGTTATTTAAAAAATGAAATGCCTTTGTAACGGATGAGTTTTCGTCCGAAACCCTGATACTTCGAAAGAGATTGTCCATTTTGTACACGAAGTGCATCCAGTTTTTGCGGTAACCCTCTCTAGTTTTTTGCACATGCTATGTGGGTGAAATTATGATACCATGCCAACTTTCAACCTTTTCTGAGTTCATTTGAAATGCTTTTCAATTTCAGGGTCATTTAGCTGAAATAATCAGTAAATGCATGAAAGAATTTGTTTGCACATAAAATTTCTTCGCGTTTCAAATGCCAAAACACATAACTACCCTAACTATTAGAGAGATTCCCTCCTGGGTGTGAAACACAGAAGAAAGTGATGATAGTGAAGCCAATCACATCCCGGATCTTTGGAAGTGAAACTTTTTCTTCGCGTGTGTCCCTTTGCACCGTAGCCATGGAAAATCTTCATCATTTAACTGGATGCTCGGGTCAATATTCACTGTGAATGGAGCAATTTCATCAAACTTTTCATAATCTTCTGACATGTCTGTCTTGTCATCCACTCCCACGATGTTTCTCTTCCCAGAAAGAACTATGTGGCGCTTTGGCTCATCGTATGATGCATTCACTTCCTTATCTTTTCTTTTTCTCGGCTTGGTAGACATATCCTTCACATAGAAAACCTGTGCCACATCATTAGCTAGGACGAATGGTTCGTCTGCATACGCAAGATTGTTGAGATCCACTGTTGTCATTCCATACTGCGGGTCTTCCGTTACCCCGCCTCGTGTCATATTGACCCATTTGCACCGAAACAAAGGGACCTTCAAACCACGTCCATAGTCAAGTTCCCATATCTCCTCTATGTAACCATAATATGTTTCCTTTCCCGTCTTGGTCGTTGCATCAAAGAGGACACCACTGTTTTGGTTGGTGCTCTTCTTATCTTGGGCGATCGTGTAAAATCTATTACCATTTATCTCGTACCCTTTGAAAGTCATTATATTCGAAGATGGTAACTGGGACAGCGAGTACAGGTCGTCTTCAATAGAGGCGTCATGCATGGTATGTGTCTGCAACCAGCCGGCGAAACTCCTGGTTTGTTAACGTGTAATCCAGTCATCAGACCGCTCCGGGTGTTTGGAGCGTAGAAAATTCTTGTGTCCGTCCATATACGGAGCCACCAAGGCGGAATTCTGTAGAACTATGTAGTGTGCTTCAGTGAGAGAATGTCCGTCCATACATATTATTTGATTCCCTCCTAGCGTGCCTTTTCCATCCAGTCTGCCCTTATGCCGCGATTCAGGAACACCAATCGGCTTAAGGTCAGGAATAAACACTACAGGAATCAGCTACTTTGCCGTCTGCCACGGCAGACGGCGAAGGCAAGGATGGCGGACGGCAAAGGCCTTTGCCGTCTGCCGCGGACAGCAAAAGGCTCCGGCAAAGTAGGCTACGGTAAAGAGCTTCTTTGCCGTCTGCTTTCTGAAGCGGACGGCAAAGGGGCCTTTGCCATCAGCGGCGGACGGCAAAGAAAGCCGACGGCAATAAATTCGTTGTTAGTCTGTTAGGCGTCTAATGGCAGCCTTTGCCGTCCGCCGCTGACGGCAAAGAGCATCAAGCCTTTGCCGTCTTCCACTGTAGGCAAACTGACCAAATGGGTCAGCTGCCAGGAAGCACAGGTGGTTTCCACGTGGCTTCTTTGCCGTCCGCGGCGGACGGCAAAGAGCCCGTTGCCGTTGGTGGCAGACGGCAAAGAGCCTGCATTGCCTCTTTTTTTTTGTTTTTTCTAATACCCAACCATTTTCACAGCAAATAGATGATACATATATATTTTTCACATGGCAAGTTCACAGCAAACATATGAGATATCCAACACATATAATTTCATCATACATGCATAGTTCCATCAACCATACATAGCAAGTTCCACATACATGCATCCAACCATACATATTACGATAGTGTCATCCTACCATACATGCATAGTTCATCGATACAAAAGAAACATAGTTCATCCAAACAAGCACTCCATCTATAAAAGCACAAATGGAAAAGAAGCACTCCATCCATGCAAGCTTCCGCGAATTAAATCAAATCTGCAAAATGATAAACAAGATGTTATAAAAAGAAGAAGAAAATGAAGAAGAAGAAGAAGACTATAAGAAGTAAGCATACTTAAGTAAAATGGAGCTAACCTAGAAGAAAATGAAGAAGAAGAAGAAGAAGACTAGAAGAATACTAGAAGAAGACTAGAAGAATACTAGAAGAAGAAGAAGAAGAAGACTATAATTAAGCTTATTATGTAAACTTGGTCATTTTGTGCTAACATAAGTAATTTTGGAGTTAACCTATAGGAAACTAAGCATATTAGAGATAACTTAGCATATTAGAGCCAACTTAGGTAAAATGGAGCCAACCTAGCTAATTATCCATCTTTGAGTGAACTAAGCATATTAGAGCTAACTTATAGCTAACTTATGTCATTTTGGAGAAGAAGAAGAAGAAGACTATAATTAAGCTTATTATGTAAACTTGGTCATTTTGTGCTAACATAAGTAATTTTGGAGCTAACCTATAGGAAACTAAGCATAGTAGAGATAACTTAGCATATTAGAGCCAACTTAGGTAAAATGGAGCCAACCTAGCTAATTATGCCATCTTTGAGTGAACTAAGCATATTAGAGCTAACTTATAGCTAACTTATGTCATTTTGGAGAAGAAGAAGAAGAAGACGAAGAAGAAGAAGAAAATGAAGAAGAAGAAGAATATATGACATTTATGAGCTAATTTAGGTGAAATTGATCGTTTGTGAGCTAACCTAGGTGAAATGGATCGTTTATGAGCTAATCTGGGTAAAATGGGTCATTTTAGAGCTAACTTGGGTAAAATGCATCATTTTGGAGCTAACCTGGGTAAGATGGGTCATTTTGGAGCTAACCTAGGTAAAATGGGTCATTTTAGAGCTAACATGGGTAAAATGGATCATTTTGGAGCTAGTCTAGGTAAAATGGGTCATTTTAGAGCTAACTTGGGTAAAATTCATCATTTATGAGCTAACTAAGGTAAAATGGGTCATTTTAGAGCTAACTTGGGTAAAATGGATTGTTTATGAGCTAACTAAGCTAATTATGCTAAGTCTAGGTCATTGTGGTAAGCATATTGGAGGAAATAAGGCTAAGTCTAGGTCTTTATGTATTTGTTAAGCAAAACACTAGAGAAACTTACCATGATCATGGAGGTGTAGGAGCGGGCAGGCTCGTGCCGGTAGCTGGAGAAGGATCGTGCGATGCTTGTCTGGAGTTACGCTGCACCAAAGATCATTTCCAATGTCTTGTTAGCATGATGACACTCAAATGTTAAGACTAGCAAGTAATGTCCATTCAAATTAAACTCACCGTGGTCCCAGGAGCAATCACTGGCATCAGCGGAGCGGTCTGACCGGTCTTCTCGCACACAGACTGCACATTTGGTTTTGACGACTCAGTCATACTAGTTAGTAATGAGACAAACACTACATGAATGTTTTGGCTAATCTGCAGAAGAAACTTACCACAAGGAGCTCGTACATGGCCCTTGCCTGCATGTCATTCTGTGCCCTCTCCTCCTCTAACATCTTTGTCGTCCTCTCCTCCAACTCCCGCTGCCTCTCCGCCGCCTCCGCCAGAAGATTCTCCGTTCTATCTCTCTCACTCTGTATAGCAGCCTGCAACAACACTCCTCGTTACCATTTGTAATCATTGATGGAAGCACACACAATGTAATGGAGAAAGATAGCTGAGTACGTATAACTAACCTTGATGGCGAGTTGGACTGGCCGTTCACGAGGCCTTATCTCAGGAGCGGAGCTCGACTGGCGCGCCTTGATCTCCGGGAGAGTGCTAGGACAACGGATAAGTCCATCTCCAATGGCTATGGAGCCATGGGACCTCCCGCCACCAGATATCATCACTAGCTCTGGATCAATGGGACCCTGGCTCGGGTTAAAGTCCTCCCCTTTCCTCGCCTTCCCCTCATCTCTATATTTCACGAGCTTGTCGTGGGAGGAGATGTTGGTGAAGTTGTTTGCATCATCGAGGTCAGACGGAGAGAATGCCTTGACTTTCTTGAAAGAGGCAGTGTGGGCCATGGCATACAGGTCGTACACCTCTGGCACCTTATCCGCCTTATTGTAGCGTGCCTGAAAGAGAGAAACAAAGTAAATTAGTAATTAAAGGGCTCAAGCTAGCATGATGAATGAATTGCATGAATCATGAAGCAAACCACATACCCAGTTCCGCCCGAACAGATATAAGTTGGATCTGCCTTGATGGTGTGGCACACCTTCCATTTGGGCACGTTTGTCCTTGGCCGCGTTGTGGACGGCTAGCCATTCTTTTGAGCACCACTCATTGACCAACACCTCCCAACAATCCATCCGATCCGCACACCATCTCGGAGGCGCCTAAGTTAGCAAATAGAAACTTGAGCGCTACGGCTATGAATTACTAAATGAAGGAAGTAAGTACAAGGCCTTAAGAATTACCTTCATGTACTGCTCCTTACATAGGAACTTATCGCGGCACGCTGGCTTGGGCTTCTTGATACCACGCAAGGCATAGTAGTCTCGAACAGCCTGCACCTGAGCCTCGTGCCGTAAGTTCTGTAGTAGGCGCTTGCAGACGTTCTCGATAACATTTGCCGCCTCCTCCTCGTATCCCTCCTCACACCTGTAGAATGTCTGCAATCAAATGAGACAATATTGATTAGTACAATTAATAACTAGCTAGTTGAAGATTTTTAAATGTGTAAAGGAGAAATTACCCAGAACTTTCTGATCACCACGTCTGCCCTCGTGTCGCACAAGACACCGTCGATAATCTCACCCGGCGGGGCCGGGGCAGCCAAGTAGTGCTCCCAGCTCAATCCAAGCTCTGGAAGCCGAGCCTCACCAGGCAACGTGACAAACCCTGGGAAGTTTTGCCGGCAAAGCACTCCAAGGACGGAGTTGGGCCGGCGGACACTATGATGGTGGTCCCAACCCCTACAGCATGACAAGGCCAACGCATTAGATATTTGAAGAAACGTGAATGCAGAAGGTACAAAAAGATTAAATGCACTTACCTCTCCCCATCAGGGTAAATCAACCACCTCTGCTCGCGGGTCATCGGCACGGACGGGAGCCGTGTACAACCACGCTGGTAGACGGTGCCCCCCTCCTCCTCAATATCAGTCGGCTCCCCGCCATCATCAGCATGGCCACTCGACCCCTCAGGCTCATCCGGCCAGGTACCCCATCCAGACGTGTGCTCCTCCGGGGTCTCGTGGGCCGAAGGCCCATCGACCCGAGGCTCGTGGGCCGAAGGCTCATGGACCGGAGTCCGTGTAGCCTCCTCCTCGGATGAGTCCACCCTAGCAGTCACGTCCTCGGGTGAAACAACTAGGGGTGGCGGCGAGGAAGGCGCCCTAGCAGTCACCCTGATGGCGTTGGCCGGGGCTTCTTCTTCTTCTTCTTTCCTTTCTTCTTTTTCTTTTTTCCTTCTCTTCTTCTTCTTTTATTTCTTCCTTATTTTCCTTTTTCCTCTTCTTCTCATCTTCTCCTCTTTTTCTTCTTCTTCTTCTTCTTCTTCTTCTTCTCCTCCTCCTCCTCCTCTTCTTCTTCTTCTTCTTCTTCCCCCTTCTACATATTCTTCTTTTCTTCTTCTTCTTTTTTCATCTTTTTTCTACTTCTTATAATTATATAACTAATTAACTAAAACCCATGCACTAGTCTAATCTAATATAATCTAGCACTAAATCTAACACTAACACATATCTAGTCTAATCTAACAATTAAACAGCAAAAAAGAAAAAACAGAAAAAAAAACTCACCGGAGATGGCGTTGGCCAGGGCTTCACAGCGGCAGGGTGGCGGTGGCGACGGGGGCCGCAGGGCTTCGAGGCGGTGGCGCCGGGGGCGACGGTGGCGCTGAGCAGGTGGTGGGGGCGGCGGGGCGCCGCGACGGTGGGGCGCTGGGGCGCCGCGGCTGTGGGCCGTTCTGGTGGCGGGGCGACGGGGCAAGGGGCAAGGGGGCGACGGGGCGGCGGGGTGACGGGGCAAGGGGACGGCGGAGGGTGGTGGGGCAAGGGGGGCGGCGGGTGGTCGGGGCGACGGAGCGAGGGGCGATGGGTGGGCGGGTGGCGGGGCAAGGGGGCGGCGGCGGGTGCTGGGGGCGGCGGTGGGGGCAGCGGGTGGGCGGGTGGCGGGGTAAGGGGGCGGCGGCGGGTGCTGGGGGCGGCGGTGGGGGCGGCGGCGGGTGGCGGTGGTTGTCGGGGAGGAGACAGAAACAGAGAGATGGAGGGGCGGGGTGGGGCTGGCCGTTAGTTAGGTTAGCTCTTTGCCGTCCGCCCCACCTTTGTCGTCCGCTTTTTTTCTCTTTGCCGTCTGCTGGCAGACAGCAAAGAAGGGGGCCCGTTAAGTTTTTTATGATCAGCTCGTTAGCGGGGGCCACCTCTCTCTTTGCCGTCTGCCAGCTGACGGCAAAGATTCTTTGCCGTCCGCTAGCGGACGGCAAAGAATTGGCTGATGGCAAAGACCTTCTTTGCCATCAGCCAGTTCATTGCCGTCCGTTTTCCTGAAGCGGACGGCAAAGACCTTCTTTGCCATCAGCCAGCAGACGGCAAAGAACTGGCAGACGGCAAATAAGCTAATTCCAGTAGTGAAAGTCAATACAAAACTCAATGACCTCCTCATTTTCATGGCCCTTGGAGATGCTTTCTTCTGGCCTAGCACGGTTATGAACATATTTCTTTAAGACTCCCATGAACCTCTCAAAGGGGAACATATTGTGTAGAAATACAGGACCCAAAACGTTAATCTCTTCGCATAGGTGAACTAGGACGTGCGTCATGATGTTGAAGAAGGATGGTGGGAATACCAACTCGAAACTGACAAGACACTGCACTAAATCATTCTCTAACCTTGGTATGATTTCTGGATTGATTACCTTCTGAGAGATTGCATTGAGGAATGCACACAGCTTCACAATGGCTTATCGAACGTTATCCGATAGAAGCCCCCTCAATGCAACCGGAAGGAGTTGCATCATAATCACGTGGCAGTCATGAGACTTTAGGTTCTGAAACTTTTTCTCTGCCATGTCTATTATTCCCTTTATATTCGACGAGAAGCCAGACAGTACCTTAATACTGAGCAGACATTCAAAGAAGATTTCCTTCTCTTCTTTGGTAAGAGCGTAGCTGGCATGACCCTGATGTATGCCGTCTTTTCCATGCATACGTTGCTGCTCCTCCCGTGCCTCAGGTGTATCTTTTGTCTTCCCATACACGCCCAAGAAGCCAAGCAGGGTCACGCAAAGATTCTTCGTCACGTGCATCACGTCGATTGCAGAGCGGACCTCTAGGTATTTCCAATAGGGCAGGTCCCAAAATATAGATTTCTTCTTCCACATGGGTGCGCGTCCGTCAGCGTCATTCGAAACAGGTTGTCCGCCAGGACCCTTTCCAAAGACTACCTTCAAATCCTTGACCATATCATGTACATCAGCACCAGTACGCTGGCGAGGCTTCGTCCGGTGATCCGCCTCACCTTTGAAATGCTTTCCTTTCTTTCTTACGGGATGCCTGCTCGGAAGAAATCGACGATGTCCCAGGTACACATTCTTCCTACAATTGTCCAAATATATACTGTCGGTATCGTCCAAACAGTGCGTGCATGCGCGGTATCCCTTGTTTGTCTGTCCTGAAAGGTTACTGAGAGCAGGCCAATCATTGATGGTCACGAACAGCAAGGCCTTTAGGTCAAATTCTTCCCCCATGTGCTCATCCCACGCACGTACACCTGTTCCATTCCACAGCTGTAAGAGTTCTTCGACTAATGGCCTTAGGTACACATCAATGTCGTTACCGGGTTGCTTAGGGCCTTGGATGAGCACTGGCATCATAATGAACTTCCGCTTCATGCACAACCAAGGAGGAAGGTTATACAAACATAGAGTCACAGGCCAGGTGCTATGGTTGCTGCTCTGCTCCCCAAAAGGATTAATGCCATCTGCGCTTAGACCAAACCATACGTTCCTTGCGTCATCTGCAAACTCCTTCCCGTACTTTCTCTCGATTTTTCTCCACTGCGACCCACCAGCGGGTACTCTCAACTTTCCGTCTTTCTTACGGTCTTCTCTGTGCCATCGCATCGCCTTGGCATGATCTTTCTTTTGGAACAAACGTTTCAACCGTGGTATTATAGGAGCATACCACATCACCTTGGCAGGAATCTTCTTCCTAGGGCGCTCGCCCTCGACATCACCAGGGTCATCGCGCCTGATCTTATAGCGCAATGCACCGCATACCGGGCAAGCGTTCAAATCCTCGTACTCACCGCGATAGAGGATGCAGTCATTAGGGCATGCATGTATCTTCTGCACCTCTAACCCTAGAGGGCAGACAGCCTTCTTTGCTTTGTACGTACTCTCGGGCAATTCGTTGTCTTTGGAAGCATATTCTTTATCATTACCAGCAACTTTCCAAATCCCTTGTCAGATACACCATTCTCTGCCTTCCATTGCAGCAATTCCAGTGTGGTGCCAACTTTTTCTTGTCAGCTTCGCAATTCGGGTACAACAATTTCTTGTGATCCTCTAACATGCGCTGCAACTTCTTCTTCTCCAAATCACTTGCGCAGTTTCTCTTGCATCGGCAATGGCCCGACCTAGATCATCAGCGGGCTCATCTGATGCCTCTTCTTCAGCTTCTTCCCACATTGCTGGCTCAGCTTCTTCCCCCATTGTTGTATCATCGTATTCAGGGAACCCATGGCCAGGATAGTTGTCGTCTCCTCTTATTCTTCATTGTCTTCCATCATAACCCCTCTTTCTCCGTGCTTGGTCCAAACATTATAGTGGGGCATGAAACCGGACTTAAACAGGTGGATGTGAATGGTTCTTGACGTAGAGTAATTGTGATCATTCTTACAGACTAAACATGGACAAGGCATAAAACCATCCGCCCGCTTGTTTGCCTCAGCCGCAAGCAGAAAAGTTTGCACGCCATTAATGAACTCGGGAGAGCATCGGTCATAGTACATCCATTGTCGGCTCATCTTCATTACACAACACCGAAAAGACCAAATTAATACAAGTTCATACAAGACTTAAATGCAACAAACAAATAACTCTCTAACTAAAGAATTTAAATGCAACAACAAATGCGATCAAGATCGCAACTAAGGTAACAATTGATCCAACAGCATAATGATACCAAGCCTCACTATCAATGGCATATTTTCTAATCTTTCTAATCTTCAAGCGCATTTTCTCCATCTTGATCTTGTGATCATCGACGACATCGGCAACATGCAACTCCAATTCCATCTTCTTCCCCTCAATTATTTTCAATTTTTCTTTCAAATACTCGTTTTCTCTTTCAACTAAATTTAACCTCTCAACAATAGGGTCGGTTGGAATTTCCGGTTCACAAACCTCCTAGACAAAAATATCTATGTCAACTTGATGGGCATAATTTGTCATAAACACGAAATGCAACAACTAGTTTTAAAAGAGAATATACCACATCCGAATCATAACAAGGACGAGGGCCGACGGGGACGGATATCAAAACCATGGCACTATGTATAACAAACAACGTACGGGTAAGATAATTATACGAGTAACTATATATCCAAATCACACAAACATCAATTTGGTAATGTAAAACATTCATGAACAAGAGGCTCACCACAAGGTGGTGCCGGCGACGGAACGGTGCGGGCGATCGACTGTGGTTACGACGGAGATTTAGAAGGCACTAAGTAAACCACACCTACATATGCAAACTAAGTGTTATTTTTGACCTCAAATTGCATATAAATCAAATACTAGCACATATATTTCCTCCCAAATTACTAAACTCATAAATTAATCACTATACAAAGCATTGCAAGAGCTAATCTAGCAATGAGAGATGAAAGGACAAAGTTGCTAACCTTTGTGATCATTTGAATGGATGGGGGCCTTCAAATCTTGACAAATTTTGGGCAAGATGTGTGATGAGCTCGAGAGGAAGAGGGGAAGAACAGAGAGGAGAGGGGAAAGGGGAAGAACAGAGCAAGCTCGGGTGGACGAAGGGTTTATGTAGGACGACCTTTAGCACCGGTTCGTTCCACGAACCGGTACTAAAGGTGCTGGAGGGGCCCCGGACTGAGAACATCCTGCCACCACTCACTTTAGTACTGGTCTGTGGCACGAACGGGTGCTAAAGGTCGGCCACGAACCGGTACTAATGAAAGCGGCCGGCTAGCCATTGGAACTGGCACTAATGCACACATTAGTGTCGGCTCAAAAGCAAACCGGCACTAATGTGCTTGACATTTGACCCTTTTTCTACTAGTGAATCGTAGTCCTATCGATAAGTAAGAGTGTCGAACCCAACGAGGAGCAGAAGGAATTAACAACTGATTTTCAGCAAGGTATTCTCTGCAACCACTGAAATTATAAGTAACTATTAGTTTGATAGCAAGATAATTTGTAACGAGCAAGTAACGGTAACAGTAAATAATATGCAGCAAGGTAGCCCAATCCTTTTGTGGAAAAGAACAGGCCAAAACGGTCTCCTATGATAAGCAAAGCGTTCTTGAGGGTACACGGGAATTTCATCTAGTCACTTTCATCATGTTGGTTTGATTCGTGTTTGTTACTTTGATAATTTGATATGTGGGTGGACCGGTGCTTAGGTGATGTTCTTACTTGAACAAACATCCTACTTATGATTAACCCCCTCGCAAGCATCCGCAACTACGAGAAAAGTATTAAGATAAAATCTAACCATAGCATTAAACTTTTGGATCCAAATCGGTCCCTTACAAAGTAGCGCATAAACTATGGTTTAAGCTTCTGTCACTCTAGCAACCCATCATTTAATAACTACTACACAATGCATTGCCTTAGGCCCAAATATGGTGAAGTGTCATGTAGTCGACGTTCACATGACACCACTAAGGGAATCACAACATACATACCATCAAAATATCGAACATATATGAAGTTCACATGATTACTTGCAACAAGATTTCTCCCGTAACCTCAAGAACAAAAGTAACTACTCACAAACGATAATCATGCTCATGATCAGAGGGGTATTAAATAGCATAATGGATCTGAACATATAATCTTGCACGAAATAAACCATATAGTAATCAACTACAAGATGTAATCAACACTACTAGTCACCCACAAGCACCAATCTATGGTTCCGGTACAAAGATTGCACACAAGAGATGAACTAGGGTTTGAGAGGAGATGGTGTTGTTGAAGAGGTTGATGGAGATTGCCCTCCCCAAGATGGGAGAGTTGTTTGTGATGATGATGACGATGGTTTGCCCCTCCGGGAGGGAAGTTCCCCTAGCGGAATCGCTTCGCTGGAGGGCAAAAGTACTCCTGCCCAAATTCCGCCTCGAGACGGCGGCGCTTCATCCCGAAAGTCCTCTCCTTATTTTTTTTCTAGGTCAAAATGACTTATATACCAGAAGAGGGGCACCGGAGGTGGGCCAAGGAGGGCACAACCCACCAGGGTCTACCTGGGCTCCCTGGCGCGCCCAGGTGGGTTGTGCCCACCTGGTGGGGCCCCTCTGGTAGTTATTTGCTCCATTATTCATCATACATTTCAAAATAATTCTCCGTAAATTTTCAACTCATTTGGAGTTATGCAGAACAGGTGGCCTGACGCTTTTTCAGGTCTACAATTGCAGCTGGCGGTATTCTCCCTCTTCGTGTCAACCTTGCATATTATGAGAGAAAAGGCATTAGAATTACTCCAAAAGGCATTATTATGTATAAAAAATAGTAAATAACAGTAGGTAAACATGACGTATCACAATACGATGCTGCGGTCCTGGCACCCATGGCCGCCCCTGCTAGGGGCGTCGTATCCGGCAAACCTGCATGCAAGGTATTGGAGAACCCGCCTCAGACCCCCGTGTGCCGCAACCGCTAAAAAAGCTTCAACTCTAGATGAAAAGCTTCAACCGGATATACAGAAAGCTGCAAGCGTTCAGTGCTATCGAGGAAATCTACAACCGTCTATAGAAAATGCTACAACCTTCGATGACAAAAGCTTCAACCGAACGATAGAGGAAGCTTTCACCCAGGCGCTCCTGAAAACAAAAAAAGTTTCTACCGTAGAGGGAAAAAGCTTCTACCGTAGAGGGAAAAAGCTTCAACCATAGAGAGAAAAAGCTAACACAGACTCTGTCGAATCAGAGAACTTGCAACTATTTGACAGAGAAAGCTTGAATCGTATGTGCGAAAAAGCTTCAACCCGGTACTCGTTTTTGCTTCGACAGGTGGCCAATTTTGCTGCTACCGGCGGCAACCCGAGGAGATATGCATCTTTTTTTTGAGCTCGCCATCGGGGCGCTGTGTCCGGTGAACCGTCGCCACCGGAGCATGGCCGTCGTGCACTGGAATTGCGAGCGGTGCCACCAGAGCTACAAGGCTGCAACCATGGGTGCACGTTGCTGCATCCACGGAGATGACAAACGCACAAAGGCGCCATAGGTGAGGGTGGTGACCAGCGGCGAGGGTGGCGACCGGAGGCATCCAGTGGTCAGCGAAGACGAGGAGGCGAGGCGGTCGGTGCGTGTGGGGGCGTTGGCGCGTGCGAGGCGGTCCTCTCCATTTCCCGTGCGGGAGGTTGAAGATGGGAGGTTGGGGACGATAGAAAAGGGGATCTGACGGCTCGAGGGGGGGCTAGATCTGACGGGCAGGGTGCGACCGGCCCAAATTTGGGCCAGCGCACCGACGCAGATCACTGCCCTGAAAAACGTTTGGCATCTACACGCCGGCCGAACGCTTCAGCCGGTGGTCTTCTCGCACGCGCTCGTATTCATCTCTTTCCCCCGATCTCGCGCGGGTGTCACCAAAGGGCACGAGGCGGAGCTTGCCACAGTCGGCCTCCATCCCAGGCACCAGCTCCTCGCATGCCTCGGCTACGGCCATGAGCGGCTGCTCCATCCCCTGTCGCGAGGCCAGCATGACCGCCGTTGTCACACATCTGCTTGGATCTTGCGTCGGTGATCCTAGTAGTTGTGGAGCGACCACGGTGGCGCCTTGCACGCAGGTTTTTTTGCTACGAGATAGTGTTGTTTGGGGAGTGCACGATGATATTGCGGTCCTGGCACCCATGGTCGCCGCTGCTGAGGGCGCCGTATCCCGGTGAACCTACAGGCGAGGCATTGCAGAACCCGCCCCAGACCCCCGTGTGCTTCAACCGCTAAAAAAAGCTTCAAACTCTAGATGAAAAGCTTCAACCAGATATACAGAAAGCTGCAAGCGTTCAACGCTATCGAGGAAAGCTACAACCGTCTACAAAAAATGCTACAACCTTCGATGAAAAAAGCTTCAACCGAACGATAGAGGAAGCTTTCACCCAGGGGCTGCTCAAAACGAAAAAAGTTTCAATTGTTTACAGAAAAGCTTCTACCTTAGAGGGAAAAAGCTTCAACCTTTGAGAGAGAAAGCTACAACCAGACTCTGCAGAATCAGAGAAGTTGCAACCGTTTGACAAAGAAAGCTTGAATCATATGTGCGAAAAGCTTCAACCCGGTACTTGGTTTTGCTTCGACAGGTGGATAATTCTACTGCTACTGGCGGCAACCCGAGGAGAGATGCATCTTTTTTGTAAGCTCGCCATTGGGGCGCGGTGTCCGGTGAACCGTCGCCACCGGAGCGTGGTCGTCGTGCACTGGAATTGCGAGCGGTGCCACCAGAGCTACAAGGCTGCAACCATGGGTGCACGTTGCTGCATCCACAGAGGTGAGAAACGCACGAAAGCGACATAGGTGAGGGCGGCAATCGGCGGTGAGGGAAGACGAGGAGGTGAGGCGAGGCGGCCGGCGCGTGCGAGGCGGTACTCTCCCTTTCCCACGCGGGAGGTTGAAGATGGGTGGATGGGGACGATAGAGAAAGGGATATGATGGCTCCGGGAAGGAGGGGGGCAGATCTGACGGGCAGGGTGCGAATGGCCCAAATTAGGGGCCAGCGCGCCGACAGAGATCACTGCCCAAAATAAGGACCGAACGTTTGATGTGCCCCTGGGGAGTTAGTGCAGTACCTACGAGAGGTTGGGGATGGCCATGAGGAGGTCGGCGTGACAACGTTCACCACGGGTTTCCCCGACGGCTGCGTGCTGCCTACGAGGAGGAGAACCAGCCGTGGATCCTAGTCGCCAGCGGGCTCGTCCGGCCTATGGCGGGGCACCAAACCCTAGCGCCCGCATAGAGCGGGGTTCGCCGTTCGCCGTCGTCCTCTCACCCTAGAGGTTGGGGCGTGAGGGTGCGGACAACGATGGCTGATGGCTAACGAAAAGAAAACATGAAATTCAAGTAATGCCCTTCACTCTTTTTTAGGGAACTCTGCACATGAACAGAGATGAACGAAGACTAGATCAAAGCAGATCCACCAAAGACAAACGCCCACTGAATCTGACGAGATTTGTCAGAGACAGACCTCCACAGGCCCTCCGACGACACTAGAAGCAACACCTCGAGAACCTCCATACGCCCAATAAAATCTTTATATAAATCAGTCACATGCCTTAGCAAGTTATGATCTCCCTGAATTCCCTCCCCTTCGGACCTCGGCATAGAAATGTAATTATTATTTTCTATCACGAGCATTACAATGGAAATATTTAGTATTTCATGTCGTCTTCTTTTATCTTTTTCTTTAACCCTATGTCTTCAATTGAATATCTCTGAGTTATTTTTTTCCTAGCAAACATGGGATTATTCAAAGCAGGCTCAATGGACAATCGGGACGAAATAGGTCAAAACTTTGAATAAATCTAGGCACCGGGCTCGAAGTCTCGAACATGCCTAGGATCCACTAGTATGTCACGCGACGACGGGGTTAGGACGTTCTACATGCAATGGCGTACTTGAAATGGGGCGTGGAGTAGTGGCCAGCTCCGGAGTCCAAAAGATGGACTGACAATCTGACATATCACGGCACCAATGGTGACTGGGTAGCTTTGCCTGTTGCCCAGTTGGGCACCGGCTCGAACAGGCCTAGCTAGCTAGGATTTATGTCGCGCGGAGACATGGAGGTTGGGACGATGGCTCTCAGCACAGTCGCGTAGTACATAGTGCATAAAACAGTAGGTAGCACCCAGATTAAACATGATACATATTTCATACGATTGCAACATCAGCAATTTAGATAGGTATTGAAGTGCTTAAAACAATTCTCACACATAAGTAGGTATCATAGTGCTTATAACAACAAGAATAGAAGTAGATAGATAGTACTCCCTCCATTCCAAAATATAGTGCGCCCATGCTTCCCGAGGTCAAACTTTGACCATAAATTTATCGAACGAGACCGACTGCGGCGGGTGAAAAAATTACATAATTAAAAACTTCTTTCGAATACGAATTCACTGATATAATTTTTGTTCCCGCCACAATCGGTGTTGGTAGTTAAATTTACACTCAAAGTTGAAGCACGGAGATAGAGGAAGCACTACATTGTGGAATGGAGGGAGTATAGTGTATACAACAACACTAGATTAGACTAAATCTCAGCCACTAACCTCAATGACAGAGTCTTCATCACAAATCCCCTTGATCTTCTTCAACTTGCCCTTGTGAATTTCTCCAACTCTGGTAAGGCCAGCAATGGCTATCTCCATCTTCTTGTTCTCCATCTGCAGCCCATCGTCTTCTTTTTAATCTTTTTCTTTGACCCTGTGTCTTTATTTGAATAGTACTCCCTCCATTTCTTTTTAGTCTAAATATAAGATTTGATCAAAGTCAAAATTTGTCAACTTTGACTAAGTTTATAGAAAAAAATCAAGATTCACAATATGAAATCAATATTTAGATGCATCATGAAATTAATTTTCATACCATATAGCTTTAGTATTGTAGATGTTGACATTTTTCTAACAAAATTGGTCAAACTTTACAAAGTTTGACTTTGACCAAATTTTATATACAGACTAAAAAGAAACGGAGGGAGTGTCTTTGTACGGGGGATTATTTAGAGAAGACTCAATGGACAATCGGGATGAAATAGGTCAAAACTTTTGAATAAATCTAGGCACCAGGCTCGAAGTCTCGAACATGCCTAGGATCGCACTGGCCAGCTCCAGAGTCCAAAAGATGGACTGACATATCACGGCACGTCATCTATAAACCACTGCCACGTCATCTATAAAGCCTACACATACAGTAGGTTGGCTGTAAGACTACCCCTAATAAAGACTTAAACATTTAATATTTGCATGTGTATATCAGCTCTTGTGATCCAATATAAACAACATCTTTGTGGCCATTTCAATCAGCATATATATGCTATTCATGCCAACAGGATATACAAGAGAAACTGAAACTGGTCAATATACAAGCAACTTCAATCAGCATATACATGTCATTCATGCCAACGGACATTCGATAAGACGCCCGGCAAACAAGCCGTTACTTTTAATCTTGACGACGATAATCAACAAGCTGATGGCACATAGCATCATGACCGGTGATCAACAAGCTGGTGGCACATAGCATCTACTCCCTCGATGAGCGACTTATATTTAGGAACGGAGGGAGTATAAACGACGGTAAAATACATCATTATATATTGTAAGTTGCATCTTTGTGGGCATCTCAACCTAGTACCTGCTCAGCCAGTACTAGATGATCAAAAATTGACTTCATACTACATCATGATTTTAAACAAATGGCACACATCACTTAAGATTTAATGACAGAAATCTGGTAAAAATAGCTTGCAGAGTAACATCTATTCCCAGCCTCCTAGTGCTTATTTGAACAGTTTATACCGTATCAAACAGAGAGATGAAAAAATGAACGTGCACCCAGAACAGACAAATTCATATGGTAATTGCATTCTCAATTCATCTGGTAAATACAGAAATGATCAGCATACCTTTTGTTAAATTGCGTTGTCAATTATTTTTACAAGACTGGTAAGCATGTCATATCAAATTCATATTGGTTACAACTTACAAGTGCATACTACTACTTTATGGAACCATATATCATACAGTACAAAAGAACAGCAGCACCATATCATACAAAACAAATGACACCACAGAGGGCCATATGATTGTTCAGAGTTGAGATAATTAGGGACACACGTGTAGCAGCTAGCTAACTAGCATTACGTACAATTGAAGATTAATAATTCATATAACTGTGGATGCATTAGCCATGGAGAAAGCATAGCATGCTTGCGGATCTGAGTCGTCAATATTCGCAGTGGTGTACCAAGGAGACGTAGAGGCACAAATGTCGGCCGGCGGTGCTCAGCAAGGATCTTGAGCTGAAGAACCTCCTACACTTGGTAGCTGCAGCCGGGCAAGCCAGCATGGTGCAGAGGAGGCCGGCCGCACCAACTGAGGCACCGGCGGCCTGACGAGCTGACGCGTCGGACAAGCTGAGGCGCCGGCGGCACGAGGAGCTGAGGCACCGATGGAGGGACCTCCACAGGCGCAGGCACGCTCGTTATTTGGACTGCTGGGCTACTAGCCTAGCCTACCCAAGGCGTTGCGCGGGCCAGCCCCGCCGCCGACGACACAGCACATCACATGCGACGCCCAGCCAGTTCGTTTTCAGGGTTTTCAAGGGCTCTTCTCAACTTTCGGTGGGTGTCGCGTCGCGTGGCGCCTTACTGACACAACGGCGGTGGCAAAGCTTGGTGTCAAACCGTTTCCGCAACGGCGACGTGCCGGGATCAATGGATGGTCAGCCTGACTTACGTTAAGATCGGGTCTTGATCTAGTAGATTAACGACGGCGGGAAAAGCAACGGAAGCAGAGCGTGGGTCTGCTCTGCACCATCCAAGAACCCACGGCAGTACGAGTGTTCCGGTACAGCCTGCAGCTACCGCCGCTAGCTTCCTTCTGCGCTTCTACACACGGAAAATTTTGATATTCAAATCCCAGTTTTTTCTAGGATACAACTGACACTTTTATTAGTTGTAAGTATATACAAGTCCCTAACTATTTTTTTTTTGCGGGGTGAAAGAGAGTTTTATTTCATAAAAGCAGGGTTACAATCTTGAGCCAGCTGCTCCTCACAGCACGGAGGACTCGAACTCAACCATACCGCAGTACAAAACTCGCTACGGCTATAATGTTTTTCTTTTGCATCGAAGTTCGGACTTTATTCAAAATAACAGTAGTCGGTTACAATCTGCCCGTAGGCTGGGTCGGATAAAATCCGGGCTGCTCTCTAGCCAGCATTCCGTCCCATCAAGTGTACAGGCACGCTGAGCACAAAGATGGGCCGGCACATTTTGTTCCCTACCAACATGTCGAACCGAAAAAGAAGTAAAAGTAACGATGTAGTCCGCTAACTCTCTAAAGATGGGCGAAGCAACCGTTCTAGAATTGCCTCGCGAGTTCCAGAGGTCGACCAACTGTGAGCAGTCCACCTCCATGATCACATGTGAGAAACCTCGGAGTTGGGCGAGGATGACCCCCTCCCGAAAGGCCAGTAGCTCGGCGATGAAAGGGTCCGAAGCGCCTGGCAAAGGCTTACACCATGCTCCTAGGAAAGAGAGGTGAGAGCGAGCCACCCCCCTGCCCCTCCCCTAGTCGTATCTGCATACACTGATCCATCAGGGTTTATAGTGATCCATCCCGCCTCCGGAGGACGCCAACCCTGGCTCGCAGTCCTGGTCCGTCGTCCCGGGATGTCGATGATGGAGAGAGCTTCATGCACCCGTTTCAGCGCCGTGGCCGGGTCATACCCGTCTCGGCCATGAGTCCAGTTATTCCTTGAAGTCCAAATAGAGTGCATGATGGAGATGATTTTGCACCGTGTATCATCAGAGAACAAGCTGTCCAACAGAATGTCACGAGCCCAAGTATCGGGGTGCAGCTGTGGTAGCTGGAAGCCGAAGCGGTCCTTAGCTGCTGCCCAAAATTTCCTTGCATGAGTGCAAGAAACAAGCGCATGCAGCAGATTCTCATCCATGGCCATGCAGATGTCACACCGGCCGCTGGTTTTGATATGCCTGTACTGCAAGGTCACCGAGTCCGGTAAGATGCCTCTGAGAACTCACCACCAGAACACTCTAACCTTCGGTAGCACATGGATCTTCCAAAGTGCAGTCCACAGCTCTGTTTGCCGATGAAGATTTCGTTATCGTCCCTTCCTCTATGGAGCTAGGCTCGTTGCGAGTCATAAGAGATCGATACGCTGACTTTACAGAGTAGTTTCCTGACTTTTCCAATTCCCATGCCAAGATGTCTTCCCCTCCCACAGAATTGAGGGGAATATTCAAGATTGCCTCTGCGTCAGGATGTAGGAAATTTTGGCGTATTAGTTCCTCATCCCAATTACCGGTATAATCATGAATCAACTCAGAAACTCTAGTCAATGGTGTAACGCCAAGGCGACCTGTTGGTTTCCGCGATAGTGTATTCGGTATCCACGGGTCTGTCCAGATGGAGATTGTGGAGCCGTCCCCAACCCGGTGGATTAGACCAACCTCCAATGCCTTCCGTCCCGCCACTATTGCTTTCCATGTCGCCGAAGCTCGGGCGGGTGCCGTGGCATGGAGAAAATCTGTGTGTGGGTAGTATCTTCCTTTGAGCACCCGGGCACACAACGAATTGGGATTTGTTAGCAGTCGCCAACCTTGTTTGCCTAACATGGCTAGGTTGAACACTTCGGGATCCCGAAAGCCCATTCCCCCCTTGACCTTTGGCACTGTCAACTTATCCCATGATATCCAATGCAGCGATCTTTTGTCGAGAGAGCTTTCCCACCAATATTTGGCCATAGGGGATGTAACACTCTTACAAACTTTCTTCATCAATTGAAAGCAACTCATGTTGTAGGTTGGTATCGCCTGAGGATTGATTTGAGTAGAACTTCCCTCCCTGCACATGCGAGATTCCTTTCTGACCAGCCGCCAATCTTGTTACGCACACGATCACCAATATGGTTGAAAGTGCCGCTAGTGATACGCCCAATGGCAGTTGGTAAACCCAAGTATCGTTCCGAGAATGCCTCCACTGAGATTCCAAGAGAGGCCTTGAGGGCTTCTCGGAGAGGCTGACTTGAGTTTGCACTAAAAAAATTGAACTCTTCTCCCGGTTCACAGCCTGGCCTGAGCACTCGGCGTAGATCCGGAGAATTTCATTGAGTCTTTCTGCACTTTGGGTATTTGCACTCATAAAAATTAGACTGTCATCAGCGAACAATAGGTGATTTACCCATGGTGCATGAACACTCACCCGAACTCCTCGATCGATATATGCAGCCCCGTGATTGTTGAGAAGGGAAGTAAGGCCCTGTACACATATAAGAAAGAGGTATGGAGACATAGGGCAGCCCTGCCTGAGACCCCTCGATGGGTCAAAAAAGGGCAGGAGCTCACCATTTACCTTGATTGTGAACCGAACTGATGTGACACATTTCATTATGAGGCTGGTAAAACGATCGCCAAAACCCAGCTTGACCATCATTGCTTCGAGATAGTGCCACTCCACTCTGTCATATGCTTTAAGCATGTCCAGTTTCACCGCACAACTTGCATTCTTTCCTCTCCTCCATCGGCGGATGGTATGAACACATTCATAAGCAACCAAAACGTTATCCGTGATCAAACGACCCAATGCGAATGCACTCTGCTCCTCTCCGATGACCTCATCGAGTATGAGCCGAACCCTGTTGGCCAACACCTTTACTGCTATTTTATATAAAACCGGGCACAGAGAAATTGGCCTATATTGGGTACGGCTATAATGTGCCAAAAGATGTGCTACCCCGTTTTGATCTCTACTAATTTTCAGAGGAACAAACTCCGTATCAACCAGAAGTGCCTTAATCTCGGCATCTAAATGGCCATAGACTGACCTAGATAAAGTGTCACCCAAAATAGTGGCTAGAGCACATGAGGAATCCGATTGGACAATCACTGGTTTATCCGAGTGCTGAATGGCCAGTGCCATTCCTTGCATGAGGGCATGAATCTCTGATTCGAGTGCATCATTGCAATTGAAGATGTACCTGTAAGCAGCAAAAATCACTGATCCATCCTCATTACGCAACACCATGCCAGCCGCGGCACGTCCATCATCCCTAGAATATGAGCCATCAACAGAGAGAGCAACCCATCCTGCCAGAGGACGGGGCCACTGTTTAGGTGTTTTTGATACTTTGTTCAGTACAATTGGTTGAAACTCATACTGTTCCATCTTCCCTTTGATTATCTCTTCCATGCCATAATTCCGAACCAAGTTGAGGGACCTGTAATAACTCTGCAAATAATCCCTACCTAAAAATTGCTTCTTCGTTTTTATCTTCCATCGAACCATGCCGTCTACCACAACCGAGTGTAATGCATCCACCAGGGTTCTGCTATATCTGACTACAACGTCCTTTTGAATATGATATATCTCCGACCTTCATCTTTACATTTTGGTACTGTCACTAGCTTTGTGAAAGATATGATGTACAAACTAGAAAAGCGTTCTGCTAATAGACTTTCATTACACCAACAATCTGCCTAGAACTGGGTTAGCCCCATTAGCAACTACTCTCTCAATGTAACTCTAAAAATTGTGGTTCACATTCATCAAAACCTAGCAAAGGTGTAACCCTCTAGTCTTTTTTTATTTGATAGAAATGGTTTATGAAGAAATTTCTTAGTCAGAAGAGTTTGCCAAACCTGAGTTTCCCAAGTCACTTACTCAAAAAGCTATGATTTATGGTTGTCAGATCCATAATTCCCAAACCACAACAACCTTGAGGAATAACAAGCAATAGGCCAATTAACCAAGTCTCTTTTTTTGTTACATTTAAACCAAAGCATCGAGGATCCATGGTGCTCCATTTTTTATAACCCCCTTTTCAGCTTCTAGGAAAGATAACATACATAAAGGTATGCTAATCATACAAGCCCTTATAAGAACAACTATGTCCATATAAAATGAACACTTCTTTTCCACCCACTGGCGGAGCCACCTCACTGTGACCCTGAGCAATGAGGAGATTACCTTTATAAGTATTTTGTAACTTAAATCCAGAGACAAAATAGGCCTAAACTTCTGAGAAAATGTGGCATCCTAAACTTTAGGTACGATTGCACTCTAATGTTTAAATCACACATGAGTAAAGTATCAGAAAATAACCTCCAAATCCCTTCTGTTTTCCTCTTGGAATTATAGATCTTTTTTTTTGTAACAAACCATCTACACTAGCAGATTCATAGTACTTCATATCAAACAAAACATGTTTTAGCGAACCAACCTGTGGTTCGATGGTTAGAGGGATTGTGATATCCTCAGGCCACTAGGGTTCAAGTCCCGATGCTCGCATTTATTCCTGATATGACGGCTGCCCAATGCTAGGTGAGGAGTGAATTGTGACTTGTGAGAGACTAGACAGCTGCCCAAAGCTATCTTTTTTGCTTTCCCCAAACAGAACCAAGCTTCGAATACTTTCCTTCGAACTGAGCGGCACCACCCAATGTCCAAGAGATGGACTGACAGATCAAGGTAGTGGTGATCCGCCGGGCTTGGAATCTCCAAGGTGCCTAGGATCAGTACGTCACGCGACGACGTGGGTTGGGACGTTGTACTGCACTTGACGTTTCAATTTGCTGCGAGCATGCATGGCGTACTCCAGATGGGACGTGGAGTAGTGGCCAGCTCCAGAGTCCAAGCGATTGACCGACATATCACGGTGCTAGTGGTGAGCTTGCCCTGTTGCCGAGTTGGGCACCGGCTCGAACATGGCTAGCTATGATTTATGTCACGCTCGACGGGGGTTGGGACGATGGCTCTCAAGTCTCGGCACAGTCGCGTACAGTACCATCGTACCCACGAGGCTGCGCGGGCCAGCCGCGCCGACGCCGGCAGCGGCAGGACACACACCACATGCGACGCCCAGCCGGTTCGTACGTATGCAGGTGCAGGGGCTCTTAACTTGGAACTTTCGGTGGCTGTCGCGTGGCGCCTCTCTGACTGACACGACGACGGTGGCAAATTTTCGCCCGACAACGGCCGCGTCAAGCCGTCCGCGGCAACGTACCGGGACGACGCACCATCTCAAATTGGCCGTAAGGTCGGTGTAGATGGTGTTTGCAAAACCGAGAACAGACTTTCGTGGCCTTTTTGCATGTGTTACATTCGAATCACTGGAAAAGGCATTTCGTAGTGTGCTCGGCTCACAAGCTTTGTCGAATATGAAATGCGGTTCAATCACAAGCATTCCTCACCGAACTGCATATACTATATCTATATGTGCATTGTCTTTGGGAAGACAAAAACTATCAATGCTTAACGATTAAGCAAGTAAATAAAACTGGAGAGGAAATTCCCGACGGCGGAAAAGGCAAGGGAAGCAGAGCGTCGGTCACCGTTAGGTCTGCACCACCGAAGAACCCACGGCAGCGACGGTGCAGACTGCAGAGCAGCTACTGCCGCGGGCACAGAAAGCAGCGCACATATATGCCAATGCCACCCGTCGGTCGCCCTCTCCACTCCAAGCTATACACTGCACCTGTCACTGAGTGGCTACACCAGCGCGGCCATGGCGCCGACGTCTCCGACCTCCGCGCCTCGTCTCCTCCTCGCGCTCTCCCTCAGCCTCCTCCTCACCAGCGCGCACCAGCTGACGACGCCATCGCCGCCCGCGCCGTCCAAGGCGACGGCCGCCGGCATTTCGCCCGAGCTCGTCTCCACGTTGCAGGAGGCGCTGGGCGCGATCAAGGACGTCGCGTCCATCGTCTCGTCCTTCCCCATCGTCGGCGGCGTCCTCGGCGGCGACGACCTCCGCCTCTCCTCTGCCATCAACGACTGCCTCGACCTGCTCGACCTCTCCTCCGACGAGCTCTCGTGGTCCATGTCCGCCGCCTCGCCGACGACCGCGGGCGCGGGGGCCGCCGGCCGCGTCGGCACGGGCGACGCGCACGCCGACGTCCGGGCGTGGCTCAGCGGCGCGCTCGGCAACCAGGACACCTGCAAGGACGGCCTCGACGACACCGACTCCATGCTCGGCTCGCTCGTCTCCACCGGCCTCCAGGCCGTCACGTCCCTGCTGGGCGACGGGCTCGGCCAGATCGCCGCCGGCGAGGAAGCCGCGTCGTCCGCCCGCACCAGCGGCCACCGTGGGCGCGGCCTCGGCCAGGGGGCTCCTCGCCACCCGCACTGGCTGGGCCCCAGGGAGCGCCGGCTGCTGCAGATGCCGGTGGGTCCGGGCGGAATGCCGGTGGACGCGGTGGTGGCGCAGGACGGGAGCGGCAACCACACGAGTGTGCAGGCGGCCCTGGACGCGGCGCCGTCGGAGCGCGACGACGGCCGGTACGTCATCTACGTGAAGCGCGGCGTGTACAGGGAGACGGTGGAGGTGAATAAGAAGAAGTGGAACGTGATGTTGGTCGGCGACGGCATGGGCGCCACCGTGATCTCCGGCCGGCTGAACTACGTCGACGGGTACTCCACCTTCCGCACGGCCACCGTCGGTGAGTTGGTGCTCTGCTCCCTAGAGTTTCATCAAGCCGGTCCTTCCATTAATTCTAGACTAGAAAATTAAGTTGATCGTGTGAGTTTAAGGCGTGGTCAAGGTCAAATCGTAGCATGCACCAAGCACTCAATAGCTCTTGTGATGCTGGGATGCATGCGCCCCCGCACACTAGACTAGCATATCTCTGCCATTGCTTTGCTTAAGCCTGCACGGTCGATCACCTGAGATCGTAGCTCGTGACCACCTCCACGAGATGCATGTAGCTGGAGTGGCACGGTCAATGTGCCATCATTGTACTGTCTGAAGCTTGCTCTGAAGCAAGCATGCATGTGGATGGATTTGCCAGGAGCTGACGTAGGTAGTTTGCCATGCACCGTAGTGCTGGCTTCTGCAGCATCGCTCGGCGCGACAGTAAAGCGGAAGATGGTTATGACGTGTAGGACCGCTGAGTCAGTGAGAGAACCTGTAATCCCGGCTGGGACTTTCTTTTCTCAAGTGCGGCAAACAGGTCTAGGATCGGGGTAGGGTTGATATTGACCGGGATCAGAAAGGTTGGGTACAGATTTCAGGGATTCAAACGTTGAGGTTCGATTCCGACAAACTCTATGAGTTTAAGGTTTAAAACAGACTTTCCTCGGACGAGATGCTGTGGCTGCGGCATACGATTCCGTTGCGGCGCATGCCGATGCAGTACCGTGGTACTACAAACTCTGCTCTGTGTGTTTCTGGTGTAGCATATCAATGTTACCGTAGTAGTACAACTTTGCTCCGACCGTATATATGTCACCGTGCAGCATTTTGTTTTTTTTCTTTCTCCGGTGCATATTGTTGCCGCGCCTAGCTCGCTTCTGGTGCATGTACTCCAGCTACCCTCCCACAGTGTTCAGTACACTGTTCCTCTAATCTTAGCCGTGGTGTGCAGCGTGCACATTCAAGTCCTGACTCCTCCCCCTGACACCTTCCCGGATCGATCACGCGCCTAGCTTGAATACAGAACATGCAGCGTGCATTAATAGAGCTAGGGGTAGTTGCACTTGCAATTCAGCGACGAATTCAATGGACAATACCACATGTCGCACAGGTTGGCCTTGGTTGGTCGGCTCAACAAGTCAAAGGACATGCCCCCCTGCCAATCTCTACGCGTGGCACACTGTTGCCCGTGAGACAGCAGGTCGTGCCAGTGACCATGCGGTGCGGCGCACGGCATGAAACCTTCTCTTTGCGACCACGACATAGGGAGTGCATGCAGCTAGGACTGGTAGCGCCGCACCCTACTTGCTTTAGCTAGCTGCCGAGTGCCAACCCAAGCCGCGAGACCTCGCATCGAACGTTCTGTAGTCGATCATGGGATGGGATGCAGGGCCCGGAGGGGAGGACGGGTCACGCTGCTCAGACAGTGAGACACAGATGAGCACGTCGTTTTCTCCTTTTGCTGGCCGTCGGTCACACACAGTACCGGGAGGGAGATCACCGACAGACACAGCAGTGATCCGGCTGGTGCTGCCCGATCTTTTGCTTCTAGTCCAGGCGTCTGTCTGCGCTAGCAGCATGTCATCTTCAGGGGGGGGCCACTTTGATCGATGAAGCCGTAGAAAGCTCCAATTCCATGCATGGCTTTATCAGCAGCTGATCGATGTGTGCCAAACCCTGGTTGGTCTGACGAGCACGTTATACTATCAAGCTTGCCACTACTACTTGTCTCTTGACTGACTTCGTTAAACGTCATTGTCAGGGATGTTCGGATCCAAATCATGCGAGATAATATATGCTTCTGACCTCCCAAGAATTACTGTTACTGAGTACTCACCGCTCCGCAGTCATTTCATATTCATAGCTGTAACACCTGATGTTTTTTTTCTGGCTCACGTCGTGCATGCATGCATTGCAGCTGTGGTGGGCAAGGGTTTCATCGCGCGGGACATGACGTTCGAGAACACGGCGGGGCCCGTGAAGCACCAGGCGGTGGCGCTGCGGTGCGACTCGGACCTCTCCGTCTTCTACCGCTGCGCCTTCGAGGGCCACCAGGACACGCTGTACGCACACTCCCTTCGCCAGTTCTACCGCGACTGCCGCGTCGCCGGCACCGTCGACTTCGTCTTTGGCAATGCCGCCGCCGTCTTCCAAAACTGCCTCCTCCTCGCCCGTGCGCCGCTGCCCAGCCAAAAGAACTCCGTCACAGCTCAGGGCCGCTTCAACGCCTCCATGAACTCCGGCTTCGCCTTCCAGTTCTGCAACGTCTCCGCGCACGACGACCTCCTCCGCGCGCAGGCCAACCAGACCGACAAGGCCGCGACCACGCAGACCTTCCTGGGCCGGCCGTGGAAGGCGTACTCACGGGTGGTGTTCATGCAGTCGTACATCGGCGCGGTGGTGCGGCCCGAGGGATGGCTCGCGTGGGACAACAACCAGTCCACGCTCGCCACGCTCTACTACGGGGAGTACATGAACACGGGGCCTGGCGCCGGCGTCGGCGGAAGGGTGAGGTGGCCGGGCTACCACGTGACGATGAGCCCCGCCGAGGCCAGCAACTTCACTGTGGCACAGTTCATCGAGGGCAACATGTGGCTGCCGACCACAGGCGTCAGGTTCACGTCTGGGCTGCTTGCGTCTTGAACTCTTGATCATCATCTGAGTCTGCATGCTCTGACTCTTGAGGGTCCAGAAGTACGGGGTGCTGTCGTTCCTCGTCACGTACTAATAGTACTATGGATGGAACAAAATTTAGGGAATTAGTCGATGGGTTGTTATTCTTGAATGAGACATATTAAGGTTTGTGTATGAATGAAGGAAGTGGTGTTTTTCTTTTTCTTTGATCAGTACATACAATCTTTGCCTACACCGGTTCTTCTTGTAGAAGCAGACGTTTCTCTATGTCGACCTTGCGCCTCTGTTCACGTTCATCTCTCACCGCCTTGTCACTTTTCCTTTTTGCTTCCTTCTCTGCCAAGTCTAACTTGGCTTGCATGGCTTGCACCACCAAGCCCTTCGTTGTGATCACCTCACCAATTTGATGCGGCTTCTCCTTCTATTGTGAGCATATCCTTCGTCCTATTCCTTCCATCGAGCCGCCCCTTGCTCGACCCCTCCTAGGCTTCCTCTCACCCTTATCATCATCATCTTCAACCTCCCAAGAAGACGAGGTACTTGACCTCGCTTTCTTCGCTGGAGCAGCGTCACTCCTTCTCTTCCACTTCTCGTTGTACTCAAGCAAGTTTCAACAATGTCGAAACACACACTTCTTGCCCTTTGACTTTGTCAGTTGCTTGTACCTCTTCTGAACAATCCCGTCCTAAAACATACAATTGGAAGCTGAGCAACAGTGTTCAAATACATATAAGGTTTGATCAATATTTCCAATGTTCACAGACATGACAAACACTCACATATTCATCATTGTGGCACCACTAGGAGGCACATTCCCACTTCCTCCAAACAACCTGTTCATCGATTGCAAGCCTAAAAAAATGATGCTCCGATGACTTGTGAGGGACTTGAGTGAGCGTTAGGGTGTTCCCTTCACAAATTTGTTGTAGTCTTCCTCCTCGACATGTTTCAGATACTTTACACCGATTCGATCATTCCGGTGACCGCATCAAATATGATGCTCTCCAATGCTCGGAGCAAGGTATATCTTCATCACTCGTGTAGTTTGCTTGCCCTGACCTCTTCTTGAGGCTTGAGAAGTATCAAATTGGTCCATGTGCATCTCTCTCCTCCTCCTCCTCCTCCTCCTCCTCTCTCTCTCATCATATCCCTTGAAATGTGAAAGAGGCAAGTCAAGCGATATAGCCCAGTCAAGATCCGCCAAGTCCTCAAACCCACCTAAATCTTCCATCATGCTCAAGTAAGTGGTCGCCGACCTATTCTCAAAATTGAAAGCTGCATCACGGTATGAGAAGCACACTTGGATTCACATTCTCAATTGAACTGAACAAATCAAAACAAACGCGGGGTGGGGGGGGGGGGGGGGGGGGGATTTCTTACCTTGTCGTCGTTCCATCGAACACCTAGTGGCAGCTCGGGTTGATCACCATAATGGAGGTTGTCGAGTAGACCAGAGAGGCATTGGGAGGACCCGCATCAGCCAGAGGGGAGAATGGAGCTGCCGCGACCAACGTCTCCTTCCTGTTCTTGTTTTTCATATTTTCCAACTGGCAACGAGTGGTGCCACCCTTGAGTATTGGCGCCTTAGAGCATCTCCAGCCGCGCCCCTAACAGACCCTTCCCAGACGTTTTTTCCACGCCGGCGCTAAAAAAACGGCCCAGTCGCGCCCCCAGAAACCTCTTTTTCGCCGCCTCGGGCCGAAACTAGTGCCGGCGGACCCATCCCGAACCCGGCGCCCTGGGAGGCGCCTGGGGGCGTCGGCACAAGCGAAAAGGGCGCGTGGGTCCGCCCTGTCGGCGAGTCGAGCGCCTCTTCCCGCCGTTTCTTCCCGCTTTTCCCCCACTTCCCTCCCATTCTCTCCATTCCTCCCGCCAAGCTCCCTCCCGCTCGCCTCCCAGCCGGCCGCCATGCCACCGAAGAAGTACGTCGTCCCCCGCACCGCGGCAACCGCAACCGCCTCCGTCGCCCAGCCGAAGCAGAGGAAGCCGAGGGCGCCGCCGTCCAAGCCATCGGGCATGTCAAACGCCGAGTGGAGGGCGGAAGTTCAGCGACGGGAGGCTGTCACCGCCGACCGGCGGAACAGGGCAATCGCCAAGAAGGCCCATGACAACGCGGCGCGTGCGGCTGCGGCTTCGGCGGACCAAGCCGAGGCCGAGGCGACTCGCACGGGGATGATGAATCCACCCGGCGGCCACGCCCAGTACGCGCCCTGGGGCCAGCAAGCTGTCGACTCTCCGTCGCTGCAGCCATAGGGATACGCGCCCTCGCCGGGCTACGCCGACAGGGACGCGCACGGTGGGTTCAACCCCAACGTCACCTTCCCCCATGGACACCCGGCCCAGCGCACGCCCTCGCCCGCCTTCCCCATGGACACCTGGCCCAGCGCACGCCCTCGCCCACCTTCCCCCATGGGCTGAACGGCTGGAGATGCTCTTAGGGGGAGCCTGGATGACAAAGTAGGCTTCCGCGTCAGCGTTGGCGTTTGGTCAATGTGAGTTGCAGGGCCACCACTCAGCGTTACGCTCGCATCGATGCTACCGAAAAGACAACTAGGTGCTGCCCTAGGCGGTGTGACTACACGGTGGATATGGCTGCAGGTGCAGGACCTCGAATCAAGAATGGAATGGAAACGCCGGTCACGATAGGGTTCATGGCATCGTTGGGCGGACCGCTTTAGTGAATCCGTTAGAAGTGGATTTTTGACCCCTTAACCTTTATGTTGACGTTTCTTTTTTTGTAAAGGAATGACGTTTTAGAGAATATTCTAGAGTTTCTCTAAGACATTTTGACCCCAAAATACATATGGTAAACCAATATGCTAATTATTCAGTGGAAATATTTTTGTAAATACCTCATATACACTAGATTTTTCTCTTTGCTAACACCTAATTATAAACTAGAATTAATTACCAAGATATTTCTGACATGCAGTTTAAGGATATCATGCAAGCGTCAGAAATTAATCAAAAAAGACAAACAGTTTTTCTCCTCCAGTTTAAGAAAAAAAGGTTTAAACATATTTTAAAGGCACGGTGCATTGAAAATAAAAACTAATGTAATCTTTTAATGCATATATTATGTAAAAGAATGTGTACATATTATAATGATTTGGCGAATTGGCTTGTAATAGGTGTAAAAGTTTAGTATAAAATACAATATAGGCTCGGGCTTTGTGATGATGTCGTGCATGCATGCATTGCAGCGGTGGTGCGCAAGGGTTCATCACGCGCGACGTGACATTCGAGAACACAGCAGGGCCGACCAAGCACCAGGCGGTGGCGCTGCGGTGCGACTAGGGCATGTCCGTCTTGTACCGTTGCACCTTCGAGGGCCACCATGACACGCTATACGTGCACTCGCTTCGCCAGTTCTACCGCAGCTGCCGCGCCGCTGCCACCGTCGACTTCGTCTTTGGCATGGCCGCCGCCGTTTTCCAGAACTGCCTCCTCCTCGTAGAAGAACTCCGTCATGGCCCAGGGCCGCTTTAACACCTCGCTGGACTCCGGCTTCGCCGTTCTCGATGCACGACGACCTCCTTCAAGCCAACATGGCCAACCAGACCGACAAGGTCGTCGGCACGCAGACCTTCTTGGGGCGGCTGCGGAAGGCGTACTCGCTGGTGGTGTTCATGCTGTCCTACATCGGCACTATGGTGTGACCCGAGGGGCGGCTCGCGTGGGACAACAACCAGTCCATGGTCGACACACTCTACTACAGGGAGTACATGAACATGGGGCCCGACGCTGGCATCGGCGGCAAGGTGAGGTGGCCGTGCAACCACGTAACAATGAGCCTGGCCGAGGCCAACAACTTCACTGTGGCGCAGTGATAACCCACAAGTATAGGGGATCAATTGTAGCCTCTTTCGATAAGTAAGAGTGTCGAACCCAACGAGGAGCTAAAGGTAGAACAAATATTCCCTCAAGTTCTATCGACCACCGATACAACTCTACGCACGCTTGACGTTCGCTTTACCGAGAACAAGTATGAAACTAAAAGTACTTTGTAGGTGTTTTTTGGATAGGTTTGCTAGAAAGTAAAGAGCGAGTAAATAAAAGCTAGGGGCTGTTTAGATGAAGACACAACTAAATTAGTTTTAGTAAAGAGCTTTTTGTCATGAGAAAGTTATTTGTCCCTAGGCAATCGATAACTAGACCGGTAATCATTATTGCAATTTTATCTGAGGGAGAGGCATAAGCTAACATACTTTCTCTACTTGGATCATGTGCACTTATGATTGGAACTCTAGCAAGCATCCGCAACTACTAAAGATCATTAAGGTAAAACTCAACCATAGCATTAAAGCATCAAGTCCCCTTTATCCCATACGCAAACAACCTACTTACTCGGGTCTGTGCTTCTGTCACTCACGCCACCCACCATAAGCAAATCATGAACATATTGCAAACCCTACAACGGGAATCCCTCACGCTTGCGCGACACGGAGAGCACCATAGGACAGCACCAATAATAAAACATGCAACTCAAACCAATCTTGATCATCAAATAACCCATAGGACAAAACAGATCTACTCAAACATCATAGGATAGCCATACATCATTGGGAAATAATATATAGCGTTGAGCATCATGTTTAAGTAGAGATTACAACGGGTAAGAGAGAGGTTACACCGCTGCATAGAGGGGGGAAGAGTTGATGATGATGGCGGTGAAGTTGTTGGTGAAGATTGGGGTGATGATGATGGCTACGGCGGCGTTCCGGTGCCACCGGAAGAGAAGGGGAGAGGGGGCCCCTTCGTCTTCTTCTTCCTTAACCTCCTCCCTAGATGGGAGAAGGGTTTCCCCTCTGGTCCTTGGCCTCCATGGCGTGGGAGGGGCGAGAGCCCCTCTGAGATTAGATCTATCTCTCTGTTTCTCTCTGTTTCTGCGTTCTCTTCTGCTGCCCTTTCACCGTTTCATATATATATGGAGATCCGTAACTCCGATTGGACTGAAACCTTCGTCGTGATTTTTTTTACCAAAAATTAGCTTTCTTGCGGCCGAAGAAGGGCATCAACCGCCTTACGGGTGGCCCACGAGGATCAGGGGCGCGCCCAGGGGGGCAGGGGCGCCCCCCTGCCTCGTGGCCACCTCGGGCACCGTCTCGCGTGGATTTTTCTTCCGGAATTTTCCAAATATTCCAAAAATAAGCTCCATCCGTTTTTATCCCATTTGGATTCCGTTTGATATGGATATTCTGCGAAACATAAAACATGCAACAAACAGGAACTGGCACTGGGCACTGGATTAATATGTTAGTCTCAAAAATAGTATAAAAAGTTGCCAAAAAGTATATGAAAGTTGAATAATTTTCGCATGGAACAATCAAAAATTATAGGTACGACGGAGACGTATCAGCATCCCCAAGCTTAATTCCTGCTCGTCCTGCTATCTAGCATAATCTTGATCATATGTCTAATCATGGCATGAATATTAAGACACGAGTGATTCAAAGCAATAGTCTATCCTTTGACATAAAAACAATAATACTTCAAGCATACCAACCAAGAAATTATGTCTTATTGAAATAACATAGCCAAAGAAAGCTCATCCCTACAAAATCATATAGTCTGGCTATGCTCCATCTTCACCACACAAAATATTCACATCATGCACAACCCCGATGACAAGCCAAGCAATTGTTTCATACTTTTGACGTTTCTCAAACCTTTTCAACTTTCACGCAATACATGAGCGTGAGCCATGGACATAACACTATAGGTGGAATATAATATGATGATGGGGGTTATGTGGAGAAGACAAAAAAGGAGAAAGTCTCACATCGACGCGGCTAATCAACGGGCTATGGAGATGCCCATCAATTGATGTCAATGTGAGGAGTAGGGATTGCCATGCAACGGATGCACTAGAGCTATAAGTGTATGAAAGCTCAAACTGAAACTAAGTGGGTGTGCATCCAACTTGCTTGCTCATGAAGACCTAGGGCATTTGAGGAAGCCCATTGTTGGAATATACAAGCCAAGTTCTATAATGAAAATTCCCACTAGTATATGAAAGTGATAACTCAAGAGACTCCCTATATGAAGAACATGGTGCTACTTTGAAGCACAAGTGTGGTAAAAGGATAGTAACATTGCCCCTTCTATCTTTTTCTCTCATTTTTTGTTTTCTTTTTTTTCCTTCTTTTTTTGGGCCTTCTCTTTTTTGCCCTTTCTCTCTCTTTTTTTTATTTTTTTCGTCCGGAGTCTCACCCGACTTGTGGGGGAATCATAGTCTCCATCATCCTTTCCTCACTAGGGCAATGCTCTAATAATGATGATCATCACATTTTTATTTACTTATAGCTCGATATCTAGAACAAAGATATGACTCTATATGAATGCCTCCGGCGGTGTACCGGGATGTGCAATGATCTAGCGTAGCAATGGCATCAAAAAAACGGACAAGCCATGAAAACATCATGCTAGCTATCTTACGATCATGCAAAGCAATATGACAATAAATGTTCAAGTCATGTATATGATGATGATGGAAGTTGCATGGCAATATATCTCGGAATGGCTATGGAAATGCCATAATAGGTAGGTATGGTGGCTGTTTTGAGGAAGATATAATGAGGTTTATGTGTGATAGAGTGTATCATATCACGGGGTTTGGATGCACCGGCGAAGTTTTCACCCACTCTCGAAGTGAGAAAGGGCAACGCATGGTACCGAAGAGGCTAGCAATGATGGAAGGGTGAAAGTGCGTATAATCCATGGACTCAACATTAGTCATAAAGAACTCACATACTTATTGCAAAAGTCTATTAGCTATCGAAACAAAGTACTACGCGCCTGCTCCTAGGGGGATAGATTGGTAGGAAAAGACCATCGCTCGTCCCCGACCGCCACTCATAAGGAAGACAATCAATAAACACCTCATGCTCCAACTTCGTTACATAACGGTTTACCATACGTGCATGCTACGGGACTTGCAAACCTCAACACAAGTATTTCTCAATTTCACAATTACTCAACTAGCACGACTCTAGTATCACCACCTTTATATCGCAAAACTATTGCAAGGAATCAAACATATCATATTCAGTGATCTACAAGTTTTATGTAGGGTTTTATGACTAACCATGTGAATGACCAGTTCCTGTCATCTCTCTAAATAGATATAAGTGAAGCACGAGAGTTTAATTCTTCTACAAAAGATATGCCCACGCTCTAACAAATATAAGTGAAGCAAAAGAGCATTCTACAAATGACGGTTGTCTATGTAAAGAGAAACAGGCAATCCAAGCTTCAAATGATATAAGTGAAGCACATGAAGCATTCTATAAAGTCATACTCAAAAGATATAAGTGAAGTGCAATGAGCATTCTATAAATCAACCAAGGACTATCTCATACCAGCATGGTGCATAAAAGAAAAGTGAAAACTAAATGCAAAAGACGCTCCAAGATTTGCACATATCACATGAATGAAATGAATCCGAAAACATACCGATATTTGTTGAAGAAAGAGGGGATGCCCTCCGGGGCATCCCCAAGCTTAGAGGCTTGAGTCTCCTTGAATATTTACTTGGGGTGCCTCGGGCATCCCCAAGCTTGAGCTCTTGCCTCTCTTCCTTCTTCTCACATCGAAATCTTCTCGATCATCGAACACTTCATCCACACAAAACTTCAACAAAAAACTCGGTAAGATCCGTTAGTATAATAAAGTAAATCACTACTCTAAGTACTGTTGCAAACCAATTCATATTTTGTTTTTGCATTGTGTCTACTGTAATATAACTTTTTCATGGCTTAATCCACTGATATAAATTGATAGTTTCATCAAAACAAGCAAACTATGCATAAAAAACAGAATCTGTCTAAAACAGAACAGTCTGTAATAATCTGAACATTCACCATACTTCTGATACTTGAACAATTCTGCCAAAATTAGGAAACATAAACAATTTGTATAGAAAGACAGTGCAAAAAGAATCAGAACCATTTGATGTTCCAGTAAAAAATTAAAAATCGCGCACTACAGCCAAAGTTTCTGTCCTGCACCGTACAAACCAACAAGTATTGTAAACATCCTAAAGGCAAACCTTGGCACATTATTTTTATAATACAATGGAATTGTACAAGGGTATAATTATTTTTGTTGAAAAGTTTCTGTAATCAAGATTCATAAAGTTGCCGTGAGCATGAACAAAGTTCAAGGAGCTCTCCCACTTCAACAATGCTTGTCTTTCTCACTTTCACTTTCCTTTTTGAAAAGTTTTGGGTCCCCCTCTTTATTTTTGTTGTTTTTAAACTATATGAAAGCACTCAACAGAACTAAATGACTCTCGAAAACTTCCGGGTTGTCTCCCTGGCAGCGCTTTCTTTAAAGCCATTAAGCTAGGCATATAGTGCTCAAGTAGTGAATCCACCCGGATCCCAAGGTATATCAAAGCCAATTTTAATTAGCAATGATTTGTAATTTAGTAGTGAGCACAAAGTAACATATATCATGTAATGACGAAGTCTAACTCTCTTCCTATGCATCGGCATGTCATAAAAGAACAATTCATGCACACATAGTAAAGGCCAATGCATAGTATAAACAGTTTCTTGCAATTTTTTCGTGTGGGAAACATAGAGAGGTGGAGATATAGTTCCTCTCTCATAATAATTGCAAGTAGGAGCAGCAAGCACATGCATATTATACTCATCAAAATCATCATGTGTAGTAGTAAAAGGCAACCCATCAATGTAATCCTTAATAAGTGCAAACTTCTCCGATATAGTATAGTTTGGAGAATTCAAAAAGATAATAGGAGTGTCATGTGTGGGTGCAATAGGAACAATTTCATGTTTAACATAAGGAACTATAGCAAGTTCATCTCCATAAGCATAATTCATATTGACATCTTGGCCACAAGCATAGCAAGCATCATCAAAAAGGGATATTTCAAAAGAGTCAACGAGATCATAGCAATCATCCTTCGGTAAGCACGAAGGGAAATTAAACAATGTATGAGTTGAAGAGTTACTCTCATTAGAAGGTGGGCATGGGTAGCTAATCCGCTCTTCCTCCTTTTGTTCTTCGCTCTCCTCCTCATCTTTTTCATCCAATGAGCTCACAGTTTCATCAATTTCTTCTTCCATAGATTCCTGCAAAATATTAGTCTCTTCTTGGGCAGCGGAGACTTTCTCAATGAGTGCATTAATATCGGAATTGTATTCATAATTCTCATAGCAATATTTGAGGATAGCTAAATTTTCAGGTCTATAAGCAGCATCATCAAAATCTTCAAACTCTTTAAACATAGATTCAATTTCATAAGCACCCATAAAAGCAACAAATTCTTCTATTTGCTCCACATCATAGTAATCATATATACCATTAGCATAAGAAGCTAAAGTTTTATTATCATTAAATTTGCATGAAAAGGGAAGGTGTGGAGCCTTCATCCTAGAGCAACAAGTATAATCATAACTCAAGCATAGTTGCCTAGCATACCACTTCAATATATGAATTTGATCCCAAAATAGTTTCCCTTTTTGTGTCAAGCGGTAATCCCTAAAGTATTCACGTTGATCCAACGTTACTCCCATTACATAATTGAATGGGGTTTTCTCAGGATTATTAAAGTAGTACGTAATATCTTTCACGTAACCAGCATCGAGGGTTTTAGGAGGTTCCCCATCTCCATGAGCAGAAAGTACACCTAATTTTTTTGGTATTTCGTGTTCCATATCCATAACTAAAGATAAAGAACAACTAAGAACAGCAAATAAAAATTACTTAGTGATAAAGCAAACAAGCACACACAAGAATATTCACCCCACGCTATTGCTCCCCGGCAACGGCGCCAGAAAAAGGTCTTGATAACCCACAAGTATAGGGGATCAATTGTAGCCTCTTTCGATAAGTAAGAGTGTCGAACCCAACGAGGAGCTAAAGGTAGAACAAATATTCCCTCAAGTTCTATCGACCACCGATACAACTCTACGCACGCTTGACGTTCGTTTTACTTAGAACAAGTATGAAACTAGAAGTACTTTGTAGGTGTTTTTTGGATAGGTTTGCTAGAAAGTAAAGAGCGAGTAAATAAAAGCTAGGGGCTGTTTAGATGAAGACACAACTAAATTAGTTTTAGTAAAGAGCTTTTTGTCACGAGAAAGTTATTTGTCCCTAGGCAATCGATAACTAGACCGGTAATCATTATTGCAATTTTATCTGAGGGAGGCATAAGCTAACATACTTTCTCTACTTGGATCATATGCACTTATGATTGGAACTCTAGCAAGCATCCGCAACTACTAAAGATCATTAAGGTAAAACCCAACCATAGCATTAAAGCATCAAGTCCCCTTTATCCCATACGCAAACAACCTACTTACTCGGGTCTGTGCTTCTGTCACTCACGCCACCCACCATAAGCAAATCATGAACATATTGCAAACCCTACAGCGGGAATCCCTCACGCTTGCGCGACACAGAGAGCACCATAGGACAGCACCAGTAATAAAACATGCAACTCAAACCAATCTTGATCATCTAATAACCCATAGGACAAAACGGATCTACTCAAACATCATAGGATAGTCATACATCATTGGGAAATAATATATAGCGTTGAGCACCATGTTTAAGTAGAGATTACAGCGGGTAAGAGAGAGGTTACACCGCTGCATAGAGGGGGGAAGAGTTGGTGATGATGGCGGTGAAGTTGTTGGTGAAGATTGCGGTGATGATGATGGCCACGGCGGCGTTCCGGCGCCACCGGAAGAGAAGGGGAGAGGGGGCCCCTTCGTCTTCTTCTTCCTTAACCTCCTCCCTAGATGGGAGAAGGGTTTCCCCTCTGGTCCTTGCCCTCCATGGCGTGGGAGGGGCGAGAGCCCCTCCTAGATTGGATCTGTCTCTCTGTTTCTCTCTGTTTCTGCGTTCTCTTCTGCTGCCCTTTCACCGTTTCGTATATATATGGAGATCCGTAACTCCGATTGGACTGAAACCTTCGCCTTGATTTTTATCAAAAATTAGCTTTCTTGCGGCCGAAGAAGGGCATCAACCGCCTTACGGGTGGCCCACGAGGGTCAGGGGCGCCCCCCTGCCTCGTGGCCACCTCGGGCACCGTCTCGCGTGGATTTTTCTTCCGGAATTTTCCAAATATTCCAAAAATAAGCTCCGTCCGTTTTTATCCCATTTGGATTCCGTTTGATATGGATATTCTGCGAAACATAAAACATGCAACAAACATGAACTGGCACTGGGCACTGGATCAATATGTTAGTCCCAAAATTAGTATAAAAAGTTGCCAAAAAATATATGAAAGTTGAATAATATTGGCATGGAACAATCAAAAATTATAGATACGACGGAGACGTATCACGCAGTTCATCGAGGGCAACATTGTTGGGAAACATAGTAGAAACCAAAAAAAATTGCCTCAACTCACTGAACTACTCCATAGTTTCTTCCTTCCTGCCAAAGTAGATAAAAAACAGGGCAATAAGCTCAATGACTTTGATCAGTTATACAAAACATTAAGCAATTACCAGATAAACCAATAAACAAACATGACATCTATCATTGGCAAATTGAGCACCAAATGACATGATTGACCAAGATTTCAGCAAGCTATTGAATATTTACATTTTCGTTATTCGCTACTGACCATTGCACTTATATTGGAACTAAGTAAAAAGAATAAATCACCGAAAAGAACCACTACTAGACTTGAAATTTGTTTAACGCCAAATGCACATTACTGTTGTTTAATAAAATGTAAGCATACTAGCTTATTATACTAGAGATGATACCCGCGCGTTGCAGCAGGAATTGGATGGAGTAATTTCTATGAGAATTGACGGCATGAAACTTTAGTATTTTTATTAGCAATATGGGAATTGAAACTCAAGCACATATATAATGTAATATATTTGATTATTATATAGTTATAGCAAATTTATCTAATATAAGTATAACATGCATGCAAAATTGCATTGGAGCACACGGCGACTACACCCATCGGAATCTTCTCCATTTATTTGCCTCGGGATTCACACTGCTATATAGATAGTATGTATTAGGAGATTATGATTCATGTATCTCTCATATAATATAGCAAAATCCATCTCTGCACCCGAGCTCATCTGCACCCGCGCTGACGAAACAAATCATAACAAATACTAGAAATATTCAAAAAAATCAATTTTTTTTGTGTGGTAGACAATTTGACGCGTGAGACTCACTCCAAATTTCAAGTCATTTGGACATCTGAGCAGCTCTTAGCAAAAAAGACAAATTGGGGGTTTGTAAAACTGTTTACGGTTCATGTACTGTTTTGACCCGATTTGTCTTTTTTGCTGAGAGCTGCTCAAATGTCCAAATGACTTAAAATTTGGAGCGAGTCTCACGCATCAAAGTTTCTACCACACACAAAAAAATTGAAATTTTTTGAATTTATTTTGAATTTTTTACAAAATTTTTTCTAACCGAGTGCAGATAAGCCTGGGCACCGAAACGCCCTACTCTGTATTCGGTGTCCTTTTTGGCCTGACTTTGTTAGTGAGGTGCAGTCCACACCACAAGCGAGGACCTCAACCACCAGCTCCCAACAATCTAATTAATGCACTCACGTTCACACGAAGGCATCTTATCAGGGACGCCCTTCTCCACCATAACTGGCACCGCTCATGTTCTTCTTCCTCGCTCTACTTTTTTGTTTCTTCTTTGCGCTCATCATCTTCTCCTTTGGCAACATGGACATGGGGAAAAACCAGGAGGAACAAGGAAGGTAACATGGACATGAGGAAAAACCAGGAGGAACAAGGAAGGCTATGTGGCCGACGGGGAACAATGTTGTGGCCGATGGGGAAAACGTTGAGGATGAACAAGGTAGCCGTCCGAGCTTGCCGCGTCCCGTGCAAACACGGCCACAACGACATGGTGTCCGCCCTAGCTGCTGAAACCAAGTCCCGCTTTCCCGCGGTCAGTGAGAAATGTCTAGGAAGAAAGCCAGGCGGACGACTACGCCATTGACGACGAGCAAATTAATGCAACCATCATCCAAGCTCGTTGTGTCCTGCGGCGCCCCACGGCTGCGGCCATCGACACCGCGCCTGCCCTGGATTTATTGTCATACGCAGTATACTTCTTGTATTGGATCAAAGCAAACTTAAACATCATTAACTGCATTCCATCCCCAGACAATACTGGACATGTAGATTACAGGGAGTGGAGCCTCCGTGTGCTCCTCGTCCGCTTCCGCTTTAAGGTGGGCCTTTTCTCATGCATAATGACATAATGAGTTGGCATAGTTGCATGTTGAGAGAATTAAATTTAGTGGGCATGCATGATGACATGATGAGGTGGCATAGTCACATGTGAAGGTAATTGAGTCAGCGTGGATCAACTATTTACGTATATAAGATTCGGTATGAACTAAAAAATAACAACTAACATTCATCACAAAACAATGACCAGTGTACTATATCCAGTATGAACTCACTAAACAACTGACCAATCAACTAATTAACCACATGGAAACATTCAGCACAAAGCACTAATTAAGCACATGTTTGCAAATCTAATTTTCCAACTAAACATTGAGCATGGTACATATCCCAACTAATTAATCACTACATGACTGCAAATCTAATTACCACATGATTGCAAACATGCCACCTATGCACAGTGCATATCCCAACTCACTAAACAATGAACAAACCTAGCAAATTTCATAATTTGAGCTTGAATTAGTAGATGTCTGAAGCGTACCTTCTGAGCACATGCGAGGAACCTCCTGCCAGTGAAAATGCCTTTAAATGAAACACACCTCTCCGCTGGCTTGTCGTGGTCACACATACACTCAAATCCATGCCAATGCCGTTGAAATCCAGATCGTACATGGTAGCAGGGATCTGTACGAGCAAAGGACAACCAAAGATTTGGAAGAAACAATTCAGATCGAGCTCCTTGTATTAATCCCCAACTCACAAACCCTAGCCCTAGCAAACTCACCTTGATGATGTTGTCAGAGGAGGAGACGTACTTGATGGAATCCACATTGGTTTCGCCGTCATTCTAGGACACCATAGCGTGGCGGGGCAGTGACCGGCGGTCGGCATGACAACAACGACGAAGAACAGAGACAAGAGTGCGAGAGGGAGAGAGTGCGAGCGAGAAGAGAGAGTGAGGAGGGGTTTGACCATTACCGGCATGCAAAATGGTTTGGCCGTCTCCTCTAATGAGTCTTGTGTGAACAATTACGTCACGTTAGCTTTTCCAGGACCCACATGCTATAATCGTTATCAAATGGGCAAAGCTATCAACCAATATTTCTTTCTTGAGCAGTTTTAAGTTAACATGCTCCTTTTTATTTTATTTTTCACATAAGAGGTAAAAGTATATAATAGATCTAACTGTTGATCCTATTAATTAGTGGTCTGATTAATTTCTTTTTACCTTACTTGTAAAAAGAGAAGGTAAGAAGAAACATGTTAAAATTTGCTTTCTTGTAAAAGATTAGGCCAAGAAATAGGTGTTTGTCCCAAACCTGTAAACCCACGTAGCGCACAAACCTAGCCCACAATGTGGTGACTTTTTGTAATTAACTCTCTTTAAACATTGTCAATAAACATTTTCAAATTATGCAATGTACAATTGCCACATGGACAAAACTTACAATCATGAAGTGGCACAGAAAGCTCAAGTAAAAGGGAAAATATATTGTGTATACCATGATTTATTACTTATATTTGTCCAACCAAAAGAAAATTTACACAGCAAAGTACAGATCACAAAACGTCCGGCGTACATACTAGAAGCCCATATTCAAGTCCACAAAACTCAGAACTCGGATATTGTGGGAAGTTTTATTGTATCTCCATCTTATTATTCTGCAAGAGGTGGCCAGACCGGCACCTCAAACTTTGACAAGTAGCGGCCGCGGGCCGGGCTCAGTGCTGTCCGGGCAGCTTCTCCTTGATCTTGTCCATGATGCCCTTCTTCTCGCCGGTGCCGTCAGTGCCATGCGTCCCAGTACCGGTCATTCCGGTTTGTCCCGGCTGCCCGTAGGTACCGCCTGTGGCCGTGGTGCCATGCGCCCCGGTGCCGGCCATGCCAGTACCCTGCTGTCCATAGGTGCCATCGGCGTGCTGCTGGTCACCGTGGCCACCAGGGAGCTTCTCCTTGATCTTATCCTTGATGCCCTTCTTCCTCCTCCCGCCCATGCCATCATCCTCAGACTATCACGACGAACGAGAAAATTCAGTGATTGGTTCGTTTCATTCAAATCTAAACGGGAAAAATGCAACTATGCAAGTGTTGAAGCAAGAAGTATATATATATACGCACCGAGCTGGAGCTTGAGCTGCCGGAGCGCTGCAGGATCCCGCCGGCCTTGTGCTCCTCTCTCGTGGGCTCGAAATGCCCACCAGCGGCCGCGCCGGTGCCGGTGCCAACGCCGCCGTGCGCGCCCATGCCGGTGCCGGCGCCATGTCCGGCAACCGGGTTACCGTACTCGTCGACGCGGTTGGTCGCCTGGCCGTGCTGCTGTCCCTGGTACTCCATCTTGCACAGGTGCTGATCTTAGTTCTCTCAGAAATCTTCCTGACTTGGCTGCAACTCGTGGCTGTGTTGTGTAAGCAGGTGCAGCACGAGGCACAGTTTATAGCCGACGGGATAAGATCGTCGGAGGCGCTACGTGTGCTCGCGTGAGTGGGTTGCCTGTGACTGATGACTAGCCCATAAAGAGAGGCCGGACGTGTGCAGCTACTGGGCGCGTTCGGGTTGCCACGTCTCTGCTTGTTCTGGAAGAGGTGATGAGATGACACACAACGGACACTTCCAAAAGTCGTCTTGTTTGCTTCGGAAACTGACAGCTCGAGGTGTCGGCATGGAACGAAAATTGAACTATATATACCAAAGGCATCCTATCACTAAAGGTAGGCGCGTTCGGGTTATATGGTCGAGCAATATCAAATTCATTTTTATGCCCGCATCGATTGAAAATCATAACCCGGCTCGCTAAAGTGAAAAATGGGTCGGCAGGTGATGGTATGCTAGCAACACAAGAAGTCGGTTAGGTGACGCATGTTGAGTGCAAGCGCTCGAGTCTCAGGGTGAAAACTTATGGTTCACACGACATTCTTTAGTCGAAGACATTGCATGGAGTTTACTCAAACTCCTCTTCAAGTGAAAATTCATGATCATGCTCAGTGGTTGGCTACAGCGATGACGACGCTCATGTGTCGTTCCCTTTCTGAAAGCATCGTTGTTGAAGCACCTATACTTTTCTAAGGCTACCAGGTGACTTTAAGTTACTCAGGACCCGCTCCCGCCCCCGAAACCCTCGCCGCCGCCACCTTCCCCTGCCCGTCTCCGGCGGGATCCGGCCGCCCTCGCCGCGCGCGGCCCGGATCCGCCCCCCTTCCCCCACCCTTCCTTCCCCGCCCCTCCTTCCGCCCTCGCGTCGCCTCCCCGGGAGGCGGCCGGGGCGCCCCCCGCGCCTCTGCTCTCGGCTTCGCCCCCTCATCCTCTCGCCTGCCCTCGCCAGCGGGCGCCCCCGGCTCCGGCCCGGGGGGTGCCGGCGGCAGCAGGATCTCCTCTCCCCGCGCGCGCGTCCTCCTGGCCCGGGGCAGGGGGCGGCGGCAGTGTCGCTCGGCTTGGCGGCGGTCCGGTGACCCGGTGGGTTGGCCGACGGCGGACGTGGTGGCGGGGCTGCTCCTTGGCGGCGGGGCGGTGTGGCCGACATCGCACCCCCGGCCCAGATCTGGGCCCGGCAGGCCCCATCTGGGTCCTAGCGGGCCTGCCCCCCGGCGTGGCCTTGTTGTCTGCAGTGCGGTGAGGAGGAGCGGCTCGGATATGGGGTGTCGGTGCCGATGGCGTGCCGGAAGCAGCGCGAAGGCGGGAGCTTATGGGCCCACGAGGGCTCGGTCGGGCCTATGGGCCCACGGGCCTGGTGTGCTCCTGCTATTGCGTCCGAACGGCTACCGTCGCTGACGGTGGAGGTGGGGCCCTCCCGCGTGCCGACGGTGCTGATGCCCTAGTCCCGGCTCTGATTCTTCGCCGCGCTGTCCTCACTTCGCGGTGCCGTGGTGGGACGGCGTGGGGGCCTCATGACCGCGTTGGCGCAGGGTGGTGGTTGGTTTGGTGGCTGGATCCGGAGCGCCCGAGGTGCAGGTTGGGATCGGGGAAACCCCTATCGACGTGGCCGACACCGGCGCGGTGGCGCCTGGGGGTGCCACCTGACCTTCCGGGAGGGCGTCGGGGGCTACCCTTCCTCTCGCCTCGTGTACCGGGGGAAACCCTTGGCAGCAGCGTCGTCATTGTCACGATCCTTCTTGGAGGTGTTGATAGGTACCGGCGCTTCGGAGTCTTGGAGCCTAGTGGAAGATCTCGGTGGGCGCAGCGAGCGCGAGGCTTCTTCATTTTTGTTGATCCGCCGTTGTCGACATTTGTTTCTTTTGCTCTTTCTCGGTCGTTTCTTTTGGGCGTGGCTATGCTGCTTCTGCCCCAGCACCTATCTCTGTATGGTTCGGTTGGTTGCTTTGTATACAAAGCAGGGGTAACCCTTTTTTGGTATACCTTTCTAAGGGCATTTCTAAGCGACCCCCTAAAACTTAAGAGAGTAAAAGTCTTAGTGGAGTATAAATACTTCACTAAGTTTTGGCAGGACCTAGCCGATCCCCTAAACTTAGCGGAGTAATTTTTTTTCATTTGCATTTCAATTTCGGCCACAGAAACACATTTCTTTGCTTCTTTATTTTATTCAACGACATTGGGTTACATAATAATTCACCAATTCTTTGCTAGAAGAGCAAGACCAAAGAAAATAAGAACCACAATTAGGCATTTTAGAAGATATCCAACTTCCATAACTGCTTCCACTAGTTGGATTGATATCTTCTCGATGCCTTCATTGTTGATCTGCGGATTCTCGATCTTGCATACTTCATATTTCTTTTTTGATTCTAAAGAAGTCTACGTTGCTTCCCCTCTATTTTTTCCTCTAATCTCACATCTAGTCTCATGTTTAGCCTCAATTCTAGCAACGTGTGCACGAACATCTACTAATTTTCATGCTACAATAGATCGATGTATTCTTCTTCCCAATACCAAAACATGCATCCATCATCCTACACACATAGATGAGCATCAATGAGCTACCGAAATAGAGCCGAATCCGGTGGAAAACCGAATCAAAACAAGCACATACCCCATGGTTTGTGCATTTGAAGAACACCCATCCAGGATGTTTCGGCGTGGTAGAAACTCGACGCACCACTTGTCGTGTGCAGTCATCGCATTGTATGACCGGCAGCTGCAAGCCGGTGAGCTGATGCGCGAGCGCCGGGCCCGGGCGACGGTCGGCCGTGTAGTTGCCGGAGAACCGACGGCGGGAGCGATTAGAGTGGCTAGAGGAAGAGCCGATACCTGCATGTGGCGCGGAGGGTTTGCCGGAGCTGTGTGGGCCGCTTCTCGGCCAATCCATGGCATGGCGCAGCTCCCGGTGGCCGGAAATGTCAAATCCGCTGCAGATCCCCTCGATTTTTGGCCGGCGGCAGGACGAGGAGGTGGTAGAGGACAACGACGAAGGCCTACAAGGCTTCCCTGGCGGCCTGCCGGTACCGACGGGGAGGGGGGAGGGGTAGGAGGGGCGGTGGGGGTGAAGATGCGGCGCGGGAGGGGAGGGAGAGGCAGCAGAGGAGAGCCGCGTTGTTTTACTCCGTGGAGCAAAGATGGTGTAAATATAGGGTAATTTTAGGGAGATAAGTCAAATTTTACTCCTTTAGACAGGATTCAGGATTGGCCAGGTGCCGGTTAGTGGAGTAAAAAAGCTAAATATACTCCACTAACCTGTTATAGGGGATCGGTTAGAAATGCCCTAAAAGCATCATTGTTGAAGCGCCTATATTGTTACCCATGGTTGCTATCATTGATACTTGTTGTTGTTTGCTGCGGGTGTTGTTCACCTTTTTTTGGTCTTCCTTTCGTAATAGTGTTGTTCTCGTGCATTCTCGATATCTTGAGTAGCTCATGAGTCGTGCTGGTGCAAAGACAGGGTGTAACAAATATCTTTTCAATATTTGATATCCCATATTGGAAAAAATATCTGTAGGGTGATCATCTTCATTTGTAATCGAGAAGAACTATCATTAGCACTCTTTGGCCAATTTCTACTTGGCATTTGTGATCGATTTTTTTGATCTTCCCGGCAGAAAGTTAGCTTGAAGGCCAGCCACAAGCAAGACTCCTGTTCATTTAGTTTTGATTAGGAGAACAACTAATCGACGAGAGGAGGTCGGTTATCTGAGCTAGGAGCCTAGAACAGTACTGCCATTATGCTGAAGTTTCCGGACGAGATGTGAGCTGACATGTCACTTGTCGGGATGGCATTTGTCAAGAGTCAAGATGAATGAGAGAGACAACAGCCTGGTATGAACTTCCAAGAAATGCAAGTATGAAACGCCATGCACAATAAGTACATTCATCCCGAATTCCACACGTACGTGAGTACGTCCACTCACACTCCACGCGCGGTGTGGTGTGTTGCGCGTACGGCCGGTCGCCCTCTCATGCATTTCATTGCACGGCAGTGATCTGCATTAAGGATCGATTTGAGAAGAAACTGAGCTGCTGAAAGAGCAAGCTCATATCATACGGAGGCCGATTAATTTTTATTAATTCGGTCCTCACGAGTATGCCTATATTTCTCTTATCTTTTTTTTAGGTTCTAGTTGGAGTTAGGAAATGGCTGGACTTCTATCGATCCCGATTCTTCTGGCAGAGTGATGAACTAAAGCGAAAATACAGACTAGCCAAATGGGATATTATTTGTAGACCTAAAGACCAAGGGGTCTTGGCATTGAGAATCTTGAAGTGAAGAACAGATGCCTTCTCAGTAAGTGGCTGTATAAGTTATCTGTTAAAACGGAGGCCACATGGGCGCAGATTCTCCGTAGCAAGTACCTTCACTCCACTTTGTCCCAGGTAACAGTGAGGCCGATGGATTCGCCTTTCTGGAAAGGACTGATGAGAGTTAAATCGTTTTTTTAATAGGACAAAGTTTATAGTCGGAAATGGTACCACCACGAGATTTTAGGAGGATACTTGGCTAGGGGAAACACCCCTAGCGCTTCAATATCCATCCCTGTATCGCATTGTTCAACGACGGGACGATTCCGTTGCATCAGTGCTTCAGTCTATCCCTCTCAATATTCACTTCAGGAGGACGCTTGCCGGAAACCGTTGGGAAACCTGGATCCATCTTGTGAGTAGACTGATGGAGGTTCAGCTTTCTTAACAGCCCAACCAGTTGCACTGGAAGCTTACTAGGAATGGAGAATTTTCGGTTAAATCCACGTATATGGATTTTATCAATTCTAACTCTATTCCTAGTTCCAAACATGTTTGGAAAGTCAACGTTCCTTTGAAAATTAAAGTGTTTATGTGGTTTGTGTATAAACAAGTCATTTTAACTATGGACAATCTGGCAAAACGCAATTGGACAGGACCTACAAGATGTAGTTTTTGTAATATGGATGAATCCATCAAACACCTCTTTCTTGACTGCCCGTTAGCAAAAAAATTATGGCGGTCGGTTCACATAGCGTTTAACATTACTCCTCCGAACTCTGTTGGCACGTTATTTGGGACGTGGCTTAACGGGATAGATCCCGTAACAGCGAGACACATTCGCGTAGGAGTATGCACTTTATTGTGGGCAGTTTGAAACTGCAGAAATGATTTGGTTTTTAACAGAACAACAAATATTCATGTTTTGCAGGTTATCTTCCGAGCCACTACGTTGATTCGTATGTGGTCACTACCCACTCCGACGGAGGCCGGGGAGCGTTTGGTTACTGGATCTATCCGGTGGGAGATGGTAGCTCGGGCTATTTTCAATCATTGGATGGCGGTCATGTAATAGGATAGGCAATTAGTCTTCCTATCTTTCTTTTGCAAGCCGGTTGTGGCCTCATGTCTGATAACTCTGTTCTGCTCTCTGTGAGTTTTTTTTTTTCCTTTCGTTCAGACTGTAGGACCTTTGTTAAACCTATTTACTTATTTATGTTAGTTGGCCATATGCATCTTTTTTATGCAGAGGCCGGGGAGTCCTCTTTTTGAAAAGAAAAAGAAATCCTAAGTGGTCAGTGTGATATTATGGCGGTACCAATGAAAAGAAAGCCTATAGTTGGACGTTGCTAACAAATTTTGGTTTCGCGTCTTATTTTGCTTGGCTCTTGATAGATCGATATGCACGTGCCTCGGATTACTTTAACATAAATAAACACGGTTGTCTGAGGTAGAAGCGTAGAATAGGACTGTTCTTATGCGGAAGTTTCCACGCATGGTGTGAGCTGACTTGTTACTGGGATGGTCCTTGTAAAGATGAATGAGAAAGAGCAACAGCTCACCGAAACGTGTATGAACTTCCATGAAACGGGGGTATGAAATGGCATGCATAGTACTCCCTCCGTCTTTTGAAAGATTTCAAATGAACTATCACATACGAATGTATATAGAAATATTTTAGAGTGTAGATTCACTCATTTTGCTTCATATATAGTCATTTGTTGAAATCTCTAAAAAACAATATTTAGGAACGGAGGGAGTACATTCTTCTCGAATTCCACACGTCCACTCACACTCCACACGGCGGTGCATGTGTTGAGTTGTGTGTACGGCCGGTCGCCCTCATGCATACCATTGCACGGCGGAGATCAAACGGGTTCACAGAACTAACACTACCATTGATTCATTTAGCCTAGGCCCCACCTGTCACTGCCAAAGGTATGTTGGTACTCCTATCTCGATCCCGCTGTCTCCACGGGGAAGAGCTGTGCTTCATCAAAGGTATGCATTCGGTTTGAAAAGCTTAGCGGAGTCAGCTTGAACCCCCTGCCCTTCTCCGCCTTGTATCTGGAGGCGGCGATATATAGCCGCGGCAGAAGCAGAGCAGCAAAAGAACACAACCAAGGCGCGCGTACTTTGGGGAGGAGAAATTCAGGTATTTCCCCATCTCATTCAAACATTTGCCTTCTGCAAGCAAGCTTGTGTTTCAAACATGTCTTGGCATGCTTCAAAATTGCCCAGCTCTTCCATATCATGTTCTTCTTTCTACCATTTTAGGCTGAAATTAAACGATGCAATACACCATACAGAGTTGTCTGCAGGTTGTGCGCCCACTAATGTTCTTGCTTGTTTCTTACATATGCTCTTGCTTGCTTGTGATTTTTTTTATTATGGTGCAAAAACACTCTACTTGACGAGTTTACCAGACTTCAAACTGAATTATATATGAAACCATTGTACTCCCTCTGTTCCAAAATAACAGAAATTATATGATTTTCCTAAGTGAAACTTTCACTGACCTCTGTTCATCCTCGCGTCTGTGGCCCCAGCGTCGCAGCCCAACCCCTTGGCATCCCAGCAGCGCCGCTAGAACCTCAGTGTCACCCCCCTCCTCCATGTGCTTCCGTTTACCGACATGGTGGCCGCCCATCACCATTGCCGCCTCCCCGCGTTGTTCCTCCCCGTGCATAGCTAGTGCCTCCATTTGATCAAGTCTGTATAAAAATATATCAACATCTACAGAACCAGAATTATTTCATTAGATTCATTATGAAATGTATATTTGATATCGTAGATCTTTGCGGGTTATTCTATGTCGAACCTAAAAAAGTTTGACTTGTGAAAATCCTAGAACTTTAATTATTTGGGAACGGAAGGAGGACTAACTATTACTACTCCTACAAACCACGAGTCTTTTATTAGACATAGTATATTGCACAATTACAGTTACAGTACTGTCTTGTAATACTAGGTTGCAATTTTATGGCAAAATCTCATGACTCTGGCTGCTATGTTTGTTTCAAGTCAATCATATAAGCATGCATTCAAGGCTAAATTTGTTCAACGTTGTTGATTGCCAGGGAACTGCTCCAAAATGTTACCTGTTATAAAATTTGCTCTCTTGCCATCTGTGCTCATACTGGCATCAGCTTCAAGTTTCTGGGCACTGGCATCCAGCAATAAGACTGATCTGGATGCCTTGATAGCATTAAAGGCGGGTCTAAGCCGTCACTCGTATGCACTAGATTCATGGAACACAACTGCTGACTTCTGCCAATGGCATGGTGTCATCTGCAGCCTCAATCATAAGCAAAGGGTCTCAGCACTTAATCTCTCCTCGGCGGGCCTTCGTGGATATGTAGCTCCTTCCCTGGGGAACCTCACTTACCTGAGAAGTCTAGATCTCAGCTACAATCTATTTCATGGTGAAGTCCCATGGACAATTTCCCAGCTGTCACAAATGTCATATCTTGACCTCTCAAACAATTTGCTCCAGGGAGAAATTCCTTGGACAATTGGCCAGCTCAGACAGTTATCACACCTCTATCTCTCAAATAATTCAATTGAAGGTGGGATCATGTATGGCCTGAGGAACTGCACCCGTCTTGTCAGCATCAAACTTGGCCTGAACAAGCTCCACCAAGAAATCCCTGATTGGCTTGGAGGCTTGTCAAGGATTGAGGTCATGTCACTAGGGAAGAACAAGTTCACAGGGATCATCCCACCATCACTTGGCAACTTATCATCGCTGCGGATATTGAACATCAATGACAACCAGCTGAGTGGTCCGATTCCTGAGAGTCTTGGCAGGATCAGTAAGCTTGAGAAGCTAGGACTGCAAGTAAACCACCTCTCAGGCACCATCCCAAGAACGGTCTTTAACATGTCCTCACTCGCCCACATCGGTCTGCAGATGAACGAGCTAAGCGGCACACTTCCCTCCGGATTGGGCAATGGGCTACCAAAAATCGACCACCTTATCCTTGCTCTGAACCATTTCACTGGAAGAGTTCCATCTTCACTTGCAAATGCAACCACGATTCAGTCACTTGACCTCTCTGTTAACAAACTCACTGGATCCGTGCCTCCAGAGATTGGAGCACTCTGCCCGAACTTCCTGATTCTTAAAGGAAACCAGCTGAAGTCAAGCACTGCCCAGGACTGGGGGTTCATCACTTCATTAACAAATTGTACTAGTGTTAAAGGTGTCATATTGCGACACAACAGGTTTAGTGGTGTGCTTCCAAATTCTATCGCAAACCTGTCCAGGCAACTCGAATTTTTTGATATTAGTTTCAATGAGATTTATGGCAAGATACCAGTTGGCATTGGCAACTTCCCTTACCTAATCAAGCTCGGACTCTCTAGAAATCGATTTACAGGTGCCATACCAGACAGCATAGGGAACTTGAAAATGCTCCAGTGGTTGACACTAGATAATAACCGTATTTCTGGCACGATGCCGTCCTCGCTCGGGAACTTAACACAGTTGGAGCACCTTTCAGTAGCTAACAGTGTCTTGCAAGGATATCTTCCAGCAAACCTTGGAAATCTCCAACGGATCGTTGATGCAAACTTTTCAAACAATGCGCTTTCAGGTCCCTTACCTACAGAGATTTTTAGCCTCTCATCCTTGTCATACATTCTGGATTTGTCTAGGAATCATTTCAGTAGTTATCTTCCATCCCAAGTAGGTGGCCTCACAAAGCTGACATACTTGTACATCCATGAGAACAACCTATCTGGGATGCTGCCAGATACACCCAGCAACTGTGAGAGCTTGATGGAGCTCCGTTTGGATGGTAATTACTTCAATGGTATCATTCCTCTGTCCATAAGCAGAATGAGAGGCTTGGTACTACTGAATTTGACCAAAAATGCACTCACAGGTGCAATCCCTCGAGAGATAGGGCTCATGAATGGTCTGAAAGAACTGTACCTTGCACACAATAATTTGTCTGCACAGATTCCCGAGACCTTGGAAAGCATGACATCACTTTACCAGCTTGACATATCCTTCAACCTTCTTGATGGGCAAGTCCCAGCACGTGGTGTGTTCGCCAATTTAACCGGATTCTTATTTGATGGGAATGATAAGCTTTGTGGTGGTATTTCCGAGTTGCATCTGCCTTCATGCCCAACCAAACCAGTTGTGCATCGTCAAAGAATAACTCACGTCGTTCAAAATGCAGTGATTTCTAGTGCAAGTATCATCTTACTTCTGTGCTTGATCCTGGCACTAGTTGTCTTCTCATTAAAAGGGAAATTAAGAATACCATCAGTTAGAACAGCACCACTAGCTCCGTCATTCATGAATGACATGTATCCTCGAGTTTCTTACTCAGACTTGGCCCAAGCAACAGATGGCTTCACAGCCAACAATACAGTTGGCACAGGACGGTATGGATGTGTTTATAAGGGTAGGATGTTACTGAAAGAGTCTGTAATTACTGTCGCTGTGAAGGTTTTTGACCCTGAGCAATCTGGCTCTTCAAGAAGTTTTGTGGCTGAGTGTAAGGTACTTAGCAAAATTCGCCACCGCAATTTGATTGGCATCAGAACTTGCTGCTCTGACTTGAACCAAAATGACTTCAAAGCCATTGTATTTGATTTCATGCCTCACGGTGATCTTGACAAGTGGTTACATCACGACACTTATGCACCCAATTCAGTCAAAGTTCTAACACTAATGCAGAGACTGAGCATTGCTGTTGATATTGCGGCGGCACTAGACTATTTGCACAACAACTGCCAGCCAGCAATGGTTCACTGTGACTTGAAGCCCAGTAACATTCTTCTTGGGGAGGGCATGGTTGCTCATGTTGGGGACTTTGGCCTAACGAAGATTGTCACCGATCCAGAAGGCGAGCAATTGATCAATTCGAAGAGTTCGGTGGTGGGAACAATTGGATATGTTGCTCCAGGTAACTGATTTTCTTATCCTGTTTTTAGGTCCAGCAAGTGTTGTGGTGGTTTGGCATATTACTCATGTCGTTAGTGCAGTGCAGAATACGGTGAAGGTGGTCAGATATCTCCATCTGGGGATGTCTATAGCTTTGGTATCGTGCTCCTTGAGATGTTTACAGCAAAGACGCCTACAGAGGCAATGTTCACCGGTGGATTTACCTTACTAGAGTATGCAAAGATGGCATATCCAGCACAACTGATGGAGATTATTGACCCTCTTCTGCTATCAGTTGAGAATACACAGGGAGATATCAATAGCATCATGTACTTTGTCACAAGACTTGCCCTAGAATGCAGTAGGAAAAGACCAACTGAAAGGTTGTCCATCAGAGATGTTGTAGCTGAGATGAACAAGATAATGGCTTGCCATGCTGCAGGAGTAACTAGGCAAAGCGGTTCCGGGTGATTGAACAGCAGTGCTTTAATTTCACAAGATATCCTAGCTGCGAGAAGAAAAATCAGTTGAGGGTTAGTATAAGAGCATGTCAGACAGTAGTACTCCTTATATATTAATTGTGTGCACATTTACTCATTAGTTCTCTACTTCATTAAACAATCATTATTTCGCATATTTCTACGGGAAAAACTGTCAGATAGAAGCACTTATGAGCTGCAAAAGAGAAAGCAAAATATCATAACCGTATTGTTTTGGTATTATATTTTACCTGGTTCACATGTCAAATATCGCTTCTGGCTTTCTTCGCCACAATGGACTTTGGTTCTCTGTCTGGTAAACTTATCCGCAACCCATTAGCATTTATTCAGAGTTTTGAGTTGCAGCGGCAGTCATGTACATCTCAAGGGAAAATAAAATGTCAAGAAAATCAGTTTCTTACTTGGGAATAGCAAAATATAAAGTACTCCCTCCGTTCCGAATTACTTGTCGCAAGTATGGATGTATCTAGATGTATTTTAGTTCTAGATACATCCATTTGTGCGACGAGTAATTTGGAACGGAGGGAGTACTTAGTTAGGAACGATAAAATACAGTGATCTATGGAGAAAGCGTAACTCTACTTCCTTTGGAATAAAGGGGAGGGGGGGGGGGGGGGGGGGGGGGACAACCCGAGTAACAAACACGGAAAGTGAGATGCATATTGTATAGCAACTGGTAAATATCATAACCAAGCAGTTTGTACCTAAAAATAGCCTGTACCTTGATGTTCCAGATTAGAAGGCTTATCTTCAGTTTCTTGCTAGAGCTGCATACAGGGAGTCAAACAGGACAGTTCAATCAGTTTCACTATAACATATTGCCTTTTTTTGCACAGAACATATTGCTTTTTTCTTGACTACGTATGGGCACATGACTACATTTATTTACACCTAAGACCACCAATATATGCATGTGTAATTTCACAGAGCACTAGCCATTTCATGCAACTCCACGAAAGAATACTCAAGGGATCAGCAGGTCATATCCGCCGAGTACTAACTGGAAGCAGACACATTCAGTTTAATGCCTGACAATTTGAAATTATAGAAGGAATTTTTCCTATTTCTTTATTAAATGGTACAGTATATGATTTCTCAAAAAGAATTAGAAAAGTCTGTAGGTTTGACACAACCAAGTAAAAGCCGGCATGAAATTTTACTGAAACTATGTTTCTTTACCATGATAAACTGCAGTCCATGTCATTAAACATTCTGAAGCTTAAAATGTTAGTCACACCGCAGAGAACTAGGCATCCCTGAATCCCTAATATGTAAAATTTCTCAAACTTCGTCAGATAAGTCTATATGTTTGGCACAACCAAGTAAAAGCAGGCATGATTTTTTACTGAAACTATGTTTATTTACCATGATGAACTACAATCCATGTCAACAAAGATTCTGAAGTTTAAAATGTTAGCCACACCCCATAGAAATTGACATCCCTGAATCCCGGCAAAATATGTGTGTCGAGGTAGATCACTAGAGAAGTTAAAGCTGGAGAACCCAGAATCATTCATCGAGCCCGTTCCCTTCTTCAATGCAGTTCCAATATAAACATTCACTTAGATCTAGGAGTAGTACTAAATCCAAAATTGCAAACCTTTACGGATCAATGCCGCCAACAAGGAATCCATACCTGAATTTTCCGTACAAATCTCCAGTCAGCTGCCGCATACTGCCTGAACAGGAGGAGGAGGCGAGCAGGAGGCAGTACTTTGGTGTCGAGCAGCATCTTCAGGTACCGGGCGAGGCGACGGCTCCCAAGACAGAGTCCAGCGCGATGCAGAGGGCGCTGCCCGATTCTTGGACGGTGGTGCAGACAAGAAGCTCTAGCGGGAGGTGGCGGGCGCGGGCGGCGAGGAAAGACGGATCGTCGGCGAGGCGGCGGTAGCGCCGGCAAACTACACGGCAGCGGAGGACAGCGTGGGCGGGGAGGCGGAAGAGGATTTCCGCGACGACGTCGAATCTCGCCGCCGTCGCCGACACGTTGAGAGGCATCCGGAAAAATATTCTGCGCGGCAGGCCTCATAGGCTGTGTTTGTTTGGGCTTCAGTTTCAACAGATTCAGCTGTGGACTTGCTGTGCTGGCAAAACTGCTGTGCCGCGGAAACAGCTGTAATAAAGGTTAGCTGTTTGTCAATGTAGCCGTGGAAACGACTCTGAGATGATGAAAAGCCTAAAATGCCCTTAAAGTACTGAGATCGGTATAACTTGTTGATTTAGTATTAATAGATTGTTTAAATGGTATCTTGATTGACAGGGAATGATTTGTTCTATGGTAATGCATAAAATCTTTCATAAAAATATTTTTTCACTTTCTTGCTCATATATACATAGAATAATAGTGAGCAAAAGAATTATGTTGTCACATCGCTACTCCATGCAAGTCACAATTGCCCGTACAATACAAAAGATAGTCCATATGACTAATAATCCGTACAAAAGAGAGCTAAAGGATTAGACTGTCCATATAATTCATAATCCGTACATATAAGTAGATGTCGTACAAATACTAATCTATGTAGCTTGTCGCGCAATAAACAAAGAGTTCGCAATCCTATCACGCGTGTCGTTCATGTTGCCTTCATCAGAGGAAGTGGGAACGGCGTCGCCAAGCAAAGGTGTTGACCGTGGGACTGCAGGCATGTAATTTTCATTCTCATCACATTTATCAAACTCTTTATCGTGTAGCTTGCTGTCCCTAATGAAATTGTGAAGCGTCATGCAAGCACTGATAATCATCGTCTGACTTCCCACCTTGAAGTGTGGCACATCCCTTAGGATGCGCCATTTCTGCTTGAGCACACCAAATGAGCGTTCAATCACGTTCCGGAGAAAAGAATGATCATGATTGAACACCTCAAATTTACCACTCGGTGGGCGGTGTCCAGCACGAAATTCTGCAAGGTGATAGGTTGTCCCTTTGTAAGGAGCTAGATATCCCATCCGGTTTGGATAACCGGAATCAACAAGGTAGTACATATCTACATCCATAGAGAATAAATTAGAGAACATGTACAAAATAATAGAAACATTCTATACAAAATTCTAACACTTGATTTGTGTACCTTTAGGAGGCGCGGGATAAGTAGTAGCATACTTCTCGATACTGTGATGGAAAATCCGTGTGTCATGTACCGACCCCGCCCAACCGGCAACGACAAAGGTAAATCTCATGTCAAAGTCACAAACTGCCAACACATTTTGACTTGTGTAACTATGTCGTCCCATATAGTTACAGGTCTCTTTTGCGGGAACTATAATGGGAATGTGAGTTCCATCAATTGCACCAATACAACCTTTGAAGTGAGGCCAGAAACGCTTGTCCCTAATTTTTGGATGCACATATGTGAACGTAGGATCTATAGGTTTGATGATGTGTCCTCCTAAGGAATTTACACAGTGCAACACATGATTGAACTTCCTATGGATTGTTTCAGTTGACCGAACAAACCGATCTTCGGCTTGGCGAAATGATTGAGGGCCTCCAAGCATCCACAAGAACATGCCCAGACATTCCAATGAGTTCATCTCGCTAGTTGACTCCAAATGGTAGTCATTCACTAAAACACCATGCAAACTCAAGAAAACATCTGGATACATTCTAAACATTTTGTAGCAAGATTTAGGACGTGCCAACTTTTCCATCACCCATTCATAACCAGTTTGTACTGCAATCCTCCTAGGTTGCCTACGTTGCTTATTCAAACGAGATTTGTTGTAGTGCATAGCCATTTGACCTAAGGTTGCGAGATCAGTACTTAACTTGAGCAAGTTTTGAAGTTGTACTGTCTTTATGTTAGCATCATCATCATCACCACCTCTGTCGTCAATTCCATCAGTCTACAAATGCAACATGACAACAACATTAGTTGTCATATCCATTATTCATACATATGGGAAAATAGCATTCAAATAACCAAATAGTTCACATTCAGTAAAGAAAATAGTTCACACACGAATGTCAATAATAGTACAGACCAACAACATAGCATAATCCAAGGAAAGAACTAAGCAATTATTCTAAACGAAAAGTTACATAGCATAATCATGCACTCTCCCGAGCCAATCAAACCTTCCTTCCTTGGTCTCAACCGATGCAAACATTTCTCTATACCCAGGCTTCATAAAAAGCATGCTGGAAGAGAAAAAGAGAGGAGTTCCTTCCTCAACTCCACAGTCGCGAACCATCTCCATTGCCTCATTCATACTAGGGCCAACCGGAGGAGGAGGGGTAGGAGCAACCGGAGGAGAAGGGGGAGGATGAGCCTTGCTGGAGCTAGATGCTTCTTTTATACTTTCAGCCGTTACACATATCGCATCACTAGCCTTCTTATACATCTGAACAAATGGGTTCTTCTCATCTAGAGCAGAAAAATCATCTTTACAGGACTTGGTCTTGCGCTGCTTCTTTGGTTTTGCTTTGATGACTTCATCATCATCCTCAGATTCATCATCAATAGTGACTTCCTCCTTGTCCAATGGTATCTCACCGGGGATAGCGGACTCGGCACCGGTGACATGACGGTCATCAAACATGAGGTCCATTTCAGCCAAGTTGGGTGGTCCTGCATTCCTATACTTTGCATGCTCTGGGTGTTTCTGAAAAATAGCAAAAGAACAAAAGGTCAGATAAATGGATAATTAAGATAATATAAAACCCAATGTAAATACTATGAGTAACATGAACTTACCATTAGGTGAGTGTTCCACCAATCAGTATCAGCATCAATGGTTCCTAGCTTAGCATTCCATCCAAGTCCAGATGCGTCAATTTGCAATTGTTTCCATTGACAATACATAGTTTTGAGATTTTCCCAACTATTCTTGAATTGCATCCTCACATAACTTTTCTTAGTTATCTGCAACCAGCTCTCCCCCAAATTCTTATATCCTCTAGGACTCAAGAACGCCCCCGGCCTATTGCCTGCTTCAACTTCCCTCGCACACAACTCGCAAAATATCCTAGTATGGTATGCATCCCAAAGTGCCTTGTCTGTCTTGTCTCCCTTGTCTGCCTTCCTCGCTGCCTTCTTCGCTGTCTTCTCCATCTAGTTCATTTTCACCAAAATTTATACCAGCATACAAAATATCCAGCATGTATAGCAACCAAGCAACAAGGCTATGCTGATTAATCCTCCAGCATACGGAAGAACTAGTATAGCAAACAAGCATGTGCAGCGAGCAAACAAGCATGTCCAGCAAGCAAACCGAGCATCCACATGTACATCAAGCAGAGCATCCATAGCAACAGCAAGCTTGAAATCTTTATTTACCCATCAATGTACAATAAGCATGCATCATGTATCAAGCCTCAAGCAAGAAGAGCATCCACATCAAGCATTATGCAGCATGTACAGCAAGCAGAGCATCCACATCAAGCATTATGCAGCATATACATCAAGCAGAGCATCCACAAAGAATAAAATTTTCTGCCAAGAAATGCTCACCACAGCCGACGACATGGGTGCACGAGGGAGTGGGCGTCGGGGGCCGGCGGCGGATGAAGGCGAGTGGAGGCGGTGGAGGGGACCAGCGAGTAGGGATGACAGCGAGTGGAGGCAGCGGCGGCTCACGCGGCGGATGACGGCGAGTGGAGGCGGTGGATGACGGCGACGTCAGGGGCTCTTGCGGCGGCGGAGAGCGGAGGCGCCGGCGGCTCTTGCGGTGGCGGCGGCGGAACCCTAGGTTCCTCTCCCTCTCGCTGCCCTCTGCGTGCGTGTGTTAGCGATGAAGGAGACGAGACGGGGATCGACTGAAACAGGGCATCGGGGGCATTCCTTTCGTAATTGGGCTGAATTAACAAGGGCACCGGTGGGAATTTCACTGCGGCAAAACAGTTTCCGGGTCGAAGCATGGCTCGGATCGCTTCAACCAGTACCACGTAAAAACGACTGAAACAGTTTTGGACTGTGAGCCCAAAACAGCTCCATTTTAGCTGTTTGTTACGGCTTCAGCTTATTTCTACCGGAAACTGGTCTCTAAAACCCAAACAAACACAGCGATAGTCTCCGCCCTCTCCAGATTTTGACACCTCGCTTGGGCACACATCTCCACCCAAAGAGATGTCGAGCCTCCACCGGACCCCCTTCGCTCCTGCCGCCAGTCGCCAGCCGGCCAGCTGGCCACCGGCGCCTCAATGTTCACCGGGATGTTTTTTTAAAAAAGGAACACAGTGCATTCCATTATGGGAGTACCTAGAACTCATTTAAATGAGATATAATTTGGTCTCATTCACCTGAAAAACAAAAAAAGATACAACCCACGTCACCACACACGCATCTTATAGCATCACATCGAATGGCTATAAAAAATGAATGAGACCAAATTATATCTCATCTAGATGAGTTCTAGCAAAACTGTTCCATTATATGGTGCCATTGGGCAAATCGCCAGCAGCAACACTTAGTACAAAGTCCGGTAGCTATCCCAGCCAAGTCTCACAGGTTCCAGCTCCCAAATTAGCACCATATTTAGCTAAACAGTGAGCTACAGAATTACAGACCCGAGGGCAATAAACAACAGATACATCCGTGAAATCTACACACAACTGAAATTTTATATCTCTGAATATAGCTCCTAGAACCGCCAAATCATAATCTTCAGTTGTCACAGCAGTCTTCAGTTGTGCAGAGTCAGTTTCCAACAATACCTTGTGGCATCCCATTTGAGAAAAAATGTTTCCCCCCGTTTTGTATTTCAAAGCAACCAACCGATACATGCAAGGATAGGTGCTGGGGCGGAAGCAGCACAATCACACCCAAAAGAAATGAAAGAGAAACAACAAGAGAAAAGAATGCCGACAACGGCGGATCGACGGAAACGAAGAAGCTTCACGACCACTGCGCCCACCGAAGATCTCCCACCAAGCTCCAAGGCTCCGAAGCACCGGTACCAATCAGCACCTCCAAGAAGGACCGCGACGAAGACGACGCTGCTGCCAAGGGTTCCCCCTGGTACACGACGAGGCGAGAGGAAGGGTCGCCCCCGACGCCCTCCAGGAAGGTCCGGCGGCACCCACCGGCGTCGCCGCGTCGGTGTCGGACAGGCCGACAGGGGTTTCCCCCGATCCCAACCTTCACCTCGAGTGCTCCAGAGCCTGCCACCAAACCAACCACCATCTTGCGCCACCATGGTCAAGAAGCCTCCACGCCGTCTCACCAGGGCACCATGAGGTGAGGTCTGCACAACAAGGGATAGGAGCCGGGACTAGGGGCCGCAGCACCATCGGCACGCGGGAGGGCACAACCTCCACCATCAACGACGGTAGCCGACCGGACACACTAGCAGGAGCCTACCAGGCCCGTGTGCCCACAGGCCCGGTTGGGAACTCCATTCCCGGAAAGCTCCCGCCATCGCGCTACAGCAGGCACGCCATCGACATCACCGCCCCCAGCCGAGCCGCTCCTCCTCCTCACCACACAAACGACGACGAAGCCACGCCAGGGACCGGCCCGCTAGGACCCAGATGGGGCTGGGAGGGCCCAGATCTGGGCCAGGGACGCGCCGCCGGCCACCGCACGCCACCATGCCGCCCTGCTGCCAAGGGCAGCACCGCCACTGCGCCTACCGCCGGCGTCCGCTGCCGGGTCGCCGCCCAGCCGAGCATCACCGCCGCCGTCACCAGCCCTGGGAGGGAGACGAACGCACGGGTACATAAGGGCCCGCCACCGCCGGCAGCACCCGGGCCAGCGCCGGGGCACCCGCCGGCGGCGGGGGGGGGGGGGAGAGCTCATGAGGGTGGCGTTCGAGGGAAGAGGAGGGGCGCGCCGCCCCGGCCACCTCCCGGGGAGGCGGCGCAGGGGCGGGAACGGGATGGGGAGGGGGAAGAGGGGGGCGGGGAGGGCCGGGGCGCGCGAGCCGGCGACCGGCGGCGGCGGGAGGGGGCTAGGGTGGCGGCGGCGGAACCCTAGCGGGAGGGAGCGGACGGGAGCGGGAGGGGGCGCAGGCTTCGCATTCGTGGCATCCCATTTGACTTGCTGTGTTGATGGCATGCAACATTGCCAAAGCTTCAGCTTGTAGTGCATCCATGACCCTCTCCAGCTTGCCCGCACCATCAGCCTTGACCTCTCCATGCTCATCTTTGATTACAAAGCCCCACCCCCCATCACTGGAATCCTTTTTAAACGAACCGTCGGTGTTGACTTTCAAGATTCCGGGTGGAGGTGGACCATTTCTATGCAGTTTGTGGCTTCAATTTTCCCTCTGCTTTCTTCTCCTTCAAAACATGCATAACATGATAATTAATTAAGGAGCATATCTCATCAGAAGTTTTAATAGTATCACCCACATTTTCCCTGTTTCTCTGATGCCACCAATGCCAAAGAAGAACACATGTTTTAATTTTATCCTCCTTGTTTAAGCTAAAAAATTGTATCCATGAAGTTCATGGCATCATCGCAATTGATTAGTTGCAGTCTAACATGTTCCAACAACGCTTTCCTCCACACCTCCTTTACATTCTTGCATTTAATAAAACAGTGCCCACCATCCTCATCCAGCCTAAAACAGAGAGGGCATCGAGTATCTACTTTCATACCTCTATTATGAAGTTTCGTTCGTAGCGGTAGGCTATGAGTAGACAAGCGCCACAAGAAATGGAGCACTTTGTTCGGGAGGGGCAGTGTCCACAACTTTCGCCAATTGAAGCCACCCATATCTACATATGCACTTGAGGAGGAAGTTAGCCCTGCAAGAGATTCACGGGCTATGCTATCCGCTGCTACTCTATAGGCCGATTTTACCGAGAAAATACCTTTCTTATCGAAATGCCATGCTATGAAATCTTGCATGTTTTCATGAATGGGGATTTTCAATATAACCTCAGCATCTTCTGGTAAGAAGGTTTGCTTCACTAGACCTTCATCCCAGGAGTTTGTTGCAGGATCAATCAGGTCATTGACCTTGTTCACCGGGATATTGATGGAGGTCAATGGGGAGCAGAGTGGTAAGGATGTAGACCACCGATTCAGCTTGAATTCGCTCTGTTTAACCATGTATCGAACGATAAAAAAACTGACGTGGCTACCCAGGGTGCCTTTAGATGCATCCAATGTGGTTTTTTTTGTTGAGGATGCGTCCAATGTGGTTTGACGGGCAAAACAATGTTCAATCCCAAATGCTAAAAGTTGATGTCAGATTTTTAGCATTGGTCCTTTAATGGCCTCTCCCTATAGTATAAAGCATAGTCTTTATGGATAGTAATTGTTTGAAAAGAATGTTCTATATGTAGAATTACAGGTTGTAATCAATATCCAAGTAAAACATGGTTATCTGCCTCTCCTTATATAAAGTATGATATTTATGGATAGTAATTGTTTGAAAATAATGGCATATAATTAATGTTGTAGTTGATTCCTGGCCAATACTAACGAGGGATACCTACCATATTAATGCAAAGATTGGTCTATATCCGTCTCTCCTTATATGAGCATCCACAAAAAGTAATGTTTTCATCGACGAATTGTGGGAGGACAGAAGAAAGAGAGAACCACTTAGTTGGTTGGTTGTAGTATGGCGCGAATCAAGAGTCACGCAAGGGTTCCATGGTTGGTGGCGCTTACGGCTATGGCCATCATCTTGTTCTCCCATTGCGCACAAGGTTAACACATGGGCTCCTTTTTCTCTCTCAGTTGCATGGGTTCTCTTTTTGTTACACCATTGATTGATAGACATCATCTCATTTATACACACATAAAAAAACATTTTAACTACTATATTTTCACACAGGCGTTGCAAATGTATCAAGAGTGCTGTGTGCATCTCTGTCTGCCCTACTTTGTGTCTTGAACTGGTCGGTGATGACACAAGGTACTACTGCAAGAGCGATGATAATGAATGTTGTTGCCCACCCAACACGTTGACAGAATGGTGCATTAGCAGGCCATTCTATAATCCCTCGGTCTGTGAGGAATTGTGCAAAGGAAATCACTTCTATGTTGGTGGAGCCTACTGCAAGAATATTACCCACCCACTGAAATATGTTAGGTGTTGCTGCCCCTACAAACACAACACCGCCATGCATGGCTAATAGAGCATGAGTTGTTGTACTAGATGACCCGTTGCGCCAATGGCACAAAGGCCGAATGTAAGCCAGGTATTGTAAGAGTGTGCATTAACATATTGTTGTTTGAAAAGCATAGCTCATGATACTATATGCAGCAAGCAAGCGATAGTCATACGCATAGGATTGTCATGGTTTGTTTTATGTAAGATCGAAAATGATGCACCAAGTCATGTAGGAAAGGATTCTTGTGATCTGTGTAGATTGGATAGACAATCATGCAGAGGCCTTTGGACGTGTAGTTGAAGACGAAAGCATATATTTATTTTATCATGGTTGTTTCAAAAGCATACCAAACAACAGTCTAAGCAGCAAATAATCGATAGCTAAATGCTCAGGATGGTCATAGTGGATTACATAAGATCCAAAAGGATGATAAACACAGAAGTCTTGATAGGCTTTATACTAATATTAAGTTATATATGAAGGGTAACGCAGCAGAAAACAAAAAATTTCCGACCTACGCACCAGCCCAGGACCACTATGAAGACTGCATACAAGGTTTGATCTTTTTCGTTACCGACTCGTAGCGCAGCGGGAAGTAGAGTCGATGACGATCGGCGGTGCAGATCCCCGCAGCTAGGATTTACACCTCCCAACCGCGAGGATGTAAACCCTCATCTGCTCCTCAGACAGCTCTCCGGGAGGCGGTCGAACAGCCCCCCGGACGGTGTCGCGGACAGCCCTTCGGGAGGACCTTCGAAACTCGAACGGTCACTCGGACAGCCCTTCGGGAGGACCTTCGAAACTCGGACGGTCACACGGACAGCCCTTCGGGAGGCACTCACGAACTAAGACCGAAACTATGATCTCTTTATAGAGTTGCACACATACGGTGTCATCTATCCGGCAGGGCTTCGCCGTCCAGAACTAGTTCCTGCCAGAACCCAGACAGCCTTACGGCTCTACGAAACTCTTTTCGTAGGAGGGAGAGAAGAAGCCAGATAATGCATGGCATGTGTATGAGAGCAAGGGATGAGTGTGGAGGGCTGCCCCTCCACCTCTATTTATAGGAAATCCCAAGGGGTAGGGTAGTTTCACACAAAAACCCAAAATGCACATGAATGAAGTCCTTCCACAAGGACCTAGGAGTGAAACCAATGAACAAGAGGGTCCCCAAGATGAGATACCCCATGTGGCCGGCCACACCCCCATGAGGGGCCCAAAAAATGGCTCCTATCCATCCATGTCATCCCCAAGATCTTTTGGAGCAAAGCCCCAAAAGGTGGCTTTCCATAAAGTAACCATAAAGCTGATTTTCACTATTCACGACGACATTTTTCAGCGTCTGGTCGAACTAAAAATATTTATGTGGGCTAAGAACATTTCCAGTACCCACTAAAATGATTTTCAATGCGTTCCGAAACAATTCCGGTTTTAGTGATTTTCATCTGCGAAACGCATCTGAAGTGGCTCCGGCAGCTCCGGAACATTTCCGGTTTTTATCTCAGAAAATTCCAAAAAGCTTCCAGAATGATTCTGGCATCCTCCAAGAATTATCAGGCATGTGCCGAAACCAATTTGACTTAATGGTGTATCCCGAAACAACTTTTCGGTATCATCGAAACTTATCCGATGACCTCTCTCTGCGGTACGATTCCGCTGTCCGAAACTTTTCGGTGTCCGAAACTTTTTCGGTGATTTTCTCTCAGACTCCCTGTCTAGTATTCAGCAGATAGATGACCCTTAAGTGTGTGACCCTATAGGTTCGGTGAAGTATAGACATGACCCGGAACCCCTTCCGATCAATGATCAACATCGGAGCCGTGGACACCCATATTGACCCCTATACCCACACGAATAAATATTCGAGTGAACCTCCAGTTGCCGTGTGCTATTCCTGTTGCTTCGCGATATGTTACAAATACCCGAGGTTAGACATGTTGGCATTCCCGTGGATCAACAACTTGTCCACTATGCTAGTTACCTCGTTACCGGTTTTGTTCTCTTTTCTCGTTTCGTGTTCCGGCATCCCCGTGATCAAATCACAAAGTGTCTGGCCAGACGATGATGGACACCGTAACACCGAGAGGGCCCGAGTATATCTCTCCATCGTCGGAGGAGCAAATCCCAATCTCGAGCTATCAAGTCACTTAACATACTTTCCCATGAACCCGTAAGCCGCCGTAATAGCCTTCCAGTTACGGATGACGTTTAACAAACCCCAAAGTTCATGAAGCAAGCATGAAGAAACTCGATACTCTCATGGTCCAAGGAATTATGCAAACATTAACTATCTCTGTGTTATAAACCATTAACTTGTGACGAATGTATCTCATAGCATAACATCAATTCGGGTCGATTCAACACAAATGTCCTTCCTGACATTGTGCCCTCAAAATTGCTTGGCATAGACATGCCCATGATTGGGAAAACATAATCATCATGCAACACTTGAGCTAGTCTTAGAGGCACGACTAGGAATACATTTTACCGTTTATTATTCCACACGTGCATATGGGTTCTCCCCAGAGCCTTTATGGATATACGGGCTCGGGAACCACATCAGTTATAGCATGGAACATAAACATAATTATGAACAGGGAGATAATCAATAACATTTATTATTGCCTCTAGGGCATATCTCCTACAATATAACAAGGGGCTTTTGCAGTTGGCTTATATTGAGTAGATGATCAGACGCAGTCCCTTGGAAGTGCATTTGAAGGCGAAAGCATATGCTTGCCCTTTGTTCATGTCTGCGTGACGGAAGAAGTTGCTCCAGCCTTTAGTGATGGTGGCCCTTTTTGTCAACACCCTTGATAAAGCGGGTTGTGACAGCGGTAGTTCCATCTCCAGTAGGGATTGGCAGTTCACCACGGTCAGCATCCATGTGTGGGAAAAGGGAACCCGTAGAAAAGGGAACGCTAAAGTACTGAAAATAACAGTAAAGGTTAGTTACTATATCATTTTATACCATGCTATTGTATGAAATTGGACAGAGCAATTGCAAAGGATTACCATTCTTTTGCCGTCTGTTGCAAATGTTTCTGTCATGTGGCACACATAGTAGCGATCAGGCGTGGTGGTGCTGCGGATGATCTTTCACACTCTACGAACATTATGGTTGTAGCACAATGTGGCGACTAAACTCATCTAAGTAGTGGATGCAAGGCTCACCTATGTTAAATTGTATAAAGCTATATCTTTTAGCAGTTGTCGTGAGAGTTGTTGGAATGAGAGGAGTAATGTAGCCCTTAACACGGAGAATGTACTTTCCTGCCTTTAGATGGATTTTTTGCCTTTCAATCCTGCCCAATCAGGCGCACTCGATCCCACATATATTCAAACCTGCATGAACTCTAGATGAACCGCTAGCTGCATTCCACTCCACTCCGTTCCACCCCACCCTCTCTACTTCCCCTCCGCCCCCAAACTCCTTTCGGGCGATCTCTGGCATGGTGGTCAGCGGATCCGAGTCCTACGCATCTTGATCCGTTGACTGGAAACTCGTCCCACGTAGCCTCTAGGAGAAGAGATGGTTGTCCGCATTGTGCTCCGTCGATCTCGGGAGGAGTCTGCCCAACATCACTCGTACTCCATCTAGCGGGAACCCATTGCGTCCACCCAAATGACGCACGGATCCGGTGCGACGCGCGTCGCCACTGCCTCGCTGGAGGCGGTGTGATCCGTCTGGTGTCCGAACGCTGTGGCGGATGCTCAACCGCTTCATTAGTGCACCGAGGCGGAGGTGCACATCCGCTTCATGTCATTGTGTTCCCACCATGCGAGGCAGTGGGTGTGGGAGCCGACGATAGCTCTCGCGATAGGCGTGACGGAGTCGCACTCTTCGACGTTGCAGCGGGTGATCGGTGACCCCTGACGCCACAACCGCGTCGTGATGGACGTGTCGGCCTTCGACCACGGCGGATCCATCGTCAAGCTCATTTCCACCGGCGACATGCAGGCTCCAGGCTCTGACAAGAGTAGGTCATGGGATACATCAGCACCTCGAGTCCCATGAGATGATGCGTGTCCCATGTCCTACTCTACCTCGTCGGTGACCGCACTTCCACTCCAAGGGGCACAACCAGCCGTTGGACATGGACACTGCCGGTACAATAATGACGGTCACCGGTGAAATTTTAGAATAGTTTCATGTTACATGTAATTGTATAAATTTGATGATTTGCAAATGGGATATCCGATTGTGGAAACAATTTTTATGTGTTGATCAATCACTGTCTGCAGACACATCCGGACACGTCCGCAGACCTTTAGATAAGGATTTTGATACTTGTGGTTGCAGATGCTCTTATATCAAGATAAGTGGGAATAAATTTGATGAAACAATACAGATTATACCAGTTACATAAAGTACAAATTAGCACCAAAGATAAAAATACAACCGTGACATTGTGAGAAAGAACCACACACTCTGGAGTCTGGACACCTATACACACGGGTTGACACCTATACACACGGGTTGCACATATAACGCCAGAGATAACCACGTGGTGGACTGTTAGCCTTGATTCCATCGATCAGTTCATCCTCTTCCTCTCCCCACTGTACTGGAGAAAACACCTGGTGAAGGCGATTCACGCTGGGCTCCATCTTCGCGGTGGATCACGCTGCAGCTTCACGGGGGAGCGGATCATGCTGCAGCTCGAAGGCACTGCGGCTCCCACTGCATCTGGGCAGCCTGGCAGCTCCCGCTACAGCTCGGAGCTGCGGAATCTGCAGATGGCGCCGATGTCACTCGTATCAGCGAGCCAAATCCTCACGGTTGCTGTTGTCACTCCCTGCCGAAGATGGCGTCTCTTCTGGCAGCCTGGCACTCCCTGAAGCTGGTGACTTTCCATGGCTAGGGAGGCTCCAGCAAGCCCACGGCAGTCGCCGTTGCCGCTCAGGTAAAAACTAACCTCCTTCGGTGTTTTATGAATATGTAGAATTTTTGTGATTCAATTTGACTGTAGCACGAGGGGCATCATGATCTACTATTTTGCTGAGATTAGTGGCACGGCAAAGTACATATTCATTTTCTGAAAAATAGAACAAGATGCAGGGACTGATCACTCGTAGAAGTAAACTCCAAAAGGAGAAGCTTATAACTTCACTAAATAACTATACCAGGAGCAACATTACTGTCTGCATCCTCATGGTCTCGTCATTTACAACAGGCCCAGTTGGAAAATGGCCTGTCAGGCCATTGACGTTCCTGACGTGGTGCATCGGCCCACATCGCTGAACCATAGCCGGAGTTGAACTTGTTGATGGACAGTGACGGAATGCATCCACTGAACAAAGTAAGCACTTTCCTGTTTTTTTATCTAATCTCTCATTCTTACCTTAGACATACAAATGAAAAAAGAGGTACCTGAGACTAAACAAAGAGAAACCAAGATACCGAATGAATACAGAGTGATATGAAAATAGAAAACGAAATGTGAATAGAGACCAAAGACTCGGAAAACAGAGAGTAAGAATGAACACCGAGGACCTAGCACTACTATGTTAATAGGCAAGTCGTGTTGATACTTAGATGAGTGATTCAATGTTGAGTACTAATTAGTGGCTGGGACTGCTCCAATCATTGAGCTGGTTATATTGTATATAATACATAGTTGAGTGATGGCCTTTAGATGTTTCAGATGCTAAAGAGTATTTTCTAATTAACATATACATTATGCTATGCATCCTGACATATGCCCTGTTCATCATTTAGTGTATCTAAGAAAATTCATTGTTGGTGTATCTAAAAAACACTACATACCAAGAGATGAAAGGGCCAAACTGCGCCAATTAAGATTGCAATATTTGTTATCTTCTTTTATGAAACAAATGAGTTACGTGCTGACCAAATTAAACCAAAGTTTGTCATCCTTGTTCTATGCAAACGCAAGGGAGGTGTGGCTATTCTCTAAAATGCAACAAACTCACATACATTCTCATATATACAGTCTTTGTTCACTGGCAGGTTTTTCATAATATTTAGAAGCACGAGATAATACTCCCTCCGTCCCAAAATTCTTGTCTTAGATTTGTCTAAATACGGATGTATCAAGTCACATTTTAGTATTAGATACATCCGTATCTAGACAAATCTAAGACAAGAATTTTGGGACGGAGGGAGTAGTAGTAAAGGACTAAAAGAGAAAATAATACCAGAGGTAATGAGCATTGAGCAACACCAAAAAACCTTGTGAAAAAAGGCTTATTGTATTTTTGGCATCTTCCAGATGCTACAGATAGATACCACAGCCCGACAAAATCAATAAATCTACCGCAATAGTTAATCTATTGTACTGTATCAATTTCTTGTGCTAACCAAAATTCATTGTTGGTGTATCTAAGAAATACTATATACCAAGTGATGAAAGGGCCAAACTGTGCCAATTAAGATTGCAATATTTCTTATCTTTTTTTAAGAAAGAAATGAGTTCTTTGAATGCAAAGAACAGATAAGTGCTAACCAAGAATTAAGTATGTTCTGATGTAGATTTCTTACCAGCATCTCTAGCATAAAGGAAATCAATGTCAATAACAGCCTCTAAAATCTCAGTACATAAAAATTAAGATGCTTCTTAAGTGTTTTTTCTGTTTCCATAGTAACTCATCGAGCTTATTATAGCAGCATGAACAGTCAATACACTTCGTTAGTACGCAGACTGAAATACATACCACATATTCTTGCCATCTCTTACACTTGATGATCACATATTGTACTTCTGATTGCACAATCCTCTCTTTCTCGAAGAAAATACATCACTATGAATCAGTGGGTTCCACATAGTCCGTGCAACGTCATGGAATTCAAAGCTGGTGCATAAATTTGTCCTGTAAATCCACCATCCATATGGCAAAGTAGACATGCTTGTGTACTGGCCTTTACATGAACATTCTCCAGGCTGAACATTGACACATCTTCAGAAAAACTCGCTGAAAGAAAATATAAAATATATAGAAAGCTCTAAATATGCCAATGTGCAGTGGAAATATATGTTGACCCAACCATGATCTCTACCGGCAAATGCTACTTTATCTAAAATATACATACTTCAGTACTTAGAAAGTGCAAACAATATGTACATTGAGGAATCTACCTTGGCCTTCAGTTTTTTTTTGAGAAAACGCAAATGGCTTTTGCGTTTCATTGCATTGGAAAGAGAGGGAATTTACATCCTCCTAGGAGGCAGGTTTACATAGCCAGCTTTGACAAACTTTTACACATTGCTAATGTAACTTGTCAAGGGAAAAAAACAGGCCACCATTTTTCATTGCTGGGAAACATCTAATGCTAAATATAACCAAACTTAGCTAATTATTTATGTACACTAAATCCAAATAAAACTAATGAACATTCTCTCTCTTGGCTCATTATAAGTGAAAGTGTAATGCGGTTTTGTGAGGCTAGGACTGAATATCAACAAAAGGAAGAGCAAGAAAGAACAAATAACATCTACCTCTTGGCTGAACTTGTTCTAGCTAATTAGTAGGCTTAACGAACTCAGTATGTCTCCAAGCAAAATGACCAATGAGCATATGATGTAGTTCTACTATTTAGTTTCAGGCATAAGCAGTTTCTGCTACCTATGAACTTCATATAAGCATTTTATCTTAGAATTTTGCACGGTCTCAAAGAATATGCAGCAGTAATTAATATTCACAGCCGTTCTTACCTCAAAAATGGTATCTACTAGATCCAAACAAGCTTAGATGATCCTCATAGCGTAGCTTCAGTTGCTTTCAGTAGCATGAAAACTCCGAAAGCATAATCTATTCTCAATCCTGTATAAGACTCACGTTTAAAGCCTCTTGGTGCATCCGATTTTGATTCCTTGCAGTCAAAATAGAAATGTCACTCTGCACCAAAGTTATTGTTCCACTAAGCGACCTGAGCGAATAAACACTCCTGACCAAGACCAAGGCCTCGACCACAGAGACACGGTCATCTTTTGAATGTGTCTTCAACTTAAGTGCCTTTGTGGGAGAAAATATGTAGAATCTCTTGTCATCGGACTTACTATCCCGAAATGAGGACACCTAGAGACATAAGAACAAATTAGGACCACTATGTTAATGACGGGGAAACCTTTCGATGAAATTTCATCTAAACTACCAAATTTTATCTAAATAACATAGGATTTCAAACAAACTGTTAGTGCACAACAAGATGATGGCGGCATGGAAGGAAATTCATAATTAGAGGTCTACCTTTGAGTGGTACCATAGATGTACTGAAAAGAGTTGTGGCATAGATTTTGTTGTTCGCATATACCCTGCAACGATACTCGGCCTATGGAATTCCTAGACTTGTCAGCATCAGATGCAGTTTTATTTATCCTACAAGGAATTCTGCCTTTTGTTGGGATATTCTGCAACTTTCAGTAATATAAGACAACAGTTTCAGCTGAGGGTTCAAATAACTAATGATTGTAGATACAGTAAGCAGGGTAAAGGGACTATACTCACGAAAATATGGATGTCTCTTATACATACGAACACACCTGGTTTATACACAATTGGCTACTATGCCTATATAGGATCACAGGTACACAATCTATCTACTTTGGATGAGACAAACTTACTCTTTATTTACCAACTAAACAAAATAGCTAGAGTACCAAGGTATATCATGTAAACTATCTACTCCAGTAATTTTCATATGGAATGTGCTATTTGTTAACCAAGCTGATTATACTATCTTTACCTGGGAAAGGAGAGCAATTGTAAAATGGGTTAGTTACAGAAGGAGACCTAACCTGAGTAATCGTTTGGAGTTGGCTGTTAGTTGATGATGCAGGACCTGGCGGTCCTCCGGTAGCCATGGTCTTCTTCTGTAACAGCAACATAGAATGGTGGTCAAAGTCACCTCTAATTACCAGTGTTAATCTTCTATTGAACTCCATATGGGCACCAAACGTTGAAGATGACAAACTTATAACAACATATACTCTGAAATCACAGAAGCAGAGCTGGCTAGAGAAGTAAATCATTCTCAGATGCTACAACAACTATGATTATAAGACAAACTATCAACCATTGCACTATATCTCAAGAATTTAGTGTAATCACCAAACAAAGTGGTAATCAAGGCAATATCAATCTGACAAATTCAACAACTGCCGACCGATGATGTTTTAGTCCTTTTGGTTTACTAACTCAGAGGAACCGTAACAAAATCACTTTTTGGTCAATAGCATCAAGTGATTCTTTGAACTCAGAATTAAGAAAGAATGCCAGAACGCAAAAATCAGAACACCATGCAACATCACAAAAGAACTCTTAACATTGTCGCCGTTTCTTTTGAACTAGAAGTTAATAGAATTCATCACACTGTAAGCAACTAATTTTGAAAAATACATGTTGTACAAACATAAGCAATTCAATAGGAAGGTGAGGTCCTTGACAGTAATGCTAGCCTAAAGACCATGCTCTCCTGAGTCGAGATTCATTTAAAAAAACAAAAGAGATGGAAGCAGAGCACATTGCACAAGATTCCAGAGTTGCACAAAGAGAGAGGGAGGGGAAGAAGGATTGGTTGAAGCCCACCTTGACATGTTGAAATCAGCCAAACTCGCCGGCCAGTTGCAGTTGCCTCGGGTGCCCCGCTGGGACACACGACAGGCACCTGCGCCGCAAGCAGCCCTACCCCTCGAGCACCTCATCGTGCACCCGGCAGCGGAGGCCGTGCCCGCCACCACGGATGTAGAGCTGGTCCAGTGCAGCAAAGATGTTGCAGCAAAAATGTTGGCCTGCTTTCCTCTGAACTCTTCTTACACCCAGAAATAAGTTTAATTAGCATACAAGTGCGAGCTGAAAGAAGGCTTCAAGAAATAGTTTAAACCAGAAAATGAATAATATTAAGCTAAGCTTTGAGGGTAGGACGTGAATTCCGAATTAGATGACCGTGAGGTTGCCAAACTCGCTACTGCTTGAACATCAACTATAATTATTAAGATCAAAATCAGCATCTTTTGCAACTAATGCAGAGTGTGAATTTCTCTGCACACAAAAAGGCTTTGTAGATTCAGTATAGTCGACACAATCATAATGTATTAACTGCTTTCCTCAAGATCCCATGACTAAAAGCTATGGAAACCAAATTGTAAAAATATGAGCGTTAGTACTTCTTAGGTAGCAGAAGAAATCGGTGGCACTTCAACAAGAGCCAAACAGAGGGGAGGACACGGGCACAAAAATTTAGAGGATGGAGGCGAGGACGCAGGAACAAACCTCTAGGGTGGTCAGACGGCGTCGTGAGGGCTGGACAGATCCGGACGTCTCTGCGGCCCACGCTCCTCCTGCCGTGACGGCGATGGCGCCATGGACCCGCTGCGGCTCGAGCTTCTCCCTTTGAAAGATCGTGGATGTCGCCTAGAGGGGGGAGGTGAATAGGCGCTTTAAAATAATTACGGTTTAGGCTTGAACAAATGCGGAATAAACCTAGCGGTTAATTTGACAAGCACAAAACCTACAACAACTAGGCTCACCTTTGTGCACCAACAACTTATGCTAAGCAAGATAAACAACTAAGTGATAGCAAGATATATGACAAGAAACAATATGGCTATCACAAAGTAAAGTGCATAAGTAAAGGGTTCGGGTAAGAGATAACCGAGGCACGCGGAGACGACGATGTATCCCGAAGTTCACACCCTTGCGGATGCTAATCTCCGTTTGGAGCGGTGTGGAGGCACAATGCTCCCCAAGAAGCCACTAGGGCCACCATAATCTCCTCACGCCCTCGCACAATGCAAGATGCCGTGATTCCACTAAGGGACCCTTGAGGGCGGTCACCGAACCCGTACAAATGGCAACCCTTGGGGGCGGTCACCGAACCCGTACACTTTGGCAACCCTTGGGGGCGGTCACCGAACCCGTACACTTTGGCAACCCTTGGGGGCGGTCACCGGTACCCGTCAAATTGCTCGGGGCGATCTCCACAACCTAATTGGAGACCCCGACGCTTGCCCGGAGCTTTACACCACAATGATTGAGCTCCAAACACCACCAACCGTCTAGGGCGCCCAAGCACCCAAGAGGAACAAGCTCAAGGGCACCAAGCACCCAAGAGTAATAAGCTTCTCAACTTGTAACTTCCACGTATCACCGTGGAGAACTCAAACCGATGCACCAAATGCAATGGCAAGGGCACACGGAGTGCCCAAGTCCTTCTCTCTCAAATCCCACCGAAGCAACTAATGCTATGGAGGAAAATGAGAGGAAGAACAAGAAGGAGAACACCAAGAACTCCAAGATCTAGATCCAAGGGGTTCCCCTCACATAGAGGAGAAAGTGATTGGTGGGAATGTGGATCTAGATCTCCTCTCTCTTTTCCCTCAAAAACTAGCAAGAATCCATGGAGGGATTGAGAGTTAGCAAGCTCGAAGAAGGTCAACAATGGGGGAAGAACTCGAGCTCAAAGGATAAGATCCATTGGGGAAGAAGACCTCCTTATATAGTGGGGGGAACAATCCAACCGTTACCCCCACTTCAGCCCCGCAGAGAGCGGTACTACCGCTCGGCCAGCGGTACTACCGCTTGGCCCTATAAGCGGTACTACCGCTCCCCCTCGCGGTACTGCCGCTGGGCCCAGAGCGGTACTACCGCGGTGGCAGGGCGGTACTACCGCAAACGAGCGGTACTACGGCCCCCACTGCCACGGCTAGTACCGTAAAACCCGACACGAAAAAGACCCCTCAAATCGAGGCGGTACTAGCACGAGACCGCAGCGGTACTACGGCTGGGGGCTACCAACGGTACTACCGCTCTAGAGCGGTACTACCGCTTGTAGCACCCAAGCAGTACTACCGCTCCGGCCCGCGGTACTACCGCTAGGAAACCAAAACTGCCATAACTTCTGCATATGAGCTCCGAATTGAGCAAACTCAAGCTTGTTATAGTAAGAAGAGGCAGGGGAGGTATGCCAACAAATAGAGGAGTGAAACCTCCAACCGAGAAGAACCGGCATAACCTCCAACATTGAAAACATAATAGAAGATGCGAGTGAACTCCGTTTTCGATGAACTCGAGCTTGTCATCAAGATGACCATAAGCTCCAAAACTCACAAAGAGAAGAACCAAACAAGAACCAAGAAAGATGATGCAAGGATGCAATGGTTTGAGCTCTCTACGAATGATATGATCAAGCTACTCATTGAGAGCCCTCCTTGATAGTACGGTAATCGATCCTATAACCCGGTCTCCCAACTACCATCATGAGACCGATAAAATAGAAAACCTATCAAGGGCAAACCTTTGCCTTGCACATGGTCCACTTGAGCTAGATGATGACAATCTTGACTCCCTCAAGTTGGCCACCTTTCTTGGTTGCGTTGGCTCGATGAAGACTAGTTGATTGCTCCCCCATACTCCACTATGGGTGAGCCACTCTTCCGCACATCTTCACAAGTCCATTGTCACCACAATGGACGGCAAGCTTCAAGCATTTGATCTCTTCATGATGCTTCGCTTGAACTTGCACACCGCAACCTAACCCCACAAAGAACTCTCACGAAGATCATGGGTTAGTACACAAAGCGTAATTGACAATGCTTACCACACCATGGGATCGCTTGATCCCTCTCGGTACATCTTCTACGCTTTGTGAGTTGATCAAGTTGATTCACTCTTGACTTAGTCTTGATCAACCTTGAATCTTTTCAACTCTCTTCATTTGGATGATGTCTTGAAGATATACATGAATGATCACACAATCTTCTTCTCCAAGACATGCTTGCAATAAGCTCAACTCTCACATGACCAATCTTTGGATAATTCCTTAATAACACCTTGGTCACCACATAAACTCCTTGAAACCAACACATGGACTTCAAGAAATGCCTATGGACAAATCCTTCAAATATAACTCAAGGCAACCATTAGTCCATAGAGATTGACATCAATTACCAAAACCAAACATGGGGGCACCGCATGTTCTTTCACCCTTCAATCAGCATAAAGTTAGCACATATTAGAAAGGTAATGCCCCAAACAGATATCACATAATAAAGTGCCAAGAAAATATGCAATTGATTACAACTTTCATCAGACAGAAATATTAGAAAGATCCATCTCACACAAGGATCATCACACAAAAATATTAGAAATATTAGTTATTGTTAGAGAGAAAGGGGCAGAGGTCATGTGCCGCGGCAAGGTGACACAAGGAGGGGCAGGAGACATAATTAGCACAGTCAGGTATGCACTCATCAAGGAACCGAAGAATCAACCAGTAAAAACTGGGAGAAAAAGATGGCGAGGACGCAAATGTGCAGCCGAGATCGGAGAGGAGTGAGAAACGAAGGGGAGGAGGGGAGAAGCGAAGGGAAGGCGGGGAGATTACCTGTCGATGTGTGCGGCTCCAGAGGGTCGCTCGCCTCCGCCCCTCGCGTGCACTGCCATGGCCCTCTCCAGATCAAGCGAAGAAACTCGGGCGACCGCCATCCCAATCCATGAGGCCCCCAAGCCTCTCCTGCATGTATGCATCTGCCGGTCCCTTCCCCTCCATCGGGGTCGCTGCTGGTCTGGTCGACGCGCCGTTGCTGCCCTTCCAGCTGCTGCCACACCCGCCACGCCCGCCAGACCCCCATCGGCCGCCAACACCCAGCCCCTGCTTCCGCCGGCTCTCAGGCTCTACGCGCGCCCCCACTGATATTCTCTCACGACTGTCCCGCTCGCCGTGGATGGGAGCGAGGAGAGCGGCGAATGGGAACTGGATGGGGAGGCAGGGCTCGAGGACGAAAGGGATTGGTGGTGACGAGGGTAAAGGGAGAGAGACAGGCAGGTAAACGAAGGACCTCACCAGGCGCATGTACCCAAGAGACCGACGAATGGGCCCAAGGCTCTTTGACGAGGAAGAGTCGCAGCTAGGTGGAAGCGAGCATGGTGTGAGTAGACGGCTTGAATCCACCCACCCGCCTGCGCGAATCCACCCACACACTTGACAACCCATGATCGATTTGCCCCTGCTTTCACCCGGACAGAAGCACACACACATGTCGGTTCGAGGCTGGCCTACGCGCAAGACTGGCCCATGCGTCAGTTGCTCTAGCCCGAACATGTAAACTAAAACATCCAACAAATGGTTGAATCATGAATACGCAAAGCATATTGCTTACAAGACCCACCATGCAAACGGTCATCATAATTACTTTTGAAGCTTGTTTTCTGACCATACCAACATAACTGAATATCAAGATGATCAGGGCAAACAAATTATTAACAGAACCATGTATGCTTGTGCAGCTAATCAGGCATCTCACTAAAACAGATCAGCGAAGATAATTTGCTCCTAGAATCATATGTTCTGATGCAACGAATGAAACATCTATATCAAACAGCCACTGAAAAAACATTTATAAAGTGCAGTGGATAAGGATTTTTGTTGATGCTCTCAAATTCTCTCTGCCTGATCACAACAACTGCTTTAACCTAGACCAATGATAGTCCTGTATGTCATATAAGGTAAGAAGAGTGAAGTGGATAATGATTTTTTTTTGTTAAACAGAACATAGTTTACAGATATTTCGTCAATTGCTTTATCCAGAACATCAACAAGACACTCAAGATGCTATGCATACTGGCAGCCATCTAATCCAACAAAAAAAAATCAACAGCAAGCCCCCTTAAGAAGCCAGCTGTTATATGTTTATTTTATAAATAGTAAAACATAAGCATTAACATTCCTTTAAGCATGAAAATGAAAAAAAGAGGATTAAACAGTTAAAGGAAGAAATAACCACCTTTTTTTGTCAAGCCATTCCTTTTCAGTGAACCTTTGTTAGGCAAGCCTTGTGGCATCTGTAACCCTGAAATTTAGTAAACCCGTGATATATGTGACCCCTATAATTTAGTAAACTAGTGATATCTGTGGCCCTAGAAGATACTGTAACATATTGTAATGGAATATAAGATAACATTGCCAAGAAAGCGTTTAAATACTAAAATCAACATACTTACTTTGAAATGCATAGATATTGTTCACAGCCATATTCTTATACCCACAAAGTAGCATGAACTTCAGTATCATTAGCACTGCCAAATCTGCAAACAGGAGAACTAATCTCGTAAGAAACTTTTCTTTACACTGCCTGTGATATCTTGTTGTATGCCATTCCAACTATGAACCTGTCCTGTTACTGATGCAAAGTAGCTGCCATTTATGTGATTTACATTCCCATATGCAGTTAACTCATGCCTGCCGATATTACATTTTGTCCGGACCAATTGCTTAACCCTTCTACAAAATGAGGATTTTTGATAATAGTCTCAATTCCGCTTGGTGATTCTCCTTCAAATGAAAGATTAACAGGCCAAAAGCATCGCAAGAAAAGAACATGATTGCATACTGCACATCTAAGAAAATGAATATATGCATAACTGAGAACAAGTTCGAATGCATATTCATGCTGAAATTTGCAAAAAGTAACAGACGAAGACTTAGTAAAATCGATGGTCTGCACCAAAAACATTATAATGTAAAGACTTTCAGAAATCCTCAATGGCTCACACATAAAATGCAGTAAGTTTTCTCTTAATTTTGTTCCTAAAATTACATGATGGCGAACACTACAGGCCAGCAAGAGAATTGATGAACTGCTTTGTATACAACATCTAGTCAAGTGTCTAGAATATTTTATCGACGAATAGACCAAACAAAAGGTTTACCTGATTGTAGAATTTCATTGACAAATTCCAAAACTGTAATTTGAGACAAGATCACTGACCAAGTCAAAGCGCTTAACCAGAATTTCATTAACAAATTCCAAAAACACAAAAAGTCAGCATAGTGTCGTTGCAACAAAATCCTGCCAGATAGAAATAAAGGTGGAACCACCATAAGAACAAATTAGCTCATGAACACATCATAAAAACATGACAGGGCAATTCCCAAACAAAGTACAGAGAAAAGAGAAGAAGCAAAGAGAGAGGAGCACCTCGACCAAATTCTGGAGGAAGACGTCTTCCACTCCTAGAGCTTCTGGAGCCGACGCCCTCATCCATGAGATGAGACAAAGAGGAGAGACGAGCTGCTCCTGCTGCTGCCGCCATATCTCTCTACCCAACACCCCTGCCTAGAGCGCCGCCTTCCTCTCCTCCCCCAAGCACTCTCCTGCCGACGACGGGTCGAGGCCGGCGGGCACCAACGGAGCACGGGGCGAGGCTGCTGCTCCCCTCCTGCCGAGGCCGGATCGAGGCCGACGGGCGTCGGCAGAGCACGGGCCGGCCGAGGCCGAGGCGACGGCGGCGGCAGGAGAGGAGGCGGACGAGGCCGAGGCGGCGGCGGCAGGAGAGCAGGCGGCTGCGGGGGCGCGGGCTAGGTCTGGCTGCCTCTTCTCTTTTCTCTCGCTGCCGCTTCCCCTTTTCTTTTCTATCGTGCCCGCTCGCCCAGGCCGCCCGCTCGCTCGCTAGCCGCGCACTCACGATACCGACAGATGGGTCCGCCGCGGCTGAAGCGGAGGCGTCGCCGCTGGGTGCAAACGAGGACGGTAAAAAAACGCCCTGCCAACCCACGACACTGGCAACCCACGATCGATTGCCAATGCTTTCACCCCGACAAAGGCACGCACACGCCCTGTCGCTGCTAGGCTGGCCCATGCGCAAGGATGGCCCATGCGTCAGTCGCTCTAGCCCGATTACGCAACTTACACAAAAACGAGTGCCCAGATGTTTACCACGGCGATGAAAAGTACGATGCCAATGGACAGCAGTGCAAATCGAGCGTACAGGATGAATTTCAGACGGAGATGACGCTAGAATGGCGGGTACTCTAGCAGCGTTTATATGTTCAATTAGCCTCTATTTATGTCACAATTTTCATAGTATGTTATCATTAGTCATTGTCCTAGAGGCTAATAGAGCAGCTTATGTTCGAGCTAGTCAATTGGTGGATGCCCAAAACTATACCTGGATTGTGGATCCACCAGATTTACTTGTTCTTGCTAATTAATTAATTAAAGGAATAAATGCTAATCTGGAGAGATGAAATTTCTCATTATGTTAGGTACTCCTGGTGACCGTAGCGGTTAAATCAAGAGGGGTCATTTCTACACTAAGTACACCCTCCCTCTAGATCACCATCATAATGGTATCCATCCATGCTACTACATAGTATTCATACAGGCATCCGTGCAAACAAGAAGATGTACAACAGACTCACATTCTATTTCCATCTATGTCCCAGGAACGAAACATCTTCAACTCCCTTTCAAAGCCCTGGCCTTGCAACAAAGAAAATGCATATTCTTTCTATCTATCTATATCCCCAACAAAGAAATCATTTTATATTGATTAGATAGTGAGTAAATATATGATTTAAACCTATTTATTTACATAATAAACTTTATAAATATGAGCTTAAACCTATAATTAAAATTAGTGATAAAAATAAAATAAAATGATGTGTCAACATGCACGGCTTGTGGTTCAGCAAAAAAAAAAACAAGCACGGCTTGTTTAGATGTGTCAATGTACATGGGTTTGAAAATATACTGAGGAAAGAGAAAAAAATAACATGAGTTGGACAGAGGTAGCAGATTGTGCCTCAATTGTGTTCATGTGAAGTTCACAGTTGCCAGAAGTTTTTTGAAGGAAACGCAGGAGAGCTGCGTGATTCATTCAGGAGCGGCTGATAGCCAAACTGTACATAGATCTACAGAAGAATCTGCAGACCAAAGAAAAGAGAAAGAAAAAACGCGAGCGGCATGGCGACTACTCACGGGATACAAGGTGGCTAGCTCCAGCCACAACCCAACATCCAACCTCGTCCGCGATCAGACCCAGGACCGCCGTGGTGGTGGATTCCATGGATCGAAAGATCCTAGCATTCCTCTCCCGCCAGAAGTCAGAAGTCATAATCAATTGGAAGCATAAGGCATGCCTCACACCAAGCAATTGGAATAGGCAATCACCACCATTGTCTCCAAGTGATGCATCGTCTGATGGAAATAAAATTTTGTTATGGCTAAAAAAATTATGTTCCAATAAATAAATCATGCGAAGTATACTTCATCTATTACAAAATATAGGATTTTTTTTTGCATGGTACAAAATATAGGACTTTAACCGGCCAAATTATGTTCGTAGCTGGTTGCGTCGGAACAGTGAAGTCGTCAAGGACATGTCCTGCCCGGCGATGAGGAGAAGCGACAGTCGTCGGAACATCGGCATTTGTACTGTCACAATTGAATGTGTTGATTTTAAAAGCTTGGGACTGTCAGTTTTGTCTCGACCGCTCGTCGACGGCGCTAGCGCGCTGCTGCTTCCTGGTGACACATGCACCACTTCTCGACGTCGCACTTAGGCTCCACTGCCGCCGCGCCACCGCCCTCCTGCTTCTCCGGCGAGCTCGCCCTGTTTGACGAGACACTACTCATGCCGAGCAAGTCATCGAGGCGCCCTTCACCTACCCAGCAAGCACGCCCACGGCACGGCCGTCGCCGTCAATAGGCAAAGCCCAACGGCGGCCATGGCAGCCAGGTACGGATGGATCACACACCGGAAGCTGCAACGCGATCAAATCACTGAAGAATTCACCTGTGATCTGACCCGACTCTATTGTTGTTCATGGACAAAGGAACTAGCACTTGGGTAAAGTTTAGGTGCAGCCGTGGGTAACTGATCTCAAACCATAAGCTAAAACCACGGTTCCCGTCAATAGTTTAGTTCCGTTTGGGTGGAGATCGAAAGTTTTTTAGCTTGGGTTGGATGCCAATCCACAATTAGGTGGGTCAGTTTGGTTTTGGTTGCTTAAATTAGCCACGTGGGTTCATTTTAGATACAGTTCGGTTCTTCAACCATTGCCAGGTTTTGATGGATGTGAGCCATGTCATCAATCCATGGCACAATTGGTTCCCCCAATGAGAATTAAGTTTTTGCAATTAAGTTTTTTTAATTTCTATGTGTTTCACCCTGTTATTTTGGGTGAACACTTAACAACTTTGGAGAAGGGCATCGGTTTATTATATGCCGTTGACTGGGAGTTGTCATTTAGTGGACCTTGGGTGGGGCGCTGCAGTGGCTCTGGCCAGCGGCAGTGCTGGGGAGGCGAGGGAGGTCGGTGGCGAGCTGAGAAGCGGCGAGGTGGTTGCTGTCAGCGTCGATGTGGGAGGACAAGAGATGAGGGCAGATGAGGAACGGCGGGAGTGGGCTCTCTCTCCCTCTCGTTTTCTTATTCCTTTTTTATTGGATTTCGTCGGGTTGAAATTGAGCATGGGTTGAGGCCCGAAAACGAGAGGAGGAATGAGGGGAGTGAGCTCCGGCTTTCCCCATCGCCCTTGACGATGACACGTGTGCGGCGTCCTTCACCATCGACCGGCAGCACACATGGGTGGGATTGGACCGCTCCCCGCCGCCATTACTACTTGAGTAGGCACTCGATGACGATCCTGGGTAGAAGCACGATGTTGTCGAGCGTTGCATGCCCGTGACGTATGTTGTTCCATCGACGGTGGCATGCACGTCGTCCCTCGCGATCGAGTATCCAACAGAAGGGTTCAGGGTGGATGCCGCAAATATGACGACTGCCCGAGCGTGTCCGCTCAGCGGTCCTGCGTCTGTCACATAGGATTTGGCCCACCATTAAGGGGGCCACACTACAGGAGATGTGTGCTCAGTGATTAAACCTCCCAACACAGTCTCATACATGTAGTAGGACACAATGCAAGCTTTGTTGGCATTGATACCCCCCGAAGGCCCCCAACCGGCCTAACCCTAGCCTCGTTGACCAGGAAAGCTACCCCCTTTAACTTTCACCGGACGGCCTTTGACCAAGGGACTTTTCCACCTGGTTGTGCTAGGACCGCCCATAGTGACGGAGAACATTCCCATCACATTCCTTAGTAGGATTCATGACGAGACCGGAAGTACCGGGACAGAGTCTGCACACACAGTTTACCCAGATTTGGGTCTCCGAAGAGTAATACCCTACATCCTGCTTCTTGCTATTCATGGTGAGGGGATACCTCGTGCAGAGGGTTACAATGGTGTTGAGATGTTTACCGAGAGTTGAATGTTAGATTGGATCCCATATGAGGACCTAGGCCCCCCTTTATATACACAGGAAAGACCTAGGGTTTACATAAGGGGGTAGGTCAGATTCGTTCAGTCGCCACCCTTTATCTTGGGGAACACGCTCATTGCTTCCATCTTCTCAGGCTTCCCTGGTATTCTTTGGGCCTGGTGGGCCCTGGTCAAACTCCAAGCCGGGCTACGCACCCCAGGTTTAGGACCCCTCACATAGGAACATTTCAGAACATAGTTTGGGCCCAACCCACCACAAGATTCCCTCCAGGTTGACTTGAAGTGGCCGTTTCCCCCTCTAAGTGCTAGCGGCACTGTCGTCCGTGAAGGGGGTCACACATTTTAGACATGCGTGTTGGGTTTTTACACCTACCACCACACTTTCAGACATATAATTGTTGGGGAACGTAGTATTTCAAAAAAATTCCTATGATCACGCAAGATCTATCTAGGAGAAGCATAGCAACGAGCGGGGAGAATGTGTCCACGTAACCTCATAGACCGAAAGCAGAAGCGTTTAGTAATGCGGTTGATGTAGTCGAACGTCTTCGTGATCCAATCGATCAATTACCGAACGCACAACACCTCCGCGATCTGCACACGTTCAGCTCGGTGACGTCCCTCGAACTCAAGATCCAGCTGAGGCCGAGGGAGAGTTCCTTCAGCACGACGGCGTGGTGACGGTGATGATGAAGTTACCGGTGCAGGCCTTGCCGAAGCACTACGACGATATGACCGAGGTGGAAAACTGTGGAGGGGGGCACCGTACACAGCTAAAGATCAACTTGTTTGTCTATGGGGTGCCCCACTCCCCCATATATAAAGGAGGGGAGGAGGAGGCCGGCCAACAAGGGGCACACCAGGGAGAGGGGAGTCCTACTAGGACTCCAGTCCTAGGAGGATACAGCCCCACCCTTTTTTCCTTCTATCGGAGGGGGAAAAGGGGAAGGAGAGGGAGTAGGAGAAGGAAAGGGGGGTGGCGCCCCCTTCCCAAGTCCAATCGGCCTCCTCCCTTGTGGGGGGTGCACCAGCCCCTTGTGGGCTGGTTAGACTCCCTCCTATGGCCCATAAGGCCCATATCATTCCCCTGGGGGTTCCGGTAACCTCCCGGTACTCCGGAAAAATGCCCGAATCACTCGGAACCATTACGATGTCCGAATGCAACCTTCCAATATATGAATCTTTACCTCTCAACCATTTCGAGACTCCTCATCATGTCCGTGATCTCATCCGGGACTCCGAACAAACTTTGGTTCATCAAATCACATAACTCATAATACAAATCGTCATCGAACGTTAAGCGTGCGGACCCTACGGGTTCGAGAACTATGTAGACATGACCGAGACACCTCTCCGATCAATAACCAATAGCGGAACCTGGATGCTCATATTGGCTCCTACATATTCTATGAAGATCTTTATCGGTCAAACCGCATAACAACATACGTTGTTCCCTTTGTCGTCGGTATGTTACTTGCCCGAGATTCGATCGTCGGTATCACCATACCTAGTTCAATCTCGTTACCGACAAGTCTCTTTACTCGTTCTGTAATGCATCATCCCGCAACTAACTCATTAGTCACATTGCTTGCAAGGCTTATACTGATGTGCATTACCGAGAGGGCCTAGAGATACTTCTCTGACAATCGGAGTGACAAATCCTAATCTCGATCTATGCCAACTCAACAAACACCATCGGAGACACGTATAGAGCATCTTTATAATCACCCAGTTACGTTGTGACGTTTGATAGCACACTAAGTGTTCCTCCGGTATTCGGGAGTTGCATAATCTCATAGTCAGAGGAACATGTATAAGTCATGAAGAAAGCAATAGCAACAAACTAAACGATCATAGTGCTAAGCTAACGGATGGGTCTTGTCCATCACATCATTCTCTAATGATGTGATCTCGTTCATCAAATGACAATATATGTCTATGGTCAGGAAACTTAACCATCTTTGATAAACGAGCTAGTCTAGTAGAGGCATACTAGGGACACTTTGTTTTGTCTATGTATTCACACATGTATCAAGTTTCCGGCTAATACAATTCTAGCATGAATAATAAACATTTATTATGATATAAGGAAATATAAATAACAACTTTATTATTGCCTCTAGGGCATATTTCCTTCAGTCTCCCACTTACACTAGAGTCAGTAATCTAGTTCACATCGCCATGTGATTTAACATCAATAGTTCACATCTTTATGTGATTAACACCCATAGTTCACATCGCCATGTGACCAACACTCAAAAGGTTTACTAGAGTCAATAATCTAGTTCACATCGCAATATGATTAGCACCCAAGAGTAGTAAGGTATGATCATGTTTTGCCGGTGAGAGAAATTTTAGTCTACGGGTCTGCAACATTCAGATCCGTATGTATTTTGCAAATTTCTATGTCTACAATACTCTGCACGGAGCTACTCTAGCTAATTGCTCCCACTTTCAATATGTATCTTGATCGAGACTTAGAGTCATCCAGATCGGTGTCAAAGCTTGCATCGACGTAACTCTTTACGACGAACTCTTTGTCACCTCCATAACCGAGAAACATTTCCTTATTCCACTAAGGATAATTTTGACCGCTGTCTAGTGATCCACTCCTAGATCACTATTGTACCCTCTTGCCAAACTCATGGTGAGGTACACAATAGGTCTGGTACACAGCATAACATACTTTATAGAACCTATGACTGAGGCATAGGGAATGACTTTTCATTCTCTTTCTATTTTCTGCCTTGGTCGGGTTTTGAGTCTTTACTCAACTTCACACCTTGGAATACAGGCAAGAACTCCTTCTTTGACTGTTCTATGTTGAACTACTTCAAAAACTTTTCAAGGTATGTACTCATTGAAAAAATTTATGAAGCGTCTTGATCTATCTCTATAGATCTTGATGCTCAATAAGTAAGCAGCTTCACCGAGGTCTTTCTCTGAAAACTCCTTTCAAACACTCCTTTATGCTTTCTTGAAAATTCTACATTATTTCTGATCAACAATATGTCATTCACATATACTTATCAGAAATGCTGTAGTGCTCCCACTCACTTTCTTGTAAATACAGGCTTCACCGCAAGTCTGTATAAAACTATATGCTTTGTGTTGGGGAACGTAGTAATTTCAAAATTTTCCTACGAACACGCAAGATCATGGTGATGCATAGCAACGAGAGGGGAGAGTGTTGTCCACATACCCTCGTAGACCGAAAGCGGAAGCGTTAACACAACGCGGTTGATGTAGTCGTATGTCTTCACGATCCGACCGATCAAGTACCGAACGCACGGCACCTCCGAGTTCAGCACACGTTCAGCTCGATGACGTCCCTCGAACTCCGATCCAGCCGAGTGTTGAGGGAGAGTTTCGTCAGCACGACGGCGTGGTGACGATGATGATGTTCTACCGACGCAGGGCTTCGCCTAAGCTCCGCAACGATATTATCGAGGTGTAATATGGTGGAGGGGGGCACCACACACGGCTAAAATATTGTATATCAATTGTGTGTAAAGAGTGCCCCCCTGCCCCCGTATATAAAGGAGCAAGGGGAGGCCGGCCGGCCCTTGTTGGCGCGCCAGGAGGAGGAGTCCACCTCCTAGTAGGAGTAGGACTCCCCTCTTTCCTACTCCTACTAGGAGGGGAAAGGAAGGGGGAGAGGGAGAGGGAAAGGGGGGCGCCGCACCCCCTATCCTAGTCCAATTCGGACCAGAGGGGGAGGGGGCGCGCGGCCAACCCTGGCAGCCCCTCTCTCTTTCCACTAAGGCCCATAAGGCCCACCATTTCTCCCGGGGGGTTCCGGTAACCCTCCGGCATTCTGGTTTTCTCCGAAATCACCCGGAACACTTCCGGTGTCCGAATATAGCCGTCCAATATATCAATCTTTATGTCTCGACCATTTCGAGACTCCTCGTCATGTCCGTGATCACATCCGGGACTCCGAACAACCTTCGGTACATCAAAACATATAAACTCATAATAAAACTGTCATCGTAACGTTAAGCGTGCGGACCCTACGGGTTCGAGAACTATGTAGACATGACCGAGACACCTCTCCGGTCAATAACCAATAGCGGAACCTGGATGCTCATATTGGTTCCCACATATTGTACGAAGATCTTTATCGGTCAGACCGCATAACAACATACGTTGTTCCCTTTGTCATCGGTATGTTACTTGCCCGAGATTCGATCGTCGGTATCTCGATACCTAGTTCAATCTCGTTACCGGCAAGTCTCTTTACTCGTTACCTAATTCATCATCCCGCAACTAACTCATTAGTTACAATGCTTGCAAGGCTTATAGTGATGTGCATTACCGAGTGGGCCCAGAGATACCTCTCCGACAATCGGAGTGACAAATCCTAATCTCGAAATATGCCAACCCAACAAGTGTTGGAAATATGCCCTAGAGGCAATAATAAATAGGTTATTATTATATTTCCTTGTTCATGATAATCGTTTATTATCCATGCTAGAATTGTATTGATAGGAAACTCAGATACATGTGTGGATATATAGACAAGACCATGTCCCTAGCAAGCCTCTAGTTGACTAGCTCGTTGATCAATAGATGGTTACGGTTTCCTGACCATGGACATTGGATGTCGTTGATAACGGGATCACATCATCAGGAGAATGATGTGATGGACGAGACCCAATCCTAAGCCTAGCACAAGATCGTGTAGTTCGTTTGCTCAGAGCTTTTCTAATGTCAAGTATCATTTCCTTAGACCATGAGATTATGCAACTCCCGGATACCGTAGGAATGCTTTGGGTGTACCAAACGTCACAATCTAACTGGGTGACTATCAAGGTGCACTACAGGTATCTCCGAAAGTGTCTGTTGGGTTGGCACGAATCGAGACTGGTATTTGTCACTCCGTGTAAACGGAGAGGTATCTCTGGGCCCACTCGGTAGGACATCATCATAATGTGCACAATGTGACCAAGGAGTTGATCACGGGATGATGTGAGTTACGGAACGAGTAAAGAGACTTGCCGGTAACGAGATTGAACAAGGTATCGGGATACTGACGATTGAATCTCGGGCAAGTAACATATCGATAGACAAAGGGAATTGAATACGGGATTGATTGAATCCCCGACATCGTGGTTCATCCGATGAGATCATCGTGGAACATGTGGGAGCCAACATGGGTATCCAGATCCCGCTGTTGGTTATTGACCGGAGAACGTCTCGGTCATGTCTGCATGGTTCCCGAACCCGTAGGGTCTACACACTTAAGGTTCGATGACGCTAGGGTTATAGGGAAAGTATGTACGTGGTTACCAAATGTTGTTCGGAGTCCCGGATGAGATCCCGGACGTCACGAGGAGTTCCGGAATGGTCGAGAGGTAAAGATTTATATATGGGAAGTCCTGTTTTGGTCACCGGAAAAGTTTTGGATGATATCGGTAATGTACCGGGACCACCGGGAGGGTCCCGGGGGTCCACCAAGTGGGGCCACCAGCCCCAGAAGGCTGCGTGGGCCAAGTGTGGGAGGGGACCAGCCCCAGGTGGGCTGGTGCGCCCCCCACCAAGGCCCAAGCGCATGGGAGAGTGGGAGGGGGCAAACCCTAGGTCCAGATGGGCCTTAAGGCCCACCCTAGTGGCGCCCCCCCTCTCCTCCCCTTGGCCGCCCCCTTGGATGGGATCTAGGGCTGGCCGCCACCCCTTGGGGTGGAACCCTAGAGGGGGCGCAGCCCCCCCTCTCCCCCTATATATAGTGGAGGCAAAGGGGCAGCCCAACACACGAAGTTCATCTTCCTCTTGGCGCAGCCCTATCCCTCTTCCTCCTCCTCTCCCGCGGTGCTTGGTGAAGCCCTGCGGGATTGCCACGCTCCTCCATCACCACCACGCCGTCGTGCTGCTGCTGGATGGAGTCTTCCCCAACCTCTCCCTCTCTCCTTGCTGGATCAAGGCGTGGGAGACGTCACCGGGCTGCACGTGTGTTGAACGCGGAGGCACCGTTCTTCGGTGCTTAGATCGGAATCAACCGTGATCTGAATCGCTACGAGTACGACTCGCTCATCCGCGTTCTTGCAACGCTTCCGCATCGCGATCTACAAGGGTATGTAGATGCACTCCCCTTCCCCTCGTTGCTAGATTACTCCATAGATTGATCTTGGTGATGCGTAGAAAATTTTGAATTTCTGCTACGTTCCCCAACAGTGGCATCATGAGCTAGGTCTATGCGTAGTTTCTATGCACGAGTAGAACACAAAGTAGTTGCGGGAGTAGATGTTGCCAATTCTTCTTGCCGTTACTAGTCTTATCTTGTTTCGGCGGCATTGTGGGATGAAGCGGCCCGGACCGACCTTACACGTACGCTTACGTGAGACAGGTTCCACCGACTGACATGCACTAGTTGCATAAGGTGGCTAGCGGGTGTCTGTCTCTCCCACTTTAGTCGGAACGGATTCGATGAAAAGGGTCCTTATGAAGGGTAAATAGAAATTGGCATATCACGTTGTGTTTTTACGTAGGTAAGAAACGTTCTTGCTAGAAACCTATACAAGCCACGTAAAAACTTGCAACAACAATTAGAGGACGTCTAACTTGTTTTTGCAGCATGTGCTATGTGATGTGATATGGCCAGAAGATGTGATGAATGATATATGTGATGTATGAGATTGATCATATTCTTGTAATAGGAATCACGACTTGCATGTCGATGAGTTTGACAACCGGCAGGAGCCATAGGAGTTGTCTTTATTTTTTGTATGACCTGCGTGTCATTGAATAACGCCATGTAAATTACTTTACTTTATTGCTAAGCGCGTTAGCCATAGAAGTAGAAGTAATCGTTGGCGTGACGACTTCATGAAGACACAATGATGGAGATCATGGTGTCATGCCGGTGACAAAGATGATCATGGTGCCCCGAAGATGGAGATCAAAGGAGCAAAATGATATTGGCCATATCATGTCACTATTTGATTGCATGTGATGTTTATCATGTTTTGCATCTTATTTGCTTAGAACGACGGTAGTAAGTAAGATGATCCCTTATAAAATTTCAAGAGAAGTGTTCCCCCTAACTGTGCACCGTTGCGAAGGTTCGTTGTTTCGAAGCACCACGTGATGATCAGGTGTGATAGATTCTAACGTTCGAATACAACGGGTGTTGATGAGCCTAGCATGTACAGACATGGCCTCGGAACACATGCAAAACACTTAGGTTGACTTGACGAGCCTAGCATGTACAGACATGGCCTCGGAACACAAGAGACCGAAAGGTCGAGCATGAGTCGTATAGAAGATACGATCAACATGGAGATGTTCACCGATGATGACTAGTCCGTCTCACGTGATGATCGGACACGGCCTAGTTTGACTCGGATCATGTATCACTTAGATGACTAGAGGGATGTCTATTTGAGTGGGAGTTCATTAATCAGATGAACTCAATTATCATGAACATAGTCAAAAGGTCTTTGCAAATTATGTCATAGCTTGCGCTTTAGTCCTACTGTTTAAGATATGTTCCTAGAGAAAATTTAGTTGAAAGTTGGTAGTAGCAATTATGCGGACTGGGTCCGTAAACTGAGGATTGTCCTCATTGCTGCACAGAAGGCTTATGTCCTTAATGCACCGCTCGGTGTGCTGAACCTCAGCGTCATCTGTAGATGTTACGAAACATCTGACATACACGTTTTTGATGACTACGTGATAGTTCAGTGAGTAATGCTAACGGTTTAGAATTGTGGCACGAGAGACGTTTTTTGAAACGTCGCAGAACATATGAGATGTTCCGAAGACTGAAATTGGGATTTCAGACTAGTGCCCACGTCAAGAGGTATGAGACCTCTGACAAGTTTCTTAAGCCTGCAAACTGAGGGAGAAAAGCTCAATCGTTGAGCATGTGCTCAGATTGTCTGAGTACCACAATCGCTTGGATCGAGTGGGAGTTAATCTTCCAGATGAGATAGTGATGGTTCTCCATAGTCACTGCCACCAAGCTATTAGAGCTTCGTGATGAACTATAACATATCAGGGATAGATATGATGATCCTTGAGCAACTCGCGATGTTTGACACCACGAAAGTAGAAATCAAGAAGGAGCATCAATTGTTGATGGTTAGTAAAACCACTAGTTTAAGAAGGGCAAGGGCAAAAGGGATACTTCATGAAACAGCAAGTCATTTGCTGCTCTAGTGGAGAATCCCAAGGTTGAACCCAAACCCGAGACTAAGTGCTTCTGTAATGAGAGGAACGGTCACTGAAGCAGTACTACCCTAGATATTTGGTAGATGAGAAGGCAGGCAAGGTCGACAGAAGTATATTGGATATACATTATATGAATGTGTACTTCACTAGTGCTCCTAGCAGCACCAGGGTATTAGATACCGGTTCGGTTGCTAAGTGTTAGTAACTCGAAATAAAAGCTGCGGAATAAATGGAGACTAGCTAAAGGTGAGATGACGATATGTGTTGGAAGTGTTTCCAAGGTTGATGTGATCAAGCATCACATGCTCCCTCTACCATCGAGATTTGGTGTTTGCGTTGAGCATGATTGGATTATGTTTATCGCAACACGGTTGTTCATCTAAGGAGAATAATGGTTACTTTGTCTATTTGAATAATACCTTCAATGGTCTTGCACCTAAAATGAATCTCGATCGTAGTGATACACATGTTCGTGCCAAAAGATATAAAATAGTCATGATAGTACCACATACTTGTGGCACTGCAATTTGACTCGTATTGGTATAGAACGCATGAAGAAGCTCCATGTAGATGGATCTTTGGACTCAGTCGTTTTTGAAAAGATTGAGACATGCGAACCATGTCTATTGGTATATATGCATGAAGAAACTCCATGCAGATGGATCGTTTGGACTCACTTGATTTTGAATCACTTGAGACATGCAAATCATACCACATGGGCAAGATGACTGAAAGGCCTCGTTTTCAGTAAGATGGAACAAGAGAGCAACTTGTTGGAAGTAATACATTTTGATGTATGCAGTTCAATGAGTGCTGAGGCATGCAGTGGATATCGTTATGTTCTTACTTCACAGATGATTTGAGTAGATGCTGAGTGTATTTACTCGATGAAACACAAGTCTGAATTATTGAAAGGTTCAAGTAATTTCAGAGTGAAGTTGAAGATCGTCGTGACAAGAGGATAAAATGTCTGTGATATAATCATAGAGATGAGTATCTGATTTACGAGTTTGGCACACAATTAAGACATTGTGGAAAGTGTTTCACAAGTAATACCGCCTGGAACACCATAGTGTGATGGTGTGTCCGAACATCATAACTGCACCCTATTGGATATGGTGCATGCCATGATGTCTCTTATCGAATTACCACTATCGTTTATGGGTTAGGCATTAGAGACAACATCATTCACTTTAAAAGGGGCACCACGCAATTCCGTTGAGACGACACCGTTTAGAGAAACCTAAGTTGCCGTTTCTTAAAAGTTTGGGGCTGCGACGCTTATGTGAAAAGTTTCAGGCTGATAAGCTCGAACCCAAAGCGGATAAATGCATCTTCATAGAATACCCAAAACAGTTGGGTATACCTCCTATTTCAGATCTGGAAGCAAAAGTGATTGTTTCTAGAAACGAGTCTTTCTCGAGGAAAAGTTTCTCTCAAAAGAATTGAGTGGGAGGATGGTGGAGACTTGATAAGGTTACTGAACCGTCACTTCAACTAGCGTGTAGCAAGGCACAGGAAGTTGTTCCTGTGGCACCTACACCTATTGAAGTGGAAGCTTATGATAGTGATCATGAAACTTCAGATCAAGTCACTACCAAACCTCGTAGGACGACGAGGATGCGTGCTACTTCAGAGTAGTACGTGATCCTGTCTTGAAAGTCATGTTGTTAGACAACAATGAACCTACGAGCTATGGAGAAGCGATGGTGGGCCCATATTCCGACAAATGGTTAGAAGCCATGAAATCCGAGATAAATGGATCTTTAAGAAGAAGACGGACATGGACGGTAATGTTACCGTCTATGAAGCTCGACTTGTGGAAAAGAGTATTTTCACGAGTTCAAGGAGTTGACTACGATGAGATTTTCTCATCCGTAGCAATGCTTAAGTCCGTCGGAATCATGTTAGCATTAGCTGCATTTATGAAATCTGGCAGATGGATGTCAAAACAAGTTTCCTTACCAGTTTTCGTAAGGAAAGGTTGTATGTGATGCAATCAGAAAGGTTGTCGATCCTAAGGATGCTAAAAGGTATGCTAGCTCCAGCGATCCTTCTAAGGACTGGAGTAAGCATCTCGGAGTTGGAATGTATGCTTTGATGAGATGATCAAAGATTTTGGGTTTATACAAAGTTTATGAGAAACTTGTATTTCCAAATAAAGTGAGTGGGAGCGCTACAACATTTCTGATAAGTATATGTGAATTGTTGATCCGAAATGATGTAAAATTTCTGGAAAGCATAAAGGGTTGTTTGAAAGGAGTTTTTCACAGGAAGACCTGGATAAAGCTGCTTATGTATTGGGCATCAAGATCTATAGAGATAGATCAAGACGCCCGATGATACTTTCAAAGAACGCACACCTTGACATGATTTTGAAAGAGTTCAAAATAGATCAGCAAAGAAGGAGTTCTTGGCTGTGTTACAAGGTGTGAGTATTGAGTGAGACTCAAGACCTGACCACAGCAGAAGAGAGAGAAAGGACGAAGGTCGTCCCCTATGCTTTAGACGTAGGCTCTACAGTATGCTATGTTGTGTACCGCACATGAAGTGTGCCCTGCCATGAGTTGGTCAAGGGGTACAATAGTGACCCGGGAATGGATCACATGACAGCGGTCGAACTTATCCTTAGTATCTAGTGGACTAAGGAATTTTCTCGATTATGGAGGTGAAAAGGAGTTCGTCGTAAAGGGTTACGTCGATGCGAACTTTGACACTAATCCGGATGACTCTGAGTAGTAAACCGGATTCGTATAGTAGAGCAATTATTTGAAATGGCTCCAAATAGCGCGTGGTAGCATCCACAAGATGACATAGATATTCGAAAAGCACGCACGGATCTGAAAGGTTCAGACCCGTTGACTAGTAACCTCTCTCACAAGCATAACATGATCAAACCAGAACTCATTGAGTGTTAATCACATAGTGATGTGAACTAGATTGTTGACTCTAGTAAACTCTTTGGATGTTGGTCACATGGTGATGTGACCTATGAGTGTTAATCACATGGTGATGTGAACTAGATTATTGACTCTAGTGCAAGTGGGAGACTGTTGGAAATATGCCCTAGAGGCAATAATAAATAGGTTATTATTATATTTCCTTGTTCGTGATAATCGTTTATTATCCATGCTAGAATTGTATTGATAGGAAACTCAGATACATGTGTGGATATATAGACAACACCATGTCCCTAGCAAGCCTCTAGTTGACTAGCTCGTTGATCAATAGATGGTTATGGTTTCCTGACCATGGACATTGGATGTTGTTGATAACAGGATCACATCATTAGGAGAATGATGTGATGGACGAGACCCAATCCTAAGCCTAGCACAAGATCGTGTAGTTCGTTTGCTCAGAGCTTTTCTAATGTCAAGTATCATTTCCTTAGACCATGAGATTGTGCAACTCCCGGATACCGTAGGAATGCTTTGGGTGTACCAAACGTCACAACGTAACTGGGTGAATATAAAGGTGCACTACAGGTATCTCCGAAAGTGTCTGTTGGGTTGGCACGAATCGAGACTGGTATTTGTCACTCCGTGTAAACGGAGAGGTATCTCTGGGCCCACTCGGTAGGACATCATCATAATGTGCACAATGTGACCAAGGAGTTGATCACGGGATGATGTGAGTTACGGAACGAGTAAAGAGACTTGCCGGTAACGAGATTGAACAAGGTATCGGGATACCGACGATCGAATCTCGGGCAAGTAACATATCGATAGACAAAGGGAATTGAATACGGGATTGATTGAATCCCCGACATCGTGGTTCATCCGATGAGATCATCGTGGAACATGTGGGAGCCAACATGGGTATCCAGATCCCGCTGTTGGTTATTGACCGGAGAACGTCTCGGTCATGTCTGCATGGTTCCCGAACCCGTAGGGTCTACACACTTAAGGTTCGATGACGCTAGGGTTATAGGGAAAGTATGTACGTGGTTACCGAATGTTGTTCGGAGTCCCGGATGAGATCCTGGACGTCACGAGGAGTTCCGGAATGGTCCGGAGGTAAAGATTTATATATGGGAAGTCCTGTTTTGGTCACCGGAAAAGTTTCGGGTGATATCGGTAATGTACCGGGACCACCGGGAGGGTCCCGGGGGTCCACCAAGTGGGGCCACCAGCCCCAGAAGGCTGCGTGGGCCAACTGTGGGAGGGGACCAGCCCCAGGTGGGCTGGTGCGCCCCCCCACCAAGGCCCAAGCGCATGGGAGAGTGGGAGGGGGCAAACCCTAGGTCCAGATGGGCCTTAAGGCCCACCCTAGTGGCGCCCCCCTCTCCTCCCCTTGGCCGCCCCCTGGATGGGATCTAGGGCTGGCCGCCACCCCTTGGGGTGGAACCCTAGAGGGGGCGCAGCCGCCCTCTGCCCCTATATATAGTGGAGGCAAAGGGGCAGCCCAACACACGAAGTTCATCTTCCTCTTGGCGCAGCCCTATCCCTCTTCCTCCTCCTCTCCCGCGGTGCTTGGCGAAGCCCTGCGGGATTGCCACGCTCCTCCATCACCACCACGCCGTCGTGCTGCTGCTGGATGGAGTCTTCCCCAACCTCTCCCTCTCTCCTTGCTGGATCAAGGCGTGGGAGACGTCACCGAGCTGCACGTGTGTTGAACGCGGAGGCACCGTTCTTCGGTGCTTAGATCGGAATCAATCGCGATCTGAATCGCTACGAGTACGACTCCCTCATCCGCGTTCTTGCAACGCTTCCGCATCGCGATCTACAAGGGTATGTAGATGCACTCCCCTTCCCCTCGTTGCTAGATTACTCCATAGATTGATCTTGGTGATGCGTAGAAAATTTTGAATTTCTGCTACGTTCCCCAACAACAAGTACCTTTGGAGACACCTGTAGAGCACCTTTATAATCACCCAGTTACGTTGTGACGTTTGGTAGCACACAAAGTGTTCCTCCGGTAAACGGGAGTTGCATAATCTCATAGTCATAAGAACATGTATAAGTCATGAAGAAAGCAATAGCAGCATACTAAATGATCGAGTGCTAAGCTAACGAAATGGGTCAAGTCAATCACGTCATTCTCCTAATGAGGTGATCCCGTTAATCAAATGACAACTCATGCCTACGGCTAGGAAACATAACCATCTTTGATTAACAAGCTAGTCAAGTAGAGGCATACTAGTGACACTCTGTTTGTCTATGTATTCACACATGTATTATGTTTCCGGTTAATACAATTCTAGCATGAATAATAAACATTTATCATGATATAAGGAAATAAATAATACTTTATTATTGCCTCTAGGGCATATTTACTTCAGTCTCCCACTTGCATTAGAGTCAATAATCTAGATTACACAGTAATGATTCTTACACCCATGGAGTCTTGGTGCTGATCATGTTTTGCTCGTGGAAGAGGCTTAGTCAATGGGTCTGCAACATTCAGATCTGTATGTATCTTGAAAATTTCTATGTCTTCCACCTGGACTGAATCCCGGATGGAATTGAAGCGTCTTTTGATGTGCTTGGTTCTCTTGTGAAATCTAGATTCCTTTGCTAAGGCAATTGCACCAGTATTGTCACAAAAGATTTTCATTGGTCCCGATGCACTAGGTATGACACCTAGATCGGATCTGAACTCCTTCATCCAGACTCCTTCATTTGCTGCTTCCGAAGCAGCTATGCACTCCGCTTCATACGTAGATCCCGCCACGACACTTTGCTTAGAACTGCACCAACTGACAGCTCCACCGTTCAATGTAAATACGTATCCGGTTTGCGATTTAGAATCGTCCGGATCAGTGTCAAAGCTTGCATGAACGTAACCACTTACGGTGAGCTCTTTGTCACCTCCATAAACGAGAAACATATCCTTAGTCCTTTTCAGGTATTTCAGGATGTTCTTGACCGCTGTCCAGTGATCCACTCCTGGATTACTTTGGTACCTCCCTGCTAAACTTATAGCAAGGCACACATCAGGTCTGGTACACAGCATTGCATACATGATAGAGCCTATGGCTGAAGCATAGGGAACATCTTTCATCTTCTCTCTATCTTCTGCAGTGGTCGGGCATTGAGTCTTACTCAATCTCACACCTTGTAGTACAGGCAAGAACCCTTTCTTTGCTTGATCCATTTTGAACTTCTTCAAAACTTTATCAAGGTATGTGCTTTGTGAAAGTCCAATTAAGCGTCTTGATCTATCTCTATAGATCTTAATGCCTAATATATATGCAGCTTCACCGAGGTCTTTCATTGAAAAACTCTTATTCAAGTATCCCTTTATGCTATCCAGAAATTCTATATCATTTCCAATCAGCAATATGTCATCCACATTAATATCAGAAATGCTACTGAGCTCCCACTCACTTTCTTGTAAATACAGGCTTCTCCAAAAGTCTGTATAAAACCAAATGCTTTGATCACACTATCAAAGCGTTTATTCCAACTCCGAGAGGCTTGCACCAGTCCATAAATGGATCGCTGGAGCTTGCACACTTTGTTAGCTCCCTTTGGATCGACAAAACCTTCTGGTTGCATCATATACAACTCTTCTTCCAGAAATCCATTCAGGAATGCAGTTTTGACATCCATTTGCCAAATTTCATAATCATAAAATGCGGCAATTGCTAACATGATTCGGACAGACTTAAGCATCGCTACGGGTGAGAAGGTCTCATCGTAGTCAATCCCTTGAACTTGTCGAAAACCTTTCGCAACAAGTCGAGCTTTATAGACAGTAACATTACCGTCAGCGTCAGTCTTCTTCTTGAAGATCCATTTATTTTCAATGGCTTGCCGATCATCGGGCAAGTCAACCAAAGTCCATACTTTGTTCTCATACATGGATCCCATCTCGGATTTAATGGCCTCAAGCCATTTTGCGGAATTTGGGCTCACCATCGCTTCTTCATAGTTCGTAGGTTCGTCATGCTCTAGTAACATAACCTCCAGAATAGGATTACCGTACCACTCTGGTGCGGATCTTAATCTGGTTGATCTACGAGGTTCAGTAATAACTTGATCTGAAGTTTCATGATCATTATCATTAACTTCCCCACTAATTGGTGTAGGTGTCGCAGAAACTGGTTTCTGTGATGATCTACTTTCCAATAAGGGAGCAGGTACAGTTACCTCATCAAGTTCTACTTTCCTCCCACTCACTTCTTTCGAGAGAAACTCCTTGTCTAGAAAGGATCCATTCTTAGCAACGAATGTCTTGCCTTCGGATCTGTGATAGAAGGTGTACCCAACAGTCTCCTTTGGGTATCCTATGAAGACACATTTCTCCGATTTAGGTTCGATCTTATCAGGTTGAAGTTTCTTCACATAAGCATCGCAACCCCAAACTTTAAGATACGACAACTTTGGTTTCTTGCCAAACCATAGTTCATAAGGTGTCGTGTCAATGGATTTTGATGGTGTCCTATTTAGAGTGAATGCAGCCGTCTCTAAAGCATAACCCCAAAACGATAGTGGTAAATCAGTAAGAGACATCATAGATCGCACCATATCTAGTAAAGTACGATTACGACGTTCGGACACACCATTACGCTGTGGTGTTCCGGGTGGCGTGAGTTGCGAAACTATTCCACATTGTTTCAAATGTAGGCCAAACTCGTAACTCAAATATTCTCCTCCACGATCTGATCGTAGAAACTTTATTTTCTTGTTACGATGATTTTCAACTTCGCTCTAAAATTCTTTGAACTTTTCAAATGTTTTAGACTTATGTTTCATTAAGTAGATATACCCATATCTGCTCAAATCATCTGTGAAGGTGAGAAAATAACGATATCCGCCACGAGCTTCAATATTCATCGGACCACATACATCTGTATGTATGATTTCCAATAAATTTGTTGCTCTCTCCATAGTTCCGGAGAACGGTGTTTTAGTCATCTTGCCCATGAGGCATGGTTCGCAAGTACCAAGTGATTCATAATCAAGTGATTCCAAAAGTCCATCAGTATGGAGTTTCTTCATGCGCTTTACACCGATATGACCTAAACGGCAGTGCCACAAATAAGTTGCACTGTCATTATCAACTCTGCATCTTTTGGCTTTGACATTATGAATATGTGTGTCACTACTATCGAGATTCATTAAAAATAGACCACTCTTCAAGGGTGCATGACCATAAAAGATATTACTCATATAAATAGAACAACCATTATTCTCTGATTTAAATGAATAACCATCTCGCATTAAACAAGATCCAGATATAATGTTCATGCTCAACGCTGGCACCAAATAACAATTATTTAGGTCTAACACTAATCCCGAAGGTAGATGTAGAGGTAGCGTGCCGACCGCGATCACATCGACTTTGGAACCGTTTCCCACGCGCATCGTCACCTCATCCTTAGCCAATGTTCGCTTAATCCGTAGCCCCTGTTTCGAGTTGCAAATATTAGCAACAGAACCAGCATCAAATACCCAGGTGCTACTACGAGCATTGGTAAGGTACACATCAATAACATGTATATCACATATACCTTTGTTAACCTTGCCATCCTTCTTATCCGCCAAATACTTGGGGCAGTTCCGCTTCCAGTGACCAGTCTGCTTGCAGTAGAAGCACTCAGTTTCAGGCTTAGGTCCAGACTTGGGTTTCTTCTCTTGATCAGCAACTTTCTTGCTGTTCTTCTTGAAGTTCCCCTTCTTCTTCCCTTTGCCCTTTTTCTTGAAACTAGTGGTTTTACTGACCATCAACTCTTGATGCTCCTTTTTGATTTCTACCTCCGCAGCTTTTAGCATTGCGAAGAGCTCGGCAATCGTCTTATTCATCCCTTGCATATTATAGTTCATCACAAAGCTCTTGTACCTTGGTGGCAGTGATTGAAGAATTCTGTCAATGACGCTATCATCTGGAAGATTAACTCCCAGTTGAATCAAGTGATTATTATACCCAGACATTTTGAGTATATGCTCACTGACAAAACTATTCTCTTCCATCTTGCAGCTGTAGAACTTATTGGAGACTTCATATCTCTCAATCCGGGCATTTGCTTGAAATATTAACTTCAACTCCTGGAACATCTCATATGCTCCATGACGTTCAAAACGTCGTTGAAGACCCGGTTCTAAGCCGTAAAGCATGGCACACTGAACTATCGAGTAGTCATCAGCTTTGCTCTGCCAGACGTTCATAACTTCTGGTGTTGCTCTTGCAGGAGGCCTGGCACCTAGCGGTGCTTCCAGGACGTAATTCTTCTGTGCAGCAATGAGGATAATCCTCAAGTTACGAACCCAGTCCGTGTAATTGCTACCATCATCTTTCAACTTTGCTTTCTCAAGGAACGCATTAAAATTCAATGGAACAACAGCATGGGCCATTTATCTACATTTAACATAGACAAGCAAGATACTATCAGGTACTAAGTTCATGATAAATTCAAGTTCAATTAATCATATTACTTAAGAACTCCCACTTAGATAGACATCCCTCTAATCATCTAAGTGATTACGTGATCCAAATCAACTAAACCATGTCCGATCATCACGTGAGATGGAGTAGTTTCAATGGTGACCATCACTATGTTGATCATATCTACTATATGATTCACGCTCGACCTTTCGGTCTCCGTGTTCTGAGGCCATATCTGCATATGCTAGGCTCGTCAAGTTTAACCTGAGTATTCCGCGTGTGCAACTGCTTTGCACCCGTTGTATTTGAACGTAGATCTTATCACACCCGATCATCACGTGGTGTCTCAGCACGAAGAACATTTGCAACGGTGCATACTCAGGGAGAACACTTTTATCTTGAAATTTTAGTGAGAGATCATCTTATAATGCTACCGTCAATCAAAGCAAGATAAGATGCATAAAAGGTAAACATCACATGCAATCAATATAAGTGATATGATATGGCCATCATCATCTTGTGCTTGTGATCTCCATCTCCGAAGCACCGTCATGATTACCATCGTCACCGGCGCGACACCTTGATCTCCATCGTAGCATCTTTGTCGTCTCGCCAACTATTGCTTTTACGGCTATTGCTACCGCTTAGTGATAAAGTAAAACAATTACATGGCGATTGCATTTCATACAATAAAGCGACAACCATATGGCTCCTGCCAGTTGCCGATAACTCGGTTACAAAACATGATCATCTCATACAATAAAATTCAGCATCATGTCTTGACCATATCACATCACATCATGCCCTGCAAAAACAAGTTAGACGTCCTCTACTTTGTTGTTGCAAGTTTTACGTGGCTGCTACGGGCTTAGCAAGAACCGTTCTTACCTACGCATCATAACCACAACGACAGTTTGTCAAGTTGGTGCTGTTTTAACCTACGCAAGGACCGGGCATAGCCAGACTCAGTTCAACTAAAGTGAGAGAGACAAACACCCGCCGGTCACCTTTAAGCAACGAGTGCTCATAACGGTGAAACCAGTCTCGTGTAAGCGTACGCGTAATGTCGGTCCGGGCCGCTTCATCTCACAATACCGCTGAACCAAAGTATGACATGCTGGTAAGCAGTATGACTTATATCGCCCACAACTCACTTGTGTTCTACTCGTGCATAGCATCAACGCATAAAACCAGGCTCGGATGCCACTGTTGGGGAACGTAGTAATTTCAAAATTTTCCTACGAACACGCAAGATCATGGTGATGCATAGCAACGAGAGGGGAGAGTGTTGTCCACGTACCCTCGCAGACCGAAAGCGGAAGCGTTAACACAACGCGGTTGATGTAGTCGTACGTCTTCACGATCCGACCGATCAAGTACCGAACGCACGGCACCTCCGAGTTCAGCACACGTTCAGCTCGATGACGTCCCTCGAACTCCGATCCAGCCGAGTGTTGAGGGAGAGTTTCGTCAGCACGACGGCGTGGTGACGATGATGATGTTCTACCGACGCAGGGCTTCGCCTAAGCTCCGCAACGATATTATCGAGGTGTAATATGGTGGAGGGGGGCACCGCACACGGCTAAAATATCGTATATCAATTGTGTGTAAAGAGTGCCCCCCTGCACCCGTATATAAAGGAGTAAGGGGAGGCCGGCCGGCCCTTGTTGGCGCGCCAGGAGGAGGAGTCCACCTCCTAGTAGGAGTAGGACTCCCCTCTTTCCTACTCCTACTAGGAGGGGGAAAGGAAGGGGGAGAGGGAGAGGGAAAGGGAAAGGGGGGCGCCGCCCCCCCTCTCCCAGTCCAATTCGGACCAGAGGGGGAGGGGGCACGCGGCCAACCCTGGCAGCCCCTCTCTCTTTCCACTAAGGCCCATAAGGCCCACCATTTCTCCCGGGGGGTTTCGGTAACCCTCCGGCACTCCGGTTTTCTCCGAAATCACCCGGAACACTTCCGGTGTCCGAATATAGCCGTCCAATATATCAATCTTTATGTCTCGACCATTTCGAGACTCCTCGTCATGTCCGTGATCACATCCGGGACTCCGAACAACCTTCGGTACATCAAAACATATAAAACTCATAATAAAACTGTCATCGTAACATTAAGCGTGCGGACCCTACGGGTTCGAGAACTATGTAGACATGACCGAGACACCTCTCCGGTCAATAACCAATAGCGGAACCTGGATGCTCATATTGGTTCCCGCATATTCTACGAAGATCTTTATCGGTCAGACCGCATAACAACATACGTTGTTCCCTTTGTCATCGGTATGTTACTTGCCCGAGATTCGATCGTCGGTATCTCGATACCTAGTTCAATCTCGTTAGCGGCTAGTCTCTTTACTCGTTCCGTAATTCATCATCCCGCAACTAACTCATTAGTTACAATGCTTGCAAGGCTTATAGTGATGTGCATTACCGAGTGGGCCCAGAGATACCTCTCCGACAATCGGAGTGACAAATCCTAATCTCGAAATATGCCAACCCAACAAGTACCTTTGGAGACACCTGTAGAGCACCTTTATAATCACCCAGTTACGTTGTGATGTTTGGTAGCACACAAAGTGTTCCTCCGGTAAACGGGAGTTGCATAATCTCATAGTCATAGGAACACGTATAAGTCATGAAGAAAGCAATAGCAGCATACTAAACGATCGAGTGCTAAGCTAACGAAATGGGTCAAGTCAATCACGTCATTCTCCTAATGAGGTGATCCCGTTAATCAAATGACAACTCATGTCTATGGCTAGGAAACATAACCATCTTTGATTAACGAGCTAGTCAAGTAGAGGCATACTAGTGACACTCTGTTTGTCTATGTATTCACACATGTATTATGTTTTCGGTTAATACAATTCTAGCATGAATAATAAACATTTATCATGATATAAGGAAATAAATAATACTTTATTATTGCCTCTAGGGCATATTTCCTTCACTTTGATCAACTCATCAAAGCGTATATTCCAACTCCGAGATGCTTGCACCAGTCCATGGATTGCTGGAGCTTGCACACTTTGTTAGCACCTTTAGGATTGACAAAACCTTCTTGTTGTATCATATACAACTCTTCTTTAAGAAATCCATTAAGGAATACAGTTTTGGCATCCATTTGCCAGATTTCATAAAATGTGGCAATTGCTAACACGATTTGTACAGACTTAAGCATCGCTACGAGTGAGAAAATCTCATCGTAGTCAACACCTTGAACTTGTCGAAATTTTTTTGCGACAATTCGAGCTTTGTAGATAGTAACACTACTATCAGCGCCCGTCTTCCTCTTGAAGATCCATTTATTCTCAATGGCTTGCCGATCATCGGGCAAGTCAACCAAAGTCCATACTTTGTTCTCATAGATGGATCCCATCTCAGATTTCATGGCCTCAAGCCATTTCGCAGAATCTGGGCTCATCATCGCTTCCTCATAGTTCGTAGGTTTGTCATGGTCATGTAACATGACTTCTAGAACAGGATTATCATACCGCTCTGGTGCGAACCATATTCTGGTTGACCTACGAGGTTCCAAGTAACTTGATCTGAAGTTTCATGATCATCATCATTAGCTTCCTCACTAAATTGTGTAGGAATCATTGGAACTGATTTCTGTGATGAACTGCTTTCCAATTCGGGAGCAGGTACAATTACCTCATCAAGTTCTACTTTCCTCCCACTCACTTCTTTCATGAGAAACTCCTTCTCTGGAAAGGATCCATTCTTATCAATGAATATCTTGCCTTCGGATCTGTGATAGAAGGTGTACCCAACAGTCTCCTTTGGGTATCCTATGAAGACACATTTCTCCGATTTGGGTTCGAGCTTATCAGGTCGAAGCTTTTTCACATAAGCATCGCAGCCCCAAACTTTAATAAACGACATCTTAGGTTTCTTGCCAAACCACAGTTCATACGGTGTCGCCTTAACAGACTTAGATGGTGCCCTATTTAATGTGAATGCAGCTGTCTCTAATGCATAACCCCAAAATGATAGTGGTAAATCGGTAAGAGACATCATAGATCGCACCATATCCAATAAAGTACGGTTACGACGTTCGGACACACCATTACGCTATGGTGTTCCAGGTGGCGTGAGTTGCGAAACTATTCCACATTGTTTCAAATGAATACCAAACTCCTAACTCAAATATTCACCTCCACGATCAAATCGTAGAAACTTTATTTTCTTGTTACGATGATTTTCCACTTCACTCTGAAATTCTGTGAATTATTCAAATGTTGCAGACTTTATGTTTCATTAAGTAGATATACCCATATCTGCTCAAATCATCTGTGAAGGTCAGAACATAACGATACCCGCCGCGAGCCTCAACACTCATCGGACCGCATACATCAGTATGTATTATTTCCAATAAGTCAGTTGCTCGCTCCATTGTTCCGGAGAACGGAGTCTAAGTCATCTTGCCCATGAGGCATGGTTCGCAAGCATCAAGTGATTCGTAATCAAGTGATTCCAAAAGGCCATCAACATGGAGTTTCTTCATGCGCTTTACACCAATATGACCTAAACGGCAGTGCACAAATAAGTTGCACTATCATTATTAACTTTGCATCTTTTGGCTTCAATATTATGAATATGTGTATCACTACGATTGAGATTCAATAAACCATTCACCTTGGGTGTATGACCACAGAAGGTTTTATTCATGTAAACAGAATAAAAATTATTCTTTGATTTAAATGAATAATCATATCGCAATAAACATGATCCAATCATATTATGCTCAACGCAAACACCAAATAACATTTATTTTAGGTTCAACACTAATCCCGAAGGTAAAGGGAGTATGCGATGGTGATCTTATTAACCTTGGAATCACTTCCAACACACATCGTCACCTTGCCCTCAACTAGTCTTTGTTCATTTTGTAACTCCTGTTTCAAGTTACTAATCATAGAAACTGAACCAGTATCAAATACCTAGGGGCTACTATGAACACTAGTAAGTACACATCAATAACATGTATATCATATATACTTTTGTTCAATTTGCCATCCTTCTTATCCGCCAAGTATTTGGGCAGTTCCGCTTCGAGTGACCATTTCCTTTGCAGTAGAAGTACTCAGTTTCAGGCTTGGGTCTAGCTTTGGGCTTCTTCATGGGAGTGGCAACTTGCTTGCCATTCTTCTTGAAGTTTCCTTTCTTTCCCTTGCCCTCTTACTTGAAACTAGTGGTCTTGTCAACCATCAACACTTGATGCTTTTCTTGATTTCTACCTTCGCCGATTTTAGCATCGCGAAGAGCTCGGGAAATCCTTTTGGTCATCCCTTGCATATTATAGTTCATCACGAAGTTCCAGTAACTTGGTGATAGTGACTAGAGAACTCTTTCAATCACTATCTTATCTGGAAGATTAACTCCCACTTGATTCAAGCGATTGTAGTACTCAGACATTCTGAGCACATGCTCACTGGTTGAGCTATTCTCCTCCATCTTTTAGGCAAAGTACTTGTCAGAGGTCTCATACCTTTTGACTCGGGCATGAGTCTGAAATACCAATTTCAACTCTTGGAACATCTCATATGCTCCATGGCGTTCAAAACATTTTTGAAGTCCCGGTTCTAAGCCGTAAAGCATGGTGCACTAAACTATCAAGTAGTCATCATACCGAGCTTTGTCAAACCTTCATAACATCTGCATCTGCTCCTACAATAGGTCCGTCACCTAGCGGTGCATCAAGGACATAATTCTTCTGTGCAGTAATGAGGATAATCCTCAAATCACGGACCAAGTCCGCATCATTGCTACTATCATCTTTCAACATAGTTTTTCTCTAGGAACATATCAAAAAATAAATGGGGAGCTACATCGCGAGCTATTGATCTACAACATAGATAAGCAAATACTATCATGACTAACTTCATTATAAATTTAAGTTCAGTTAATCATATTACTTAAGAACTCCCACTTAGATAGACATCCCTCTAGTCATCCAAATGATCACGTGATCCATATCAACGAAACCATGTCCGATCATCACGTGAGATGGAGTAGTTTTCAATGGTGAACATCACTATGTTGATCATATCTACTATATGATTCACGCTCGACCTTTCGGTCTCAGTGCTCCGAGGTCATATCTGCATATGCTAGGCTCGTCAGGTTTAACCCGAGTATCACTACAAGAGAATTGAGATACTGTGACGAAAATCCTCGTGATGGTGGTGGACAACGTCACACAAATACCTAATGTGTGATGTTTTGTAGGTGGCGTCACCGATCACCATGAATAGGTGACGGTTAACGTCACAAAATCGCCTCGGCGGTTGAGTGCCACCGGTCTGCCAATTTCTATGACGGGTTAGTAATTTCCCCGACGAATGAACTAGAGTCACCGAATATTACGAATGTGTGCAATGATAATTTTTTTGTCATGTAATGTGTTCCAGTGGGACCCGCCATAGTTGCTTCACTGGTTATTGAGCGGTAGGACCCGCATACCATTGTTGGCAGTAGGACCCACCATAGTTTTTTTTTCACAGTCAACTAAGCATTGTAATTATTTTGTTCCATCGCCCGGGGAAAACCTTATTTTGTTCCATCTAATATAAAGACATAGTGGCCAGGTAAGAAAACCTTGGTCCATGCATTCGTGAGTTGATGTTAGTTCGTTCTATCACAAAAATAAAAATAAAAATATCTTACAAGTTAACAAGAAAAAGTTTGGTACAGGGAGTTTGAACCCCGGGACCATTATGGTCTCCCTCTAACGGCGTTGCTAATAGGCTAGAGTTTAGAGAGTACTAATGTAAGTTGTGCTAAAATATATATAAGGAACCCGCAAAAAAATAAAATTATATGGTCGTGGACTATATCGATCGGTTCCTCTGTTCTAGCTGGCGCCAGGCACGGCATGGCACGATTCAGTTCCCGCTAGCAGCTGTTCTAACTTTTTTTTAGCAGCAGCTGTTCGTAACTTCGTATGTGACGGGCGTACTATAGGTCCATATGTGCGCCGCGGCCGGACCAGCCTGGTCGCGCGGCGGTGGACCGACCTGTGTGTGTGACGTGAGTTCTCAGTTTGAGTGCCTGCATGCGTGCGTCTCCGATCCATCTCGTGTGATTGAAAGGACTGAACTCTCACTCGGTGGTTCCACTCGTCCATACACTTCTCAATTCCATCGGAGCAAATGAGGGAGAGGAGTCATGGTGATGTGGGTACTGGCATGGCTTCCTTGAGCAGAACACCGGATTAGCCTATGACACCCACCTCATCTCCCTCGTCAGGGACTACCGCCACAGAGTATGATGATTAACTAATGAGTCGGGCCATAGTTGTCTGACCTTCTGCAGTACATCGCGTTGACCCTCTGTTTTTCTTCTTCTTGGGTTATGTCCATCAGATTGACATGGATCACAGACCACAGGGGCAAGGGGGAGTTCCGCCGGAGGACCGTGAAGCTCGACCAGCAACCTATGTTAACTAACATCTGTACAACGCTAAACTCTCTGCTCCCAGTTTAGATGAACTGCTTCGTGCGGAGATTGTTTCAGATATCAGTTTTGTTCTGTTACTCCATGTTAGTAATTTCTTATTGGTCAATCGTGAGATGCTTACATAGTACTCCCCCAGTATTTGCTAGGTTAGATAGTATGGAAGCTAGTTTATACATGTTACTAAGTTGAAAATTGTGAACTAAATTGTACCTGTTCCGATTTATCTTTTAGATGAATTATTACAAGAACCTAGATAGTACATGTGAAATGAGTTAGTAATTAAATAGTTAGCTGCAGTAAAATATTTTCATTATGCTGATGCTCCCACAATATTGTTGTTATTGTTGAGGGAGTGTGAATAGATTCGCAAGTGAATTGCCGTTGAACTGCAGTGGGACTTTTATGAGAAATTCGACATGATTTTGGCAAATTACTAATGGAGAACTAACTTACTAAACTCATTTGTGGCAATCTGAAGTGTTACTGACTATATGTTAATGCAGATTACTATCCAAGCAAGCAGATACTACAACTAAAGATCAAAGTCTAAACGCGCTTTTTATTCGGCTATGACCATAGCATAATTGTAAGTAATTTATTTTCAGATGGAAGTGTCTTATTGATCACACTTCCAGTCAATGTGTCCCCGTCAAAATAATAATTCAATGTGTCCCATGGACAATAGCTGAGCTATGCAAAAGTTGTTCATGCTTTTTGTCGAATATTACCCTTTTTTGCGCCATTTTAATTTGTGAAGGAGTGCCTACTACAAATGCAAATTTGTTTCTCTCGGGATTTCAAACATTCAGTTGAGCTATTATTTACGTGTGTCCTCTTAATTTCAATAGTTCTATTCTATTACTTTATGATGTATTAATAAGTGTTTATTCCAATCTTATATCTCATATTACTTTTTATGCTCACAAAAACATGTTTAGTTCTGTTCATATCACTTATTAGGGAAGTACTAACATGTCTTGTTTTTTTAAGATTCCAACCTACAGCTCCGAGTTATAACATGCATGTTGTTCTTTGTTGTAAAGGTAGATGGTTTTCTGTAACTCAATTCATACTGCTATATTTATGTCTTTGTTTCAAATAGGCTAATTCAGAAGTCATTTTTCAAGAAGTTAATATGGACAAAGGAAGATCAGAACAACTCTAGCCGCCTTCAAGAAGAGAAGAGGCATCCAACAAAGGCTCCAAGTTTTGATGAAGGTGTGAGCTAAGAGTCACACCAACAAAGTCTATTGATATCACCCAAAATTAAAAGATGTTGTATTGGATGATTATGTAGTTTGGGTTATTTTGGATGGGGCATGTAAGTGTGATGTGTAATATGCATGCTGTTTTAGAGACGTTGGCTTGTAATCTGCTGTGAAAAATGGTCAATGGAAAGATGGGCTTAAAAATACCACAAGCCCACAATACATTTTGAATCAGACCAAACAAAAATAAAAACAGAGGAAAAAATTACAAATAAAATAGTTCTTAAAAAGGCTAGTAGGAAATGGCAACTTCTCCATAAAAATGGGTGGGCTTGATTAGCCTGTATTGGGCTGCAAATTGGCTATGACCCATCTAAAAATTAGATACACAAATAGAAAATAAGCTGAATTATTGGGCTTAGCCCATTTGGAAACACAGTGAGCATTAGCCCGCCAAATATCTAGTGACGACAACTACGTCACTGAAGATCCCATATCTGGTGACGTTTTCTGCGCGCCGTGTGACAAGGAATAATCTGTGCCGGGGATTCCGCGACGATGCTGGTGACGCGTGAAAAATGTCACACGTGAGTATTTTGTGACGTTTTTAGCTATTACATGACATTTTTTAGCTCGTCATAGTAGGTCTAATCTCTTGTAGTGTATTCTGCGTGTGCAAAACTGGCTTACACCCGTTGTATGTGAACGTAGAGCTTATTACACCCGATCATCACGTGGTGTCTCGGCATGACGAACTATAGCAACGGTGCATACTCAGGGAGAACACTTGTACCTTGAAATTTAGTGAGAGATCATCTTATAATGCTACCGTCGTACTAAGCAAAACAAGATGCATAAAAAGATAAACATCACATGCAATCAAATAAGTGATATGATATGACCATCATCATCTTGTGCCTTTGATCTCCATCTCCAAAGCACCGTCATGATCACCATCGTCACCGGCTTGACACCTTAATCTCCATCGAAGCATCGTTGTCGTCTCGCCAACTATTGCTTCTACGACTATCGCTACCGCTTAGTGATAAAGTAAAGCAATTACATGGCGATTGCATTTCATAGAATAAAGCGACAACCATATGGCTGCAGCCAGTTGCCAATAACTGTTACAAAACATGATCATCTCATACAACAATTTATATATCATCACGTATTGACCATATCACATCATAGCAAGCCCTGCAAAAACAAGTTAGACGTCCTCTACTTTGTTGTTGCAAGTTTTACATGGCTACTATGGGCTTAGCAAGAACCATTCTTACCTACGCATCAAAACCACAACGATTTTTCGTCAAGTGTGTTGTTTTAACCTTCAACAAGGACCAGGCGTAGTCACACTCGATTCAACTAAAGTTGGAGAAATAGACACCCACTAGCCACCTGTGTGCAAAGCACGGCGGTAGAACCAGTCTCATGAACGCGGTCATGTAATGTCGGTCTGGGCCGCTTCATGCAACAATACCGCCGAATCAAAGTATGACATGCTGGTAAGCAGTATGACTATTATCGCCCACAACTCTTTGTGTTCTACTCCTGCATATAACATCTATGCATAGACCTGGCTCGGATGCCACTGTTGGGAAACGTAGTATTTCAAAAAAATTCCTACGATCACGCAAGATCTATCTAGGAGAAGCATAGCAACGAGCGGGGAGAGTGTGTCCACATACCCTCGTAGACCGAAAGCGGAAGCGTTTAGTAACGTGGTTGATGTAGTCAAACGTTTTCGCGATCCAACCGATCAAGTACCGAACGCACGGCACCTCCTCGATCGGCACACGTTCAGCTCAGTGACGTCCCTCGAACTCTAGATCCAGCTGAGGCCGAGGGAGAGTTCCTTCAGCACGACGGCTTGGTGACAGTAATGTTGAAGTTACCGGTGCAGGGCTTCGCCTAAGCACTACGACGATATGACCGAGGTGGAAAACTGTGGAGGGGGGCACCGCACACGGCTAAAGATCAACTTGTGTGTCTATGGGGTGCCCCGCTCCCCCGTATATAAAGGAGGGGAGGAGGAGGCTGGCCAACAAGGGGCACGCCAGGGAGAGGGGAGTCCTACTAGAATTCTAGTCCTAGTAGGGGGAAAAGGGGAAGGAGAGGTAGTAGGAGAAGGAAAGGGGGGTGGCGCCCCCTTCCCAAGTCCAATTCGGCCTCCTCCCTTGTGGGGGGCGCACCAGCCCCTTGTGGGTTGGTTAGCCTCCCTCCTATGGCCCATAAGTCCCATATCTTTCCCCGGGGGGTTCCGGTAATCTCCCGGTACTCCGGAAAAATGCCCAAATCACTCGGAACCATTACGATGTACAAATGCAACCTTCCAATATATGAATCTTTACCTCTCAACCATTTCGAGACTCCTCGTCATGTCCGTGATCCCATCCGGGACTTCGAACAAACTTCGATACATCAAATCACATAACTCATAATACAAATCGTCATCGAACATTAAGCGTGCGGACCCTACGGGTTCGAGAACTATGTAGACATGACCGAGACACCTCTCCGGTCAATAACCAATAGCGGAACCTGGATGCTCATATTGGCTCCAACATATTCTACGAAGATCTTTATCGGTCAAACCGCATAACAACATCCGTTGTTCCCTTTGTCAACGGTATGTTACTTGCCCGAGATCCGATTGTCGGTATCACCATACCTAGTTCAATCTCGTTACCGGCAAGTCTCTTTACTCGTTCCGTAATGCATCATCCCGCAACTAACTCATTAGTCACATTGCTTGCAAGGCTTATAGTGATGTGCATTACAGAGAGGGCCCAGAGATACCTCTCCGACAATCAGAGTGACAAATCCTAATCTCGATCTATGCCAACTCAACAAACACCATCGGAGACACCTGTAGAGCATCTTTATAATCACCCAGTTACGTTGTGACGTTTGATAGCACACTAAGTGTTCCTCCGGTATTCGGGAGCGAGTTGCATAATCTCATAGTCAGAGGAACATGTATAAGTCATGAAGAAAGCAATAGCAACAAACTAAACGATCATAGTGCTAAGCTAACAGATGGGTCTTGTCCATCACATCATTCTCTAATGATGTGATCCCGTTCATCAAATGACAATATATGTCTATGGTCAGGAAACTCACACTAGTAGAAAAAGGGTCATCTGTCCCGGTTGGTAAGGGCCTTTTGTCCCGGTTTTTGAACCGGGACTAAAGGGTCGTTACTAATGCCCTAGCCCTTTAGTCCCGGTTCTTACACGAACCGGGACAGATGGGCCTCTACGTGGCCGGTGCGGCGAGCCCAGGCAGGAGGGCCTTTGGTCCCGGTTGGTGGCACTAACGGGGACCAATAGGCATCCACGCGTTAGCATTTCAGGGGCTGGTGTTTTTGTTTTTTTGAAGGGGGGGTTGGGGGTTTTGGGGGGTTAATTTAGGTGTTTCATATATTGTGTTAGCTAGCTAATTAATAGAGAGAAGTGTCCTCTCTTATCTCCGTGCTTGGTCGACGCTACGTACTATATACGTATAGAGAGGACTAGACACGCTAGCTAGTAAGAAAATGAAGGAAACAGAAGATCGTCATGAACATATGCATACAGAGAGAAGTGATATCGACCACCTCTCCTTCTCCGAGAGATTGGTCGAACAACAAGTTCTCGTATATCTATCCGACACTACCTGCTACATATATACAATAATTATCTCTTACAATATAATCTCCTAATTATATATGAACACAGGGTCCACATAGTATTCTCTGTTTTCAGCGATCACGTGGTCAAGGAAAAATGCTGCCAATTCCTCTTGAATTGCTCGCATACGATCTGGTGCTAGGAGTTCATCCCGCATCAGAAAGATCTAAATTGAAGAAGGGGGTATATATATATATATATATATATATGAATAAATGAAACTCAACACAAATGATGGTAATAAAATAAAATTGTGAATATTATTGCTTATGCACTTCATATTGTTCGTCAGAGTAGCCCCGCTCACAGGTCGTGTGGCGGATGGACTCGCAAACGTAGTATCCACAGAAATCATTCCCTTGTTCCTGCCACAACCACTTTACAAGAAATAGAGGTTAATCAAACTGATAAGCAAGCATGCTAAATGGTATTGATGAAACTAGCGCTTGAATCACTAGGAGATGCGCGGAACATGCTACTATAGTACTTACTTTCGGGTGTCTAAATTACAGCTTCTTCGGCAGTCCCGGAGCTTTTTTCGTGAATTTTCTCCAAACCCTGCCAGACAAAGAAAACAATTACTTGATATCAGGAAATGAACAAAGTTGCTGATATGGTGGATAATGATTGTAAGTGCATCTAGTGCCCCTTAGTGATTTTGGTGTATTGAAGACTTATAGGTTAAGGGACTAATGCGTTTGTGAGTGTACACAGATCTATAAGTCTATGAGGAGTTTGATAATTACAGAGAAAGTCGACCCCTAAAAATGAAGTTCTTCGACTGAAGACTTTGGATTTCTGAAGACTTTCTGAAGACTTTGAAGGTGAAGAAATTGGTGTGACCTTGAAGACTTGGTATTCATTTGAGGAATATGAAGCGTGAAGACTTTTGTTTTCGCAGTTTCATTTTCTCTTTCTTGAGTCATAGGAAACACCGTACTGTTAAAGGGGGACGAGGAAATACTAAGGAAAATTTTCCATGTGATGCTCAACTCAAAATCCTACACCTACCAATCCCTTCGAGTGAAGCCATTGGAAATCTCATACAGTTCAGTCATATTCTTCAGTGACAGAGACAAAGTTCTTCTGGTCTCTGAGGAATTTGTTCTGACTGAGGAGTTAGGAATTCGCCAGTGCGGATTGCCTACACAGTGAGGAACATGATAGCCCTGAGGAATTTGAACCTCAAATTTCCGACCGTTGCTGTGTTATGCGCCAGCTGTCCCAAAATATCTACCCACCTAACGGTCATATCATTGAAGGGCATTTATGTCTTATCATGCGGGCTGCTCCCTAGGCTATAAATAGCCGCCCCCTACAACCACTAGCTGGTTGGCTGCTCCAAGAGAAACTGACACTTGTCATTTGAGAGCATCCCATCCTCCGAGGACTTTGAGCGAAAATCATCAAGTGAGGAAAAACCCCAAACCCAAACACCTACAAACCCAAAGTGATTGAGCATCACTAAAGAAATTGATCCTGCGTGGATCTGACGCTTGTTACCTTTGAAGACTGTGCTTCTTCCAGACGGTTAGGCGTCATGGTCTAGAGCATCCAAGAGGAAATTCTGGATCGCCGAGTGACCGAGTTTGTGAAGGTTCGGAAGTCACCTGAAGACTTACCACGAGTGATTGGGCGAGGTCTGTGTGACCTTAGCTCACGGAGAATACGGTGAGGACTAGGTGTCCTGGACTATGTGTTCAGGACTGGGTGTCCGGGACTGTGTGTCCTCAGGTTTAAATACCTAGCCGCTCCAACCAGATGTACAACTGAGACAACAGTTGGAACTGGTCTACCAAATCATTGTCTTCACCGAGCTTACTGGTTCTATTTCCTCAACTCTTTCATTTCCTCATAACTGTGTTGTGCACTTGTTCATATCTGTGTTTGAAGACTTTGACTGAAGACTTTCTCAATTTCCTCAGTTCAATTTCTTCAGTCTGTTTGTCTTCATCCTGTGTTATCCCGTGTTTACGCTTTCTGTACTCTATGCTTGTTTTCATTTCATCATGATGACTATGCTTGTGTTCTGCTATGCATACTTTTGAGTACCTATTCCGCTGCAAGTAGTTCTTTGCTAAGGAATTTCCTCACCCACAAATTCCTCAGTGAAGAATTTATAAAAACGCCTATTCACCCCCCCTCTAGTCGATATAACGCACTTTCAATTGGTATCAGAGCAAGGTACTCCCTTGTTCTGTGTGATTTTGGTTTAACCGCTTGGAGTTTTAGTTATGTCGACCGCAGGTATGATCAAGGTCTCTGATGGGTGTCCTACCTTCGACGGGACGGACTACCCCTACTGGAAGAATAAGATGCGAATGCATCTTGAGGCAATTGATAACGATCTCTGGTATGTTGTGGAAAAAGGTGTTCCCTCTGTCTCACCCTCACTGAACGCTGCCGATGTGAAGAGATTCAAGCAACTCGATTCTCAAGCGAAGAATATCATATGTGGCCATCTGAGCAAAGGACAGTATGGATGAGTGAGTGCTTTGGAAACTGCTAAGCTTATCTGGGATAGGCTGTCCAAAGTAAATGAAGGAGTCTCAACACAGCGTGACTCTCGAGTTGATGTTCTTCGCAATCTCTTCAACCGCTTCAAAAGACTCGACAATGAGAATGTTCAACAAACCTTCGATCGCCTCACTGACATCTCAAATGAGCTTCAAGCATTTGGTGCCACTGACATCACCGACCACAAGGTGGTGAAGAAACTGCTGAGATCGCTTGATTCCTCATTTGATACTCTAGCCTTGATGATACAAGAGCGTGCTGATTACAAGTCACTTGATCCCGCTGATATCCTCGAAAGGCTAAACACTCATGAGTTCCAGCTTGCTGAAAATAGAGATCTCTATGGTTCGAGCTATGGCAGATCACGTGCACTGAAGGCCAAGGCAGTTTCTGAGTCTGAAGATGAAGACTCTGAAAGCAGTCTTGGTGATCCTGAAGAACTGAGCCATGATCTAGCACTGCTTGTGAAGAAATTCTAGAAGCTCTCAAGACGTGGTCGCTTTGGAAGACCCTCAAGGAGCAATGATTCCTCATCCAGTGACTACAAGAAGAGGCTTTGTCACAAATGCAGGAAACCAGGACACTACATTCAAGATTGTCCTCAGTGGGAAAAGGAATCAAAGAAGAAGAAATACAAGGATTACAGTTCCGATGATATGAAGAAAAAGAAGAAATCCTCAAAATCTTCATCATCAAAATCCTCATAGTCTTCATCTCACAAGAAGAGTAGCTCCAAGAAGGCTCGGGCATTCATTGGCAAGGAAATGGACTCTGAGGCTGAATCTGAAGAAAGTGAGGAAGAGGAAGCATCTGAGGATTCCGAATCCGGTGTGGAGATCCTAGCCCTCGCTACTGCATTCGTCAGCAAGTCTATCTTTAACTCTGAAGAAAATGACCTCACCAACAAGGTTGATGAAGGCAATGATGACTACGCTCCCACCTATTGCTTCATGGCAAAGGGTGCCAAGGTACTCAAATATGCCTCATCTGAATCAAGTGAAAATGAATCTGATGAAAACCTTAAGCCTAGCTATTCTAAACATGCTAAGATTGCTGTGAAACAACAAAGGGCCCTTGAAAAGGTTCAAAACATGCTAGACAAGAGTGATGATATGTTCGGTGAAGAAATGGATCGCACTAAAACCTTGACTGAAAATCTTCAGAGACTTCAGACTAGGTATGACAACCTTCAAGGTCATCATAACACTCTTTTGTCTGATCATGAGAAGCTTTCTTATGAATTTCTTCAAAGAAAGCAAGATCTAGAGAAGCTAAAAGTGAGTTATGAAGATCTTCAGAAGGAGCGCAATTCATTACTTGCTCAACAAATCAGCGCTGCTCAGGAAGAATTTGTTCCTCCATGTTTGAAATGCATTGAACGTGAATCTGCTAATTCTTCACCTGAATGTTCAAATGCTCCTAATGCTACAAATTCCTCAACTGTCTCTGCAATCATTAATTCCTCATCTGAGGACATTGCTAGTATCACTAACGATGCAGGGCTGAAGGAATTGTACATGAGAGGCATGTACAAAAGTCTCAAAGGGCATCAGACTCTTTGTGATGTGCTTAAAAAGCAGATCCTCAACAGAAACCCTAGGAAAGAGGGTATTGCCTTTGAGATAAAACTCAATGCTGATGGTACATATTGGAAGCCTGAGCAGTACCCCAAAACCTCATGGGTTGCTGCAAAGGGACCTCCAGTTGATCCATCTAACTTATCTGGCTTTACATGTGAATCTCCTCATTCTTCTGATGAGTCATTTGACTCCAACTATAAACTATTCAAAAATCAGAATGGTGAAGTATTTGCTAGATATGTTGGCACTAACTGCAGGAACGGTTCTCCTATGAAGAAAATCTGGGTTCCAAAAGGTGCCTTGAAAGTCTTCAGGTGAATGTCCTCATGACACCACCTGTGAGGAATATTTCTGATGAGTCATTTGACTCCAACTATAAACTGTTCAAAAATCAGAATGGTGAAGTATTTGCTAGATATGTTGGCACTAACTGCAGGAACGGTTCTCCTATGAAGAAAATCTGGGTTCCCAAAAGATGCCTTGAAAGTCTTCAGGTGAATGTCCTCATGACACCACCTGTGAGGAATAAGAACCCCATATCAAATTCTTCATATGGATCAAATTCCTCAAGAGGATCAAAGTCCTCATATGAACATCATCGTGCTAACAACTCTGTTTCGCAGGGAGGAGCCAAGGGCTATGAATATGAGCATTATTCTTCTAATCATTATGTTCATAAGTCCTCGAAGAATTTCTCTGCTTATTCATATGCTTACCCTAACTTCTCTTATGTGAAATGAAACGGATTGGCTTCTATGCCACCTTTCTCATATGGAGCTCGTAGAGTGATGAACTCTTTGCCACCCCTTCAGATGTGGGTGGTGAAGAAAAAGAACTAATCTCTTCTGCATGGTCAGGTCTCCAGACGTACTTGAACGTCTGAAGAATTTGCTGGAGACCTGAAGTTTGCCTGAAAGGACGCAGGCTAATCATGAAGAAATGAACTTTCATTTCTCACGTCCTCATACTGCTTTATCTATTCTATTGCTTGATGAAATTGATCTGATGAATTGATGTCATATTCTTCACTGATGAAGTATATGAAGTTCGTAAGCTGCACTAATTCATCTGCAGGATGATCAACCCAAAGCCACTGAGTGGGTCCTCGATAGTGGATGTACAAATCACATGACTGGTGACAAGAATCTATTGATTGATGCTCCCTTATCACCATCGCATCTGAAGCATATCATCTTCGCTGACAAAGGCAAAAGTCAGGTATTGGGTCTAGGTAAGGTTGCGATCACAAAGGATCGACACATGGACAAAGTCATGCTTGTCGAGTCCTTAGGATACAACCTCATGTCTGTCTCAATGCTTTGTGATCTTGATATGGTAGTTGTCTTTGGCAAGTATCGTTGTGTTGTGGTTATGGAAGCTGACAATTCCAAAGTCTTCGAAGGCTTTAGGAGAGGAGACTTGTATATTGTTGATTTCTCTACAGGACCGCAACCAGCCGTGTGCCTACTTGCAAAAGCTTAAGAAGGATGGCTATGGCATCGACGACTTGGTCATGCAGGCATGAGGAATTTGCACACGCTTGCGAAGAAGAAGCATGTCATTGCCATTGAGAATGTAAAATTCCTCAAGGATCACCTATGTGGAGCTTGTGAAACTGGAAAGATGACCAAGGCTAAGCATCCAGCGAAGACTATCATGACCACTACTCGACCATTCGAATTGCTTCACATGGACCTCTTTGGTCCTAACCATTACTCAGCTGTCACAAATGACACATCTCTCTATGGGCTTGTTATTGTTGATGATTACTCTCGTTACACATGGGTACACATTGTTACTTACAAACATGAAGTGCAGGAAGTCTTCAAACGATTTTCCTCGAGGGCTTCAACCAACTTTGGTGTGAAGATCAAGCACATCAGAAGTGACAATGGAACTAAGTTCAAGAATTCTGGTCTTGATGACTATCTTGATGAACTTGGTATTACTCATGAGTTATCTGCTCCTTACACTCCTCAGCAAAATGGCGTCGTGGAGCGCAAGAACAGAACTCTTGTTGAGATGGCTCGCACTATGCTTGATGACTACAAGACGCCTCATCACTTCTGGATTGAGGCAATTTATACTGCATGCCACATCATCAACAGGGTATATCTTCACAAATTCTTCAAGAAGACTACCTATGAACTCCTCACTGACAAGAAACCCAATGTGAGTTATTTCAAAGTCTTCGGTGCTAAATTTTGGATTAGAGATCCTCATCACAATGCTAAATTTGCACCGAAAGCACATGAAGGTTTTATGCTTGGTTACGGAAAGGACTCGCACACCTACAGAGTCTTCAACACCGTTCTTCACAAGGTTGTTGAAACTGTAGATGTGCGGTTCGATGAAACTAATGGCTCGCAAAGAGAGCACCTACCCTCTGTGATAGATGAACCAGCACCTGAGGAAAATATCAAGTTCAAGGCTACCGAGGATGTCATTCCTACCGAAGAATCTGCTGAAGAATTCATTCCAGAACGTGAAGAACGTCGAGCTAATGCACCTGAAGAAATTGCTGAAGAAAATGGTGCTGAAGAAAATGCTGATCAAATTCCTCGACGACAACCTACTCATCCTCGCATTGCAAAACAAGTGCAAGTTGAGAAGATCATTGATGACATTGAAGCACCAGGTCCTCTCACACGCTCAAAAGCTTCACATTTATCTAACTTTTGTGGGCACTATGCTTTTGTCTCTATCTCATAGCCCACTAAGGTAGATGAAGCATTTCTGGAGTCTGAGTGGATTCAGGCCATGCAAGAAGAATTACATCAGTTCGAGCTCAACAACGTTTGGGAACTGGTCAATCGTCCAGATCCTCGCAAACACAATATCATTGGCATAAAGTGGATCTACCGCAACAAGCAAGATGAAAATGGCCTTGTGGTGAGGAATAAGGCACGGCTAGTAGCTCAAGGCTACACACAGGTTGAAGGAATTGATTTCGATGAAACTTTTGCACCTGTTGCTAGACTTGAAGCTATTCACATATTACTTGCTTATGCTAACCATCATGATATCACTTTATATCACATGGATGTGAAAAGTGCATTCCTCAATGGTAAGCTTGAGGAAGAAGTATATGTTGCTCAACCCCCAGGTTTTGAAGATCCTAAGCATCCTGACAAAGTCTTCAGACTAAATAAGGCCCTCTATGGCCTCAAGCAGGCCCCTCGGGCGTGGTATGATACTTTGAAGGAAGTCCTCATGAAGAAAGGCTTCAAACCCGGTTCACTCGACCCTACTCTTTTCACTAAATCATATGATGATGAATTGTTTGTATGCCAAATATATGTTGATGACATCATCTTTGGTTGTACTGACCAGCGTTATAGTGATGAATTTGCCTATATGATGAGTGAAGAATATCAAATGTCTATGATGGGAGAGTTGAAATTCTTCTTAGGTCTTCAAATTCGTCAACAGCGCAATGGCATATTCATATCTCAGGAGAAATACCTCAAGGATGTACTGAGGAAATTTGGCATGCAAGATTGCAAAGGCGTCAAAATTCCTATGCCCACAAATGGCCATCTGTGCACTGATGAAAATGGTATTGACTTCGACCAAAAGGTATACCGCTCCATGATTGGTTCTTTATTGTACTTATGTGCATCTAGGCCAGATATTATGCTTAGTGTTTGCATGTGTGCCCGATTTCAAGCTACACTGAAGGAATCACACCATAAGGCTGTGAAGCATATTCTTCGATATCTACTCACACACCAACACTAGGATTATGGTACCCCAAGGGCTCGGCTTTTGATCTCGTTGGATATTCTGACTCTGACTATGTTGGTGATCGTGTGGATCGCAAGTCAACATCTGGTATATGTCATTTCCTCGGACGATCTTTGGTCTGTTGGTCCTCGAAGAAATAGAACTGCGTATCACTGTCTACTCCTAAAGCTGAGTACATTGCTGCTGGTTCTTGCTGTGCTCAATTGTTGTGGATGAAGCAAACTCTCAAGGACTACGGCGTCAACGTGAAGAATGTGCCTCTCTTCTGTGACAATGAGGGTGCCATCAAGATTGCTCACAACCCAGTTCAGCACTCAAAGACAAAGCACATTCAGATTCATCATCATTTTCTTCGCGATCATGTGTTGAAGGGCGACATTTCTATTGAGCATGTGAAGACTGAAGAACAACTAGCCGATATCTTCACAAAGCCCTTGGATGAGAAGAGATTTAGCAAGTTGCGGTGTGAGCTAAATATCTTAGAATCTTCGAATGTTCTTTGAAAAGGACACTCATCCTAACACTTATGCAAAATTGATGACTTAGATGTGCAACACATGAAGAAACATTTTTCTTCAATCAATGAAGAATAACACTCTAAGTCTGAATAAATTAATGAAGAATTTGATTCTCAGAACCCTACGACAATTGTACGCGGTGTATGACATCATCATTCTTATACGGTGGGTCACGCCACCACAAAAGTTGAAAATCTTCAATTTGAGTTTTTCCTCAGTTTTGAAATTCCTCAGTTGTTCATATTCTTCAACTTTGCAGAATCTTCACTGTTTCCGTCGTTTCTCTTCATTGGTTATATATATATATATATATGAGTTTATGTCCTCTACAACATTCACTTATGGCTAATTCTTCAAGTTAGTTTTTCTGCTAAGTGAATGTGATCGGACCCCTTCCCCCTCTATGCTATACTCAACCCAATCTATTCACAAGTTCTTCATGTGCGTTCTATTTGAAACTCATTCAAAATCTTCACTGCGTCCTTGTCAGCTGAAGAATTTGCGAACGGAATTTTTAACTTATCTTATCCAAATTTTCGGCTTTGCCGCTCAAACCATTCCGCTTCCCACGATATACTTATCTATTCACCCACGATCTAACACGATCTCCACTTCTCAGTACGTGGGTGACACATGTCATGCGAATGAGAAGGGTCAGGGGCACGTTCGTCCAATTTCTTCGGGCGAACCGTTTTTCACCGTGGCTATAAATACCCCCTCTCCCCTTCCTCATTTCTTTTACTCCGCTCGACCTCTCTCCAAGCTCGAGCTTCTCAAACCCTAGCGCCGCCGCTACATCATCGTCGCCGGTGAGGAAGAGCTTCACTGCCTCGACCTCGTCGCCGCCGTACTCACGCCGGCCGCGGAAATCTTCACTCCGCCGCCGCCGTAGCCTTCTTCCTTCGCCAAGTTAGGGCGTGGAAGATCTGCACAGACGAGCTTCACTTCTCCACATCCCAGTTTGTCGTGTTCTTCGTTCAGGGTAATTAAAAGTTACTTTTACTGCCCACTTTGATTCAAATGTTTACTACAAAATCTTCAAAGGTGTTTTTCTTCAAATCCTCACACACTAAACACCTCACATGTCATCTGCTCTTGATTCGTTTCTCTAAGCATCACTTTTCTTCAAGATTCCTCAATTGTGTGGATCTTCGATCTATACAACTTTGGAACCTAAGACAAAGAACGCTTAGTGAAATTCTTCAAGACTCATCTGGTCAAATTCCTCAAACTTGTTCTTATTGAAAAACCTTCTGAGAACGCATATGACCTTTCCAAATTCCTCGCAACTATACTCTGTTCACAGGTACTCATGTCTGCTGCTGAATCACTAGGTTCTCATCAACTTAACTCATTTGCAGCGTTCCTTGAAGAAAAGTTACATACTTCTTCAGAGAGTTCAATTGTTCAAATTCCTCAACTAAAGAAAATGGCTAATGAAAAGAGGCCACAGAAAGGAGGAAAGAGGCCTGAGGTCAATACTGCCTTTGATATCCCTGAGGACATTTATGCTGGGTACTGCACACCCCCTGAGGAAGATAAAAATAAGCGCAAGGTGCGCATTCAGAGGATAGAAAGGAGATGGGCAAAAGAGTGGAGGGAGTACAGGTATGTGACTCCAAAATACATGAAGAAATTCGCTGTTACTCCTCCATGCTCAAGACCTCCATTGGCACCTGGCCAAGAGGCAGATCCCACTAGCATCAAGCACGGTGAGGATTTTCCTGAAGAATGGGCCAAGCGCCAGGCCAAGTTGGCCAAACAGGCAAAAGATGCAGTGAGGAAATTCAACGAAGATTCCACTGCTGCTGCTGCTGAGGCCTCTGTAAGGCCGAGGAAATCCATGGCAAAGAAGCTTGCGCACAAGCCAAGTGCCTCTTCTTCAATGCCTTCACAGCCAATTTCCTCAGCTAAGCCCTCACGGCCAATTCCTCAAGTCGCTCCTGCTCCTCCAAAGTCCTCAGCTGCTCCGATAAAATCCTCAGCACCTGTGCATCTTGCCACGTGCCAAAGGACTACAGGCATCTCCATTGCCTCAGGAGCTTCAGCTAGTTCCTCAGCTGCACCATATTCTTCAACAGGACCCTCTCTGCTAAAGACTAAGACCACTACAGGACGAGGCTCTTGCCCAAGTCCTCAGAAGAAGTAGGTCGCCTTCCAAGTACCGTCTGAAGATGATGAAGCTGATGATGAAGAACTTGCTAAGATCATCAGAGACAGGCAAGTCAGGGCCGCTAGAGCCAAGGGCACAGAAGTGCCACTGCTTTTGGATCCAAAGCTGATCCTCGACTATATTGATCTCTGGCACAAGGACCCAAACACTCCTATGTCTGATTTCAAGTTGACACCTGGCCAAAGTCACATGCTGACCCATTTCATCAGTGAAGAAAAATGGAAATATGAGAAGGCCAGGCAACTCAAGAAAGCACAGTACAGGAAGGAGAAGTTTCTGAAGAACAACGTTGTCTCTATGACAACTGATGAACTCGTAAAGCTCCAGTCTGAAATCAAAGTCCTCAGCGATGATTTCAACGCTTACTATGCTGATTGGAAAGGGGCCAAGGTCAGGTTCGTCAATCTGACGAAGACACTCACTTCAAGTGCCGCTGCCCCTGTGCATATTGAAGTCACTCCGGCTGAAGCATCTGCTCAGCAAACTGAAGAACATGCCAGCATCACTGATGACAATCAGGCTGCTGAAGATAATGTGAGTTCCAGGGCTGATGACTGCATTCCAGCCGCTGATGAAATTCCCAGGGCACCCACTTGTGGTGCGCCTGAAGAAAATGAAGAGGTCAGGGCAACTGCATCAGTTGTGCCTGAAGAAACTGCACCAAATTCCTCTGCTCCACCTGCGCCTACTCCAACTCCAATCCTTCCATCTGCATTAGATGTGAAGAAGACCAAGGCTGCAGAGCGTGCAGCAGTGAAGAAAAGGAAAGCATCAGCTTCTTCAGATTCTTCTGCTCCGAAGAAAATGAAGCCTATGACCAGCTCTTTTGCAAACCCGATTGATGTTGTTCCAATCTCAACCATGCCATCAAAGGACCTTGTCCCTTTTGATGAAGAATATGTGATCCCTAGCGGATCTAATGAAGAAACTCCTTCTGCTGCTACGTCAGAGCAGATGGATGAAGAAATTGAAGTGGATGAAATCCCTTCAACCCCAGTTGTTTCCTCGCCTGTGCCTCAGTTTACTGCTGAAGAGGCCGGCGTTGAAGAAATTGAAGATGAAGATGTGGACATTGGCTGTACCACACCTGTGATGAATGATGACTTTTGGGAAAGTCAGCACCCCAATTCTCCACTCTTTACTCCACTTCAGCAAATTCCTCAGTCCCCAGTCACTACAGTTCAAATGGGATCTGATGAAGCTCATGAAGACATTCCAGCCGCTAGTGCTGAAGAAACTGAAAATGAAGAATTCAAGAACCAGGCTGCCACTGAAGAGGAACCAGAAATTCGTCAGCCTGAAGAACCTGAGATTGCGATTCCTGAGGTTGTGATGCAACTCACTGACACTCCTCTGCCCAAACCAAAGGATCCATTCTCCAGGAAGCAAAAATTCAAGACTAATGCCTTCTTTGGCGAGCATGTATTCTTCACTGATTACAACCCTTATGACTCTGCTCGCATAAGGAAGAGGCGTTTCTGGACTGCCAGCCAGGCAAATTTCTATTCCTCAGTGCTGTTCAACAAAGACAAAGTCTTCGATCATGAGCACATTCCTCACGTGGATATGGAATCTCTACCATGCTTCGGGCCAGTCCTCAGTGTTCTCTACGACGCTGGACTGTTAAATTTCTGCACTGACATATGTGATTGGAATGAAGAGCTAATTCTTCAATTTTATGCAACTCTGCACATCACCGGCAACTCTGAAGACGTGAATTCATGGGTGCTGGACTGGATGTCTGAAAACACTCACTACAAAGCACCAGCTACTGAATTGCTTCGTGCTTTGCCTCTCAGTCCGCCCCTTGAAGGTGCTTGTTGCGTCTACAATGAACCTGAGCTTACCGTTATATGCAAGTGCTGATGAAACCTTTGAAGCCAGGTCAGGCCCCAAGAACAAAATTCCTTGTGAAGGAATTGTTGTATGTGCCTCGGACTGTCTATCGCATTCTGACGAAGACATTGAGTCCAATCAAGGGCCATGACTCAAATGAAGAAGAAGTCATTGGCATCATGAAGAATCTGCTTTTCAATATCATTCATGGCATTCCCATAAACTTCCATGATTTCTTCATGAGGACTCTGGCTAATGTCGCCATGTCACCATTTGAGTTGAAGCCTTATGCACCTTGGATTATGAGATTCGTCAGGACAAGGTCTTCACTCAACTATAAAGCTGATACACTGAACCATTGCAGCTACTTGCCCCCAATTGAAGTCCTCAAACGGACATTTTCCTCAGCTGATGAAAAGGGCAAGGCTACTGCTGTAATTGATGAAGGCATTCGTCCATTGGATGGACAATTTCGCAAGGCTGCATCCTACTCCACCCATGATGACTCTACCACCCATGACTCTGTCGCCAACGCACCCAAGCAAAATCCTCAAGGCACAGCACCCAGGGTGATGACTGACCGTGAACTTCTCCTCAGTCTTCACCAGAAGGTTGATCGCAATCATAAATGGGTCAAGCGTCAGTTTGGTGCAATTCTTCACAACATGACTGCTACCCACAATGCAGTGAAGAAAAACCACTACTACCTTCATGAAATCCTCAACCGCACCTGGGCTGTTCTGTCTCAAGTCTATAGTGAAGAAGATCTGAAGACAATGGGTCTCAAGGACGATCTTGATTGGGCTGCACCTCCTCCGAAGAAGTACAAGAAGGTCAAGGTTCCTTCCTTGGTGGCCAGCTCCTATTCTTCATCACGTGACACTGATGAACATGAAGATTTGGACGACACTGCGGTAGGCCCTACTCCAACAACCGACCCCAACAACGCTGACGCTCCTTCATCACCTTGATATTCTTCAGGGGCGTTAGTCCTCATTTTCGACCCTTTTGGTCATTTGATGACAAAGGGGGAGAAATTTGAGTTAGTCTTCAAGCGGGTCTATCTTAAATGGGCGTTTTTTTAAGTTGCAACTCTCGTTCTTTTGAAGACTTTGCTGGATCGAGTTGTAAACTTAAACTCTATGGTGACCTGATACTTTTGTTGTTTCTTCTGCATTCCTCGTTAATGTTATTGCACGCATGCTGAATTACATCAGTCACCATATTTCATCATGCATTTCAAATTCTTCATATATTATGTCAAATGCGTGTATGAATTACAAGATATAGGGGGAGATCTCCATGATTCAACTCTTCAAGTGTGCATTGCTTCTAAAGCAAATTCCTCACTATGCACATCTTCAGGGGGAGTTCTTCTATATCTTGCAATCAAATTCCTCAATATCAGTATTTACACTTCATATGTTTATCCCCGATGAAAACTTAACATATATTGTCATCAATCACCGAAAGGGGGGAGATTGTAAGTGCATCTAGTGCCCCTTAGTGATTTTGGTGTATTGAAGACTTATAGGTTAAGGGACTAATGCGTTTGTGAGTGTACACAGATCTATAAGTCTATGAGGAGTTTGATAATTACAGAGAAAGTCGACCCCTAAAAATGAAGTTCTTCGACTGAAGACTTTGGATTTCTGAAGACTTTGAAGGTGAAGAATTTGATGTGACCTTGAAGACTTGGTATTCATTTGCGGTATGAAGCGTGAAGACTTTTGTTTTCGCAGTTTCATTTTCTCTTTCTTGAGTCATAGGAAACACCGTACTGTTAAAGGGGGTCGAGGAAATACTAAGGAAAATTTTCCATGTGATGCTCAACTCAAAATCCTACACCTACCAATCCCTTCGAGTGAAGCCATTGGAAATCTCATACAGTTCAGTCATATTCTTCGGTGACAGAGACGAAGTTCTTCTGGTCTCTGAGGACTTTGTTATGACTAAGGAGTTAGGAATTCGCCACTGCGGATTGCCTACACAGTGAGGAACATGATAGCCCTGAGGAGTTTGAACCTCAAATTTCCGACCGTTGCTGTGCTATGCGCCAGCTGTCCCAAAATATCTACCCACCTAACGGTCATATCATTGAAGGGCATTTATGTCTTATCATGCGGGCTACTCCCTAGGCTATAAATAGCCGCCCCCTACAACCACTAGCTGGTTGGCTGCTCCGAGAGAAACTGACACTTGTCATTTGAGAGCATCCCATCCTCCGAGGACTTTGAGCGAAAATCATCAAGTGAGGAAAAACCCCAAACCCAAACACCTACAAACCCAAAGTGATTGAGCATCACTGAAGAGATTGATCCTGCGTGGATCCGACGCTTGTTACCTTTGAAGACTGTGCTTCTTCCAGACAGTTAGGCGTCATGGTCTAGAGCATCCAAGAGGAAATTGTGGATCGCCGAGTGACCGAGTTTGTGAAGGTTCGGAAGTCACCTGAAGACTTAGCACGAGTGATTGGGCGAGGTCTGTGTGACCTTAGCTCTCGGAGAATATTGTGAGGACTAGGTGTCCTGGACTGTGTGTTCAGGACTGGGTGTCTGGGACTGTGTGTCCTCAGGTTTAAATACCTAGCCGCTCCAACCAGATGTACAACTGAGACAGCAGTTGGAGCTGGTCTACCAAATCATTGTCTTCACCGAGCTTACTGGTTCTATTTCCTCAACTCTTTCATTTCCTCATAACTGTGTTGTGCACTTGTTCATATCTGTGTTTGAAGACTTTGACTGATGACTTTCTCAATTTCCTCAGTTCAATTTCTTCAGTCTGTTTGTCTTCATCCTGTGTTATCCTGTGTTATCCTGTGTTTACGCTTTCTGTACTCTGTGCTTGTTTTCGTTTCATCATGATGACTATGCTTGTGTTCTGCTATGCATACTTTTGAGTACCTATTCCGCTGCAAGTAGTTCTTCGCTAAGGAATTTCCTCACCCACAAATTCCTCAGTGAAGAATTTATAAAAATCGCCTATTCACCCCCACTCTAATCGATATAACACACTTTCAATGATCGATTTAACTTACTTGTCGAGCATTTGAGTCATGTCCGCATAGTCCTGGGGATCTTTTCGTCTCGAGTCTAAGACGGTTACTACTCCCTGCTCAAGCTTAATCTCTAGGAGAATATAGTGGAAGCTGCGCACGCATGCAGAAGTCATCAATTACATTACTATAACCTGGACTAATAAGGGAAACCGAATATGCACAAGACAGTAACACTCACTTGAAGTTGTAAGGAAAGAGTATTATATCTTTGTTTTCATTTATTACCAATGATCGTAGCAAGTTGGCCTCGGTATTTTCGGCATGATATTTAACCTCAGTTGCATCTATGAGATTTGTGTTAATGAATCCAATATCACCGATTTGTCTTTTCTTCAATTAGGCGATCTTCAATCTGCATAATATAGTGAGGATAATTATAAATACATGCAATGAAAGAGCTGACCTATATAGAGAGACTTAATGACAGAAGTAGTACTACTTACAGACAGTAGCAAGTGATCGTTGATTTATCGAGGTCCTTTTGATTGAAAAACTGGAAGAACTCCTCAAATGGAACATTCAACAGTTCAATTCCAACGAGGTCATCCTCCTCTTTAACTCTCAGCGTCAAAGTATCCCTCCCCTCAGACTCTCTGCAGGTTTTCATGTACCAATCATGTAATCTTCGCATCATCGTTGTTAGAGATCTTTCATCTTTGACGAGAGGCTTCCCGTAATGGTATTTGTGTTCGTCCACCTCCAAGAAATCATAATGTACATCGTCGGGAAGGTAATCTCCAAGATTGATATAACCGGCCACCATCCTCGGATCATTAGCGACGATGTCGCTAGACACCTTGAGCGGGGGGCATGATTGGTTCGCTTGTTCGCCGAGCTGGGCAATTTTTTTCCTAGCTCGTCGTTCTTTTAACCTTTGATCACTGACAGTACTTCCCGACTGCTCCGCTTCGACAAATGTCTTTGCAATAATGCGCTCATAGTTGCCTTTCGGCGGAGACTTTGGTGGTTTTGTCAGGGCAGCCAGAGTGCGCTTCGCTTTCACCAGATCTACCTTCTCCTCCGGAGGTGGATGTTTCTTTGCTTTCACCCCTTCAAACAAGTTCGTCACTTCGGCTCGCACGATCTTCATGGTTTCCTCCTCGGTCCTCTTGTATGGTAACTTCTCTGGAGTCTTCAGAGAAGGACCAAATCTGTATTGCCTCCCGCCTCTGGCTGTACTGCTAGACGCCGGCAGAGCAGACGGAGCGGCTGCGGATGTCTTCTTTCCTTGCTTACGAGGCGGAGGAGAAGGACTACGACGCGCCGGAGCAGCCGGAGTGGCGGCGGGTCTCTTCCGCCCTTGCTGACAAGGCAGAGAAGGAGGAGGCTGGCTGCTCGGGCGCGTCGGCGCAGGCGGAGAAGGAGGCGGAGTGCCGCCACGCGCCGGAGAAGGAGGCTGAGTGCCCTGATCACTCGCCGGAGGAGGAGGCCGAGTGTCGCCACGCGCCGGAGAAGGAGGCTGAGTGCCCTGATCACTCGCCGGAGGAGGAGGTGGAGGAGGAGGCGGAGTGCCCTTACTCGCCGGAGGCATCCCGTTCGGAAGGTTGATGAGCTCCTTCCGCCATAGGCATGGAGTCTTCAGAGCAGAACCCAGCCGAGTCTCCCCTTCACCGGTAGGGTGGTCAAGCTGGAGGTCCTCAAATCCCTTCGTTATTTCGTCCACCGTCACCCTAGCATATCCTTCTGGAATCGGACGACAGTGAAAAGTTGCGCCGGGTTCAGGAGGTCGAACAGAGCCGACAGCCGCCTTGAGTTTGAAGTTCTCCCATCACGTCATAAGGTGGCAATGTTGAGACTCCGTGATAGCATCCACGGGGTAGCTAGCAGGAGCCGTCAAGACATGCTCCGGCTGAAGCAGCTCGGTGGAAGCCACGCTGCTTCTCCACTGAGATGGTGGGGTAGCTTCGGGGGTAGTTTCGGCAGGTCGATTGCTGCGAGCTACGTCTCGTTCCTCTAGCGCTTGAACCCTTTCATGCAGCTTCTGAATTTGGGTCTGCTCCACTTTTTCCTCCTCTCCTGGCATTTGTAACCGCCTGCGTCCGGAAAACCAGCCTTCCATGGAACGGAGCCTGGCGTGCATCGTGTCCGTCCAGGGTGCTCAGGATTCCCGAGGGCCATTGTGAGCTCGTCGTTCTCTCTGTCTGGAACGAACGTCCCTTGGTGCGCTGCATCGATATAGTGCTGAAGCCTCTTGACTGGTATTCTCATTTGCTCGTCCGTCCAAACGCACTTTCCTGATACAGGGTCCAAGGTTCCGCCAGCCCCGAAGAACCAAGTCCGGCAACGGTCTGGCTAGTTCATTGTCTCTGGTTCGATCCCTTTATCAAGCAGATCATTCTCAGCCTTGGCCCACATAGGCTGGGCTTTGAGGTAGCCACCTGACCCCGTGCGATGGTGAAGCTTCTTCTTCGCAGCATTTTTCTTGTTTGTCGCTGACAACTTCTTGCTCTTTTCCGATGTCTTGTGGGCCACAAATGCGGGCCAGTGATCTCTGATCTTCTCATATTTGTCGATGAATTCTGGTGTCTCTTCTTTGTCGACAAACGTTTCAGATCATTCTTCCACCTCCTGAATAGGTCTGCCATCTTCTTAAGAGCATGAGACTTGATTAATTGCTCTTTAACTGGCTTCTCCGGATCCTCCTCTGGCGGTAGGGTGAAATTTGCCTTTAGCTCAGTCCAAAGATCACCTTTCTGCATATCATTGACATAAGACACCTCAGGGTCTTCCTTCTTAGGCTTATACCATTGGTGGATGCTGATCGGGATCTTGTCCCTAACAAGAACCCCGAACTGAACAGCAAATGCTTCCTTTGTCCGGATGAGTTCAATCGGTTGGCCGTCGCGCGCGATTGCCGTGATCTCAAACCTTTCATCCGAGCGCAACTTTCTCTTCGGGCCTCGTCTCTTTACCGAAGTTGTGCTCGATCCGGAGGGCTAGAAAAAAGAAGAAAGATGAGAGTTAATTAATATGTGTACATAACAAAACAATGAATGCATCAATTAGCTAGTCAGCACAGGCTTAACTAATATATTTACCTGGCCGGACTCTGTTCGATCACCGGAGCCGTCACCACGGGCTCCTTCTTGCACCAGCATTGGGTCACCGGAGCCATCATAATCATGTCTTTCCTACTCCACTCTTCGATCACCGTAGTCTGCTTCTTCACCCTGTTCTTCCAGACCATCATTGTCGTTAAGATACGACAAGACATCACCTCCGGCTAAGATTATGTCCCCCAACACCTCTTCTGCTTCCTCGTCTCGTCCGTGCTCCATCGTTTCTACAAATATTACAACATGGCAATTATTACACAAACATGACAGCAGGTGGATATATTAGTGCAAACGTAGACCTAGCTTATTCCGGGTTTGGGGTGGCCTCGGCAACGCTTCAAGGTAGGGGCGCGGCGGGAGGGGGTAGGAGACCGACATCGTTTTTTTCTAGGGCTTGGGTGTCCTCGAGAGTTTTGGTCGAGCGAGAGGGCCGGGGGGTGCTCCCGTGGTATAAGTTATCACGGTCGAAGTTATCCCGGAGGGGGTTATATCGACAACGACGACATACATACATGGGAAAATAATGTTATCGGTGAGGGGGTAGGTCGAACCCCCCCCCTCGTGTTGAAGTTATCGAGACACGGGGTATATCGACAACGACATATCCGATAAAAAATAAGAAGACGAAGAAGAAATAAAAAGAGGAGAAGAAGATATTAATAGAGGAGAAGATTGAAGAAAAAAAAAGAAGAAAAAAAAAGAGGAGAAGAAGAAAGGAATAGAGGTCTATTTTCTCTTCTTCTCCTCTTCTTTTTCTTCTTTTTTCTTCTTCTTATTTATTTCTCATCTTCTTCCTCTCCTCTTCTTCTCCTTTCTTCTTCTTCTTATTTTCCTTTTTCCTCTCATTCTTTTTCTTCTTCTTCCTTTCCTAGCTAGATATATAAAACTTTTCTAAAAATGTAACTTTTGCATATATAAAACTTTTTCTTCTTCCTTCTTCTTCCTTCTATTCCTTCTTCCTAAATATATAAAACTTTTCTAAAAATGAAACTAACCTAAAATGTACTAAATTAGAGAACATATATAGATAAAACTTTTCTAAAATCTAACTTTTGCATATATGTATTTTTAAAACATCATTACAATTGAAAAAATACATACATACATACATACAAAAAAATGTAAAAATACATACATACATATATAAACATACATCAAAAAAATACATACATACATATATGACAATCTAAAAAAATGTAAAAAAAAATAGCACGGCGGCGGGGCCGGCAGAGGCGCGGTGCTCACAGAGGGAGGAGCGCGCGGCGGGCGGCGTCGGGGCAAGCAGGGGCGCGGAGACGGCGTCGGGGCAGGGGCGGCACGCGGCGACGATGTTGGGCGAGGGCGCGGGCGACGGCGAAGACGGGCGCGGGCGACGACGACGGCGACGGCGACGGCGGGGCGGGTCGGGGGCGCGGCAGGGACGGCGCGTGGCGACAACGTCGGGCGAGGGCGCGGGGACGGCGAGGGCGCGGGTAAGCTCGGGCAGCCTGGCGGCGTCGTCGGAGGGATCGAAGAACTGACGAAATTTTCACAAGTGCTTGCTTATATAGCAAACCCATTGGTACCGGTTGGTGGCACAAACCGGTACCAATGCCACATTTAGCCCCGGTTGGTGTCACCAACCGGGACCAAAGGCCTCTTTTCAGCAGCCCAAAGGGCGGGAAGCAGCGGCCTTTGGTCCCGGTTGGTGGCACCAACTGGGACTAAAGGGGGGGCATTGGTACCGGTTGGTGTGCCATGAACCGGTACCAATGCACCCCTTTAGTATCGGTTGGTGCCACCAACCGGGACCAAAGGCCTTGTGCTGTTGCGCCCGCGTCGAAAGTTTAGTCCCACCTCGCTAGTTGAGAGGGGCGCGCAGTGGTTTATAAGCCCCACTGCCGCTCCCCTCTCGAGCTCCTCTCCATTGCAGGCTTACGGGCCTAATTGTCACTGTTATGCCTGATGGGCCTACTGGGCCTTCTGCGGACCTGAATCCTGGCCCATCGATGGGTTTCTAGTCGTATTCAGGCCGTGGTGGCCCAGTAGGTGGCATATTATATATTTTTTGCCTTTTTTTGTTTTCTTTTTTGCTTTATTTATTTTGTTTTGTTTCTACTTACAACAAAAATTTTATTTATTTTATTTTATTTTGTTTCTAATTACTTATTTATTTTACTATATGATAATTCTTTTTGCTATTAAAGTTTCTAACAAAAAAAGTTCTTTATGAAAATTCTTTTTGCTTTCAATGATTTTGAACAGAAAATACTTCGATAATTTTAGTTGCATCAATTTTATATAATTTTAGTTTCAATAATACTAGAGGTTGCTTATAATGTTTTGAACAGAAAATACTATGATAATTTTAGTTTCATAAATTTAATTTAATTTTGTTTCTACTTATATATTTTATTAAAGTTTATATTATTTTGTTTCTAATTACTTATTTATTTTATTTGTTATTTTTCATGCACCCTTTTTCATGCATTTACTGATTATTTTGAGCTATAAGACCCTAAAATTGAAAAGCATTTCAAATGAACTCTGAAAAGGTTGAAAGTTGGCATGGTATCATCATTTCATCCACATAGCATGTGCAAGAAAGTTGAGAGGGTTACGGCAAAAACTGGATGCACTTCGTGTACAAAACGGACAATCTCTTTCGAAGTATCAGGATTTCATACGGAAACTCGTCTGTTACAAATGGATTTCATTTATTAAAACTTATTTGAACTCCTGACTTTTTGTGTGTTCAAAATGCACCATTCAAAGCCACACCATAAATTTTCAACCCTTTCTGACTTCATTTGTTATTTTTCATGCATTTATTGATTATTTTTGAGCTATAAGACCCTGAAATTGAAAAGCATTTCAAATGAACTCTGAAAAGGTTGAAAGTTGGCATGGTATCATCATTTCATCCACATAGCATGTGCAAGAAAGTTGAGAGGGTTACGGCAAAAACTGGATGCACTTCGTGTACAAAACGGACAATGGTATCATACTCGTCTGTTACAAAGTTGGCATGGTATCATCATAATAGTTGCGGGAGAAACTCTTCACTTTTTCTTCGCTTGTGTCATTTGCTTATTGCGCCGTAACCATGGATAATCTTCATCGTTTATCAGGATGCTTGGGTCAGCCTTGACTTTGAAGGGAGGAATTTCATGAAACTTTTCATAATCTTCAGACATGTCTGTCTTGCCCTCCACTCCCACGATGTCCCTTTTTCCTGAAAGAACTATGTGGCGCTTTGGCTCATCGTATGATGTATTCGCTTCCTTATCTTTTCTTTTTCTCGGTTTGGTAGACATGTCCTTCACATAGATAACGTGTGCCACATCATTGGCTAGGACGAACGGTTCATCAGTGTACCCAAGATTTTTCAGATCCATTGTTGTCATTCCATACTGTGGGTCTACCTGTACCCCGCCTCCTGACAGATTGACGCATTTGCACTTAAACAAAGGGACCTTAAAATCATGTCCGTAGTCAAGTTCCCATATGTCCACTATGTAACCATAATATGTGTCCTTTCCCCTCTCGGTTGCTGCATCAAAACGGACACCGCTGTTTTTGTTGGTGCTCTTTTGATCTTGGGCGATCGTGTGTATTCCCATTTATCTCGTATCCTTTGTAAGTCAATACAGTCAAAGATGGTCCCCTGGACAACGAGTACAGCTCATCACAAACAGTGTTGTCACCTCTGAGATGTGTTTCCAACCAACTGCTGAAAGTCCTGATGTGTTCACATGTAATCCAGTCGTCGCACTGCTGCAGGTGTTTGGAGCGCAGACTGTTCTTGTGTTCATCGACATATGGGGTCATCAAGGTAGAGTTCTGTAGAACTGTGTAGTGTGCTTGAGACCAAGAATGCCCGTCCCTGCATATTATTGAGTCCGCTCCTAGTGTGCCTTTTCCAGTCAGTCTCCCCTCATACCCCGATTTAGGGAGACCTATCTTCTTAAGGCCAGGAATGAAGTCAACACAAAACCCAATGACATCCTCTGTTTGCTGGCCCATGGAGATGCTTCCTTCTGGCCTAGCGCGGTTACGGACATATTTCTTTAGGACTCCCATGAACCTCTCAAAGGGGAACATATTGTGTAGAAATACGGGCCCCAGAAAATCTCGTCGACTAGATGAACTAGGACGTGCGTCATGATATTGAAGAAGGATGGTGGGAACACCAGCTCAAAACTGACAAGACATTGCGCCACATCACCTTCTGAGAGATTGCATTGAGGAATGCACATAGCTTCACAATGGCTAATCAGACGTTTTCTGGTAGAAGCCCCCTCAATGCAACCGGAAGCAGTTGCGTCATAATCACGTGGCAGTCATGAGACTTTAGGTTCTGGAACTTTTTCTCTGGCATATTTATTATTCCCTTTATATTCGACGAGAAGCCAGTCGGGACCTTCATACTGAGCAGGCATTCAAAGAAGATTTCTTTCTCTTCTTTCCTAAGAGCATAGCTGGCAGGACCTTCATACTACTTCGGAGGCATGCCGTCTTTTTCGTGCAAACGTTGCAGGTCCTCCCGTGCCTCAGGTGTATCTTTTGTCTTCCCATACACGCCCAAGAAGCCTAGCAGGTTCACGCAAAGGTTCTTCGTCACGTGCATCACGTCGATTGAAGAGCGGACCTCTAGGTCTTTCCAGTAGGGTAGGTCCCAAAATATAGATTTCTTCTTCCACATGGGTGCGTGTCCCTCGGCATCATTCGGAACAGCTAGTCCGCCGGGACCCTTTCCAAAGATTACGTGTAAATCATTGACCATAGAAAGTACGTGATCACCGGTACGCATGGCGGGCTTCTTCCGGTGATCTGCCTCGCCTTTGAAATGCTTGCCTTTCTTTCGACATTGATGCTTGGTCGGAAGAAATCGACGATGGCCCAGGTACACATTCTTCCTGCATTTGTCCAGCTATATACTTTCAGTGTCATCTAAACAGTGCGTGCATGCGTGGTATCCCTTGTTTGTCTGTCCTGAAAGGTTACTGAGAGCGGGCCAATCGTTGATGGTTACAAACAGCAACGCGTGCAGGTTAAATTCCTCCTGTTTGTGCTCATCCCACATACGTACACCGTTTCCATTCCACAGCTATAAAAGTTCTTCAACTAATGGCCTTAGGTACACATCAATGTCGTTGCCGGGTTGCTTAGGGCCTTGGATGAGAACTGGCATCATAATGAACTTCCGCTTCATGCACATCCAAGGAGGAAGGTTATACATACATAGAGTCACGGGCCAGGTGTTGTGATTGCTGCTCTGCTCCCCGAAAGGATTAATGCCATCTGTGCTTAAACCAAACCATACGTTCCTTGGGTCACCTGCAAACTCAACCCAGTACTTTCTCTCGATTTTTCTCCACTGCGACCCGTCAGCGGGTGCTCTCAACTTCCCGTCTTTCTTACGGTCCTCATTGTGCCATCGCATCAACTTTGCATGCTCTTCGTTTCTGAACAGACGTTCCAACCGTGGTATTATAGGAGCATACCACATCACCTTCGCAGGAACCATCTTCCTAGGGGGCTCGCCGTCAACATCACCATGATCATCTCGTCTGATCTTATACCGCAATGCACCGCATACTGGGCAAGCGTTCAGATCCTTGTACGCACCGCGGTAGAGGATGCAGTCATTAGGGCATGCATGTATCTTCTGCACCTCCAATCCTAGAGGGCATACGACCTTCTTTGCTGTGTATGTACTGTCGGGCAATTCGTTATCCTTTGGAAGCTTCTTCTTCAATATTTTCAATAGCTTCTCAAATCCTTTGTCAGGCACAGCATTCTCTGCCTTCCACTGCAGCAATTCCAGTATGGTACCGAGCTTTGTGTTGCCATCTTCGCAATTGGGGTACAACCCTTTTTTGTGATCCTCTAACATGCGATCGAACTTCAGCTTCTCCTTTTGACTTTCGCATTCACTACTGGAATCAGCTACTTTGCCATCTGCCAGCTCTTTGCCGTCAGCTAGCAAACGACAAAGAAGCTCTTTGCCATCAGCTACCGAAAAGCTGACGGCAAAGAACTGGCTGATGGCAAAGACATTCTTTGCCATCAGCCAGTTCTTTGCCGTCCGCTAGCTGACGGCAAAGATTCTTTGCCGTCTGCTAGCAGACGGCAAAGAGGGAGGGGGCCCCACTGATGAGCTGCTTTAAAAAAACTTAACGGCCCCCCTCTTTGCCGTCTGCTAGCAGACGGCAAAGAGCAAAAAAGCGGACGGCAAAGGGGGCGGACGGCAAAGATTTAACATATCTAACGGCCGCGCCCCACCCCGCCCTGTTTCTCTCCCTGCTCTTCACACGCGCGCCGCCGCCCCCACCACTCGCCGCCGCCCGGTCGCCCCACCACCCCGCCGCCCCACCGCCCCCCCCGCCCCGTCGCCACTGCCGCCCGCCCACGTCGCCCCACCACCCGGCGCCCCACCGGCCCCCCGCCCCGTCGCCCCCACCACCCGGCCCCCCGCCGCCCCCCCCCCCCCGCGCCCCCGCCGCCCCGGGGCCCCGTCGCCCCCCCCCCCAGGCCCCCCGGCGCCCCGACCCCCCCGCGCCCCACCGCCCCGGGCCCGGCGCCGGCGCCCGAGGCCGCCCCGCCCCCCTCCTCCACCGGCCACCTCCTCCACCGCCCCGCCCCACTCCTCCACCGGCCACCTCCTCCACCGGCCCTGCCCCAGGTGAGCTCTACCTCCTCTTTTTTTCCATTTTTCTGTTTTTTTAGTTTTAGGTTTATGTTTAGTTTAGATTTAGTTTTAGTTTTAGTTTTAGTTTTAGGTTTAGTTTTAGTTTAGTTTTAGGTTTAGATTTAGTTTTTTCCTTTTTCTGTTTTTTTAGTTTTAGGTTTATGTTTAGTTTAGATTTAGTTTTAGTTTTAGATTTAGGTTTAGTTTTAGGTTTAGTTTTAGGTTTAGTTTAGTTTGAGGAAAGAAGAAGAAGAAGAAGAAAAAGAGGAGAGGAGGAGAAGAAGAAGAGGAAAAAGGAAAGGAAGAAGAAGAAGAGGAGGAGGAGAAGAAAAAAGAAGAAGAGGAAGAAGAAGAAGAAAAAAGAGGAGAGGAGGAGAAGAAGAAGAGGAAAAAGGAAAGGAGGAAGAAGAAGAAGAAGAAGAAGAAGAAGAAGAAGAAGAAGAAGAAGAAGGAAAAAAAGGAAGAAAAGGAAGAAAAGGAAGAAAAGGAAGAAAAGGAAGAAGAGGAAGAAGAAGAAAAGGAAAAAAGAGGGAAAAACCCTGACCCGACACGGCACCCCGACCCCGACCCGGCACCCCGACACGACACCCTGACCCCTAGACCCCGACCCCGACACCCCGACCCCGACCCCGACCCCGACACCCCGACCCCGAGCCTGACCCGACACCCCGACCCCGACACCAACACGGCACCCCGACCCCGACCCGACACCCCAACCCCGAGACCCCGACCCCGACCCCGACACGCCACCCCGACACCGACACGACACCCCGACCCCCGACACCTCCCGAAAAGGTGTTCTTTGGCCTTCCAGAGGCCGACGGGGTCATATATTTGTGAATTATTAGTTAGGTCATATATTTTTTGATTTTGTTATCAAAAACATCATATATAATTGTGTTGATCGGGTAGTTTTAAATGTGCAGTGGTTTCATCGCTGCGAGGTTTGGTGTTCGACGACCACGCCATGCGTTTGATGAGCTCTGCCCCTTCGTTCGTGGGTGAGCACAAATGACATGTCCTCCTCCCCCATTAATTATTTGATCTATTCCGATGAAACTTGATAGCTAGCTATATATGTGTCTTGAATCATCAGTATGCGTAACCAATATGTGTCTCCCGTTGAAAGCGTCATAGTTATAAATATGCATGCATTTGCATATTTATAACCTTGATTCTTTCGAATTGTCCAACGCTATCCATGGACAGCCCGAGTATGTTTAGATTGGGTTCGTTTTCCCATATACTTTGCTCCGGATCCGACGCATAAATTTCGTCAGTGCCTCCCCTGTTGTTCTCCGGGTACACATCCTCTCTGTTTATTGCAGAGACGTGTATCAGGAGAACAGCGGGGAGGTGCTGCCGAAATTTTGCGTAGGATTCGGAGCATAGCATGGAAAAATGAACCCAATCTAAACATACTCGGGTGGGATTAGGACCTATCATTACCTATTAGAGTGTAGGTTGCATGGACGTAATAAAATTGACAAAGTAGATCAACTGATGAATATATACATGGTGAATTATATATATATATATATATATATATATTTGTTGTGTGTCTAGTAGCTCTGAAAGTCAAGATGAGTGATCGTGCGTGGATGTACATCGGTCACACTGGTCAGAACAAATGGAGCACTGAATGGTTCACAAAAACCAAGGGGTTTGTGCGAGCCGCATTTGCAAATGGCCAGAGGAAAACCTGGTGCCCCTGTTTATGGTGCGGCAATTGGGAAAAGAGGACAGAGGCTGAAATGGGCAAACACCTGCAGAAGACTGGTTTTACGCCCGATTATACGGTGTGGATATTTCATGGTGAGTCTGCCCAACGTGACCGAGCTGAGGTGGATCGTCGTCGCACCGACGAGCATGGTACCGGGATGGAAAACATGGTGCAAGACTTCGATGATGCTCGGGATTTGGACGAGGAGATGGAGGAATCTGCAAAGGCCTTCAATGAAATGTTGGAGTCTTCAACATGTCCGCTCCATGAGCACACTGAGCTTTGTCGGTTGGATGCCATCTCGCAAGTAATGGCTCTGAAGGCTCAGTTCAACTTGGGCAGAGAATGCTACGATGCAATGATGACAGTATTTGGACGCTTTCTACCCAAAGGCCATGTAATGCCTGCAAACCTGTACCAGTCGGACAAAATCCTCCGTGCACTGAAGATGCCCTATGATAAGATACATGCCTGTGAGAAAGGATGTGTCTTGTTTAGGCTTGACTATGCGGACTTGAACTATTGTCCCATTTGCAAGTCTTCCAGGTATGTTGTGGTAGACAACGGTATGGGTGAGAAGACACAGACCAAAATCCCCGTTAGTGTTCTTCGGTATATGCCAATCGTACCAAGACTTCAACGTCTTTTCATGGTCGAAGAGACGGCCAGACAGATGACATGGCACAAAACGGGCAAAAGAACCGAACTAGATGCAGATGGGAATCTGATGATTGTACACACATCGGATGGTGTTGCGTGGAAAAAGTTTGATGAATTACATGGTGACAAAGCGGCAGATCTGAGGCATCCTCGAGTCGGCATCAGCACGGATGGGTTCAGTGTGTTTGGTATGACGGCAGCCCAATACAGTTCTTGGCCCGTATTTGTCTTTCCAGTCAATCTCCCCCCGGACAGATTATGCAAAGAAAGAACATTTTCCTGACGTTGATAATTCCAGGGCCCAACTATCCGGGGAAAAATATGAATGTGTACATGCAGCCGCTTAAGGACGAATTGCAAGAAGCCTGGGATAATGGGTTCAAGACATACGACGGCTATAGCAAACGGAACTTCATAATGCATGCCTGGTACATGTACTCGACGCATGACTTGCCGGCGTATGCGCTATTCGTTGGCTGGTGTGTGCATGGAAGGTTCCCGTGCCCCACATGCAAGGGAGCTCTTGAGTTTCGTTGGCTTCAGGCCGGTCGCAAGTTTTCTTGCTTCGACATGCATAGACAGTTCCTGAATCCTCGCCATAAGTTCAGGAAAGACAAGAAGAACTTCATCAGAGGTAGAGTTGTCAAAAAGCTCTGCACCACCTGCATTGACAGGCCAACAGACCCTGGATCAGTTAAACGCTCTTGAGCCAGATCCAGAGCGTCCAGGGTACTTCAAGGGGTATAATTCTAAGCACGCCTGGACTCACAAAACATGCTTATGGGATTTGCCTTACTTCAAAGACCTCCTTTGCCCACACAACATCGACGTGATGCACACTGAGAAGAATATCGCCGAGGCACTTTTTGGTACATTGTTCGGCATAGATGGGAAGTCAAAGGATAATACTAAGGCTAGAGTCGATCTGGAGGCGCTATGTGATAGGCCGTTACAAAACATGAAAGAACCGAAAGGAAAGCAGAACTGGACGAAGCCAAAGGCATGGTTCAATCTTGGAAGGCCAGCTATGAGGGAAATTATCTTGTGGGTGAAAATGCAGTTGACGTCCCCCGATGGGTATGCAGCGAATCTACAGAGGGGAGCCAGTCTTGATAAATTGAAGATATTTGGTCTCAAGAGTCATGATTGGCACATATGGATTGAGCGGGTAATGCCGGTGATGTTGCGTGGCTTCATCCCTGAGGATGAATGGCTAGTACTGGCAGAACTCAGCTATTTCTTCCGTGTTCTTTGTGCGAAAGAACTATCGCCTGGCGTGCTAGAAGAAATGGAAGAGTTAGCGCCGGAGTTGATCTGCAAGTTAGAGAAGATCTTTCCACCGGGCTTCTTTAATCCAATGCAACATTTGATTTTGCATCTCCCGACCGAGGCAAGATTGGGGGGGCCCGTGCAAAATTGTTGGTGCTACCCAACTGAGAGGATGCAGAAGACGCTTCGACAAAAATGTAAAAATAAACGTAGAATTGAAGCATCGATGGCTGAGGCATTCATCACTGAGGAGGCGGCAAACTTCGTGACAGCACACTACGAAGCCAAAAATCGTCATTTGCATAATCTGAAGCCTCGGTACAATGCTGACGACCCTAAAAAGGGTGGATCCAACCTCAGCCTATTCAAAGGGAATCTCGCACCAGCCAGTGTTTCAAATCTAGTATCTTTGGATAACGAACAATGGCGGACCATTTCGTTGTATATCTTCAACAACCTGATAGAAGTGCGGCCGTACATCGAGTAAGTTCTCGGTACATAGTTTCGCAACTTCTATTTCCTTTGAATTGCTCTTATTCCTGGATATTTCATACAGTCGATACGTCGCCTTATTATCGTATGGAGCGGTAATCCAAAAGGATTCTGTCGAAGAGTATGAGCTTCTCGCAAAGCAAGGAGGCGGCTATCCCGGTTTCATCTCTTGGTTCAAACAAACGGTAATTTCTATTAGACAATTTCATTTCATTCGCTAATTTGTGCGTAATGCAACAATCCTTTCATATTAAACTTGTAGGCTAATTCAGAGTCTATGGACGCCGAATTGAGACAAGTCGCTAATGGTTTTGACTATAACGTCCGTTCATTTGACAAATACGACATCAACGGGTATCGCTTTCGTACCTATGGCAAAGAGCTATCTATGGCCGACCGAAAGTCTACAAATTGTTGTGTATCTGCTATCGGCGAAGGAGGTACCGAGTATTATGGGAGAGTTGAAGCAATTTATGAACTTCTATTCTATGGTGAAAACCCACCGAATGTCGTAGTCTTCAAATGTTATTGGTTTCAGCCGAAGGAGACTAGAAGGACTCATGAACATATAGGGCTAGTTGAAATCAACCAAAGCACCCATTTAGATGTTCCTGATGTCTATATTACGGCTCAACAGGCGACCCAAGTATTCTATCTACCGTGGGCCTGCCAACCTAATCCAAATCTGAAAGGTTGGGATGTCGTTTATGAAGTGCCGCCATGTGCTAGACTATCTCCCCCAAAGGAAGAGGATTATGAACCTCAAATTAACCCAGACACATATGAAGGAGAATTCTTCCAAGAGACACGTCTTTCCAAAAAGTGTTTCAAGAACCGCTATACTTCACCCCAAAACATTGAAGTAGACAGCGACAGTGAATCCGACATCACCCCAGAGGAGGAACAAGAAGAGCCGGAACAAGAAGAGGTTACTGCTGCGGATGACCTGTCATTGCTTGACCGATTACGTCAATGTGGCCTTCCACATGTTGATGCCACTGAACCCTATGAGCCCGTCATTGATTATAGTGATGATGATGATTATGCATTTATTGATGATACTGATCGAGATTATTAGTAGTGTCAGGTATTAAATTTTGTATGTTGTACTTGATGATGATACACTTAAGTGATACACATATTATTATTCATGTCAGTCTTTTTTTTATGTTGTACTAATTTCGTTTACTGTTTGTCATGGCAGGTGTTGAAAGATGGTGGGCGCTGGTCGGGAGCGCGCCAAGGCCCCTTCTTCGTCGGCGCGTGGTCTGAGGTCTTCCATTCCAGACGCACCTCTCCGCCGAGCGTTGCTGGACAGTATGGCCACACCGCCGGGCCCTTCTTCGTCGACCGCGGTGCCCAGCAGGGGACGAGGTAGGAAGAGAGGAGGTGGGGCACGTGGTCGCGGGAGAGGAGGTAGGGTGACTGCTACGGCGCCTTCCTCGCCGCCACCCCCAGCTGTTTCACCCGAACACGTGACTGCTAGGGTGGACTCGTCCGAGGAGGAGGCTACACGGACTCCGGTCCATGAGCCTCCGGTCCACGGGTCTTGGGCCCATGAGCCTCGGGTCGACTGGCCTTCGGCCCACGAGAGTTCGGCCCGCGAGACCCCGGAGGAGCACACGTCCGGATGGGGTACCTGGCCGGATCAGCCCGAGGAGCCGAGTGGCCATGCTGATGATGGCGGGGAGCCGACTGATATTGAGGAGGAGGGGGGCACCGTCTACCAGCGTGGTGCTACTCGGCTCCCGTCCGTGCCGGCGAACCGCGAGCAGAGGTGGTTGATTTTCCCTGATGGGGAGAGGTACGTAAGTGCATTTAATATTTTTGTACCTTCTGCATTCACGTTTCTTCAAATAACTAATGCGTTGGCCTTGTCATGCTGCAGGGGTTGGGACCACCATCATAGTGTCCGCCGGCCCAACTCCGTCCTTGGAGTTCTTTGCCGGCAAAACTTCCCGGGGTTTGTCACGTTGCCTGGTGAGGGTCGGCTTCCAGAGCTTGAATTGAGCTGGGAGCACTACGTGGCTGCCCCGGCCCCGCCGGATGAGATTATTGACGGTGTCGTGTGCGACACGAGGGCAGACATGGTGATCAGAAAGTTCTGGGTAATTTCTCCTTTACACATTTAAAAATCTTCAACCAGCTAGTTATTAATTGTACTAATCAATATTGTCTCATTTGATTGCAGACATTCTACAGGTGTGAGGAGGGATACGAGGAGGACGCGGCACATGTTATCGAGAACGTCTGCAAGCGCCTACTACAGAACTTATGGCACGAGGCTCGGGTGCAGGCTGTTCGAGACTACTACGCCTTGCGTGGTATCAAGAAGACCAAGCCGGCGTGCCGCGATAAGTTCCTGAGTAAGGAGCAGTACATGAAGGTAATTCTTAAGGCCTTCTACTTAAGTTCCTTCATTTAGTAATTCTTAGCCGTAGCGCTCAAGTTTCTATTTGCTAACTTAGGCGCCTCCGAGATGGTGTGCGGATCGGATGGATTGTTGGGAGGTGTTGATCAATGAGTGGTGCTCAAAAGAATGGCTAGCCCTCCACAACGAGGCCAAGGACAAACGTGCCCAGATGGAAGGTGTGCCACACCATCAAGGCAGCTCCAACTTATATCAGTTCGGGCGCAACTGGGTATGTGGTTTGCTTCATGATTCATGCAATTCATTCATCATGCTAGCTTGAGCCCTTTAATTACTAATTTACATTGTTTCTCTCTTTCAGGCACGCCACAATAAGGTGGATAAGGTGCCAGAGGTGTACGACCTGTATGCCATGGCCCACACTGCCTCTTTCAAGAAAGTCAAGGCTTTCTCTCAGTCTGACCTCGATGATGCAAACAACTTCACCAACATCTCCTCCCACAACAAGCTCGTGAGATATAGAGATGAGGGGAAGGCGAGGAAAGGGGAGGACTTTAACCCGAGCCAGGGTCCCATTGATCCAGAGCTGGTGATGATATCTGGTGGCGGGAGGTCCCATGGCTCCATAGCCATTGGAGATGGACTAATCCGTTGTCCTAGCACTCTCCCGGAGATCAAGGCGCGCCAGTCGAGCTCCGCTCCTGAGATAAGGCCTCGTGAACGGCCAGTGCAACTCACCATCAAGGTTAGTGATACGTACTCAGTTATCTTTCTCCATTACATTGTGTGCGCTTCCATCAATGATTAAAAAAGGTCATGTGAGTGGTGTTGCAGGCTGCTATACAGACTGAGAGAGATAGAACGGAGAAACTTCTGGCGGAGGCGGCGGAGAGGCAGCGGGAGATGGAGGAGAGGACGAGAAAAATGATGGAGGAGGAGAGGGCACGGAATGACATGCAGGCAAGGGCCATGTACGAGCTCCTTGTGGTAAGTTTCTTCTGCAGATTACTTGCTAGTCTTAACATTTGAGTCTCATTACTAACTAGTATGACTCTGTTGTGAAAACCAAATGTGCAGTCTGTGTGCGAGAAGTCCGGTCAGACCACTCCGCCGATGCCAGTGATTGCTCCTGGGAGCACGGTGAGTTTAATTTGAATGGACATTACTTGCTAGTCTTAACATTTGAGTGTCATAATGCTAACGAGACATTGGAAATGATCTTTGGTGCAGCTTAACTCCAGAAACGCATCGCACGATCCTTCTCCAGGTAGCGGCACTAGCCAGCCCGCTCCTACACCTCCCTGATCACGGTAAGTTTCTCTAGTGTTTTGCTTAACAAATGCATAAAGACCTAGACTTAGCTTTATTTCCTCCAATATGCTTACCATAATGACCTAGAGTTAGCTTCTTTTCCTCCAAAATGACCCATTTTACCTAGGTTAGCTTATAAATGATGCAGTTCATCCAAGTTAGCTCAAAAATGACCCATTTTACCTAGATTAGCTCCTAAATGATCTATTTTACCTACGTTAGCTTTAAAATGGCCCATTTCACCTAGGTTAACTCCAAAATGACCCAACTTACCTAGGTTATCTCATAAACGATCCATTTCAACTAATTTAGCTCATAAACGATCCATTTCACCAAGTTAGCTAAAAAACGATCCATTTCACCTAAATTAGCTCTTAAATGATCCATTTCACCTAAGTTAGCTCAAAAAGATCCATTTCAACTAAATTAGCTCATAAATGATCCATTTCACCTAAGTTAGCTCAAAAACGATCCATTTCAACTAAGTTAGCTCATAAATGATCCATTTCACCTAAGTTAGCTAAAAAGCGATCCATTTCACCTTAGTTACCTCAAAAACGATCCATTTGACCTTAGTTAGCTCATAAACGACCCATTTCAACTAAGTTAGCTCATAAATGATCCATTTCACCTTAGCTAGCTCATACACGACCCATTTCAACTTAGTTAGCTCATATATGATCCATTTCACGTAAGTTAGCTCATAAATGACATACTCTTCTTGTTCTAGTCTTCTTCTTGTTCTAGTCTTCTTGTTCTAGTCTTCTTCTTGTTCTACTCTTCTTGTTCTAGTCTTCTTATTCTAGTCACATATTTCTAACTTTCTTATTTTTCATTTTGCAGATTTCATTCACTTGACGAAAGCTTGCATAGATGGAGTGCTCTTTATCCCTTTCTCTGTTTCTTTTGTATCGTTGAACTATGCATGTATCGTTGGATGAAACTATTGTAATATATATGGTTGGATGCCTCTATGTTGAACTTGCTATGTATGATGGAACTATGAATGGAACTTGGTATGGTTGGATGGAACTATGCATGTATGATGAAGTTATGTGTTGGATATCTTATATGTTTGCTCTGTAGTTGCCTTGTGAAATATATCTATATATGTCATATATATTTGCTGTGAAAATTGTTGGATTTAATGAAAAACAGAAAAAAGAGCCAATATGCAGGCTCTTTGCCGTCTGCCACCGACGGCAACGGGCTCTTTGCCGTCTGCCGCGGACGGCAAAGAAGCCACGTGGCATCCAGCTGTGCTTCCTGGGAGCTGACCCATTTGGTCAGTTTGCCTACACTGGCAGACGGCAAAGAGTAAACAATTTTGCCGTCAGCAGCGGACGGCAAAGGCCTGCCATGTAGTGACGTGTAGATGACATCATAAGGCGGACGGCAAAGACACTAGACAGTTTGCCGTCTGCCGCGGACGGCAAAGGCCTGCCGTTAGCCACTTAACGGACTGACAACGCAATTATTGCCGTCCGCTCTCTTTGCCGTCCGCGGCAGACGGCAACGGGCCTTTGCCGTCAGCCGCCAGGAAGCAGACGGCAAAGTAGCTGTTTACCGTAGCCTACTTTGCCGGAGCCTTTTGCCGTCCGCGGCGGACGGCAAAGGCCTTTGCCGTCCGCCGTTCATGCCTTTGCCGTCCACCGTGGCAGACGGCAAAATAGCTGATTCCTGTAGTGATTGCGTCCTTGCATCGACAATGACCTGGCGGAGATCATCATCATCGGGCACTGGTTCCTCTTGATCTTCAGCAGCTTCCCCCGTTGCAGCATCATTGGGCACATCGTCTGGTTCCTCTTGATCTTCAGCAGCTTCCCCCGTTGCAGCATCACCGTATTCAGAGGGCACTATTTGTCATCGTCCTCTTCTTCTTCGCCGTCTTTCATCATAACCCCTATTTCTCCGTGCCTCGTCCAAACATTATAGTGTGGCATGAAGCCCTTGTAAAGCACGTGGGTGTGAAGGATTTTCCGGTCAGAGTAAGACTTCATATTCCCACATTTAGGGCATGGACAACACATAAAACCATTCTGCTTGTTTGCCTCAGCCACTTCGAGAAAATCATGCACGCCCTTAATGTACTCGGAGGTGTGTCTGTCACCATACATCCATTGCCGGTTCATCTGCGTGGATTATATATAATTAAGGGTGTCAAAAACCATTACAGAACATCATGAACAGATAATTAAGTGACCAAATTAATACAAGTTCATCATCACATTAAAACCAAAGTACATACATAGTTCTCATCTAACAACATATAGCTCTCCAGAGCATCTAATTAATTAAACCATACATTGAAACTATGTAAAACATTTCAATGCGAAAACAAATGCGATCATAATCGCAACCAAGGTAACAATTGATCCAACGGCATAATGATACCAAGCCTCGGTATGAATGGCATATTTTCTAATCTTTTTAATCTTCAAGCGCATTGCATCCATCTTGATCTTGTGATCATCGACGACATCCGCAACATGCAACTCCAATATCATCTTCTCCTCCTCAATTTTTTTTATTTTTTCCTTCAAGAAATTGTTTTCTTCTTCAACTAAATTTAACCTCTCGACAATAGGGTCGGTTGGAATTTCCGGTTCACATACCTCCTAGATAAATAAAATCTATGTCACGTTGGTCGGCATAATTTTCATAAACAATAAATGAACCAATAGTTATAAAGATAATATATACCACATCAGAATCATAGACAGGACGAGGGCCGACGGGGGCGGATACCAAAACCATCGCACTATATAATAACAAGAAACAAAATAGTAAGAAAATTAGACAAGTATCTATCTAAAGTAAGATTTTTTTCTTTCAGAAAGAAGATAAGAACAAGAGGCTCACCACGGTGGTGCCGGCGACGAGATCGGCGCGGGCGATCGACGGCGGTGAAGACGGGAATGGGACGTGACGGGCCGCTAAACCTAGACAAATCTCGAAGAAAATGGAGCTTTGAGGTCGAGCTTCGAGACGAGAAAGCTTAACTAGTGTGGCTCGGGCATTTCATCGAACACCTCATTGCATAGGAGGTGAGGTAGAGCACCACAAAGCCCTCCCCTCGCCGGCCAGAGAAAAACAGAGCACTCCAGTGCTCTGCTCGCGGGCGAGGGGTATATATAGGCACCTCATTGGTCCCGGTTCGTGGCATGAACCGGGACTAAAGGGCAGCCTGTGGTCCCGGTTCAAGCCACCAACCGGGACCAATGGTGGTGGGCCAGGAGCGAGGCCCATTGGTCCCGGTTCGTCCCACCAACTGGGACCAAAGGAGCCAGACGAACCGGGACCAATGCCCCCACGAGGCCCGGCAGGCCCCTGGCCTCACGAACCGGGACCAGTGCCCCCATGGGTCCCGGTTCTGGACTGAACCGGGACTAATGGGCTGACCCGGCCTGAACCAAAGCCCTCTTTTCTACTAGTGCTACCATCTTTGATTAACGAGCTAGTCTAGTAGAGGCATACTAGGGACACTTTGTTTTGTCTATGTATTCACATATGTATCATGTTTCCGGTTAATACAATAATAGCATGAATAATAAACATTTATCATGATATGAGGAAATATATATAACAACCTCATTATTACCTCTAGGGCATATTTCCTTCAATAACAGGACCCAATGCAAAATTTGGTGGGATTGCTAACCTCCGAAGACCCCCCCCCCCACACACACACACACAAACCACCACACTTGCAAACAACAATCCCCACACCACCACCACACTTGCAAACAACAATCTGTAAAGAGGGATTATTTCAGATACTGCATCTCTAAAAACTATGAAAAATTACCGCACAACTTATATCACATGTGTCTGCACTGTGTAATTTTTTTAGGATTTGATTGCGTTCTAACTGTTTTGAAATATTCATACAGCAACAAACTGTCGAATGTTACTTCGGTGTTATCGTCGTTCGTGTAGGGGGTCACACTTCAGAGTTGTGTGTTGGGTGTTTGAACCTACCGCCACACTTTAGGACATGTACGTATGAGGACCCAATGCGTTGTTTTGGTGGCATATCTACTCCCGAAGACCCCGGACCGGCCTAACCCTAGCCTGGTTGACCCGGAAAGCTACCCCCTTTAACTTTCAGCGGACGACCTTGGACCAATGGACTTTTCCACCTTGTTGTGATAAGGTCAGCCCATAGAAACATTTCAGAACAAAGTTTGGGCCTAACCCACCACGAGATTCCCTCCGGGTTGATCCGACGTGGCCGCTTCCCCCTCTAAGTGCTGGCGGCAGCGCCGTCTGTGAAGGCGGTCACACTCGGAGCTGCGTGTTGAGTGTTTGCACCTCCCATCACACTCTCAGACTTGTATGAGGACCCAACGCAAGATTTGGTGGGATTGCTAGCCCCCGAAGACCCTGGACTAGTCTAACCCTAGCCCCGTTGACCAGGAAAGTGTCCCTTTCACTTTCACCGGACGACCTTTGACCAATGGACTTTGCACCTGATTGTGATAGGTTAGCCCATAGGAATATTCTAAAACAAAGTTTGAGTCCAACCTATCACAAAATTCCCTCCGGGTCGAACCGTCGTAGATTCCCCCTCTAAGTGCTGGCGGTAGTAACTTGTTTTTAGTAATCCAACATACAAAGGCTGTTGGAGGTGCTCTAACATCTTTTATATAGGAGTAATGCCACATCCGAGGTCTCTGAAGCACATCGACGTGATGTTGTGTCTTCTACTCTAGGTTTCAAGGCTTCATGAACCTTTTGTCCGGTGGGCAGTCCGGCGATCATGGAAGATGGCGGAGGCGCCGATGTAATTCGGCACAAAGGGTTGTAAGGACCTAATATTTATTCATTTGTCCATTTCATTCCTGGGCTGGGACGTCTCTTCTGTGTGTTTGCCGGCCGTCCCCGCGTGAGCTATCTGCCCTTCACGGTTGTATTCGATGAGATCGATGAACGGAAACACGCGGTAGCTTCGTAGAAAGAAGACTACGTGGTCTACACATGGCTGGACGGGTTGTCGTTTATACTTGACTAGCTTTTCCCGTCAGTCAAATTATCGGACGAAGCAGCAGCCTTTGAAGACTCGAGTCGAAGTCACGAATGAGACACGGAGCGGAGACTAATTTTCCACGTCAAGATACAATTGTTAACACAAACATGGGGCCACGGCAAAGACATTTTTGCGGTTCATACTGCAGATAAACCGGAGTAGAGGAAAACAGCGGCTCAGAATGCAGTGTGCTCTCAACTTGCATGTTCGTTTCCACCCACCTTCAGACCTTATACATATACATAGACAGGGAAGTAGCATACATGAACATGATAGTACATCTCGTCTTCTCCTAGATTTGCCAGCTGCAATGCCTCGCACGACTACTCATCAAACTTCGTTCTTGCTACAAGTGATGACCTTAGGTTTGCTTGTAGAGATCCAGCTACTGGCACACCGTTCCCATGCCATGTCAGCAGACGCCGGTACCGCACGATGCCGCGGGGATCAGGCCGCGGCGCTCCTCGCCGTGAAGCGTTTCCTCTTCTTCACCGGCAGCGCCACCTCTGGGCCGGCCACCACGACGCTGCCGTCGTGGAGAGAGGGCACGGATTGCTGCCGATGGGAGGGCGTTGGCTGCAACAACGTCACCGGGATGGTCACGGCACTCAACCTCGCGTCGCGGAACCTCGCTGGGGCCGTCCCTGACTCCATTAGGAACCTCACAGCGCTGGAAGTCGTACTGCTCGGCAGCAACAAACTCACGGGTAAGTCTGTACTTACTCGCAAAAAGAAGTATTTACTCCTCGATTTGTGATAGCAGAATGGCTAAATCATATGCCTACCAAAAATTGTGAAAGGTAGCCACGTGGGCCTGTTGGATTCCATATGTCCTTGGGCATATTGCTTTCAAATATTATGGTGACTAAAATCTATTTTTAAGCATAGCAAACCAAACGCCATGGATATGTTCTCGAAAGGATAACAATTTCCTTAAGTAAGCATGGCAAAACCTGGCAAAAAATAAAAACTGAGCATTGCAAGGATTTGCCAAGCTTGCTGAAGGAAATTATCATCCCCGTGGCAAAATAATTTGTCAAGCCAAGCATTTGATTTGCCATGCTGAAAAATCCGGCGTTCGGTTTGTAGCGAAATCCAAATGTATGGGGCTTATGTCCCAAAAGGATGGCCGGTTTAACTATATAGCATGTTCTACTTGAGCTTTAGGGTATCCTGAGCTTGTTACTTAGTACTTTGTAAAAAAAAATAACTTCCAAGACATTGTAAAAATATGGGATGTGTGCATCTTTGGACATAGAGGCCGAGCAGGTGCCCTTCTCCATTTTCTTACAAGAATTGCGCAAACAAACTGTTGTGGGTAAATTTCCGGAAAATTGCCAGTGCTATATGCCAAATACTCTGACCTATAGAAGAGCATCCAGGTTTAAAGTATGTCAGCATAATTTTAGAGTATTGGTCCTTAGGCATTTCTCCTACAAAGCTTGTGCTTTATCACATGGTGTATTTTACAATTATTTATAGATAATATTATATTTTAGGAAATATGTATCCTTTGTTTGTTCAAATATAACATGATATAGAGCAAAATCCCAGGAATTTAGCAACCACATAGGACGCACACGTAGACAAATATTCCATGTTCTCTTTGCATGGTCTTCTTTTTGTTAGAGCATGCCAATGAGTTGCAAATTAATTATGACATAGATCCAAATGTACACACTCCTTGTCTAACCAGTTTTATGACTAATACAAGCAATTTTCTTACACAGGGCCGGTTCCTCTTGATGCACATATATTCCCATACCTCACAGAGGTGGATCTAAGCAATAATTCATTCTGGGGGACGGTACCAGCATCCTTCTTCACTCAGCCAACATTGCAGAGATTGTGCCTCAACATGAACAGACTCTCTGGTGCTATCGAGGAATTCCAGAATCCATCAGCTACACTGACTTACGTTGACTTGAGCAGCAATCAGTTAACAGGTGCAATTCCAACTTCATTTGCGTATCTCACTGCACTTCAGATCCTGCAACTTGACCACAACAATTTCACGGGCACCTTGGATCTAAACCCATTCGTGAGGCTAAAGAACCTTACTATGATATCAGCATCCTATAATCCCTTGTTATCTGCTTCCGGGGATGGTAGTAAAATTGATGCTAGTAACAACAGTATTACTAGCTTGAATCTAGCATATTGTAACCTAACAAGGTTGCCCCAAGTCCTTAGATATCTACCAGAACTAGGGGATTTGGATCTCTCTTGCAATCAAATTCAAGGGGAGATACCTCAATGGATTTGGAGAAACATGAGCTCCTTGAACCTGTCGCACAACCTCTTCACCACAGTAGGCCGGCCGCCGCACTATGTTAATATAATGTACATCGATCTTAGCTTCAATATGCTCCGTGGCGCCGTGCCTTTCCCTTCCAATGGGGATCGTCTTGATTACTCCAACAACAAATTCTCGTCCATCCCCCAGAGTAGTTTCCTCCGCTTCATCCAAATAAACCCCCTCCTCGAACGGTCCGGGCTCACGACCTACTCTGTCAACCTTGCGAACAATGAACTGAGTGGGCCTATCCCCTACTCAGAATGTCGTGAGCAGTATGCTCTCAGAATGCTAGACCTATCCGGCAATAATCTCAGCGGATCGGTGCCACCTTATTTGTTGAAAGGTTGCGGTCAACTCATTATGTTGAACTTGAGGGGAAATCATCTTGACGGAACATGGCCTGACAAGACTAGCGAATCATGTCAGTTGCAGCTGATAGATTTACATGGGAATCATATCCAGGGGCGCCTCCCGAGATCGTTGGCTCGGTGCCAATATTTGATAGCTCTTGACATTGGTGGGAACCATTTCACAGACTCTTTCCCTATATGGATGGGTCAGCTACCGCAACTCCGACTAATTATCTTGAGAAACAACAATTTTCATGGCCCCGTGAGCATCTCTCCTCTTGTGGAGAAGAACTCGAGTGCCGATTACTTTTCCCGTGTACGAATCATTGACCTTGCAGGAAATCGCTTCAATGGCGATCTAGCACCAGATTTCTTCAAGAGTTTCAAGTCCATGGTTTGGGATCCGAACAGAACGATTGCAGAATATGATGATTATACTACAGTGTCTGCGAAAGAAGGATTTATTTCTTATCTGGTGGCGGTTGATGTGGCCATGAAACAACAATACATGAGGGTGTCAAAAGTCAGTACTGACCTGGTGGTGATTGACCTGTCTAGCAACCGGTTCAGTGGCTTCATCCCGAGGTCAATCAGCAACCTGTCGTCCCTGCATGTTGTAAACTTGTCTCGCAATGCCTTTGGTGGCAACATCCCACGCGAGCTCGGCCAGTTGGCCCGGATCGAGTCACTGGACCTGTCGTGGAACCATCTTGTAGGGGAGATCCCGCAGGAGCTAGCAACAGTGACCACACTCGCGTGGCTCAACCTCTCCTATAATGATCTCAGTGGGAGGATACCTTCGGGCAGCCAGTTTTCCACATTCACCAGCAGCTCGTTCCAGGGCGGAAACAAAGGGTTGTACGGATGCCCACTTCTTGTGAAATGTAACCTTACATTCGTGACTTCGCCATCTTCGTCACTGCCACCTCCTGTGCGAGAAGGATCAACATTTGAGGATATCATGTTATGGCTTTTTGTTGGTGTAGGCTTCGGAGTCGGATTTGCGCTGACAATCGTATTGCAGGTTGTTTGCAGTGGTCGTCGCGAGAAAATAGCACACAGCGCTAGATGAAGTAGTTACCTAGTCTTTTTATTTATTTTACAATCAAGGATGTGTGGTGTAATTTCATGAGCGAATCCAAGATATATATGGTTCAATGCATGCAATATGTACGAGTCTAAAGAAATGACCAGAACACTGGAGCTCTCCTTTTCCCTTTTTTTTGGCAGAGATACTTGAAGCCCTTGATCCGTGCATTTTGAGCTTCCATTTTTTTACAGTTTAGAAGCTATAAAAGCAAGAACAGGATACCAAGAGCTCTTCCTTGTATAATCCGAGCTTTGAGTACTCCAATAATTTTTTTAGGGAAGGCCATCATGGCTAGCTTTATTAAAACTTAAATAATGTTTACATCGTCTACGAGCTTACTGACAATAAAGTCAGGGGGCTCGTCCAACCAACTAAATGAAGTCTTATTACAGTAACTAAAATGAGCTAGCATATGAGCCACTTGATTACAAGATCTATAACAATGCTTATAAACGACCTTCCCTATTGAAGTACTAGTGTCCAAACATTCTGCGAATATTGCCGCCGCCGGGTCCCACCATATGGTTTGTCCATCACAATAATTAGTGGGTCTTTTTTTTGCATCCACTTTAAAAACCCGACTAAAAGGGCATAACCATGTAATTTCTGAACTTTCATAACCGTAGGCTAAACATAAGAATAGCCCAAGTTCCATCTGTTGTAAAGCACGCCAATGGCGTATCTTGTTCTTGTCAACATGCATAAGGATAAAATTGGTTAATCTTGTTATACAAATTTGGAGTGATTCATAACATGGTTAGGTAATTAGCCAGATTTCTTTTAAACCTAATCCAAATTAGCATCATCAGAAGATTACTGACATGGTAAATCACATACAACAGACTCGGAACATCTAGCACACACGCATGTGTTAGGGAACATGTGTGTCTGTTCACGTCTGTGTGTTAGGACTGAGTCATAAGGCTAGTTTTCTGTGAGTATGATAAGCCCACGTACAGATATATATTGTGTAAACACCCAATCAATGAGATACGAAGGGTTGCACGAATCCCTCCCTTCCTTCTGTCCCATCCGATTCTAACATGGTATCAATTTTCTAGATCCTATTCCTCGGCTGCCCCACCTGCTTCCTTGCAACAATGAGCTCATCTTCCTCCCTCTCCTCCGGTGGCTCAGATTCTGACAAGGAGTTCGGCCTCCCCATCGCAACACGGACTCTACCCACTCCCCAAATCCAGGGACTTCGCATCCGCGATCACGTCCTGGCCACTCTCAATTTTGAGAAGGACAAATATGGACTATGGTGTCGCCAGTTCCTTGCCGCGCTCACGTCGACGGCCCGCCGTCGCAGGCCTCCTCTGGTTGGACCCTCAGCGACTTCACCATCCTTTCCTAGTACAACGCCACCACTACTCCCTTGACCTTGGAGATCATCGAGGAGCACAAGGACACGACGTACATGCTCTAGCGCTACCTTTGCTACCTCTTCCGCAGCAACCGGGACGCCAACATCACATACCTCCTCGATGAGTTTCATAGCTTCATCCAAGGAGACCACTCCGTCGTCAACTACACCTCCAAGCTCAAGTAGATCGCCGACACTCTTCGGGACATCGTTCACCGTGTCAAGGATCATGATCTCGTCCACAACGTCCTGCGCAGCCTCGACGACCGCTTCCAGCACGCCATCCTGCACAAGACCAGCGGCCGTGTCACATCCCAAATTTTCTCTAAATTTAGGGTGTGCATTTAGATGCATTGCACCCATGATTTTGTTGCATATTTGGTTCTTGAAATAAACATGACCAATTCTTAAACCCTAATCCATTTGAAAGTTTAATTAATGGCCATGAAAGTTTCTCTAAATAAAAGTTTTGTCAAACAATGCATAAGGGCAGGAGATAAATCTTCTAAGATAAATATTTGCACTATTTTTATTGCTTGATCAAGGGTTTGAAAATAGTTTAAATACGCGCAATTTAAACTATAAGTAAAACCTGGTTAAAAGAATAAAAGCAAAAAATAAATAGAAATACTTTACAGAAGGGCCCAATAGGAATTGACAAAAATAGTTGGTCAAAAACCACAAAGAAAATGTTCACCAAACTAGAAATATTTCGAAAGGCATTTAGAGAAAGTTTGTAGTTTGGAGAAAAATCAAATCCAATTTAAGAAAAGAAAAAAAGGACCAAGCGAGCCAGCCCAGCCAGCCTGCTCCTCTCTCTCTCTCTCTCTCTCTCTCTCTCTCTCTCTCTCTCTCTCTGCCAGGTGGGACGCACCCATCAGGGTCGACGCCCACCTCACATAACTGCCATCTGACGCACGCGCCCACACCGCGCACAAACCCGAGCGACCACGACCTCCACTCGTGGCCACCATGCATGCCCGCCCGACGCTCCATGCCCTATAAACACCCCCTAGGCCCCTGTGCAAAAGCCCCCTACCTGTTTTGTCGGACACCGTTAGGCTGTGCCCGTAACGCCACCGGCTCGTCTGCTTTGGCCAAGAGATCTTCGGTCAAATTCTGGCGAACCCCGACCACCCTAAGCTCAAACGTCACCACCACGTGAACCCCCACTCCACGGCGACCCTCCCAGACACTACCCCGACGCCCAGAACACCTGGGAGCACAGAGTTCACTGTCAACCGAAGCTCGCCACTGTCGAAACTCCAGGGAGCACTGTGGTCCTTTTGGCCCCGCACCATGTCCATTTGGTTTCTCTTGCTTCCGCGCATCTACTAACCCAGCCGCGCGTCCAAACACGCTCGTTTTTTAGCAGTGTGTCATCACCCGAAACTTGTTGCCCTGTCCGACACCTCTAACAAGCCCTTGTCGTCGATTCTCTCCACCCTGGTGACAACCGTGACCACCAGGCACTACTAGGAAAAGGCCTGCTAGTGGCGCACCTGTTTTGCCTACTAATGGCGCACTACAGGTGCGCCACTAGCACCATGCCATTAGATTTTATTACTAATGGCGCACCATGTAGTGCGCCATTAGTATACCATACGGTGCGCCATTAGAATGCCTCCCAGGGGGCCATATTTAACCATGTCTCTGGCTTACTAATGGCGCACTTGTTGCTGATGCGCCACTAGTGTGCATTTTGCAGTGCGCCACTAAAGTTCTGGGTGGTGCGCCACTAGTATGAATATTAGGGTTTTTTTTCTTTTCTGATATTTGCACAGGTTACAAAACATATTACTGCACAGAATATAGACAGCACAACATATAAACAGCAGAGTTATCGAATACAATAGAAGATTAGTCTCCGAATATAATTCATCATATTAGTCTCCGAATTCAAAAGACTGAACAAAGTTAGAACATTACAAGTCTCGAAACCGCGAGTAGCAAGTTTGTCTTCACATTACAAGTCGATATCGATCATCTAAACTACCATCACATTGAAGAGAGCTGCGGTCATCACGATTAGCATCATCGCAATGAAACTGGTCTTCATCCGGTTCCTCCTCCGCTCCCTCCTCTCTCCCGCTAGATAGCGTGCGTATCTAGCTTCCGCCTCCGCCCTAGTGGTGTACCCTTTGTAACTGTTATCGTTGAAACGGTGAACCTGTCTCCGACACTCCTCCCAGTCGTCCTAGACTCCGGGAACCTTACCCTTGTACACGACATGTGATGGCATCTCTATACACTAGCCAAACAAAACGTTAGTAGCAATTCACAAACAATACATAAGCAATATATAAGTATGCAACAAAAGGATCGGAAAAGAAAAGCAACACATTAATAGCACGATTCATGGTCCTACTAATAAGTAGCATCGATTACATATAAGTTGAATGACTGTCCAAACCAAAGAGACATACAAGTTCATTAAAGTTTAATATTTCAACATGAGCCAATCGACATTTCAGAACTACATAGCATCACTACTTTCGACTCGACTCAGGGACCGGAGCGTGGATGAAGCCGCCGTCTTTCGTGATGGTCATGAAATCACGGGCGTTGTCAGCCTGCATTTGTAGCGTTGTTTCTATCTCACTGTTGGACGGTTGATGTCTGAGATAGAACTGCCCCGAGGTACGGAGGACATCTTGATGGATGATTTCCACAAACTCCGACTGAATGCAAAAGAATTCTTGTCTGATGTCCGCGTCCTGGATTGCCGACAAGCGTGCGGCCCAATCTTTGAGATTATTTGGTAGCAGAAGGTGATTATGGTCCCGTACGATCGCCCGCATGTGATGGAGGGCGTAGTAGGCATCCTTCTGACCGCCAGGCGGCTGCTTGACGCAGGAGAACGTCGTATTGTGGCTGAAGATGTGCTTGCCGTACCTACGAACTGGCCTGCTGAAGGTGATTATGGTCCCGTACGATCGCCCCCATGTGATGGAGGGTGTAGTAGGCATCCTTCTGACCGCCAGGCGGCTGCTTGATGCAGGAGAACGTCGTATTATGGCTGAAGATGTGCTTGCCGTACCTACGAACTGGCCTGCTGAAGGTGCCTCCAGATCTGGCGTAGCCGGGGAGAACATCATCAAGAACTTTCTTGATATTTGTGTAGTCTTTTTTGACTGATGGTCCAGGTCGAAATACGTGGCCATGGAATATTTCGGGCTTAAGAGGATGAGTGTGCAATGTGTGTCACTGCACAAAACACGGAATGTTAGAAAAAAAAAGAACGATCGAAATCTAAAAAATCATATGTTACGGGGCGGTGAGGGGATGACTTACTCAGGAAAGTAAGGCACGAGGAAGTTATCCTTATCTGGGTTTGCCAGAATGACGCCTTCGAGGTATGAACTTGCGACTTGCCGGTACTTTAATGGCAGTCAGGGCCAGGTAGGGGAGGTGGGTAGGCAGGACAGGAGCGAGGTCAACGGCTCGTGGATGGCTCACACGTGGCCGCCCCCAGCTCCAATCGTGAGATTACGCAGGCAAATAAACAAAGAGGATCCTACTTAATTATGTACTAAGATACCCCGGCCCATGCATTAGTCACAAGTACCCCATATGTCCTATTTTTAGCAAAGTCATGCTAAAATTCACGGAAAATTTCAGCATGACCTTTGCTGAAAATAGGACATATGGAGTACCCGAATTTGCCGAAACGGAAGTTAATCGACATTCCGGCAAACTCAAGGGCCTCTTGAGGTACCTGCAAAATCATTATCCCCGCGTAATGAAGTCGCCAATGGGTCATTTCAGAAGATCACAAGTAGCATCATCACAAGTACAGCAGCAGCAGCAGTGAATACAGGCATAACAGCAACAGCAGCAGGTTTAATTAACTACTGTCAACATCACATTGAAATCACATCACATTGCCTACAAACAACGGTTCTTTCCTTTCTTTTCATTTTTGCCAAGTGATAGCAAATGATTAGCCACTTATTAAACGAGATGAAAAAGATAGAAGCTCCATCTACTCTAAATGAGAGATAACTTGTTGAGCAACCACAACAATCAATAGTAGTAGTTTGTTTGAATTAAAAGAAAGAAGCTCCATCTACTCTAAATTTTTTTTTATGAATACTCTCCGCTTCATGTCTTGGCTACTGAAACTTCTTCGCTATGATACAGACCAAAAAATTAATTGTTTGTCCATCAACCACCTTTAACCAGCAAGTACAGACCAAAAAGTGCTGGAGAAAATTGATTGGATTTAATTGTTTGTCCATCAACCACCTTTAACCAGCAAGTACAGACCAAAAAGTGCTGGAGAAAATTGATTGGATTTAATTGTTTGTCCATCAACCACCTTTAACCAGCAAGTACAGACCAAAAAAGTATTGCACTAAAATCGTAGGTACCAGAAACACAGAACTCTAAGACAAATAGTCAAACTAGCTGTCACCCAAAAACTTGGTCATGGTATATAATTCAACATGCATACAGTTTATGTAAAGAAAAAGTAACACTGGGGAAAGGTTAAAAAAACAGTGGATGGTTTTATTTTCTAAGCTACTAATACATCAAGCAGATAACTGGGGTACCAATGACTATTACATATTTAAAAGTGGCAGCAAGATTTCAACAGTAGAATAGTGCTGACTGTAGGCTGTAGCTACATAAAGAGCATGTAGGAGTAGGACAGTAGAAGTTCTATGGCATATGCACATCTACTGCTAGTTCAGTAACTTGTCCCCTTGCAACTAGGGATTATAAAGATTGGCAGACTTTGTGCGAGGATAAACTAGTCTTGTTAACTTGATACTGAGCAGAGCAATCATACGCTGTCAACATCAGTGAGCCAAGCCTGACAGGCATTAGCAGTTTAGCACCGATATGGACCATTTGCAAGTGTTCTTAGTAGGCATAAAACTTACTGACAGAGAAACGAGTAAACTTATCAAGCACTTCCTAATAGTAGAGAAGTATACTTGTTTTACTTGGAAGGAACCAAAGCATCCAGAGAAACAAAACACAAACAAGCTTCGGCGAAGAAGCTCAAAAACATATACATATACATACAGATTTGTCCTGCCATTATACATACATTGCAACTATTTGCGTACATACAAATCCATCCATGTGCCAGCAGCAAAATTAAGGGCAGACCTCCTCTTCTCTTTTTCGTAAATAAATTGACCACAAACTGGACTTGTTCATATACACTGAGTGCTAATGAGAAAGACAGAGCATCTTCTGTCTTTACTACTGCTACTAGTGGCGCGAGAACATGAAGCAAAATCATACCATTGTGTACAACAGCAGCATGGATCTGCTTGCTACCAACCAACAATTAACCTCCATAAGAAAAAAAAACAAAAAATGCCTCATTGTTCTTGCTATACTGCTACTAGCACAGTGAGGGAAGAAACATGTACTAGCACAGTTTAGAACTGATACAACCAGTTCACTAAAGAAACAAAAATGATCCATGGAAGAACTCACCTCGATGGACGCGGTCGCAAACGAGGTCGTAGACGGCGGCGGAGCAGAGATGAGGTCGCAGACGCAGTCGTGGTGCTCCGGTGGACACGGCTGCATCAATCGTTTGAATTGACATTTAATCAAACACCTCATAGGCAAGAACAGAAGGTGAAGACAGAGAAGAGAGGGGATCGAGCAGAGAGGGAGAGGGCAAGGAGGAAGGAGCAGAGAGGGAGAGGGCAGGGCGTGGTGGCTCACCGGTGACGTCGGAGGAGAGGCCCCGACGAGCACGTCTACAGCGGCGAGCACGTCTACTAGGGGCGGGCGAGCACGTCTACAGCGGCGAGTTCGGCTCTGCTTCCCCGAGGAAGAAGAGGCGGAGGGGGGGAGACTACGGAGCGCGAGGGTCGGAGCGGGGGAGGCGGCGGGGGCGCGGGGGCGGCGGCGGCGCAGTACGGGTCGGGGGTCGGGGCTGGCGGGTGAGAGAGATGGGGAAGATAGAAAGGACTGGGGATTTTAGTGGGGGAAGGGTTAGCAATGGCGCACCCCCGAGCGGTGCGCCATTAGAATTTTTTTAATAGCAATGGCGCATCCACACGCGGTGCGCCATTAGAAATCTTTTTTTTGTATAGCAATGGCGCATCCCAGAGGGGTGCGCCATTAGTAATCTGTTTTTAATAGCAATGGCGCACCCCATAGAGGTGCGCCATTAGTAATCGTTTTTTTTGTATAGCAATGGCACTCGGGGGGGAGGGGGAACCGAGCGAGGAGACAAGGGAGGGTGCGAGGGGTCGTCGGCGGCGGTGGAGCGGGGAGGGTGTGGGGGTCGGCGGCGGCGGTGGAGCGGGGGAGGGTGCGGTGGGTGCTCGGCGGCGGTGGAGCGGGGAAGGGTGCGGGGGGTCGGCGGCGGCGGTGGAGCGGGGGAGGGTGGGGGGTGCTCGGCGGCGAGGGGGGATAGCGATCGAGATGGAGGGGGATCGAGATCGAGTGTCCTCATGAATATTCAATATTTTTTCATATTGAATATGAAAAAATATCATCAAATTTGAAAAAATATTCATGAATTCAGAAAGTGCCCATGAAATTTAAAAATATTCATGAGTTCAAAAAATATTAACAAATTCAATATTTTTTGTGAGTTAGAAATTCAATACCATAATAAACATAAATAAATATTCATGAGGACACTAGAACAGAAGAAATATCATTTCAATATGTCGAAATACAATCAAGAAATGAAGGCTACAATTTAAATACAATCGATCTTAGCTAGCTATCTGTTCACAATCTTCTTGCCCTTATTTTTCGTAAATGTAGTTCTTCTCTTGAACGGACGTCCTTTAGGTAGGGTGGTCCTGCTTCTTCTTGTGGTGTATGCTGGTACTTCATCGTCGTCGTCATGTTCCATCTCCGGGTCACCGTACTTGTCGAAGTCTTGCTCATTGGCGACTCCATCCATTCCGATGATCTTCCTTTTGCCTCTCCTCACGACAACACGACTGGGCTTTGACGGGTCGGTAATGAAGAAGCATTGTTCCATTTGGGAAGCCAGTACCCATGGCTCATTTTTCGCGGTGACGTTTGCGCCCGCGGTCTTGGATTTGGCTTCGGGTATAACCATGGTGGTGAAATACCAGTCTTCTTTTAGGACGCTCTTGGCCCATCTGACACGGAACATCGGGACCTTCTCTCCAACGTAGCTCAGCTCCCAGATCTCCTCGATCCTTCCGTAGTATCTGTCCTTGTTGTTACCGGTGTAGGATTCCATCGTTACCCCAAAGTTCTGATAACCATCGCTCTTCATGTCCTTTCCCTCGGTGTACAATGTGTAGTCGTTGATATCGTACGCCTCATACGTCATCAGGTTGTGCTTGGCGCCCTATGACAAGGCGAATATGAGTTGTTCTTCCGCGGAAGAATCCTCATGTAAAGGGTACGACAAAAGCTTCTGCTTGAACCAACGCGTGAAACATGAGTTGTGCTCTTTGATTATATCTCCGTCCGTCCTCTGTTGGCCTCGGTCATTGTACGTCTTCTCAATAAAGGTTTTGTGCTCTACCACCCAAGGATCGACCACGTCTATGTGTTGTAGCGCGACTAGGTTTGCTTTTTCAAAGTCGGCGAGTCGACCCTCGAAGTCGACATGCATTTCGCGGCGACCCTCACGGTGACCCCATCCAGCGAGCCTGCCGAGGTGCCTGTTGACGGGCAGACCAACGGGGTTCTCGATGCCTAGATAATTCGTGCAGTAGGAGATGCACTCTTCGGTCAGAAAGCCCCTGGCTATGCTTCCCTCTGGACGTGACATGTTGCGAACGTATCCTTTGATGACACCATTCATCCTTTCGAACGGCATCATGCTGTGCAGGAACGTCGGCCCGAGTTGGATGATATCCTTCATGATATGGACCAGCAGATGCACCATAACGTCGAAGAATGCGGGCGGGAAGTACATCTCAAGCTCGCATAGTATCACCACGATCTCTTCTTATAGCCTTCTGAGTTACCTCACGCCAACCAACTTCCGAGAGATGACGTCGAAAAAGTTGCATAGGCCAAATAGCATTTCATGGACGTGCGCGTCCATGATCCCATGGATTGCAACTGGAAGTATCTGCGTCATCAGCACGTGACAGTCGTGAGACTTCATCCCGCTGAACTTCTGCTTCGCTGAGTCTAGGTATCTGCTTATCTTCCCCGCGTAACCGTAAGGAAGTTTTACTCCTACGAGGCAGGTGAAAAACTGATCGATCTCCTCCTGACTTAGAGTGACGCACGCGGGAGGGAAGTCATTTCCAGTCTTCTTGGCCTTTTTGCCTTTGCGACGACTTTCCGTATCCTGCTTCGCCTCATCATCATCATCATTAGTGTGAAGCTCCTCCCTGATGCCCATTGATTTCAAGTCTGCCCTTGCTTTCGGCCCATCTTTGGTCCTCTCTGGCATGTTGAGCAGGGTACCAAGCAGACTCTCGCACACGTTCTTCGTGATATGCATGACATCAAGGCTGTGAGGCACACGGTGGATCTTCCAGTACGGCAAGTCCCAAAAAACAGACCTCGTTTTCCATACCTTCAGCAGCGGCTCTTGCGCCTTTTGCTTCTTTCCCGGCTCTGGCGCCTTTTGCTTCTTTCCCGACAGTGGGCAATCTTTCCAATTTTTCAACAGCTCGTCTATTTCCTCGCCGCTCCTCGTACGCGGGCGTCTTCAGGTTTCGGTTTCACCATCGAACAGATCCTTGCGTTTCCTCCATGAGTCATCGTCGTGAAGCCACCTTCGATGTCCCATGAACACGGTTTTCGAAGACCCGGGATCTCTATCTAGCTGGCGATACGTTATGTCATCCATGCACCTGACGCATCCAGAAAATCCGTGGACCACCTGCCCCGCGACATATCCGTAACCGAGATAGTCGTGCACCGTCGTGAGCAGTGCGGCTCTCATAGGAAAATATTATTTCTCTGTGGCATCCCACGTATTGGCTGGCGTTTTCCACAGCGTGTCTAGCTCCTCTTTCAGCAGCCCCAGATACAAATTGATGTCGTTCCCTGGTTGTTTCGGCCCTTCAATTAGCATACTCATGTGAATGTACTTCCTCTTCATGCACAACCAGGGGGGAGGTTGTACATCCACACAAACACAGGCCAGGTGCTATGTGTGCTTCTCTGGCTACCAAACGGATTGACTCCATCGGTGCTCGCGCCCAGCACGATGTTCCTTGGATTGTTCCCAAATTCTGGGTGTTCGAAGTTCAACGCTTGCCACTGGCTCCCATCCTTAGGGTGACTCAGCATCTTGTCTTTTTTATTTATCTTCGGATCATTTGCGTCATCTTCTTGCTTCTTCTCCTCCCTATCCGCGTGCCAATGCAAGAGCTTTGCTACCTTAGGGTCCGCGAAATACCGCTGCAGACGAGGAGTGATCGGAAAGTACCACACCACTTTTCGAGGAGCTTTCTTCCTCTTCTTGTATCGAGTGACGCCGCACACCGGACATATGGTAGACTCCGCGTGCTCGTCCCGATAAATGATGCAATTGTTCATGCACACATGGTATTTCACGTGCGGTAAATCCAGAGGACACACGATTTTCTTTGCCTCCTCGAAACTGGTCGGGCACTTGTTCCCCTTGGGAAGACGTTCGTACCAGAATGACATGTTCTCGTCGAAGCATGCGTCGGTCATTTTATGTTTTACCTTCATCTCCAGAGCCATGAGCGTTACTTTCAAGCGGGTATCCTCGGGCCTGTATCCTTCATACAATGGAGTAACCACGTCTATCTCCAGTTGATCCAGCTTGGCTTTCTCTCGGGCGGCAGCTTTTGCGTTATCCGTCTGCTTGAGAAGCAGCTCTTGAATATGAGGGTCCTACACCCAGCCCATCGATGGTCCATCGTCGTCTGCTCCGGCATCTTCATCTTCATGATCATGCCCTTCGTCTGCTCTGGCATCTTCCTCATCATCATGTCCGGCATCTTCTACATGATGACTGTGTACTGCATCTACTTCGTGATCATATCCTGCAGATTTTTCGTCTTCTCGCCCGCACTCGCCGTGGTTGTCTTGCTGCCCTTCCTCATTTCTTGCCGGCCGGCCCCCATGGACGACTTCATAATCATCTTCATCACCTTGCCACCGATAGCCATCCATGAAACCACGCAAGAGCAGGTGGTCCCGCACCTGTACGGAATCCGGGTCCATAAGGCTCCTCAGCTTTCATCTTCGACACGGACATCTTATCTCTGTCTCGTTATTTTGAAGTATCTCGGCCTTCGCGGAGCTCAAAAACCTATTGACGATGCATTCGGTCATCGTGCGGACCATGGTCGCCTGCGGGGTAGAGCAAAACGATATTTTAGAACCAAGAAAAAATTTGGCATGACTTGGCCTAAAAATAGGACCAAAAAGAATGCATAGTGCCAAAATTCTCGCCGAAACGGAAATGAATCAACATTCCGGCAAAATATTGGCAACTATCGCATTTCAAATACCGGTACCTGTAAACACAAACATATATGCAACACCACAAACATATGCAACACCACAAACATACATAGATCTAGCTAGGCCATAAAAAGTGCATGTGCATGTTGTTGGAGGGAGAAAAAAGTAGATCTACAACATAAATAAAGCTTTCCCCTTACTTACCTATCAAAAAAGGTAATTTAACCACTTAATTTGGATGAATCTATGGTGCAAATGAGGTGAGGAGGAGGAGGCAGCCGAGACAAGCTTGGAGGAGGAGGTGGAGAGAATGAAGTGGGGAAAGTGAGTGTGTAGGTGGCTGTCCAAAATATCTAGCTGGTCCCAGGTTACTAATGGCGCACCACCAACAAATGCGCCATAGTAACCCTGGTTACTAATGGCGCACCAGCTGGCGGTGCGCCATTAGTAGTTTTGCAAAAAAAATGATAGTAGTGGCGCACGGGGTGACTGGTGCGCCATTACTAGTTAAAACTAGTAATGGCGCACTGTGCCCCGGTGCGCCATTAGTATTTTTGGAAAAAAGAAAAAAAATTGTTAGTAGTGGCGCACCATGGTTGTGGTGCTCCATTAGTGTCTATCACACTAATGGCGCACCAGCACACGGTGCGCCATTACTATTTTTGGAAAAAAGAAAAAAAAAAGTTGTTAGTAGTGGCGCACCATGGTTGTGGTGCGCCATTAGTATCTATCACATTAATGGCGCACCAGCACACGATGCGCCACTGCTATATAGTAGTGGCGCACCGCATGTCTGGTGCGCCATTAGTGTCCATATTATCTATAGCCCTTTTCCTAGTAATGAGGAGCTTTGTTGCCGTCATCCGCATCTCGTCGACCACCAGCTTGCTGCCGCTAGGGAGCACTGGAGCTTCGAGTTCGTCCACATCTGAGCCGTCGCGCTGCGCCCGAGTTTTCCCGCGACTTTCCGACGACCTAGCACCATGGTGAGCTTCGATGAAACCCTAGCCGTCCGATCTCGACCTAACGTGTTAGATTAGATCACTTAAATGAATCGATACGTTTAGATTTTGGCCGTTGGATCTAAAACTGGCGGTTACATCTTAATTTATTTTGAATTGGTACCGACGAATCAGAGACTACTACGTAGCCAACCTTATCCGAAATATTGTCAAGAACAGTTTGGTCAAATTTAAATAACTGACAGTTTTGCAGAAAAGACCCTAAAACTATAAAACATCATAACTAATTATCTACAAGTCCAAAATTGGTTGAAACTTTTAGCAAAATGAAGCTTAGGAAATAAACTTTCTCCGGCGGCCAGTCCGGCGATGATGGAAGCTTGTAGCAACATAGAGAATCGTAAGGACCTGAATGTATTACTAGTATTATTTACTTATTTTTTGGTCCATTTCACTGTTTGGCCGGGACAGTCTCTTCTGCGCGTTTGCCAACCGCCCCTGCGTGTGCTTGTACAGTATTCGAAGAACTTCGAAGAAAGAAGACGCGTGGTCCACACGGCTGGACGGGTTGTCGTTTATACTTGACTAGCTTTCCCCGTCAATCGAATTGTCGGACGAAGCAGCAGCCTTCGAAGACTCGAGCCAAAGTCAAGAACGGGGCATGGAGCGGAGACTAGCTTTCCACGTCAAGCCACAACTGTTAACGCAACTGTGTTACATGGGGCCAACAGCAAAGACTCTGATGTACATATACTGTACTCCCTCCGTTCCAAAATATAAGTCTTTCTAGAGGTACCAATAGATGACTACATACGGAGCAAAATGAGTGAATCTACGCTTCAAAATATGTCTACATACATCCTTATGTTGTAGTCCATTTGAAATGTCTAAAAAGACTTATATTTCAGAACGGAGGGAGTAGATAATAAAGCGGGCTTGGTCCTTGGTTCAATCAGGGCATTATGCCCTCAACTAGCATGTACGTTTTTGCACACCTGCCATCTTCTATATATGCATATGCAGCAGAGAAGAAGTATATGTGCTCATCTCGTCTTCTCTTGAGTCCAGAAAAATCGCCAGCGGCAATGCCTACTCATATCACCTCACTGTTCACCTTCGGTTTCCTTGCAGAAATCCTGCTACTAGTGCATTGCTCACACGCCCTTTCAGCAAACAGCAGTGCCTCGCAGCAGGTCCCTGCACGCTGCCGTAGGGACCAGGCGGCCGCGCTTCTCACCGTGAAGCGTTCCTTCTCCTTCACCGACAAAGACGACTACTTCATGGCAGCCGCCACCATAGCATTGTCTTCGTGGACAGAGGGCACAGACTGCTGCCGCTGGGAGGGCGTTGGCTGCGACAATGTTACCGGGAGGGTAACCGCACTCGACCTCCCGGAGCGGAACCTGTATATCAGCGGACTTCACCCTTCCCTCTTCAGGCTTACCTCTCTCCAATACCTCAACCTTGCCTCCAACACGTTTACCAGCTCCCAGCTTCAGGTTTCTGGTTTCCAGAGCTTGACACAATTGACCTATCTCAACCTGTCAGGTTGCAACTTTGATTTTCAGGTCCCAGTCGATATCTTTCGGCTCACCAACCTGGTCACCCTCGACCTTGGACGCAACGGATGGGAGCTCCGTCCGTCGACCATAGTAGCCAGCGACCTTGGCAAGCTGAAGGAGCTCCATCTAGAGCAAGTTAATATCACCGGCACAGCACCGGAGTTCTTCAAGGCACTTGCCAACCACTTCCCCCTTCTTCAGATCCTTCGCCTAAACAGATGTCCCCTTTCTGGTCCACTCCACCCATCCTTATCAAGACTTCACTCCTTATCGGTGATTGATCTTGGTTATAACTCTTTAACTGGTCCTCTGCCTGATTTGTTCACTCATTCCAATTTCCCTTCGTTGCGAGAACTTGTGCTCGCTGATAACAGATTTGAGCCTAGTGCGTTCCCTCTTGGGATCACTGGGCTAAAGAATCTTATGATTCTCGACCTTGAAAGCACAAACCTCGTTGGGGCCATCCCTACCTCCATCGGGAGCCTCATGTCACTGACTGAATTACACATCGGTTGGAACAGCTTCTCCGGCAGGCTACCTTCGGCCCTCAGCAATCTGACAAACTTGATCATACTGGACTGTCAGCATTCCGGTTTGTCTGGGCAGATTCCATGGCTTACAAGCTTGACACGACTTGAAAGCGTATCGCTCGCCAACAACAACTTCACAGGTAAGTTGGTACTATTGAAAAGATTGCAGCTTGCTAAATCATCTACCTATCAAGTCTGTTATATCGTTTTCTGGATAGATGCAAGGAGGGGGGATCGATGTGGGCCAGTTGAATCCTCCCATTTTCCTAGGCACATCACATTGCTATCAAATATTATACGATGACAGCTGTAAATAAAATATATGGGGTCTATATCCAAAAAAGTGTCAGGTTAACAATATGTTTGTCCTACCTGAGTTTTAGTGTATCCTGAATTCCTTATCTTGTTACTTTATACTTTGGAAAAAACTAAACTGTTTAAGACTTTGGAGACAAGGGGTGTGTGCATCTTTGAATGGAGAGCCCGTACAGGTGCTCTTCTCCATTATCTAAAAAGAATTGTACAAACGAATTGTCTTGGGCAGATTTAAGAAAACTACCCATGTTCTATTTTTGACAAAGAGAATATATTAATATCTCAAAGATATCAATTACACCCAGCCTGCACCAACAAGATGTCCAGATGCACAGCCAAGAAAAAAAATAAACCCATGTCCTATACCAAATACTCAAGAACTACAAAATTTAGGCCGTCTTTGATTTAAAGGATTTCCATTGGAATATTTAGATTATTATTCCATAGCCACTTTTACTAGAGGACTTGTGCTTTATCATATGGTTTATTTTAAAAAAAATAGACAGTGATATTTCAAGATTAACGGTGTGCTTTATTCATTCAAATTTTACAAGATGCAAGCAACATCCAGAGAGTTCAATGACCACATAGGCCAAGCTACCCTGTTTTCATTGTTGTCGTCTTATTTTCCTGGGGCGTGACAAGTTACTGCAAATTAAGAAATAAATCTGAACTTACACGGTCCTTGGCTACCAGTTTTATGACTAAACAATTTTCTTCTACAGGGATGGTTCCTCTTGACGGACATATGTACCCATATCTCAGAAAGATGGATTTAAGCAATAATTTACTCTCGGGGACAGTTTTGTCATCCTTGTTCACTCAGCCAACATTGCAGACATTGTACCTCCAAATGAACCGACTCTCTGGTGCTATTGAGGAATTCCAGAATCCATCAGCTAAGCTAACTGACATTGACTTGAGCAGCAATCAGCTGACAGGTGCAGTTCCAACTTCCTTTTCCTATCTCACTGCTCTTCATACCCTGCAACTTGACAACAACAATTTCACCACCGTGGATCTAAACCCGTTCTTGAGGCTAAGGAACCTTACAATGATATCAGCATCCTATAATCCCTTGTTATCTGCTTCCGGGGATGGTAGTAAAATTGATGCTAGTAACAACAGTATTACTAGCTTGAATCTAGCATACTGCAACCTAACAAGGTTGCCCCTTGTCATTAGATATCTACCTGAACTACAACATTTGGATCTCTCTTCCAATCAAATTCATGGGGAGATACCTGACTGGATTTGGAGAAACATGAGCTACTTAGACCTCTCTAACAACCACTTCACCACCGTGGGTCAGCGCCTGCAGTATGTTAATATAAGGATCATCGATCTTAGCTTCAATATGCTTGGTGGCGCCGTGCCTTTCCCTTTTGACGTGTACGATCTTGACTACTCCAACAACAAATTCTCTTCCATCCCTCCAAGCAGTTTCCTCCGACAATTTGAGGTCGCCTACTCCGTCAACCTTGCGAACAATGAACTGAGTGGGCCTATCCCTTACTCAGAATGTCGTAAGCACCATCCTCTCCAAATACTCGACCTGTCTGGCAATAATCTCAGTGGGTTGGTGCCACCTTATTTGCTGAAAGGTTGCAATGACCTCGTTGTGTTGAACTTGAGGGGAAATCGCCTTGACGGAGCATGGCCTGACGAGATCGACGAATCATGTAACCTGAAGCTGGTAGATTTACATGGGAACCACATCCAGGGGCGCCTGCCGAGAACATTGGCTCGATGCCAATACTTGCTAGCTCTTGACATTGGAGGGAACCGTTTCGTGGACTCTTTCCCTGTATGGCTAGGTCAGCTACAGGAGCTTCAGCTACTTGTGTTGAGATACAACAATTTTCATGGCCCGGTGAGCATCCCCCCTCTTGTGGAGAAGAACTCAAGCGCCCGTTACTTCGCCAGTGTACAAATCATTGACCTTGCAGGAAACGGCTTCAGCGGCGATCTACCACCATATTTATTCAAGAGTTTCAGGTCCATGGTTTTGGACTCAAATGGAATCGCGGAATATGATTATAACGTGTATGCGCGAGCTGGAAGATCGGATTATCAGGTTGTGATCGATGTGGCCATGAAACAACAATACATGAGGGTGGCAAAAGTCCCAGCTGACCTGATGGTGGTTGACCTGTCGTGCAACCGATTCAGTGGTTTCATCCCACGGTCAATCGGCAACCTCACGTACCTTCACGTGGTAAACTTGTCTCACAATGCTTTCAGAGGCAAGATCCCACGCGAGCTCGGCCAGTTGTCCCGGATTGAGTCACTGGACCTCTCCTGGAACCGTCTCGTGGGGGAGATCCCACAGGAGCTGGCCATGTTGACCACACTTGAGTGGCTCAACCTCTCCTACAATGATCTCGGTGGGAGGATACCTTCAGGCAGCCAGTTTTCCACATTCACCAGCAGCTCGTTCCAGGGCGGAAACAGAGGGTTGTACGGGTGCCCACTTCTTGTGAAATGTAACCTTACATTCGTGACTTCGCTATCTTCGTCGCTGCCACCTCCTGTGCAAGAAGGATCGCCATTTGATGATATCATGTTATGGCTTTTTGTTGGTGTAGGCTTTGGAGTTGGATTTGCATTGACAATTGTACTACTGGTAGTCTACGGTTGCTGGTGCAAGAAAATGGTTTTGAGGCGCTAGACAGAGAGTTGCCTAGTCTTTTCTTTGTCTTTTACAATAAAGGATTTGTGATGTAATTTCATGAGCAAATTCAAGATATGTACACCTGAATGCATGTAATATGTCCAGTCTAAAGAAGTGACCAGAACACTTGGAGCTCTCCTTCCTTTTTTTGGCAGACACTTGGAGCTCTTATCCGTGCATTTTAGGCTCTTCATTTTGTACATGCTAAAACCAAGCCAGGACAGCAAGAGCTCTTGCTTGTATAACCCAAGCTCTTGACTACTTCAATAATTAACCTTTTTTGCCACCCTTGTATTAAAAAGGGGTCCGGCTAAAGAAAGAGATAACCATGTAATTTCTAAACTTTCATAACCATGTAATTTTCCATTATTTTTGAGAACTCACATATCCATATGATTTGGGTAATCATTCCATGGGGATCACTCTCCCCTCTCTCTCTCTCTCTCTCTCTCTCTCTCTCTCTCTCTCTCTCTCTCTCTCTCTCTCTCTCTCTCTCTCTCTCTCTCTCTCTCTCTCTCTCTCTCTCTCTCTCTCTCTGGGTTGAATCCCTTCAAATTTTCTCTCACCACCCCAAGCCCAAGCCTTAGAGCATCTCCAGCCATTCGGCCTCCCAGGGCGCCGAAAAAGACCGGCCTGAGGGCGAGCCGGCGCTAGATCGGCCCTTGGGGTTTCAACTAAAGTTGGAGAAATAGACACCCACTAGCCACCTGTGTGCAAAGCACGGCGGTAGAACCAGTCTCATGAACGCGGTCATGTAATGTCGGTCTGGGCCGCTTCATGCAACAATACCGCCGAATCAAAGTATGACATGCTGGTAAGCAGTATGACTATTATCGCCCACAACTCTTTGTGTTCTACTCCTGCATATAACATCTATGCATAGACCTGGCTCGGATGCCACTGTTGGGAAACGTAGTATTTCAAAAAAATTCCTACGATCACGCAAGATCTATCTAGGAGAAGCATAGCAACGAGCGGGGAGAGTGTGTCCACATACCCTCGTAGACCGAAAGCGGAAGCGTTTAGTAACGTGGTTGATGTAGTCAAACGTTTTCGCGATCCAACCGATCAAGTACCGAACGCACGGCACCTCCTCGATCGGCACACGTTCAGCTCAGTGACGTCCCTCGAACTCTAGATCCAGCTGAGGCCGAGGGAGAGTTCCTTCAGCACGACGGCTTGGTGACAGTAATGTTGAAGTTACCGGTGCAGGGCTTCGCCTAAGCACTACGACGATATGACCGAGGTGGAAAACTGTGGAGGGGGGCACCGCACACGGCTAAAGATCAACTTGTGTGTCTATGGGGTGCCCCGCTCCCCCGTATATAAAGGAGGGGAGGAGGAGGCTGGCCAACAAGGGGCACGCCAGGGAGAGGGGAGTCCTACTAGAATTCTAGTCCTAGTAGGGGGAAAAGGGGAAGGAGAGGTAGTAGGAGAAGGAAAGGGGGGTGGCGCCCCCTTCCCAAGTCCAATTCGGCCTCCTCCCTTGTGGGGGGCGCACCAGCCCCTTGTGGGTTGGTTAGCCTCCCTCCTATGGCCCATAAGTCCCATATCTTTCCCCGGGGGGTTCCGGTAATCTCCCGGTACTCCGGAAAAATGCCCAAATCACTCGGAACCATTACGATGTACAAATGCAACCTTCCAATATATGAATCTTTACCTCTCAACCATTTCGAGACTCCTCGTCATGTCCGTGATCCCATCCGGGACTTCGAACAAACTTCGATACATCAAATCACATAACTCATAATACAAATCGTCATCGAACATTAAGCGTGCGGACCCTACGGGTTCGAGAACTATGTAGACATGACCGAGACACCTCTCCGGTCAATAACCAATAGCGGAACCTGGATGCTCATATTGGCTCCAACATATTCTACGAAGATCTTTATCGGTCAAACCGCATAACAACATCCGTTGTTCCCTTTGTCAACGGTATGTTACTTGCCCGAGATCCGATTGTCGGTATCACCATACCTAGTTCAATCTCGTTACCGGCAAGTCTCTTTACTCGTTCCGTAATGCATCATCCCGCAACTAACTCATTAGTCACATTGCTTGCAAGGCTTATAGTGATGTGCATTACAGAGAGGGCCCAGAGATACCTCTCCGACAATCAGAGTGACAAATCCTAATCTCGATCTATGCCAACTCAACAAACACCATCGGAGACACCTGTAGAGCATCTTTATAATCACCCAGTTACGTTGTGACGTTTGATAGCACACTAAGTGTTCCTCCGGTATTCGGGAGCGAGTTGCATAATCTCATAGTCAGAGGAACATGTATAAGTCATGAAGAAAGCAATAGCAACAAACTAAACGATCATAGTGCTAAGCTAACAGATGGGTCTTGTCCATCACATCATTCTCTAATGATGTGATCCCGTTCATCAAATGACAATATATGTCTATGGTCAGGAAACTCACACTAGTAGAAAAAGGGTCATCTGTCCCGGTTGGTAAGGGCCTTTTGTCCCGGTTTTTGAACCGGGACTAAAGGGTCGTTACTAATGCCCTAGCCCTTTAGTCCCGGTTCTTACACGAACCGGGACAGATGGGCCTCTACGTGGCCGGTGCGGCGAGCCCAGGCAGGAGGGCCTTTGGTCCCGGTTGGTGGCACTAACGGGGACCAATAGGCATCCACGCGTTAGCATTTCAGGGGCTGGTGTTTTTGTTTTTTTGAAGGGGGGGTTGGGGGTTTTGGGGGGTTAATTTAGGTGTTTCATATATTGTGTTAGCTAGCTAATTAATAGAGAGAAGTGTCCTCTCTTATCTCCGTGCTTGGTCGACGCTACGTACTATATACGTATAGAGAGGACTAGACACGCTAGCTAGTAAGAAAATGAAGGAAACAGAAGATCGTCATGAACATATGCATACAGAGAGAAGTGATATCGACCACCTCTCCTTCTCCGAGAGATTGGTCGAACAACAAGTTCTCGTATATCTATCCGACACTACCTGCTACATATATACAATAATTATCTCTTACAATATAATCTCCTAATTATATATGAACACAGGGTCCACATAGTATTCTCTGTTTTCAGCGATCACGTGGTCAAGGAAAAATGCTGCCAATTCCTCTTGAATTGCTCGCATACGATCTGGTGCTAGGAGTTCATCCCGCATCAGAAAGATCTAAATTGAAGAAGGGGGTATATATATATATATATATATATATATATATATATGAATAAATGAAACTCAACACAAATGATGGTAATAAAATAAAATTGTGAATATTATTGCTTATGCACTTCATATTGTTCGTCAGAGTAGCCCCGCTCACAGGTCGTGTGGCGGATGGACTCGCAAACGTAGTATCCACAGAAATCATTCCCTTGTTCCTGCCACAACCACTTTACAAGAAATAGAGGTTAATCAAACTGATAAGCAAGCATGCTAAATGGTATTGATGAAACTAGCGCTTGAATCACTAGGAGATGCGCGGAACATGCTACTATAGTACTTACTTTCGGGTGTCTAAATTACAGCTTCTTCGGCAGTCCCGGAGCTTTTTTCGTGAATTTTCTCCAAACCCTGCCAGACAAAGAAAACAATTACTTGATATCAGGAAATGAACAAAGTTGCTGATATGGTGGATAATGATTGTAAGTGCATCTAGTGCCCCTTAGTGATTTTGGTGTATTGAAGACTTATAGGTTAAGGGACTAATGCGTTTGTGAGTGTACACAGATCTATAAGTCTATGAGGAGTTTGATAATTACAGAGAAAGTCGACCCCTAAAAATGAAGTTCTTCGACTGAAGACTTTGGATTTCTGAAGACTTTCTGAAGACTTTGAAGGTGAAGAAATTGGTGTGACCTTGAAGACTTGGTATTCATTTGAGGAATATGAAGCGTGAAGACTTTTGTTTTCGCAGTTTCATTTTCTCTTTCTTGAGTCATAGGAAACACCGTACTGTTAAAGGGGGACGAGGAAATACTAAGGAAAATTTTCCATGTGATGCTCAACTCAAAATCCTACACCTACCAATCCCTTCGAGTGAAGCCATTGGAAATCTCATACAGTTCAGTCATATTCTTCAGTGACAGAGACAAAGTTCTTCTGGTCTCTGAGGAATTTGTTCTGACTGAGGAGTTAGGAATTCGCCAGTGCGGATTGCCTACACAGTGAGGAACATGATAGCCCTGAGGAATTTGAACCTCAAATTTCCGACCGTTGCTGTGTTATGCGCCAGCTGTCCCAAAATATCTACCCACCTAACGGTCATATCATTGAAGGGCATTTATGTCTTATCATGCGGGCTGCTCCCTAGGCTATAAATAGCCGCCCCCTACAACCACTAGCTGGTTGGCTGCTCCAAGAGAAACTGACACTTGTCATTTGAGAGCATCCCATCCTCCGAGGACTTTGAGCGAAAATCATCAAGTGAGGAAAAACCCCAAACCCAAACACCTACAAACCCAAAGTGATTGAGCATCACTAAAGAAATTGATCCTGCGTGGATCTGACGCTTGTTACCTTTGAAGACTGTGCTTCTTCCAGACGGTTAGGCGTCATGGTCTAGAGCATCCAAGAGGAAATTCTGGATCGCCGAGTGACCGAGTTTGTGAAGGTTCGGAAGTCACCTGAAGACTTACCACGAGTGATTGGGCGAGGTCTGTGTGACCTTAGCTCACGGAGAATACGGTGAGGACTAGGTGTCCTGGACTATGTGTTCAGGACTGGGTGTCCGGGACTGTGTGTCCTCAGGTTTAAATACCTAGCCGCTCCAACCAGATGTACAACTGAGACAACAGTTGGAACTGGTCTACCAAATCATTGTCTTCACCGAGCTTACTGGTTCTATTTCCTCAACTCTTTCATTTCCTCATAACTGTGTTGTGCACTTGTTCATATCTGTGTTTGAAGACTTTGACTGAAGACTTTCTCAATTTCCTCAGTTCAATTTCTTCAGTCTGTTTGTCTTCATCCTGTGTTATCCCGTGTTTACGCTTTCTGTACTCTATGCTTGTTTTCATTTCATCATGATGACTATGCTTGTGTTCTGCTATGCATACTTTTGAGTACCTATTCCGCTGCAAGTAGTTCTTTGCTAAGGAATTTCCTCACCCACAAATTCCTCAGTGAAGAATTTATAAAAACGCCTATTCACCCCCCCTCTAGTCGATATAACGCACTTTCAATTGGTATCAGAGCAAGGTACTCCCTTGTTCTGTGTGATTTTGGTTTAACCGCTTGGAGTTTTAGTTATGTCGACCGCAGGTATGATCAAGGTCTCTGATGGGTGTCCTACCTTCGACGGGACGGACTACCCCTACTGGAAGAATAAGATGCGAATGCATCTTGAGGCAATTGATAACGATCTCTGGTATGTTGTGGAAAAAGGTGTTCCCTCTGTCTCACCCTCACTGAACGCTGCCGATGTGAAGAGATTCAAGCAACTCGATTCTCAAGCGAAGAATATCATATGTGGCCATCTGAGCAAAGGACAGTATGGATGAGTGAGTGCTTTGGAAACTGCTAAGCTTATCTGGGATAGGCTGTCCAAAGTAAATGAAGGAGTCTCAACACAGCGTGACTCTCGAGTTGATGTTCTTCGCAATCTCTTCAACCGCTTCAAAAGACTCGACAATGAGAATGTTCAACAAACCTTCGATCGCCTCACTGACATCTCAAATGAGCTTCAAGCATTTGGTGCCACTGACATCACCGACCACAAGGTGGTGAAGAAACTGCTGAGATCGCTTGATTCCTCATTTGATACTCTAGCCTTGATGATACAAGAGCGTGCTGATTACAAGTCACTTGATCCCGCTGATATCCTCGAAAGGCTAAACACTCATGAGTTCCAGCTTGCTGAAAATAGAGATCTCTATGGTTCGAGCTATGGCAGATCACGTGCACTGAAGGCCAAGGCAGTTTCTGAGTCTGAAGATGAAGACTCTGAAAGCAGTCTTGGTGATCCTGAAGAACTGAGCCATGATCTAGCACTGCTTGTGAAGAAATTCTAGAAGCTCTCAAGACGTGGTCGCTTTGGAAGACCCTCAAGGAGCAATGATTCCTCATCCAGTGACTACAAGAAGAGGCTTTGTCACAAATGCAGGAAACCAGGACACTACATTCAAGATTGTCCTCAGTGGGAAAAGGAATCAAAGAAGAAGAAATACAAGGATTACAGTTCCGATGATATGAAGAAAAAGAAGAAATCCTCAAAATCTTCATCATCAAAATCCTCAAAGTCTTCATCTCACAAGAAGAGTAGCTCCAAGAAGGCTCGGGCATTCATTGGCAAGGAAATGGACTCTGAGGCTGAATCTGAAGAAAGTGAGGAAGAGGAAGCATCTGAGGATTCCGAATCCGGTGTGGAGATCCTAGCCCTCGCTACTGCATTCGTCAGCAAGTCTATCTTTAACTCTGAAGAAAATGACCTCACCAACAAGGTTGATGAAGGCAATGATGACTACGCTCCCACCTATTGCTTCATGGCAAAGGGTGCCAAGGTACTCAAATATGCCTCATCTGAATCAAGTGAAAATGAATCTGATGAAAACCTTAAGCCTAGCTATTCTAAACATGCTAAGATTGCTGTGAAACAACAAAGGGCCCTTGAAAAGGTTCAAAACATGCTAGACAAGAGTGATGATATGTTCGGTGAAGAAATGGATCGCACTAAAACCTTGACTGAAAATCTTCAGAGACTTCAGACTAGGTATGACAACCTTCAAGGTCATCATAACACTCTTTTGTCTGATCATGAGAAGCTTTCTTATGAATTTCTTCAAAGAAAGCAAGATCTAGAGAAGCTAAAAGTGAGTTATGAAGATCTTCAGAAGGAGCGCAATTCATTACTTGCTCAACAAATCAGCGCTGCTCAGGAAGAATTTGTTCCTCCATGTTTGAAATGCATTGAACGTGAATCTGCTAATTCTTCACCTGAATGTTCAAATGCTCCTAATGCTACAAATTCCTCAACTGTCTCTGCAATCATTAATTCCTCATCTGAGGACATTGCTAGTATCACTAACGATGCAGGGCTGAAGGAATTGTACATGAGAGGCATGTACAAAAGTCTCAAAGGGCATCAGACTCTTTGTGATGTGCTTAAAAAGCAGATCCTCAACAGAAACCCTAGGAAAGAGGGTATTGCCTTTGAGATAAAACTCAATGCTGATGGTACATATTGGAAGCCTGAGCAGTACCCCAAAACCTCATGGGTTGCTGCAAAGGGACCTCCAGTTGATCCATCTAACTTATCTGGCTTTACATGTGAATCTCCTCATTCTTCTGATGAGTCATTTGACTCCAACTATAAACTATTCAAAAATCAGAATGGTGAAGTATTTGCTAGATATGTTGGCACTAACTGCAGGAACGGTTCTCCTATGAAGAAAATCTGGGTTCCAAAAGGTGCCTTGAAAGTCTTCAGGTGAATGTCCTCATGACACCACCTGTGAGGAATATTTCTGATGAGTCATTTGACTCCAACTATAAACTGTTCAAAAATCAGAATGGTGAAGTATTTGCTAGATATGTTGGCACTAACTGCAGGAACGGTTCTCCTATGAAGAAAATCTGGGTTCCCAAAAGATGCCTTGAAAGTCTTCAGGTGAATGTCCTCATGACACCACCTGTGAGGAATAAGAACCCCATATCAAATTCTTCATATGGATCAAATTCCTCAAGAGGATCAAAGTCCTCATATGAACATCATCGTGCTAACAACTCTGTTTCGCAGGGAGGAGCCAAGGGCTATGAATATGAGCATTATTCTTCTAATCATTATGTTCATAAGTCCTCGAAGAATTTCTCTGCTTATTCATATGCTTACCCTAACTTCTCTTATGTGAAATGAAACGGATTGGCTTCTATGCCACCTTTCTCATATGGAGCTCGTAGAGTGATGAACTCTTTGCCACCCCTTCAGATGTGGGTGGTGAAGAAAAAGAACTAATCTCTTCTGCATGGTCAGGTCTCCAGACGTACTTGAACGTCTGAAGAATTTGCTGGAGACCTGAAGTTTGCCTGAAAGGACGCAGGCTAATCATGAAGAAATGAACTTTCATTTCTCACGTCCTCATACTGCTTTATCTATTCTATTGCTTGATGAAATTGATCTGATGAATTGATGTCATATTCTTCACTGATGAAGTATATGAAGTTCGTAAGCTGCACTAATTCATCTGCAGGATGATCAACCCAAAGCCACTGAGTGGGTCCTCGATAGTGGATGTACAAATCACATGACTGGTGACAAGAATCTATTGATTGATGCTCCCTTATCACCATCGCATCTGAAGCATATCATCTTCGCTGACAAAGGCAAAAGTCAGGTATTGGGTCTAGGTAAGGTTGCGATCACAAAGGATCGACACATGGACAAAGTCATGCTTGTCGAGTCCTTAGGATACAACCTCATGTCTGTCTCAATGCTTTGTGATCTTGATATGGTAGTTGTCTTTGGCAAGTATCGTTGTGTTGTGGTTATGGAAGCTGACAATTCCAAAGTCTTCGAAGGCTTTAGGAGAGGAGACTTGTATATTGTTGATTTCTCTACAGGACCGCAACCAGCCGTGTGCCTACTTGCAAAAGCTTAAGAAGGATGGCTATGGCATCGACGACTTGGTCATGCAGGCATGAGGAATTTGCACACGCTTGCGAAGAAGAAGCATGTCATTGCCATTGAGAATGTAAAATTCCTCAAGGATCACCTATGTGGAGCTTGTGAAACTGGAAAGATGACCAAGGCTAAGCATCCAGCGAAGACTATCATGACCACTACTCGACCATTCGAATTGCTTCACATGGACCTCTTTGGTCCTAACCATTACTCAGCTGTCACAAATGACACATCTCTCTATGGGCTTGTTATTGTTGATGATTACTCTCGTTACACATGGGTACACATTGTTACTTACAAACATGAAGTGCAGGAAGTCTTCAAACGATTTTCCTCGAGGGCTTCAACCAACTTTGGTGTGAAGATCAAGCACATCAGAAGTGACAATGGAACTAAGTTCAAGAATTCTGGTCTTGATGACTATCTTGATGAACTTGGTATTACTCATGAGTTATCTGCTCCTTACACTCCTCAGCAAAATGGCGTCGTGGAGCGCAAGAACAGAACTCTTGTTGAGATGGCTCGCACTATGCTTGATGACTACAAGACGCCTCATCACTTCTGGATTGAGGCAATTTATACTGCATGCCACATCATCAACAGGGTATATCTTCACAAATTCTTCAAGAAGACTACCTATGAACTCCTCACTGACAAGAAACCCAATGTGAGTTATTTCAAAGTCTTCGGTGCTAAATTTTGGATTAGAGATCCTCATCACAATGCTAAATTTGCACCGAAAGCACATGAAGGTTTTATGCTTGGTTACGGAAAGGACTCGCACACCTACAGAGTCTTCAACACCGTTCTTCACAAGGTTGTTGAAACTGTAGATGTGCGGTTCGATGAAACTAATGGCTCGCAAAGAGAGCACCTACCCTCTGTGATAGATGAACCAGCACCTGAGGAAAATATCAAGTTCAAGGCTACTGAGGATGTCATTCCTACCGAAGAATCTGCTGAAGAATTCATTCCAGAACGTGAAGAACGTCGAGCTAATGCACCTGAAGAAATTGCTGAAGAAAATGGTGCTGAAGAAAATGCTGATCAAATTCCTCGACGACAACCTACTCATCCTCGCATTGCAAAACAAGTGCAAGTTGAGAAGATCATTGATGACATTGAAGCACCAGGTCCTCTCACACGCTCAAAAGCTTCACATTTATCTAACTTTTGTGGGCACTATGCTTTTGTCTCTATCTCATAGCCCACTAAGGTAGATGAAGCATTTCTGGAGCCTGAGTGGATTCAGGCCATGCAAGAAGAATTACATCAGTTCGAGCTCAACAACGTTTGGGAACTGGTCAATCGTCCAGATCCTCGCAAACACAATATCATTGGCATAAAGTGGATCTACCGCAACAAGCAAGATGAAAATGGCCTTGTGGTGAGGAATAAGGCACGGCTAGTAGCTCAAGGCTACACACAGGTTGAAGGAATTGATTTCGATGAAACTTTTGCACCTGTTGCTAGACTTGAAGCTATTCACATATTACTTGCTTATGCTAACCATCATGATATCACTTTATATCACATGGATGTGAAAAGTGCATTCCTCAATGGTAAGCTTGAGGAAGAAGTATATGTTGCTCAACCCCCAGGTTTTGAAGATCCTAAGCATCCTGACAAAGTCTTCAGACTAAATAAGGCCCTCTATGGCCTCAAGCAGGCCCCTCGGGCGTGGTATGATACTTTGAAGGAAGTCCTCATGAAGAAAGGCTTCAAACCCGGTTCACTCGACCCTACTCTTTTCACTAAATCATATGATGATGAATTGTTTGTATGCCAAATATATGTTGATGACATCATCTTTGGTTGTACTGACCAGCGTTATAGTGATGAATTTGCCTATATGATGAGTGAAGAATATCAAATGTCTATGATGGGAGAGTTGAAATTCTTCTTAGGTCTTCAAATTCGTCAACAGCGCAATGGCATATTCATATCTCAGGAGAAATACCTCAAGGATGTACTGAGGAAATTTGGCATGCAAGATTGCAAAGGCGTCAAAATTCCTATGCCCACAAATGGCCATCTGTGCACTGATGAAAATGGTATTGACTTCGACCAAAAGGTATACCGCTCCATGATTGGTTCTTTATTGTACTTATGTGCATCTAGGCCAGATATTATGCTTAGTGTTTGCATGTGTGCCCGATTTCAAGCTACACTGAAGGAATCACACCATAAGGCTGTGAAGCATATTCTTCGATATCTACTCACACACCAACACTAGGATTATGGTACCCCAAGGGCTCGGCTTTTGATCTCGTTGGATATTCTGACTCTGACTATGTTGGTGATCGTGTGGATCGCAAGTCAACATCTGGTATATGTCATTTCCTCGGACGATCTTTGGTCTGTTGGTCCTCGAAGAAATAGAACTGCGTATCACTGTCTACTCCTAAAGCTGAGTACATTGCTGCTGGTTCTTGCTGTGCTCAATTGTTGTGGATGAAGCAAACTCTCAAGGACTACGGCGTCAACGTGAAGAATGTGCCTCTCTTCTGTGACAATGAGGGTGCCATCAAGATTGCTCACAACCCAGTTCAGCACTCAAAGACAAAGCACATTCAGATTCATCATCATTTTCTTCGCGATCATGTGTTGAAGGGCGACATTTCTATTGAGCATGTGAAGACTGAAGAACAACTAGCCGATATCTTCACAAAGCCCTTGGATGAGAAGAGATTTAGCAAGTTGCGGTGTGAGCTAAATATCTTAGAATCTTCGAATGTTCTTTGAAAAGGACACTCATCCTAACACTTATGCAAAATTGATGACTTAGATGTGCAACACATGAAGAAACGTTTTTCTTCAATCAATGAAGAATAACACTCTAAGTCTGAATAAATTAATGAAGAATTTGATTCTCAGAACCCTACGACAATTGTACGCGGTGTATGACATCATCATTCTTATACGGTGGGTCACGCCACCACAAAAGTTGAAAATCTTCAATTTGAGTTTTTCCTCAGTTTTGAAATTCCTCAGTTGTTCATATTCTTCAACTTTGCAGAATCTTCACTGTTTCCGTCGTTTCTCTTCATTGGTTATATATATATATATATATGAGTTTATGTCCTCTACAACATTCACTTATGGCTAATTCTTCAAGTTAGTTTTTCTGCTAAGTGAATGTGATCGGACCCCTTCCCCCTCTATGCTATACTCAACCCAATCTATTCACAAGTTCTTCATGTGCGTTCTATTTGAAACTCATTCAAAATCTTCACTGCGTCCTTGTCAGCTGAAGAATTTGCGAACGGAATTTTTAACTTATCTTATCCAAATTTTCGGCTTTGCCGCTCAAACCATTCCGCTTCCCACGATATACTTATCTATTCACCCACGATCTAACACGATCTCCACTTCTCAGTACGTGGGTGACACATGTCATGCGAATGAGAAGGGTCAGGGGCACGTTCGTCCAATTTCTTCGGGCGAACCGTTTTTCACCGTGGCTATAAATACCCCCTCTCCCCTTCCTCATTTCTTTTACTCCGCTCGACCTCTCTCCAAGCTCGAGCTTCTCAAACCCTAGCGCCGCCGCTACATCATCGTCGCCGGTGAGGAAGAGCTTCACTGCCTCGACCTCGTCGCCGCCGTACTCACGCCGGCCGCGGAAATCTTCACTCCGCCGCCGCCGTAGCCTTCTTCCTTCGCCAAGTTAGGGCGTGGAAGATCTGCACAGACGAGCTTCACTTCTCCACATCCCAGTTTGTCGTGTTCTTCGTTCAGGGTAATTAAAAGTTACTTTTACTGCCCACTTTGATTCAAATGTTTACTACAAAATCTTCAAAGGTGTTTTTCTTCAAATCCTCACACACTAAACACCTCACATGTCATCTGCTCTTGATTCGTTTCTCTAAGCATCACTTTTCTTCAAGATTCCTCAATTGTGTGGATCTTCGATCTATACAACTTTGGAACCTAAGACAAAGAACGCTTAGTGAAATTCTTCAAGACTCATCTGGTCAAATTCCTCAAACTTGTTCTTATTGAAAAACCTTCTGAGAACGCATATGACCTTTCCAAATTCCTCGCAACTATACTCTGTTCACAGGTACTCATGTCTGCTGCTGAATCACTAGGTTCTCATCAACTTAACTCATTTGCAGCGTTCCTTGAAGAAAAGTTACATACTTCTTCAGAGAGTTCAATTGTTCAAATTCCTCAACTAAAGAAAATGGCTAATGAAAAGAGGCCACAGAAAGGAGGAAAGAGGCCTGAGGTCAATACTGCCTTTGATATCCCTGAGGACATTTATGCTGGGTACTGCACACCCCCTGAGGAAGATAAAAATAAGCGCAAGGTGCGCATTCAGAGGATAGAAAGGAGATGGGCAAAAGAGTGGAGGGAGTACAGGTATGTGACTCCAAAATACATGAAGAAATTCGCTGTTACTCCTCCATGCTCAAGACCTCCATTGGCACCTGGCCAAGAGGCAGATCCCACTAGCATCAAGCACGGTGAGGATTTTCCTGAAGAATGGGCCAAGCGCCAGGCCAAGTTGGCCAAACAGGCAAAAGATGCAGTGAGGAAATTCAACGAAGATTCCACTGCTGCTGCTGCTGAGGCCTCTGTAAGGCCGAGGAAATCCATGGCAAAGAAGCTTGCGCACAAGCCAAGTGCCTCTTCTTCAATGCCTTCACAGCCAATTTCCTCAGCTAAGCCCTCACGGCCAATTCCTCAAGTCGCTCCTGCTCCTCCAAAGTCCTCAGCTGCTCCGATAAAATCCTCAGCACCTGTGCATCTTGCCACGTGCCAAAGGACTACAGGCATCTCCATTGCCTCAGGAGCTTCAGCTAGTTCCTCAGCTGCACCATATTCTTCAACAGGACCCTCTCTGCTAAAGACTAAGACCACTACAGGACGAGGCTCTTGCCCAAGTCCTCAGAAGAAGTAGGTCGCCTTCCAAGTACCGTCTGAAGATGATGAAGCTGATGATGAAGAACTTGCTAAGATCATCAGAGACAGGCAAGTCAGGGCCGCTAGAGCCAAGGGCACAGAAGTGCCACTGCTTTTGGATCCAAAGCTGATCCTCGACTATATTGATCTCTGGCACAAGGACCCAAACACTCCTATGTCTGATTTCAAGTTGACACCTGGCTAAAGTCACATGCTGACCCATTTCATCAGTGAAGAAAAATGGAAATATGAGAAGGCCAGGCAACTCAAGAAAGCACAGTACAGGAAGGAGAAGTTTCTGAAGAACAACGTTGTCTCTATGACAACTGATGAACTCGTAAAGCTCCAGTCTGAAATCAAAGTCCTCAGCGATGATTTCAACGCTTACTATGCTGATTGGAAAGGGGCCAAGGTCAGGTTCGTCAATCTGACGAAGACACTCACTTCAAGTGCCGCTGCCCCTGTGCATATTGAAGTCACTCCGGCTGAAGCATCTGCTCAGCAAACTGAAGAACATGCCAGCATCACTGATGACAATCAGGCTGCTGAAGATAATGTGAGTTCCAGGGCTGATGACTGCATTCCAGCCGCTGATGAAATTCCCAGGGCACCCACTTGTGGTGCGCCTGAAGAAAATGAAGAGGTCAGGGCAACTGCATCAGTTGTGCCTGAAGAAACTGCACCAAATTCCTCTGCTCCACCTGCGCCTACTCCAACTCCAATCCTTCCATCTGCATTAGATGTGAAGAAGACCAAGGCTGCAGAGCGTGCAGCAGTGAAGAAAAGGAAAGCATCAGCTTCTTCAGATTCTTCTGCTCCGAAGAAAATGAAGCCTATGACCAGCTCTTTTGCAAACCCGATTGATGTTGTTCCAATCTCAACCATGCCATCAAAGGACCTTGTCCCTTTTGATGAAGAATATGTGATCCCTAGCGGATCTAATGAAGAAACTCCTTCTGCTGCTACGTCAGAGCAGATGGATGAAGAAATTGAAGTGGATGAAATCCCTTCAACCCCAGTTGTTTCCTCGCCTGTGCCTCAGTTTACTGCTGAAGAGGCCGGCGTTGAAGAAATTGAAGATGAAGATGTGGACATTGGCTGTACCACACCTGTGATGAATGATGACTTTTGGGAAAGTCAGCACCCCAATTCTCCACTCTTTACTCCACTTCAGCAAATTCCTCAGTCCCCAGTCACTACAGTTCAAATGGGATCTGATGAAGCTCATGAAGACATTCCAGCCGCTAGTGCTGAAGAAACTGAAAATGAAGAATTCAAGAACCAGGCTGCCACTGAAGAGGAACCAGAAATTCGTCAGCCTGAAGAACCTGAGATTGCGATTCCTGAGGTTGTGATGCAACTCACTGACACTCCTCTGCCCAAACCAAAGGATCCATTCTCCAGGAAGCAAAAATTCAAGACTAATGCCTTCTTTGGCGAGCATGTATTCTTCACTGATTACAACCCTTATGACTCTGCTCGCATAAGGAAGAGGCGTTTCTGGACTGCCAGCCAGGCAAATTTCTATTCCTCAGTGCTGTTCAACAAAGACAAAGTCTTCGATCATGAGCACATTCCTCACGTGGATATGGAATCTCTACCATGCTTCGGGCCAGTCCTCAGTGTTCTCTACGACGCTGGACTGTTAAATTTCTGCACTGACATATGTGATTGGAATGAAGAGCTAATTCTTCAATTTTATGCAACTCTGCACATCACCGGCAACTCTGAAGACGTGAATTCATGGGTGCTGGACTGGATGTCTGAAAACACTCACTACAAAGCACCAGCTACTGAATTGCTTCGTGCTTTGCCTCTCAGTCCGCCCCTTGAAGGTGCTTGTTGCGTCTACAATGAACCTGAGCTTACCGTTATATGCAAGTGCTGATGAAACCTTTGAAGCCAGGTCAGGCCCCAAGAACAAAATTCCTTGTGAAGGAATTGTTGTATGTGCCTCGGACTGTCTATCGCATTCTGACGAAGACATTGAGTCCAATCAAGGGCCATGACTCAAATGAAGAAGAAGTCATTGGCATCATGAAGAATCTGCTTTTCAATATCATTCATGGCATTCCCATAAACTTCCATGATTTCTTCATGAGGACTCTGGCTAATGTCGCCATGTCACCATTTGAGTTGAAGCCTTATGCACCTTGGATTATGAGATTCGTCAGGACAAGGTCTTCACTCAACTATAAAGCTGATACACTGAACCATTGCAGCTACTTGCCCCCAATTGAAGTCCTCAAACGGACATTTTCCTCAGCTGATGAAAAGGGCAAGGCTACTGCTGTAATTGATGAAGGCATTCGTCCATTGGATGGACAATTTCGCAAGGCTGCATCCTACTCCACCCATGATGACTCTACCACCCATGACTCTGTCGCCAACGCACCCAAGCAAAATCCTCAAGGCACAGCACCCAGGGTGATGACTGACCGTGAACTTCTCCTCAGTCTTCACCAGAAGGTTGATCGCAATCATAAATGGGTCAAGCGTCAGTTTGGTGCAATTCTTCACAACATGACTGCTACCCACAATGCAGTGAAGAAAAACCACTACTACCTTCATGAAATCCTCAACCGCACCTGGGCTGTTCTGTCTCAAGTCTATAGTGAAGAAGATCTGAAGACAATGGGTCTCAAGGACGATCTTGATTGGGCTGCACCTCCTCCGAAGAAGTACAAGAAGGTCAAGGTTCCTTCCTTGGTGGCCAGCTCCTATTCTTCATCACGTGACACTGATGAACATGAAGATTTGGACGACACTGCGGTAGGCCCTACTCCAACAACCGACCCCAACAACGCTGACGCTCCTTCATCACCTTGATATTCTTCAGGGGCGTTAGTCCTCATTTTCGACCCTTTTGGTCATTTGATGACAAAGGGGGAGAAATTTGAGTTAGTCTTCAAGCGGGTCTATCTTAAATGGGCGTTTTTTTAAGTTGCAACTCTCGTTCTTTTGAAGACTTTGCTGGATCGAGTTGTAAACTTAAACTCTATGGTGACCTGATACTTTTGTTGTTTCTTCTGCATTCCTCGTTAATGTTATTGCACGCATGCTGAATTACATCAGTCACCATATTTCATCATGCATTTCAAATTCTTCATATATTATGTCAAATGCGTGTATGAATTACAAGATATAGGGGGAGATCTCCATGATTCAACTCTTCAAGTGTGCATTGCTTCTAAAGCAAATTCCTCACTATGCACATCTTCAGGGGGAGTTCTTCTATATCTTGCAATCAAATTCCTCAATATCAGTATTTACACTTCATATGTTTATCCCCGATGAAAACTTAACATATATTGTCATCAATCACCGAAAGGGGGGAGATTGTAAGTGCATCTAGTGCCCCTTAGTGATTTTGGTGTATTGAAGACTTATAGGTTAAGGGACTAATGCGTTTGTGAGTGTACACAGATCTATAAGTCTATGAGGAGTTTGATAATTACAGAGAAAGTCGACCCCTAAAAATGAAGTTCTTCGACTGAAGACTTTGGATTTCTGAAGACTTTGAAGGTGAAGAATTTGATGTGACCTTGAAGACTTGGTATTCATTTGCGGTATGAAGCGTGAAGACTTTTGTTTTCGCAGTTTCATTTTCTCTTTCTTGAGTCATAGGAAACACCGTACTGTTAAAGGGGGTCGAGGAAATACTAAGGAAAATTTTCCATGTGATGCTCAACTCAAAATCCTACACCTACCAATCCCTTCGAGTGAAGCCATTGGAAATCTCATACAGTTCAGTCATATTCTTCGGTGACAGAGACGAAGTTCTTCTGGTCTCTGAGGACTTTGTTCTGACTAAGGAGTTAGGAATTCGCCACTGCGGATTGCCTACACAGTGAGGAACATGATAGCCCTGAGGAGTTTGAACCTCAAATTTCCGACCGTTGCTGTGCTATGCGCCAGCTGTCCCAAAATATCTACCCACCTAACGGTCATATCATTGAAGGGCATTTATGTCTTATCATGCGGGCTACTCCCTAGGCTATAAATAGCCGCCCCCTACAACCACTAGCTGGTTGGCTGCTCCGAGAGAAACTGACACTTGTCATTTGAGAGCATCCCATCCTCCGAGGACTTTGAGCGAAAATCATCAAGTGAGGAAAAACCCCAAACCCAAACACCTACAAACCCAAAGTGATTGAGCATCACTGAAGAGATTGATCCTGCGTGGATCCGACGCTTGTTACCTTTGAAGACTGTGCTTCTTCCAGACAGTTAGGCGTCATGGTCTAGAGCATCCAAGAGGAAATTGTGGATCGCCGAGTGACCGAGTTTGTGAAGGTTCGGAAGTCACCTGAAGACTTAGCACGAGTGATTGGGCGAGGTCTGTGTGACCTTAGCTCTCGGAGAATATTGTGAGGACTAGGTGTCCTGGACTGTGTGTTCAGGACTGGGTGTCTGGGACTGTGTGTCCTCAGGTTTAAATACCTAGCCGCTCCAACCAGATGTACAACTGAGACAGCAGTTGGAGCTGGTCTACCAAATCATTGTCTTCACCGAGCTTACTGGTTCTATTTCCTCAACTCTTTCATTTCCTCATAACTGTGTTGTGCACTTGTTCATATCTGTGTTTGAAGACTTTGACTGATGACTTTCTCAATTTCCTCAGTTCAATTTCTTCAGTCTGTTTGTCTTCATCCTGTGTTATCCTGTGTTATCCTGTGTTTACGCTTTCTGTACTCTGTGCTTGTTTTCGTTTCATCATGATGACTATGCTTGTGTTCTGCTATGCATACTTTTGAGTACCTATTCCGCTGCAAGTAGTTCTTCGCTAAGGAATTTCCTCACCCACAAATTCCTCAGTGAAGAATTTATAAAAATCGCCTATTCACCCCCACTCTAATCGATATAACGCACTTTCAATGATCGATTTAACTTACTTGTCGAGCATTTGAGTCATGTCCGCATAGTCCTGGGGATCTTTTCGTCTCGAGTCTAAGACGGTTACTACTCCCTGCTCAAGCTTAATCTCTAGGAGAATATAGTGGAAGCTGCGCACGCATGCAGAAGTCATCAATTACATTACTATAACCTGGACTAATAAGGGAAACCGAATATGCACAAGACAGTAACACTCACTTGAAGTTGTAAGGAAAGAGTATTATATCTTTGTTTTCATTTATTACCAATGATCGTAGCAAGTTGGCCTCGGTATTTTCGGCATGATATTTAACCTCAGTTGCATCTATGAGATTTGTGTTAATGAATCCAATATCACCGATTTGTCTTTTCTTCAATTAGGCGATCTTCAATCTGCATAATATAGTGAGGATAATTATAAATACATGCAATGAAAGAGCTGACCTATATAGAGAGACTTAATGACAGAAGTAGTACTACTTACAGACAGTAGCAAGTGATCGTTGATTTATCGAGGTCCTTTTGATTGAAAAACTGGAAGAACTCCTCAAATGGAACATTCAACAGTTCAATTCCAACGAGGTCATCCTCCTCTTTAACTCTCAGCGTCAAAGTATCCCTCCCCTCAGACTCTCTGCAGGTTTTCATGTACCAATCATGTAATCTTCGCATCATCGTTGTTAGAGATCTTTCATCTTTGACGAGAGGCTTCCCGTAATGGTATTTGTGTTCGTCCACCTCCAAGAAATCATAATGTACATCGTCGGGAAGGTAATCTCCAAGATTGATATAACCGGCCACCATCCTCGGATCATTAGCGACGATGTCGCTAGACACCTTGAGCGGGGGGCATGATTGGTTCGCTTGTTCGCCGAGCTGGGCAATTTTTTTCCTAGCTCGTCGTTCTTTTAACCTTTGATCACTGACAGTACTTCCCGACTGCTCCGCTTCGACAAATGTCTTTGCAATAATGCGCTCATAGTTGCCTTTCGGCGGAGACTTTGGTGGTTTTGTCAGGGCAGCCAGAGTGCGCTTCGCTTTCACCAGATCTACCTTCTCCTCCGGAGGTGGATGTTTCTTTGCTTTCACCCCTTCAAACAAGTTCGTCACTTCGGCTCGCACGATCTTCATGGTTTCCTCCTCGGTCCTCTTGTATGGTAACTTCTCTGGAGTCTTCAGAGAAGGACCAAATCTGTATTGCCTCCCGCCTCTGGCTGTACTGCTAGACGCCGGCAGAGCAGACGGAGCGGCTGCGGATGTCTTCTTTCCTTGCTTACGAGGCGGAGGAGAAGGACTACGACGCGCCGGAGCAGCCGGAGTGGCGGCGGGTCTCTTCCGCCCTTGCTGACAAGGCAGAGAAGGAGGAGGCTGGCTGCTCGGGCGCGTCGGCGCAGGCGGAGAAGGAGGCGGAGTGCCGCCACGCGCCGGAGAAGGAGGCTGAGTGCCCTGATCACTCGCCGGAGGAGGAGGCCGAGTGTCGCCACGCGCCGGAGAAGGAGGCTGAGTGCCCTGATCACTCGCCGGAGGAGGAGGTGGAGGAGGAGGCGGAGTGCCCTTACTCGCCGGAGGCATCCCGTTCGGAAGGTTGATGAGCTCCTTCCGCCATAGGCATGGAGTCTTCAGAGCAGAACCCAGCCGAGTCTCCCCTTCACCGGTAGGGTGGTCAAGCTGGAGGTCCTCAAATCCCTTCGTTATTTCGTCCACCGTCACCCTAGCATATCCTTCTGGAATCGGACGACAGTGAAAAGTTGCGCCGGGTTCAGGAGGTCGAACAGAGCCGACAGCCGCCTTGAGTTTGAAGTTCTCCCATCACGTCATAAGGTGGCAATGTTGAGACTCCGTGATAGCATCCACGGGGTAGCTAGCAGGAGCCGTCAAGACATGCTCCGGCTGAAGCAGCTCGGTGGAAGCCACGCTGCTTCTCCACTGAGATGGTGGGGTAGCTTCGGGGGTAGTTTCGGCAGGTCGATTGCTGCGAGCTACGTCTCGTTCCTCTAGCGCTTGAACCCTTTCATGCAGCTTCTGAATTTGGGTCTGCTCCACTTTTTCCTCCTCTCCTGGCATTTGTAACCGCCTGCGTCCGGAAAACCAGCCTTCCATGGAACGGAGCCTGGCGTGCATCGTGTCCGTCCAGGGTGCTCAGGATTCCCGAGGGCCATTGTGAGCTCGTCGTTCTCTCTGTCTGGAACGAACGTCCCTTGGTGCGCTGCATCGATATAGTGCTGAAGCCTCTTGACTGGTATTCTCATTTGCTCGTCCGTCCAAACGCACTTTCCTGATACAGGGTCCAAGGTTCCGCCAGCCCCGAAGAACCAAGTCCGGCAACGGTCTGGCTAGTTCATTGTCTCTGGTTCGATCCCTTTATCAAGCAGATCATTCTCAGCCTTGGCCCACATAGGCTGGGCTTTGAGGTAGCCACCTGACCCCGTGCGATGGTGAAGCTTCTTCTTCGCAGCATTTTTCTTGTTTGTCGCTGACAACTTCTTGCTCTTTTCCGATGTCTTGTGGGCCACAAATGCGGGCCAGTGATCTCTGATCTTCTCATATTTGTCGATGAATTCTGGTGTCTCTTCTTTGTCGACAAACGTTTCAGATCATTCTTCCACCTCCTGAATAGGTCTGCCATCTTCTTAAGAGCATGAGACTTGATTAATTGCTCTTTAACTGGCTTCTCCGGATCCTCCTCTGGCGGTAGGGTGAAATTTGCCTTTAGCTCGGTCCAAAGATCACCTTTCTGCATATCATTGACATAAGACACCTCAGGGTCTTCCTTCTTAGGCTTATACCATTGGTGGATGCTGATCGGGATCTTGTCCCTAACAAGAACCCCGAACTGAACAGCAAATGCTTCCTTTGTCCGGATGAGTTCAATCGGTTGGCCGTCGCGCGCGATTGCCGTGATCTCAAACCTTTCATCCGAGCGCAACTTTCTCTTCGGGCCTCGTCTCTTTACCGAAGTTGTGCTCGATCCGGAGGGCTAGAAAAAAGAAGAAAGATGAGAGTTAATTAATATGTGTACATAACAAAACAATGAATGCATCAATTAGCTAGTCAGCACAGGCTTAACTAATATATTTACCTGGCCGGACTCTGTTCGATCACCGGAGCCGTCACCACGGGCTCCTTCTTGCACCAGCATTGGGTCACCGGAGCCATCATAATCATGTCTTTCCTACTCCACTCTTCGATCACCGTAGTCTGCTTCTTCACCCTGTTCTTCCAGACCATCATTGTCGTTAAGATACGACAAGACATCACCTCCGGCTAAGATTATGTCCCCCAACACCTCTTCTGCTTCCTCGTCTCGTCCGTGCTCCATCGTTTCTACAAATATTACAACATGGCAATTATTACACAAACATGACAGCAGGTGGATATATTAGTGCAAACGTAGACCTAGCTTATTCCGGGTTTGGGGTGGCCTCGGCAACGCTTCAAGGTAGGGGCGCGGCGGGAGGGGGTAGGAGACCGACATCGTTTTTTTCTAGGGCTTGGGTGTCCTCGAGAGTTTTGGTCGAGCGAGAGGGCCGGGGGGTGCTCCCGTGGTATAAGTTATCACGGTCGAAGTTATCCCGGAGGGGGTTATATCGACAACGACGACATACATACATGGGAAAATAATGTTATCGGTGAGGGGGTAGGTCGAACCCCCCCCCCCTCGTGTTGAAGTTATCGAGACACGGGGTATATCGACAACGACATATCCGATAAAAAATAAGAAGACGAAGAAGAAATAAAAAGAGGAGAAGAAGATATTAATAGAGGAGAAGATTGAAGAAAAAAAAAGAAGAAAAAAAAAGAGGAGAAGAAGAAAGGAATAGAGGTCTATTTTCTCTTCTTCTCCTCTTCTTTTTCTTCTTTTTTCTTCTTCTTATTTATTTCTCATCTTCTTCCTCTCCTCTTCTTCTCCTTTCTTCTTCTTCTTATTTTCCTTTTTCCTCTCATTCTTTTTCTTCTTCTTCCTTTCCTAGCTAGATATATAAAACTTTTCTAAAAATGTAACTTTTGCATATATAAAACTTTTTCTTCTTCCTTCTTCTTCCTTCTATTCCTTCTTCCTAAATATATAAAACTTTTCTAAAAATGAAACTAACCTAAAATGTACTAAATTAGAGAACATATATAGATAAAACTTTTCTAAAATCTAACTTTTGCATATATGTATTTTTAAAACATCATTACAATTGAAAAAATACATACATACATACATACAAAAAACATGTAAAAATACATACATACATATATAAACATACATCAAAAAAATACATACATACATATATGACAATCTAAAAAAATGTAAAAAAAAATAGCACGGCGGCGGGGCCGGCAGAGGCGCGGTGCTCACAGAGGGAGGAGCGCGCGGCGGGCGGCGTCGGGGCAAGCAGGGGCGCGGAGACGGCGTCGGGGCAGGGGCGGCACGCGGCGACGATGTTGGGCGAGGGCGCGGGCGACGGCGAAGACGGGCGCGGGCGACGACGACGGCGACGGCGACGGCGGGGCGGGTCGGGGGCGCGGCAGGGACGGCGCGTGGCGACAACGTCGGGCGAGGGCGCGGGGACGGCGAGGGCGCGGGTAAGCTCGGGCAGCCTGGCGGCGTCGTCGGAGGGATCGAAGAACTGACGAAATTTTCACAAGTGCTTGCTTATATAGCAAACCCATTGGTACCGGTTGGTGGCACAAACCGGTACCAATGCCACATTTAGCCCCGGTTGGTGTCACCAACCGGGACCAAAGGCCTCTTTTCAGCAGCCCAAAGGGCGGGAAGCAGCGGCCTTTGGTCCCGGTTGGTGGCACCAACTGGGACTAAAGGGGGGGCATTGGTACCGGTTGGTGTGCCATGAACCGGTACCAATGCACCCCTTTAGTATCGGTTGGTGCCACCAACCGGGACCAAAGGCCTTGTGCTGTTGCGCCCGCGTCGAAAGTTTAGTCCCACCTCGCTAGTTGAGAGGGGCGCGCAGTGGTTTATAAGCCCCACTGCCGCTCCCCTCTCGAGCTCCTCTCCATTGCAGGCTTACGGGCCTAATTGTCACTGTTATGCCTGATGGGCCTACTGGGCCTTCTGCGGACCTGAATCCTGGCCCATCGATGGGTTTCTAGTCGTATTCAGGCCGTGGTGGCCCAGTAGGTGGCATATTATATATTTTTTGCCTTTTTTTGTTTTCTTTTTTGCTTTATTTATTTTGTTTTGTTTCTACTTACAACAAAAATTTTATTTATTTTATTTTATTTTGTTTCTAATTACTTATTTATTTTACTATATGATAATTCTTTTTGCTATTAAAGTTTCTAACAAAAAAAGTTCTTTATGAAAATTCTTTTTGCTTTCAATGATTTTGAACAGAAAATACTTCGATAATTTTAGTTGCATCAATTTTATATAATTTTAGTTTCAATAATACTAGAGGTTGCTTATAATGTTTTGAACAGAAAATACTATGATAATTTTAGTTTCATAAATTTAATTTAATTTTGTTTCTACTTATATATTTTATTAAAGTTTATATTATTTTGTTTCTAATTACTTATTTATTTTATTTGTTATTTTTCATGCACCCTTTTTCATGCATTTACTGATTATTTTGAGCTATAAGACCCTAAAATTGAAAAGCATTTCAAATGAACTCTGAAAAGGTTGAAAGTTGGCATGGTATCATCATTTCATCCACATAGCATGTGCAAGAAAGTTGAGAGGGTTACGGCAAAAACTGGATGCACTTCGTGTACAAAACGGACAATCTCTTTCGAAGTATCAGGATTTCATACGGAAACTCGTCTGTTACAAATGGATTTCATTTATTAAAACTTATTTGAACTCCTGACTTTTTGTGTGTTCAAAATGCACCATTCAAAGCCACACCATAAATTTTCAACCCTTTCTGACTTCATTTGTTATTTTTCATGCATTTATTGATTATTTTTGAGCTATAAGACCCTGAAATTGAAAAGCATTTCAAATGAACTCTGAAAAGGTTGAAAGTTGGCATGGTATCATCATTTCATCCACATAGCATGTGCAAGAAAGTTGAGAGGGTTACGGCAAAAACTGGATGCACTTCGTGTACAAAACGGACAATGGTATCATACTCGTCTGTTACAAAGTTGGCATGGTATCATCATAATAGTTGCGGGAGAAACTCTTCACTTTTTCTTCGCTTGTGTCATTTGCTTATTGCGCCGTAACCATGGATAATCTTCATCGTTTATCAGGATGCTTGGGTCAGCCTTGACTTTGAAGGGAGGAATTTCATGAAACTTTTCATAATCTTCAGACATGTCTGTCTTGCCCTCCACTCCCACGATGTCCCTTTTTCCTGAAAGAACTATGTGGCGCTTTGGCTCATCGTATGATGTATTCGCTTCCTTATCTTTTCTTTTTCTCGGTTTGGTAGACATGTCCTTCACATAGATAACGTGTGCCACATCATTGGCTAGGACGAACGGTTCATCAGTGTACCCAAGATTTTTCAGATCCATTGTTGTCATTCCATACTGTGGGTCTACCTGTACCCCGCCTCCTGACAGATTGACGCATTTGCACTTAAACAAAGGGACCTTAAAATCATGTCCGTAGTCAAGTTCCCATATGTCCACTATGTAACCATAATATGTGTCCTTTCCCCTCTCGGTTGCTGCATCAAAACGGACACCGCTGTTTTTGTTGGTGCTCTTTTGATCTTGGGCGATCGTGTGTATTCCCATTTATCTCGTATCCTTTGTAAGTCAATACAGTCAAAGATGGTCCCCTGGACAACGAGTACAGCTCATCACAAACAGTGTTGTCACCTCTGAGATGTGTTTCCAACCAACTGCTGAAAGTCCTGATGTGTTCACATGTAATCCAGTCGTCGCACTGCTGCAGGTGTTTGGAGCGCAGACTGTTCTTGTGTTCATCGACATATGGGGTCATCAAGGTAGAGTTCTGTAGAACTGTGTAGTGTGCTTGAGACCAAGAATGCCCGTCCCTGCATATTATTGAGTCCGCTCCTAGTGTGCCTTTTCCAGTCAGTCTCCCCTCATACCCCGATTTAGGGAGACCTATCTTCTTAAGGCCAGGAATGAAGTCAACACAAAACCCAATGACATCCTCTGTTTGCTGGCCCATGGAGATGCTTCCTTCTGGCCTAGCGCGGTTACGGACATATTTCTTTAGGACTCCCATGAACCTCTCAAAGGGGAACATATTGTGTAGAAATACGGGCCCCAGAAAATCTCGTCGACTAGATGAACTAGGACGTGCGTCATGATATTGAAGAAGGATGGTGGGAACACCAGCTCAAAACTGACAAGACATTGCGCCACATCACCTTCTGAGAGATTGCATTGAGGAATGCACATAGCTTCACAATGGCTAATCAGACGTTTTCTGGTAGAAGCCCCCTCAATGCAACCGGAAGCAGTTGCGTCATAATCACGTGGCAGTCATGAGACTTTAGGTTCTGGAACTTTTTCTCTGGCATATTTATTATTCCCTTTATATTCGACGAGAAGCCAGTCGGGACCTTCATACTGAGCAGGCATTCAAAGAAGATTTCTTTCTCTTCTTTCCTAAGAGCATAGCTGGCAGGACCTTCATACTACTTCGGAGGCATGCCGTCTTTTTCGTGCAAACGTTGCAGGTCCTCCCGTGCCTCAGGTGTATCTTTTGTCTTCCCATACACGCCCAAGAAGCCTAGCAGGTTCACGCAAAGGTTCTTCGTCACGTGCATCACGTCGATTGAAGAGCGGACCTCTAGGTCTTTCCAGTAGGGTAGGTCCCAAAATATAGATTTCTTCTTCCACATGGGTGCGTGTCCCTCGGCATCATTCGGAACAGCTAGTCCGCCGGGACCCTTTCCAAAGATTACGTGTAAATCATTGACCATAGAAAGTACGTGATCACCGGTACGCATGGCGGGCTTCTTCCGGTGATCTGCCTCGCCTTTGAAATGCTTGCCTTTCTTTCGACATTGATGCTTGGTCGGAAGAAATCGACGATGGCCCAGGTACACATTCTTCCTGCATTTGTCCAGCTATATACTTTCAGTGTCATCTAAACAGTGCGTGCATGCGTGGTATCCCTTGTTTGTCTGTCCTGAAAGGTTACTGAGAGCGGGCCAATCGTTGATGGTTACAAACAGCAACGTGTGCAGGTTAAATTCCTCCTGTTTGTGCTCATCCCACATACGTACACCGTTTCCATTCCACAGCTATAAAAGTTCTTCAACTAATGGCCTTAGGTACACATCAATGTCGTTGCCGGGTTGCTTAGGGCCTTGGATGAGAACTGGCATCATAATGAACTTCCGCTTCATGCACATCCAAGGAGGAAGGTTATACATACATAGAGTCACGGGCCAGGTGTTGTGATTGCTGCTCTGCTCCCCGAAAGGATTAATGCCATCTGTGCTTAAACCAAACCATACGTTCCTTGGGTCACCTGCAAACTCAACCCAGTACTTTCTCTCGATTTTTCTCCACTGCGACCCGTCAGCGGGTGCTCTCAACTTCCCGTCTTTCTTACGGTCCTCATTGTGCCATCGCATCAACTTTGCATGCTCTTCGTTTCTGAACAGACGTTCCAACCGTGGTATTATAGGAGCATACCACATCACCTTCGCAGGAACCATCTTCCTAGGGGGCTCGCCGTCAACATCACCATGATCATCTCGTCTGATCTTATACCGCAATGCACCGCATACTGGGCAAGCGTTCAGATCCTTGTACGCACCGCGGTAGAGGATGCAGTCATTAGGGCATGCATGTATCTTCTGCACCTCCAATCCTAGAGGGCATACGACCTTCTTTGCTGTGTATGTACTGTCGGGCAATTCGTTATCCTTTGGAAGCTTCTTCTTCAATATTTTCAATAGCTTCTCAAATCCTTTGTCAGGCACAGCATTCTCTGCCTTCCACTGCAGCAATTCCAGTATGGTACCGAGCTTTGTGTTGCCATCTTCGCAATTGGGGTACAACCCTTTTTTGTGATCCTCTAACATGCGATCGAACTTCAGCTTCTCCTTTTGACTTTCGCATTCACTACTGGAATCAGCTACTTTGCCATCTGCCAGCTCTTTGCCGTCAGCTAGCAAACGACAAAGAAGCTCTTTGCCATCAGCTACCGAAAAGCTGACGGCAAAGAACTGGCTGATGGCAAAGACATTCTTTGCCATCAGCCAGTTCTTTGCCGTCCGCTAGCTGACGGCAAAGATTCTTTGCCGTCTGCTAGCAGACGGCAAAGAGGGAGGGGGCCCCACTGATGAGCTGCTTTAAAAAAACTTAACGGCCCCCCTCTTTGCCGTCTGCTAGCAGACGGCAAAGAGCAAAAAAGCGGACGGCAAAGGGGGCGGACGGCAAAGATTTAACATATCTAACGGCCGCGCCCCACCCCGCCCTGTTTCTCTCCCTGCTCTTCACACGCGCGCCGCCGCCCCCACCACTCGCCGCCGCCCGGTCGCCCCACCACCCCGCCGCCCCACCGCCCCCCCCCCCCGCCCCGTCGCCACTGCCGCCCGCCCACGTCGCCCCACCACCCGGCGCCCCACCGGCCCCCCGCCCCGTCGCCCCCACCACCCGGCCCCCCGCCGCCCCCCCCCCCCCCCCCCCCCGCGCCCCCGCCGCCCCGGGGCCCCGTCGCCCCCCCCCCCCCAGGCCCCCCGGCGCCCCGACCCCCCCGCGCCCCACCGCCCCGGGCCCGGCGCCGGCGCCCGAGGCCGCCCCGCCCCCCTCCTCCACCGGCCACCTCCTCCACCGCCCCGCCCCACTCCTCCACCGGCCACCTCCTCCACCGGCCCTGCCCCAGGTGAGCTCTACCTCCTCTTTTTTTCCATTTTTCTGTTTTTTTAGTTTTAGGTTTATGTTTAGTTTAGATTTAGTTTTAGTTTTAGTTTTAGTTTTAGGTTTAGTTTTAGTTTAGTTTTAGGTTTAGATTTAGTTTTTTCCTTTTTCTGTTTTTTTAGTTTTAGGTTTATGTTTAGTTTAGATTTAGTTTTAGTTTTAGATTTAGGTTTAGTTTTAGGTTTAGTTTTAGGTTTAGTTTAGTTTGAGGAAAGAAGAAGAAGAAGAAGAAAAAGAGGAGAGGAGGAGAAGAAGAAGAGGAAAAAGGAAAGGAAGAAGAAGAAGAGGAGGAGGAGAAGAAAAAAGAAGAAGAGGAAGAAGAAGAAGAAAAAAGAGGAGAGGAGGAGAAGAAGAAGAGGAAAAAGGAAAGGAGGAAGAAGAAGAAGAAGAAGAAGAAGAAGAAGAAGAAGAAGAAGGAAAAAAAGGAAGAAAAGGAAGAAAAGGAAGAAAAGGAAGAAAAGGAAGAAGAGGAAGAAGAAGAAAAGGAAAAAAGAGGGAAAAACCCTGACCCGACACGGCACCCCGACCCCGACCCGGCACCCCGACACGACACCCTGACCCCTAGACCCCGACCCCGACACCCCGACCCCGACCCCGACCCCGACACCCCGACCCCGAGCCTGACCCGACACCCCGACCCCGACACCAACACGGCACCCCGACCCCGACCCGACACCCCAACCCCGAGACCCCGACCCCGACCCCGACACGCCACCCCGACACCGACACGACACCCCGACCCCCGACACCTCCCGAAAAGGTGTTCTTTGGCCTTCCAGAGGCCGACGGGGTCATATATTTGTGAATTATTAGTTAGGTCATATATTTTTTGATTTTGTTATCAAAAACATCATATATAATTGTGTTGATCGGGTAGTTTTAAATGTGCAGTGGTTTCATCGCTGCGAGGTTTGGTGTTCGACGACCACGCCATGCGTTTGATGAGCTCTGCCCCTTCGTTCGTGGGTGAGCACAAATGACATGTCCTCCTCCCCCATTAATTATTTGATCTATTCCGATGAAACTTGATAGCTAGCTATATATGTGTCTTGAATCATCAGTATGCGTAACCAATATGTGTCTCCCGTTGAAAGCGTCATAGTTATAAATATGCATGCATTTGCATATTTATAACCTTGATTCTTTCGAATTGTCCAACGCTATCCATGGACAGCCCGAGTATGTTTAGATTGGGTTCGTTTTCCCATATACTTTGCTCCGGATCCGACGCATAAATTTCGTCAGTGCCTCCCCTGTTGTTCTCCGGGTACACATCCTCTCTGTTTATTGCAGAGACGTGTATCAGGAGAACAGCGGGGAGGTGCTGCCGAAATTTTGCGTAGGATTCGGAGCATAGCATGGAAAAATGAACCCAATCTAAACATACTCGGGTGGGATTAGGACCTATCATTACCTATTAGAGTGTAGGTTGCATGGACGTAATAAAATTGACAAAGTAGATCAACTGATGAATATATACATGGTGAATTATATATATATATATATATATATATATATATATATATATATATATATTTGTTGTGTGTCTAGTAGCTCTGAAAGTCAAGATGAGTGATCGTGCGTGGATGTACATCGGTCACACTGGTCAGAACAAATGGAGCACTGAATGGTTCACAAAAACCAAGGGGTTTGTGCGAGCCGCATTTGCAAATGGCCAGAGGAAAACCTGGTGCCCCTGTTTATGGTGCGGCAATTGGGAAAAGAGGACAGAGGCTGAAATGGGCAAACACCTGCAGAAGACTGGTTTTACGCCCGATTATACGGTGTGGATATTTCATGGTGAGTCTGCCCAACGTGACCGAGCTGAGGTGGATCGTCGTCGCACCGACGAGCATGGTACCGGGATGGAAAACATGGTGCAAGACTTCGATGATGCTCGGGATTTGGACGAGGAGATGGAGGAATCTGCAAAGGCCTTCAATGAAATGTTGGAGTCTTCAACATGTCCGCTCCATGAGCACACTGAGCTTTGTCGGTTGGATGCCATCTCGCAAGTAATGGCTCTGAAGGCTCAGTTCAACTTGGGCAGAGAATGCTACGATGCAATGATGACAGTATTTGGACGCTTTCTACCCAAAGGCCATGTAATGCCTGCAAACCTGTACCAGTCGGACAAAATCCTCCGTGCACTGAAGATGCCCTATGATAAGATACATGCCTGTGAGAAAGGATGTGTCTTGTTTAGGCTTGACTATGCGGACTTGAACTATTGTCCCATTTGCAAGTCTTCCAGGTATGTTGTGGTAGACAACGGTATGGGTGAGAAGACACAGACCAAAATCCCCGTTAGTGTTCTTCGGTATATGCCAATCGTACCAAGACTTCAACGTCTTTTCATGGTCGAAGAGACGGCCAGACAGATGACATGGCACAAAACGGGCAAAAGAACCGAACTAGATGCAGATGGGAATCTGATGATTGTACACACATCGGATGGTGTTGCGTGGAAAAAGTTTGATGAATTACATGGTGACAAAGCGGCAGATCTGAGGCATCCTCGAGTCGGCATCAGCACGGATGGGTTCAGTGTGTTTGGTATGACGGCAGCCCAATACAGTTCTTGGCCCGTATTTATCTTTCCAGTCAATCTCCCCCCGGACAGATTATGCAAAGAAAGAACATTTTCCTGACGTTGATAATTCCAGGGCCCAACTATCCGGGGAAAAATATGAATGTGTACATGCAGCCGCTTAAGGACGAATTGCAAGAAGCCTGGGATAATGGGTTCAAGACATACGACGGCTATAGCAAACGGAACTTCATAATGCATGCCTGGTACATGTACTCGACGCATGACTTGCCGGCGTATGCGCTATTCGTTGGCTGGTGTGTGCATGGAAGGTTCCCGTGCCCCACATGCAAGGGAGCTCTTGAGTTTCGTTGGCTTCAGGCCGGTCGCAAGTTTTCTTGCTTCGACATGCATAGACAGTTCCTGAATCCTCGCCATAAGTTCAGGAAAGACAAGAAGAACTTCATCAGAGGTAGAGTTGTCAAAAAGCTCTGCACCACCTGCATTGACAGGCCAACAGACCCTGGATCAGTTAAACGCTCTTGAGCCAGATCCAGAGCGTCCAGGGTACTTCAAGGGGTATAATTCTAAGCACGCCTGGACTCACAAAACATGCTTATGGGATTTGCCTTACTTCAAAGACCTCCTTTGCCCACACAACATCGACGTGATGCACACTGAGAAGAATATCGCCGAGGCACTTTTTGGTACATTGTTCGGCATAGATGGGAAGTCAAAGGATAATACTAAGGCTAGAGTCGATCTGGAGGCGCTATGTGATAGGCCGTTACAAAACATGAAAGAACCGAAAGGAAAGCAGAACTGGACGAAGCCAAAGGCATGGTTCAATCTTGGAAGGCCAGCTATGAGGGAAATTATCTTGTGGGTGAAAATGCAGTTGACGTCCCCCGATGGGTATGCAGCGAATCTACAGAGGGGAGCCAGTCTTGATAAATTGAAGATATTTGGTCTCAAGAGTCATGATTGGCACATATGGATTGAGCGGGTAATGCCGGTGATGTTGCGTGGCTTCATCCCTGAGGATGAATGGCTAGTACTGGCAGAACTCAGCTATTTCTTCCGTGTTCTTTGTGCGAAAGAACTATCGCCTGGCGTGCTAGAAGAAATGGAAGAGTTAGCGCCGGAGTTGATCTGCAAGTTAGAGAAGATCTTTCCACCGGGCTTCTTTAATCCAATGCAACATTTGATTTTGCATCTCCCGACCGAGGCAAGATTGGGGGGGCCCGTGCAAAATTGTTGGTGCTACCCAACTGAGAGGATGCAGAAGACGCTTCGACAAAAATGTAAAAATAAACGTAGAATTGAAGCATCGATGGCTGAGGCATTCATCACTGAGGAGGCGGCAAACTTCGTGACAGCACACTACGAAGCCAAAAATCGTCATTTGCATAATCTGAAGCCTCGGTACAATGCTGACGACCCTAAAAAGGGTGGATCCAACCTCAGCCTATTCAAAGGGAATCTCGCACCAGCCAGTGTTTCAAATCTAGTATCTTTGGATAACGAACAATGGCGGACCATTTCGTTGTATATCTTCAACAACCTGATAGAAGTGCGGCCGTACATCGAGTAAGTTCTCGGTACATAGTTTCGCAACTTCTATTTCCTTTGAATTGCTCTTATTCCTGGATATTTCATACAGTCGATACGTCGCCTTATTATCGTATGGAGCGGTAATCCAAAAGGATTCTGTCGAAGAGTATGAGCTTCTCGCAAAGCAAGGAGGCGGCTATCCCGGTTTCATCTCTTGGTTCAAACAAACGGTAATTTCTATTAGACAATTTCATTTCATTCGCTAATTTGTGCGTAATGCAACAATCCTTTCATATTAAACTTGTAGGCTAATTCAGAGTCTATGGACGCCGAATTGAGACAAGTCGCTAATGGTTTTGACTATAACGTCCGTTCATTTGACAAATACGACATCAACGGGTATCGCTTTCGTACCTATGGCAAAGAGCTATCTATGGCCGACCGAAAGTCTACAAATTGTTGTGTATCTGCTATCGGCGAAGGAGGTACCGAGTATTATGGGAGAGTTGAAGCAATTTATGAACTTCTATTCTATGGTGAAAACCCACCGAATGTCGTAGTCTTCAAATGTTATTGGTTTCAGCCGAAGGAGACTAGAAGGACTCATGAACATATAGGGCTAGTTGAAATCAACCAAAGCACCCATTTAGATGTTCCTGATGTCTATATTACGGCTCAACAGGCGACCCAAGTATTCTATCTACCGTGGGCCTGCCAACCTAATCCAAATCTGAAAGGTTGGGATGTCGTTTATGAAGTGCCGCCATGTGCTAGACTATCTCCCCCAAAGGAAGAGGATTATGAACCTCAAATTAACCCAGACACATATGAAGGAGAATTCTTCCAAGAGACACGTCTTTCCAAAAAGTGTTTCAAGAACCGCTATACTTCACCCCAAAACATTGAAGTAGACAGCGACAGTGAATCCGACATCACCCCAGAGGAGGAACAAGAAGAGCCGGAACAAGAAGAGGTTACTGCTGCGGATGACCTGTCATTGCTTGACCGATTACGTCAATGTGGCCTTCCACATGTTGATGCCACTGAACCCTATGAGCCCGTCATTGATTATAGTGATGATGATGATTATGCATTTATTGATGATACTGATCGAGATTATTAGTAGTGTCAGGTATTAAATTTTGTATGTTGTACTTGATGATGATACACTTAAGTGATACACATATTATTATTCATGTCAGTCTTTTTTTTATGTTGTACTAATTTCGTTTACTGTTTGTCATGGCAGGTGTTGAAAGATGGTGGGCGCTGGTCGGGAGCGCGCCAAGGCCCCTTCTTCGTCGGCGCGTGGTCTGAGGTCTTCCATTCCAGACGCACCTCTCCGCCGAGCGTTGCTGGACAGTATGGCCACACCGCCGGGCCCTTCTTCGTCGACCGCGGTGCCCAGCAGGGGACGAGGTAGGAAGAGAGGAGGTGGGGCACGTGGTCGCGGGAGAGGAGGTAGGGTGACTGCTACGGCGCCTTCCTCGCCGCCACCCCCAGCTGTTTCACCCGAACACGTGACTGCTAGGGTGGACTCGTCCGAGGAGGAGGCTACACGGACTCCGGTCCATGAGCCTCCGGTCCACGGGTCTTGGGCCCATGAGCCTCGGGTCGACTGGCCTTCGGCCCACGAGAGTTCGGCCCGCGAGACCCCGGAGGAGCACACGTCCGGATGGGGTACCTGGCCGGATCAGCCCGAGGAGCCGAGTGGCCATGCTGATGATGGCGGGGAGCCGACTGATATTGAGGAGGAGGGGGGCACCGTCTACCAGCGTGGTGCTACTCGGCTCCCGTCCGTGCCGGCGAACCGCGAGCAGAGGTGGTTGATTTTCCCTGATGGGGAGAGGTACGTAAGTGCATTTAATATTTTTGTACCTTCTGCATTCACGTTTCTTCAAATAACTAATGCGTTGGCCTTGTCATGCTGCAGGGGTTGGGACCACCATCATAGTGTCCGCCGGCCCAACTCCGTCCTTGGAGTTCTTTGCCGGCAAAACTTCCCGGGGTTTGTCACGTTGCCTGGTGAGGGTCGGCTTCCAGAGCTTGAATTGAGCTGGGAGCACTACGTGGCTGCCCCGGCCCCGCCGGATGAGATTATTGACGGTGTCGTGTGCGACACGAGGGCAGACATGGTGATCAGAAAGTTCTGGGTAATTTCTCCTTTACACATTTAAAAATCTTCAACCAGCTAGTTATTAATTGTACTAATCAATATTGTCTCATTTGATTGCAGACATTCTACAGGTGTGAGGAGGGATACGAGGAGGACGCGGCACATGTTATCGAGAACGTCTGCAAGCGCCTACTACAGAACTTATGGCACGAGGCTCGGGTGCAGGCTGTTCGAGACTACTACGCCTTGCGTGGTATCAAGAAGACCAAGCCGGCGTGCCGCGATAAGTTCCTGAGTAAGGAGCAGTACATGAAGGTAATTCTTAAGGCCTTCTACTTAAGTTCCTTCATTTAGTAATTCTTAGCCGTAGCGCTCAAGTTTCTATTTGCTAACTTAGGCGCCTCCGAGATGGTGTGCGGATCGGATGGATTGTTGGGAGGTGTTGATCAATGAGTGGTGCTCAAAAGAATGGCTAGCCCTCCACAACGAGGCCAAGGACAAACGTGCCCAGATGGAAGGTGTGCCACACCATCAAGGCAGCTCCAACTTATATCAGTTCGGGCGCAACTGGGTATGTGGTTTGCTTCATGATTCATGCAATTCATTCATCATGCTAGCTTGAGCCCTTTAATTACTAATTTACATTGTTTCTCTCTTTCAGGCACGCCACAATAAGGTGGATAAGGTGCCAGAGGTGTACGACCTGTATGCCATGGCCCACACTGCCTCTTTCAAGAAAGTCAAGGCTTTCTCTCAGTCTGACCTCGATGATGCAAACAACTTCACCAACATCTCCTCCCACAACAAGCTCGTGAGATATAGAGATGAGGGGAAGGCGAGGAAAGGGGAGGACTTTAACCCGAGCCAGGGTCCCATTGATCCAGAGCTGGTGATGATATCTGGTGGCGGGAGGTCCCATGGCTCCATAGCCATTGGAGATGGACTAATCCGTTGTCCTAGCACTCTCCCGGAGATCAAGGCGCGCCAGTCGAGCTCCGCTCCTGAGATAAGGCCTCGTGAACGGCCAGTGCAACTCACCATCAAGGTTAGTGATACGTACTCAGTTATCTTTCTCCATTACATTGTGTGCGCTTCCATCAATGATTAAAAAAGGTCATGTGAGTGGTGTTGCAGGCTGCTATACAGACTGAGAGAGATAGAACGGAGAAACTTCTGGCGGAGGCGGCGGAGAGGCAGCGGGAGATGGAGGAGAGGACGAGAAAAATGATGGAGGAGGAGAGGGCACGGAATGACATGCAGGCAAGGGCCATGTACGAGCTCCTTGTGGTAAGTTTCTTCTGCAGATTACTTGCTAGTCTTAACATTTGAGTCTCATTACTAACTAGTATGACTCTGTTGTGAAAACCAAATGTGCAGTCTGTGTGCGAGAAGTCCGGTCAGACCACTCCGCCGATGCCAGTGATTGCTCCTGGGAGCACGGTGAGTTTAATTTGAATGGACATTACTTGCTAGTCTTAACATTTGAGTGTCATAATGCTAACGAGACATTGGAAATGATCTTTGGTGCAGCTTAACTCCAGAAACGCATCGCACGATCCTTCTCCAGGTAGCGGCACTAGCCAGCCCGCTCCTACACCTCCCTGATCACGGTAAGTTTCTCTAGTGTTTTGCTTAACAAATGCATAAAGACCTAGACTTAGCTTTATTTCCTCCAATATGCTTACCATAATGACCTAGAGTTAGCTTCTTTTCCTCCAAAATGACCCATTTTACCTAGGTTAGCTTATAAATGATGCAGTTCATCCAAGTTAGCTCAAAAATGACCCATTTTACCTAGATTAGCTCCTAAATGATCTATTTTACCTACGTTAGCTTTAAAATGGCCCATTTCACCTAGGTTAACTCCAAAATGACCCAACTTACCTAGGTTATCTCATAAACGATCCATTTCAACTAATTTAGCTCATAAACGATCCATTTCACCAAGTTAGCTAAAAAACGATCCATTTCACCTAAATTAGCTCTTAAATGATCCATTTCACCTAAGTTAGCTCAAAAAGATCCATTTCAACTAAATTAGCTCATAAATGATCCATTTCACCTAAGTTAGCTCAAAAACGATCCATTTCAACTAAGTTAGCTCATAAATGATCCATTTCACCTAAGTTAGCTAAAAAGCGATCCATTTCACCTTAGTTACCTCAAAAACGATCCATTTGACCTTAGTTAGCTCATAAACGACCCATTTCAACTAAGTTAGCTCATAAATGATCCATTTCACCTTAGCTAGCTCATACACGACCCATTTCAACTTAGTTAGCTCATATATGATCCATTTCACGTAAGTTAGCTCATAAATGACATACTCTTCTTGTTCTAGTCTTCTTCTTGTTCTAGTCTTCTTGTTCTAGTCTTCTTCTTGTTCTACTCTTCTTGTTCTAGTCTTCTTATTCTAGTCACATATTTCTAACTTTCTTATTTTTCATTTTGCAGATTTCATTCACTTGACGAAAGCTTGCATAGATGGAGTGCTCTTTATCCCTTTCTCTGTTTCTTTTGTATCGTTGAACTATGCATGTATCGTTGGATGAAACTATTGTAATATATATGGTTGGATGCCTCTATGTTGAACTTGCTATGTATGATGGAACTATGAATGGAACTTGGTATGGTTGGATGGAACTATGCATGTATGATGAAGTTATGTGTTGGATATCTTATATGTTTGCTCTGTAGTTGCCTTGTGAAATATATCTATATATGTCATATATATTTGCTGTGAAAATTGTTGGATTTAATGAAAAACAGAAAAAAGAGCCAATATGCAGGCTCTTTGCCGTCTGCCACCGACGGCAACGGGCTCTTTGCCGTCTGCCGCGGACGGCAAAGAAGCCACGTGGCATCCAGCTGTGCTTCCTGGGAGCTGACCCATTTGGTCAGTTTGCCTACACTGGCAGACGGCAAAGAGTAAACAATTTTGCCGTCAGCAGCGGACGGCAAAGGCCTGCCATGTAGTGACGTGTAGATGACATCATAAGGCGGACGGCAAAGACACTAGACAGTTTGCCGTCTGCCGCGGACGGCAAAGGCCTGCCGTTAGCCACTTAACGGACTGACAACGCAATTATTGCCGTCCGCTCTCTTTGCCGTCCGCGGCAGACGGCAACGGGCCTTTGCCGTCAGCCGCCAGGAAGCAGACGGCAAAGTAGCTGTTTACCGTAGCCTACTTTGCCGGAGCCTTTTGCCGTCCGCGGCGGACGGCAAAGGCCTTTGCCGTCCGCCGTTCATGCCTTTGCCGTCCACCGTGGCAGACGGCAAAATAGCTGATTCCTGTAGTGATTGCGTCCTTGCATCGACAATGACCTGGCGGAGATCATCATCATCGGGCACTGGTTCCTCTTGATCTTCAGCAGCTTCCCCCGTTGCAGCATCATTGGGCACATCGTCTGGTTCCTCTTGATCTTCAGCAGCTTCCCCCGTTGCAGCATCACCGTATTCAGAGGGCACTATTTGTCATCGTCCTCTTCTTCTTCGCCGTCTTTCATCATAACCCCTATTTCTCCGTGCCTCGTCCAAACATTATAGTGTGGCATGAAGCCCTTGTAAAGCACGTGGGTGTGAAGGATTTTCCGGTCAGAGTAAGACTTCATATTCCCACATTTAGGGCATGGACAACACATAAAACCATTCTGCTTGTTTGCCTCAGCCACTTCGAGAAAATCATGCACGCCCTTAATGTACTCGGAGGTGTGTCTGTCACCATACATCCATTGCCGGTTCATCTGCGTGGATTATATATAATTAAGGGTGTCAAAAACCATTACAGAACATCATGAACAGATAATTAAGTGACCAAATTAATACAAGTTCATCATCACATTAAAACCAAAGTACATACATAGTTCTCATCTAACAACATATAGCTCTCCAGAGCATCTAATTAATTAAACCATACATTGAAACTATGTAAAACATTTCAATGCGAAAACAAATGCGATCATAATCGCAACCAAGGTAACAATTGATCCAACGGCATAATGATACCAAGCCTCGGTATGAATGGCATATTTTCTAATCTTTTTAATCTTCAAGCGCATTGCATCCATCTTGATCTTGTGATCATCGACGACATCCGCAACATGCAACTCCAATATCATCTTCTCCTCCTCAATTTTTTTTATTTTTTCCTTCAAGAAATTGTTTTCTTCTTCAACTAAATTTAACCTCTCGACAATAGGGTCGGTTGGAATTTCCGGTTCACATACCTCCTAGATAAATAAAATCTATGTCACGTTGGTCGGCATAATTTTCATAAACAATAAATGAACCAATAGTTATAAAGATAATATATACCACATCAGAATCATAGACAGGACGAGGGCCGACGGGGGCGGATACCAAAACCATCGCACTATATAATAACAAGAAACAAAATAGTAAGAAAATTAGACAAGTATCTATCTAAAGTAAGATTTTTTTCTTTCAGAAAGAAGATAAGAACAAGAGGCTCACCACGGTGGTGCCGGCGACGAGATCGGCGCGGGCGATCGACGGCGGTGAAGACGGGAATGGGACGTGACGGGCCGCTAAACCTAGACAAATCTCGAAGAAAATGGAGCTTTGAGGTCGAGCTTCGAGACGAGAAAGCTTAACTAGTGTGGCTCGGGCATTTCATCGAACACCTCATTGCATAGGAGGTGAGGTAGAGCACCACAAAGCCCTCCCCTCGCCGGCCAGAGAAAAACAGAGCACTCCAGTGCTCTGCTCGCGGGCGAGGGGTATATATAGGCACCTCATTGGTCCCGGTTCGTGGCATGAACCGGGACTAAAGGGCAGCCTGTGGTCCCGGTTCAAGCCACCAACCGGGACCAATGGTGGTGGGCCAGGAGCGAGGCCCATTGGTCCCGGTTCGTCCCACCAACTGGGACCAAAGGAGCCAGACGAACCGGGACCAATGCCCCCACGAGGCCCGGCAGGCCCCTGGCCTCACGAACCGGGACCAGTGCCCCCATGGGTCCCGGTTCTGGACTGAACCGGGACTAATGGGCTGACCCGGCCTGAACCAAAGCCCTCTTTTCTACTAGTGCTACCATCTTTGATTAACGAGCTAGTCTAGTAGAGGCATACTAGGGACACTTTGTTTTGTCTATGTATTCACATATGTATCATGTTTCCGGTTAATACAATAATAGCATGAATAATAAACATTTATCATGATATGAGGAAATATATATAACAACCTCATTATTACCTCTAGGGCATATTTCCTTCAATAACAGGACCCAATGCAAAATTTGGTGGGATTGCTAACCTCCGAAGACCCCCCCCCCCCACACACACACACAAACCACCACACTTGCAAACAACAATCCCCACACCACCACCACACTTGCAAACAACAATCTGTAAAGAGGGATTATTTCAGATACTGCATCTCTAAAAACTATGAAAAATTACCGCACAACTTATATCACATGTGTCTGCACTGTGTAATTTTTTTAGGATTTGATTGCGTTCTAACTGTTTTGAAATATTCATACAGCAACAAACTGTCGAATGTTACTTCGGTGTTATCGTCGTTCGTGTAGGGGGTCACACTTCAAAGTTGTGTGTTGGGTGTTTGAACCTACCGCCACACTTTAGGACATGTACGTATGAGGACCCAATGCGTTGTTTTGGTGGCATATCTACTCCCGAAGACCCCGGACCGGCCTAACCCTAGCCTGGTTGACCCGGAAAGCTACCCCCTTTAACTTTCAGCGGACGACCTTGGACCAATGGACTTTTCCACCTTGTTGTGATAAGGTCAGCCCATAGAAACATTTCAGAACAAAGTTTGGGCCTAACCCACCACGAGATTCCCTCCGGGTTGATCCGACGTGGCCGCTTCCCCCTCTAAGTGCTGGCGGCAGCGCCGTCTGTGAAGGCGGTCACACTCGGAGCTGCGTGTTGAGTGTTTGCACCTCCCATCACACTCTCAGACTTGTATGAGGACCCAACGCAAGATTTGGTGGGATTGCTAGCCCCCGAAGACCCTGGACTAGTCTAACCCTAGCCCCGTTGACCAGGAAAGTGTCCCTTTCACTTTCACCGGACGACCTTTGACCAATGGACTTTGCACCTGATTGTGATAGGTTAGCCCATAGGAATATTCTAAAACAAAGTTTGAGTCCAACCTATCACAAAATTCCCTCCGGGTCGAACCGTCGTAGATTCCCCCTCTAAGTGCTGGCGGTAGTAACTTGTTTTTAGTAATCCAACATACAAAGGCTGTTGGAGGTGCTCTAACATCTTTTATATAGGAGTAATGCCACATCCGAGGTCTCTGAAGCACATCGACGTGATGTTGTGTCTTCTACTCTAGGTTTCAAGGCTTCATGAACCTTTTGTCCGGTGGGCAGTCCGGCGATCATGGAAGATGGCGGAGGCGCCGATGTAATTCGGCACAAAGGGTTGTAAGGACCTAATATTTATTCATTTGTCCATTTCATTCCTGGGCTGGGACGTCTCTTCTGTGTGTTTGCCGGCCGTCCCCGCGTGAGCTATCTGCCCTTCACGGTTGTATTCGATGAGATCGATGAACGGAAACACGCGGTAGCTTCGTAGAAAGAAGACTACGTGGTCTACACATGGCTGGACGGGTTGTCGTTTATACTTGACTAGCTTTTCCCGTCAGTCAAATTATCGGACGAAGCAGCAGCCTTTGAAGACTCGAGTCGAAGTCACGAATGAGACACGGAGCGGAGACTAATTTTCCACGTCAAGATACAATTGTTAACACAAACATGGGGCCACGGCAAAGACATTTTTGCGGTTCATACTGCAGATAAACCGGAGTAGAGGAAAACAGCGGCTCAGAATGCAGTGTGCTCTCAACTTGCATGTTCGTTTCCACCCACCTTCAGACCTTATACATATACATAGACAGGGAAGTAGCATACATGAACATGATAGTACATCTCGTCTTCTCCTAGATTTGCCAGCTGCAATGCCTCGCACGACTACTCATCAAACTTCGTTCTTGCTACAAGTGATGACCTTAGGTTTGCTTGTAGAGATCCAGCTACTGGCACACCGTTCCCATGCCATGTCAGCAGACGCCGGTACCGCACGATGCCGCGGGGATCAGGCCGCGGCGCTCCTCGCCGTGAAGCGTTTCCTCTTCTTCACCGGCAGCGCCACCTCTGGGCCGGCCACCACGACGCTGCCGTCGTGGAGAGAGGGCACGGATTGCTGCCGATGGGAGGGCGTTGGCTGCAACAACGTCACCGGGATGGTCACGGCACTCAACCTCGCGTCGCGGAACCTCGCTGGGGCCGTCCCTGACTCCATTAGGAACCTCACAGCGCTGGAAGTCGTACTGCTCGGCAGCAACAAACTCACGGGTAAGTCTGTACTTACTCGCAAAAAGAAGTATTTACTCCTCGATTTGTGATAGCAGAATGGCTAAATCATATGCCTACCAAAAATTGTGAAAGGTAGCCACGTGGGCCTGTTGGATTCCATATGTCCTTGGGCATATTGCTTTCAAATATTATGGTGACTAAAATCTATTTTTAAGCATAGCAAACCAAACGCCATGGATATGTTCTCGAAAGGATAACAATTTCCTTAAGTAAGCATGGCAAAACCTGGCAAAAAATAAAAACTGAGCATTGCAAGGATTTGCCAAGCTTGCTGAAGGAAATTATCATCCCCGTGGCAAAATAATTTGTCAAGCCAAGCATTTGATTTGCCATGCTGAAAAATCCGGCGTTCGGTTTGTAGCGAAATCCAAATGTATGGGGCTTATGTCCCAAAAGGATGGCCGGTTTAACTATATAGCATGTTCTACTTGAGCTTTAGGGTATCCTGAGCTTGTTACTTAGTACTTTGTAAAAAAAAATAACTTCCAAGACATTGTAAAAATATGGGATGTGTGCATCTTTGGACATAGAGGCCGAGCAGGTGCCCTTCTCCATTTTCTTACAAGAATTGCGCAAACAAACTGTTGTGGGTAAATTTCCGGAAAATTGCCAGTGCTATATGCCAAATACTCTGACCTATAGAAGAGCATCCAGGTTTAAAGTATGTCAGCATAATTTTAGAGTATTGGTCCTTAGGCATTTCTCCTACAAAGCTTGTGCTTTATCACATGGTGTATTTTACAATTATTTATAGATAATATTATATTTTAGGAAATATGTATCCTTTGTTTGTTCAAATATAACATGATATAGAGCAAAATCCCAGGAATTTAGCAACCACATAGGACGCACACGTAGACAAATATTCCATGTTCTCTTTGCATGGTCTTCTTTTTGTTAGAGCATGCCAATGAGTTGCAAATTAATTATGACATAGATCCAAATGTACACACTCCTTGTCTAACCAGTTTTATGACTAATACAAGCAATTTTCTTACACAGGGCCGGTTCCTCTTGATGCACATATATTCCCATACCTCACAGAGGTGGATCTAAGCAATAATTCATTCTGGGGGACGGTACCAGCATCCTTCTTCACTCAGCCAACATTGCAGAGATTGTGCCTCAACATGAACAGACTCTCTGGTGCTATCGAGGAATTCCAGAATCCATCAGCTACACTGACTTACGTTGACTTGAGCAGCAATCAGTTAACAGGTGCAATTCCAACTTCATTTGCGTATCTCACTGCACTTCAGATCCTGCAACTTGACCACAACAATTTCACGGGCACCTTGGATCTAAACCCATTCGTGAGGCTAAAGAACCTTACTATGATATCAGCATCCTATAATCCCTTGTTATCTGCTTCCGGGGATGGTAGTAAAATTGATGCTAGTAACAACAGTATTACTAGCTTGAATCTAGCATATTGTAACCTAACAAGGTTGCCCCAAGTCCTTAGATATCTACCAGAACTAGGGGATTTGGATCTCTCTTGCAATCAAATTCAAGGGGAGATACCTCAATGGATTTGGAGAAACATGAGCTCCTTGAACCTGTCGCACAACCTCTTCACCACAGTAGGCCGGCCGCCGCACTATGTTAATATAATGTACATCGATCTTAGCTTCAATATGCTCCGTGGCGCCGTGCCTTTCCCTTCCAATGGGGATCGTCTTGATTACTCCAACAACAAATTCTCGTCCATCCCCCAGAGTAGTTTCCTCCGCTTCATCCAAATAAACCCCCTCCTCGAACGGTCCGGGCTCACGACCTACTCTGTCAACCTTGCGAACAATGAACTGAGTGGGCCTATCCCCTACTCAGAATGTCGTGAGCAGTATGCTCTCAGAATGCTAGACCTATCCGGCAATAATCTCAGCGGATCGGTGCCACCTTATTTGTTGAAAGGTTGCGGTCAACTCATTATGTTGAACTTGAGGGGAAATCATCTTGACGGAACATGGCCTGACAAGACTAGCGAATCATGTCAGTTGCAGCTGATAGATTTACATGGGAATCATATCCAGGGGCGCCTCCCGAGATCGTTGGCTCGGTGCCAATATTTGATAGCTCTTGACATTGGTGGGAACCATTTCACAGACTCTTTCCCTATATGGATGGGTCAGCTACCGCAACTCCGACTAATTATCTTGAGAAACAACAATTTTCATGGCCCCGTGAGCATCTCTCCTCTTGTGGAGAAGAACTCGAGTGCCGATTACTTTTCCCGTGTACGAATCATTGACCTTGCAGGAAATCGCTTCAATGGCGATCTAGCACCAGATTTCTTCAAGAGTTTCAAGTCCATGGTTTGGGATCCGAACAGAACGATTGCAGAATATGATGATTATACTACAGTGTCTGCGAAAGAAGGATTTATTTCTTATCTGGTGGCGGTTGATGTGGCCATGAAACAACAATACATGAGGGTGTCAAAAGTCAGTACTGACCTGGTGGTGATTGACCTGTCTAGCAACCGGTTCAGTGGCTTCATCCCGAGGTCAATCAGCAACCTGTCGTCCCTGCATGTTGTAAACTTGTCTCGCAATGCCTTTGGTGGCAACATCCCACGCGAGCTCGGCCAGTTGGCCCGGATCGAGTCACTGGACCTGTCGTGGAACCATCTTGTAGGGGAGATCCCGCAGGAGCTAGCAACAGTGACCACACTCGCGTGGCTCAACCTCTCCTATAATGATCTCAGTGGGAGGATACCTTCGGGCAGCCAGTTTTCCACATTCACCAGCAGCTCGTTCCAGGGCGGAAACAAAGGGTTGTACGGATGCCCACTTCTTGTGAAATGTAACCTTACATTCGTGACTTCGCCATCTTCGTCACTGCCACCTCCTGTGCGAGAAGGATCAACATTTGAGGATATCATGTTATGGCTTTTTGTTGGTGTAGGCTTCGGAGTCGGATTTGCGCTGACAATCGTATTGCAGGTTGTTTGCAGTGGTCGTCGCGAGAAAATAGCACACAGCGCTAGATGAAGTAGTTACCTAGTCTTTTTATTTATTTTACAATCAAGGATGTGTGGTGTAATTTCATGAGCGAATCCAAGATATATATGGTTCAATGCATGCAATATGTACGAGTCTAAAGAAATGACCAGAACACTGGAGCTCTCCTTTTCCCTTTTTTTTGGCAGAGATACTTGAAGCCCTTGATCCGTGCATTTTGAGCTTCCATTTTTTTACAGTTTAGAAGCTATAAAAGCAAGAACAGGATACCAAGAGCTCTTCCTTGTATAATCCGAGCTTTGAGTACTCCAATAATTTTTTTAGGGAAGGCCATCATGGCTAGCTTTATTAAAACTTAAATAATGTTTACATCGTCTACGAGCTTACTGACAATAAAGTCAGGGGGCTCGTCCAACCAACTAAATGAAGTCTTATTACAGTAACTAAAATGAGCTAGCATATGAGCCACTTGATTACAAGATCTATAACAATGCTTATAAACGACCTTCCCTATTGAAGTACTAGTGTCCAAACATTCTGCGAATATTGCCGCCGCCGGGTCCCACCATATGGTTTGTCCATCACAATAATTAGTGGGTCTTTTTTTTGCATCCACTTTAAAAACCCGACTAAAAGGGCATAACCATGTAATTTCTGAACTTTCATAACCGTAGGCTAAACATAAGAATAGCCCAAGTTCCATCTGTTGTAAAGCACGCCAATGGCGTATCTTGTTCTTGTCAACATGCATAAGGATAAAATTGGTTAATCTTGTTATACAAATTTGGAGTGATTCATAACATGGTTAGGTAATTAGCCAGATTTCTTTTAAACCTAATCCAAATTAGCATCATCAGAAGATTACTGACATGGTAAATCACATACAACAGACTCGGAACATCTAGCACACACGCATGTGTTAGGGAACATGTGTGTCTGTTCACGTCTGTGTGTTAGGACTGAGTCATAAGGCTAGTTTTCTGTGAGTATGATAAGCCCACGTACAGATATATATTGTGTAAACACCCAATCAATGAGATACGAAGGGTTGCACGAATCCCTCCCTTCCTTCTGTCCCATCCGATTCTAACATGGTATCAATTTTCTAGATCCTATTCCTCGGCTGCCCCACCTGCTTCCTTGCAACAATGAGCTCATCTTCCTCCCTCTCCTCCGGTGGCTCAGATTCTGACAAGGAGTTCGGCCTCCCCATCGCAACACGGACTCTACCCACTCCCCAAATCCAGGGACTTCGCATCCGCGATCACGTCCTGGCCACTCTCAATTTTGAGAAGGACAAATATGGACTATGGTGTCGCCAGTTCCTTGCCGCGCTCACGTCGACGGCCCGCCGTCGCAGGCCTCCTCTGGTTGGACCCTCAGCGACTTCACCATCCTTTCCTAGTACAACGCCACCACTACTCCCTTGACCTTGGAGATCATCGAGGAGCACAAGGACACGACGTACATGCTCTAGCGCTACCTTTGCTACCTCTTCCGCAGCAACCGGGACGCCAACATCACATACCTCCTCGATGAGTTTCATAGCTTCATCCAAGGAGACCACTCCGTCGTCAACTACACCTCCAAGCTCAAGTAGATCGCCGACACTCTTCGGGACATCGTTCACCGTGTCAAGGATCATGATCTCGTCCACAACGTCCTGCGCAGCCTCGACGACCGCTTCCAGCACGCCATCCTGCACAAGACCAGCGGCCGTGTCACATCCCAAATTTTCTCTAAATTTAGGGTGTGCATTTAGATGCATTGCACCCATGATTTTGTTGCATATTTGGTTCTTGAAATAAACATGACCAATTCTTAAACCCTAATCCATTTGAAAGTTTAATTAATGGCCATGAAAGTTTCTCTAAATAAAAGTTTTGTCAAACAATGCATAAGGGCAGGAGATAAATCTTCTAAGATAAATATTTGCACTATTTTTATTGCTTGATCAAGGGTTTGAAAATAGTTTAAATACGCGCAATTTAAACTATAAGTAAAACCTGGTTAAAAGAATAAAAGCAAAAAATAAATAGAAATACTTTACAGAAGGGCCCAATAGGAATTGACAAAAATAGTTGGTCAAAAACCACAAAGAAAATGTTCACCAAACTAGAAATATTTCGAAAGGCATTTAGAGAAAGTTTGTAGTTTGGAGAAAAATCAAATCCAATTTAAGAAAAGAAAAAAAGGACCAAGCGAGCCAGCCCAGCCAGCCTGCTCCTCTCTCTCTCTCTCTCTCTCTCTCTCTCTCTCTCTCTCTCTCTCTCTCTGCCAGGTGGGACGCACCCATCAGGGTCGACGCCCACCTCACATAACTGCCATCTGACGCACGCGCCCACACCGCGCACAAACCCGAGCGACCACGACCTCCACTCGTGGCCACCATGCATGCCCGCCCGACGCTCCATGCCCTATAAACACCCCCTAGGCCCCTGTGCAAAAGCCCCCTACCTGTTTTGTCGGACACCGTTAGGCTGTGCCCGTAACGCCACCGGCTCGTCTGCTTTGGCCAAGAGATCTTCGGTCAAATTCTGGCGAACCCCGACCACCCTAAGCTCAAACGTCACCACCACGTGAACCCCCACTCCACGGCGACCCTCCCAGACACTACCCCGACGCCCAGAACACCTGGGAGCACAGAGTTCACTGTCAACCGAAGCTCGCCACTGTCGAAACTCCAGGGAGCACTGTGGTCCTTTTGGCCCCGCACCATGTCCATTTGGTTTCTCTTGCTTCCGCGCATCTACTAACCCAGCCGCGCGTCCAAACACGCTCGTTTTTTAGCAGTGTGTCATCACCCGAAACTTGTTGCCCTGTCCGACACCTCTAACAAGCCCTTGTCGTCGATTCTCTCCACCCTGGTGACAACCGTGACCACCAGGCACTACTAGGAAAAGGCCTGCTAGTGGCGCACCTGTTTTGCCTACTAATGGCGCACTACAGGTGCGCCACTAGCACCATGCCATTAGATTTTATTACTAATGGCGCACCATGTAGTGCGCCATTAGTATACCATACGGTGCGCCATTAGAATGCCTCCCAGGGGGCCATATTTAACCATGTCTCTGGCTTACTAATGGCGCACTTGTTGCTGATGCGCCACTAGTGTGCATTTTGCAGTGCGCCACTAAAGTTCTGGGTGGTGCGCCACTAGTATGAATATTAGGGTTTTTTTTCTTTTCTGATATTTGCACAGGTTACAAAACATATTACTGCACAGAATATAGACAGCACAACATATAAACAGCAGAGTTATCGAATACAATAGAAGATTAGTCTCCGAATATAATTCATCATATTAGTCTCCGAATTCAAAAGACTGAACAAAGTTAGAACATTACAAGTCTCGAAACCGCGAGTAGCAAGTTTGTCTTCACATTACAAGTCGATATCGATCATCTAAACTACCATCACATTGAAGAGAGCTGCGGTCATCACGATTAGCATCATCGCAATGAAACTGGTCTTCATCCGGTTCCTCCTCCGCTCCCTCCTCTCTCCCGCTAGATAGCGTGCGTATCTAGCTTCCGCCTCCGCCCTAGTGGTGTACCCTTTGTAACTGTTATCGTTGAAACGGTGAACCTGTCTCCGACACTCCTCCCAGTCGTCCTAGACTCCGGGAACCTTACCCTTGTACACGACATGTGATGGCATCTCTATACACTAGCCAAACAAAACGTTAGTAGCAATTCACAAACAATACATAAGCAATATATAAGTATGCAACAAAAGGATCGGAAAAGAAAAGCAACACATTAATAGCACGGTTCATGGTCCTACTAATAAGTAGCATCGATTACATATAAGTTGAATGACTGTCCAAACCAAAGAGACATACAAGTTCATTAAAGTTTAATATTTCAACATGAGCCAATCGACATTTCAGAACTACATAGCATCACTACTTTCGACTCGACTCAGGGACCGGAGCGTGGATGAAGCCGCCGTCTTTCGTGATGGTCATGAAATCACGGGCGTTGTCAGCCTGCATTTGTAGCGTTGTTTCTATCTCACTGTTGGACGGTTGATGTCTGAGATAGAACTGCCCCGAGGTACGGAGGACATCTTGATGGATGATTTCCACAAACTCCGACTGAATGCAAAAGAATTCTTGTCTGATGTCCGCGTCCTGGATTGCCGACAAGCGTGCGGCCCAATCTTTGAGATTATTTGGTAGCAGAAGGTGATTATGGTCCCGTACGATCGCCCGCATGTGATGGAGGGCGTAGTAGGCATCCTTCTGACCGCCAGGCGGCTGCTTGACGCAGGAGAACGTCGTATTGTGGCTGAAGATGTGCTTGCCGTACCTACGAACTGGCCTGCTGAAGGTGATTATGGTCCCGTACGATCGCCCCCATGTGATGGAGGGTGTAGTAGGCATCCTTCTGACCGCCAGGCGGCTGCTTGATGCAGGAGAACATCGTATTATGGCTGAAGATGTGCTTGCCGTACCTACGAACTGGCCTGCTGAAGGTGCCTCCAGATCTGGCGTAGCCGGGGAGAACATCATCAAGAACTTTCTTGATATTTGTGTAGTCTTTTTTGACTGATGGTCCAGGTCGAAATACGTGGCCATGGAATATTTCGGGCTTAAGAGGATGAGTGTGCAATGTGTGTCACTGCACAAAACACGGAATGTTAGAAAAAAAAAGAACGATCGAAATCTAAAAAATCATATGTTACGGGGCGGTGAGGGGATGACTTACTCAGGAAAGTAAGGCACGAGGAAGTTATCCTTATCTGGGTTTGCCAGAATGACGCCTTCGAGGTATGAACTTGCGACTTGCCGGTACTTTAATGGCAGTCAGGGCCAGGTAGGGGAGGTGGGTAGGCAGGACAGGAGCGAGGTCAACGGCTCGTGGATGGCTCACACGTGGCCGCCCCCAGCTCCAATCGTGAGATTACGCAGGCAAATAAACAAAGAGGATCCTACTTAATTATGTACTAAGATACCCCGGCCCATGCATTAGTCACAAGTACCCCATATGTCCTATTTTTAGCAAAGTCATGCTAAAATTCACGGAAAATTTCAGCATGACCTTTGCTGAAAATAGGACATATGGAGTACCCGAATTTGCCGAAACGGAAGTTAATCGACATTCCGGCAAACTCAAGGGCCTCTTGAGGTACCTGCAAAATCATTATCCCCGCGTAATGAAGTCGCCAATGGGTCATTTCAGAAGATCACAAGTAGCATCATCACAAGTACAGCAGCAGCAGCAGTGAATACAGGCATAACAGCAACAGCAGCAGGTTTAATTAACTACTGTCAACATCACATTGAAATCACATCACATTGCCTACAAACAACGGTTCTTTCCTTTCTTTTCATTTTTGCCAAGTGATAGCAAATGATTAGCCACTTATTAAACGAGATGAAAAAGATAGAAGCTCCATCTACTCTAAATGAGAGATAACTTGTTGAGCAACCACAACAATCAATAGTAGTAGTTTGTTTGAATTAAAAGAAAGAAGCTCCATCTACTCTAAATTTTTTTTTATGAATACTCTCCGCTTCATGTCTTGGCTACTGAAACTTCTTCGCTATGATACAGACCAAAAAATTAATTGTTTGTCCATCAACCACCTTTAACCAGCAAGTACAGACCAAAAAGTGCTGGAGAAAATTGATTGGATTTAATTGTTTGTCCATCAACCACCTTTAACCAGCAAGTACAGACCAAAAAGTGCTGGAGAAAATTGATTGGATTTAATTGTTTGTCCATCAACCACCTTTAACCAGCAAGTACAGACCAAAAAAGTATTGCACTAAAATCGTAGGTACCAGAAACACAGAACTCTAAGACAAATAGTCAAACTAGCTGTCACCCAAAAACTTGGTCATGGTATATAATTCAACATGCATACAGTTTATGTAAAGAAAAAGTAACACTGGGGAAAGGTTAAAAAAACAGTGGATGGTTTTATTTTCTAAGCTACTAATACATCAAGCAGATAACTGGGGTACCAATGACTATTACATATTTAAAAGTGGCAGCAAGATTTCAACAGTAGAATAGTGCTGACTGTAGGCTGTAGCTACATAAAGAGCATGTAGGAGTAGGACAGTAGAAGTTCTATGGCATATGCACATCTACTGCTAGTTCAGTAACTTGTCCCCTTGCAACTAGGGATTATAAAGATTGGCAGACTTTGTGCGAGGATAAACTAGTCTTGTTAACTTGATACTGAGCAGAGCAATCATACGCTGTCAACATCAGTGAGCCAAGCCTGACAGGCATTAGCAGTTTAGCACCGATATGGACCATTTGCAAGTGTTCTTAGTAGGCATAAAACTTACTGACAGAGAAACGAGTAAACTTATCAAGCACTTCCTAATAGTAGAGAAGTATACTTGTTTTACTTGGAAGGAACCAAAGCATCCAGAGAAACAAAACACAAACAAGCTTCGGCGAAGAAGCTCAAAAACATATACATATACATACAGATTTGTCCTGCCATTATACATACATTGCAACTATTTGCGTACATACAAATCCATCCATGTGCCAGCAGCAAAATTAAGGGCAGACCTCCTCTTCTCTTTTTCGTAAATAAATTGACCACAAACTGGACTTGTTCATATACACTGAGTGCTAATGAGAAAGACAGAGCATCTTCTGTCTTTACTACTGCTACTAGTGGCGCGAGAACATGAAGCAAAATCATACCATTGTGTACAACAGCAGCATGGATCTGCTTGCTACCAACCAACAATTAACCTCCATAAGAAAAAAAAACAAAAAATGCCTCATTGTTCTTGCTATACTGCTACTAGCACAGTGAGGGAAGAAACATGTACTAGCACAGTTTAGAACTGATACAACCAGTTCACTAAAGAAACAAAAATGATCCATGGAAGAACTCACCTCGATGGACGCGGTCGCAAACGAGGTCGTAGACGGCGGCGGAGCAGAGATGAGGTCGCAGACGCAGTCGTGGTGCTCCGGTGGACACGGCTGCATCAATCGTTTGAATTGACATTTAATCAAACACCTCATAGGCAAGAACAGAAGGTGAAGACAGAGAAGAGAGGGGATCGAGCAGAGAGGGAGAGGGCAAGGAGGAAGGAGCAGAGAGGGAGAGGGCAGGGCGTGGTGGCTCACCGGTGACGTCGGAGGAGAGGCCCCGACGAGCACGTCTACAGCGGCGAGCACGTCTACTAGGGGCGGGCGAGCACGTCTACAGCGGCGAGTTCGGCTCTGCTTCCCCGAGGAAGAAGAGGCGGAGGGGGGGAGACTACGGAGCGCGAGGGTCGGAGCGGGGGAGGCGGCGGGGGCGCGGGGGCGGCGGCGGCGCAGTACGGGTCGGGGGTCGGGGCTGGCGGGTGAGAGAGATGGGGAAGATAGAAAGGACTGGGGATTTTAGTGGGGGAAGGGTTAGCAATGGCGCACCCCCGAGCGGTGCGCCATTAGAATTTTTTTAATAGCAATGGCGCATCCACACGCGGTGCGCCATTAGAAATCTTTTTTTTGTATAGCAATGGCGCATCCCAGAGGGGTGCGCCATTAGTAATCTGTTTTTAATAGCAATGGCGCACCCCATAGAGGTGCGCCATTAGTAATCGTTTTTTTTGTATAGCAATGGCACTCGGGGGGGAGGGGGAACCGAGTGAGGAGACAAGGGAGGGTGCGAGGGGTCGTCGGCGGCGGTGGAGCGGGGAGGGTGTGGGGGTCGGCGGCGGCGGTGGAGCGGGGGAGGGTGCGGTGGGTGCTCGGCGGCGGTGGAGCGGGGAAGGGTGCGGGGGGTCGGCGGCGGCGGTGGAGCGGGGGAGGGTGGGGGGTGCTCGGCGGCGAGGGGGGATAGCGATCGAGATGGAGGGGGATCGAGATCGAGTGTCCTCATGAATATTCAATATTTTTTCATATTGAATATGAAAAAATATCATCAAATTTGAAAAAATATTCATGAATTCAGAAAGTGCCCATGAAATTTAAAAATATTCATGAGTTCAAAAAATATTAACAAATTCAATATTTTTTGTGAGTTAGAAATTCAATACCATAATAAACATAAATAAATATTCATGAGGACACTAGAACAGAAGAAATATCATTTCAATATGTCGAAATACAATCAAGAAATGAAGGCTACAATTTAAATACAATCGATCTTAGCTAGCTATCTGTTCACAATCTTCTTGCCCTTATTTTTCGTAAATGTAGTTCTTCTCTTGAACGGACGTCCTTTAGGTAGGGTGGTCCTGCTTCTTCTTGTGGTGTATGCTGGTACTTCATCGTCGTCGTCATGTTCCATCTCCGGGTCACCGTACTTGTCGAAGTCTTGCTCATTGGCGACTCCATCCATTCCGATGATCTTCCTTTTGCCTCTCCTCACGACAACACGACTGGGCTTTGACGGGTCGGTAATGAAGAAGCATTGTTCCATTTGGGAAGCCAGTACCCATGGCTCATTTTTCGCGGTGACGTTTGCGCCCGCGGTCTTGGATTTGGCTTCGGGTATAACCATGGTGGTGAAATACCAGTCTTCTTTTAGGACGCTCTTGGCCCATCTGACACGGAACATCGGGACCTTCTCTCCAACGTAGCTCAGCTCCCAGATCTCCTCGATCCTTCCGTAGTATCTGTCCTTGTTGTTACCGGTGTAGGATTCCATCGTTACCCCAAAGTTCTGATAACCATCGCTCTTCATGTCCTTTCCCTCGGTGTACAATGTGTAGTCGTTGATATCGTACGCCTCATACGTCATCAGGTTGTGCTTGGCGCCCTATGACAAGGCGAATATGAGTTGTTCTTCCGCGGAAGAATCCTCATGTAAAGGGTACGACAAAAGCTTCTGCTTGAACCAACGCGTGAAACATGAGTTGTGCTCTTTGATTATATCTCCGTCCGTCCTCTGTTGGCCTCGGTCATTGTACGTCTTCTCAATAAAGGTTTTGTGCTCTACCACCCAAGGATCGACCACGTCTATGTGTTGTAGCGCGACTAGGTTTGCTTTTTCAAAGTCGGCGAGTCGACCCTCGAAGTCGACATGCATTTCGCGGCGACCCTCACGGTGACCCCATCCAGCGAGCCTGCCGAGGTGCCTGTTGACGGGCAGACCAACGGGGTTCTCGATGCCTAGATAATTCGTGCAGTAGGAGATGCACTCTTCGGTCAGAAAGCCCCTGGCTATGCTTCCCTCTGGACGTGACATGTTGCGAACGTATCCTTTGATGACACCATTCATCCTTTCGAACGGCATCATGCTGTGCAGGAACGTCGGCCCGAGTTGGATGATATCCTTCATGATATGGACCAGCAGATGCACCATAACGTCGAAGAATGCGGGCGGGAAGTACATCTCAAGCTCGCATAGTATCACCACGATCTCTTCTTATAGCCTTCTGAGTTACCTCACGCCAACCAACTTCCGAGAGATGACGTCGAAAAAGTTGCATAGGCCAAATAGCATTTCATGGACGTGCGCGTCCATGATCCCACGGATTGCAACTGGAAGTATCTGCGTCATCAGCACGTGACAGTCGTGAGACTTCATCCCGCTGAACTTCTGCTTCGCTGAGTCTAGGTATCTGCTTATCTTCCCCGCGTAACCGTAAGGAAGTTTTACTCCTACGAGGCAGGTGAAAAACTGATCGATCTCCTCCTGACTTAGAGTGACGCACGCGGGAGGGAAGTCATTTCCAGTCTTCTTGGCCTTTTTGCCTTTGCGACGACTTTCCGTATCCTGCTTCGCCTCATCATCATCATCATTAGTGTGAAGCTCCTCCCTGATGCCCATTGATTTCAAGTCTGCCCTTGCTTTCGGCCCATCTTTGGTCCTCTCTGGCATGTTGAGCAGGGTACCAAGCAGACTCTCGCACACGTTCTTCGTGATATGCATGACATCAAGGCTGTGAGGCACACGGTGGATCTTCCAGTACGGCAAGTCCCAAAAAACAGACCTCGTTTTCCATACCTTCAGCAGCGGCTCTTGCGCCTTTTGCTTCTTTCCCGGCTCTGGCGCCTTTTGCTTCTTTCCCGACAGTGGGCAATCTTTCCAATTTTTCAACAGCTCGTCTATTTCCTCGCCGCTCCTCGTACGCGGGCGTCTTCAGGTTTCGGTTTCACCATCGAACAGATCCTTGCGTTTCCTCCATGAGTCATCGTCGTGAAGCCACCTTCGATGTCCCATGAACACGGTTTTCGAAGACCCGGGATCTCTATCTAGCTGGCGATACGTTATGTCATCCATGCACCTGACGCATCCAGAAAATCCGTGGACCACCTGCCCCGCGACATATCCGTAACCGAGATAGTCGTGCACCGTCGTGAGCAGTGCGGCTCTCATAGGAAAATATTATTTCTCTGTGGCATCCCACGTATTGGCTGGCGTTTTCCACAGCGTGTCTAGCTCCTCTTTCAGCAGCCCCAGATACAAATTGATGTCGTTCCCTGGTTGTTTCGGCCCTTCAATTAGCATACTCATGTGAATGTACTTCCTCTTCATGCACAACCAGGGGGGAGGTTGTACATCCACACAAACACAGGCCAGGTGCTATGTGTGCTTCTCTGGCTACCAAACGGATTGACTCCATCGGTGCTCGCGCCCAGCACGATGTTCCTTGGATTGTTCCCAAATTCTGGGTGTTCGAAGTTCAACGCTTGCCACTGGCTCCCATCCTTAGGGTGACTCAGCATCTTGTCTTTTTTATTTATCTTCGGATCATTTGCGTCATCTTCTTGCTTCTTCTCCTCCCTATCCGCGTGCCAATGCAAGAGCTTTGCTACCTTAGGGTCCGCGAAATACCGCTGCAGACGAGGAGTGATCGGAAAGTACCACACCACTTTTCGAGGAGCTTTCTTCCTCTTCTTGTATCGAGTGACGCCGCACACCGGACATATGGTAGACTCCGCGTGCTCGTCCCGATAAATGATGCAATTGTTCATGCACACATGGTATTTCACGTGCGGTAAATCCAGAGGACACACGATTTTCTTTGCCTCCTCGAAACTGGTCGGGCACTTGTTCCCCTTGGGAAGACGTTCGTACCAGAATGACATGTTCTCGTCGAAGCATGCGTCGGTCATTTTATGTTTTACCTTCATCTCCAGAGCCATGAGCGTTACTTTCAAGCGGGTATCCTCGGGCCTGTATCCTTCATACAATGGAGTAACCACGTCTATCTCCAGTTGATCCAGCTTGGCTTTCTCTCGGGCGGCAGCTTTTGCGTTATCCGTCTGCTTGAGAAGCAGCTCTTGAATATGAGGGTCCTACACCCAGCCCATCGATGGTCCATCGTCGTCTGCTCCGGCATCTTCATCTTCATGATCATGCCCTTCGTCTGCTCTGGCATCTTCCTCATCATCATGTCCGGCATCTTCTACATGATGACTGTGTACTGCATCTACTTCGTGATCATATCCTGCAGATTTTTCGTCTTCTCGCCCGCACTCGCCGTGGTTGTCTTGCTGCCCTTCCTCATTTCTTGCCGGCCGGCCCCCATGGACGACTTCATAATCATCTTCATCACCTTGCCACCGATAGCCATCCATGAAACCACGCAAGAGCAGGTGGTCCCGCACCTGTACGGAATCCGGGTCCATAAGGCTCCTCAGCTTTCATCTTCGACACGGACATCTTATCTCTGTCTCGTTATTTTGAAGTATCTCGGCCTTCGCGGAGCTCAAAAACCTATTGACGATGCATTCGGTCATCGTGCGGACCATGGTCGCCTGCGGGGTAGAGCAAAACGATATTTTAGAACCAAGAAAAAATTTGGCATGACTTGGCCTAAAAATAGGACCAAAAAGAATGCATAGTGCCAAAATTCTCGCCGAAACGGAAATGAATCAACATTCCGGCAAAATATTGGCAACTATCGCATTTCAAATACCGGTACCTGTAAACACAAACATATATGCAACACCACAAACATATGCAACACCACAAACATACATAGATCTAGCTAGGCCATAAAAAGTGCATGTGCATGTTGTTGGAGGGAGAAAAAAGTAGATCTACAACATAAATAAAGCTTTCCCCTTACTTACCTATCAAAAAAGGTAATTTAACCACTTAATTTGGATGAATCTATGGTGCAAATGAGGTGAGGAGGAGGAGGCAGCCGAGACAAGCTTGGAGGAGGAGGTGGAGAGAATGAAGTGGGGAAAGTGAGTGTGTAGGTGGCTGTCCAAAATATCTAGCTGGTCCCAGGTTACTAATGGCGCACCACCAACAAATGCGCCATAGTAACCCTGGTTACTAATGGCGCACCAGCTGGCGGTGCGCCATTAGTAGTTTTGCAAAAAAAATGATAGTAGTGGCGCACGGGGTGACTGGTGCGCCATTACTAGTTAAAACTAGTAATGGCGCACTGTGCCCCGGTGCGCCATTAGTATTTTTGGAAAAAAGAAAAAAAATTGTTAGTAGTGGCGCACCATGGTTGTGGTGCTCCATTAGTGTCTATCACACTAATGGCGCACCAGCACACGGTGCGCCATTACTATTTTTGGAAAAAAGAAAAAAAAAAGTTGTTAGTAGTGGCGCACCATGGTTGTGGTGCGCCATTAGTATCTATCACATTAATGGCGCACCAGCACACGATGCGCCACTGCTATATAGTAGTGGCGCACCGCATGTCTGGTGCGCCATTAGTGTCCATATTATCTATAGCCCTTTTCCTAGTAATGAGGAGCTTTGTTGCCGTCATCCGCATCTCGTCGACCACCAGCTTGCTGCCGCTAGGGAGCACTGGAGCTTCGAGTTCGTCCACATCTGAGCCGTCGCGCTGCGCCCGAGTTTTCCCGCGACTTTCCGACGACCTAGCACCATGGTGAGCTTCGATGAAACCCTAGCCGTCCGATCTCGACCTAACGTGTTAGATTAGATCACTTAAATGAATCGATACGTTTAGATTTTGGCCGTTGGATCTAAAACTGGCGGTTACATCTTAATTTATTTTGAATTGGTACCGACGAATCAGAGACTACTACGTAGCCAACCTTATCCGAAATATTGTCAAGAACAGTTTGGTCAAATTTAAATAACTGACAGTTTTGCAGAAAAGACCCTAAAACTATAAAACATCATAACTAATTATCTACAAGTCCAAAATTGGTTGAAACTTTTAGCAAAATGAAGCTTAGGAAATAAACTTTCTCCGGCGGCCAGTCCGGCGATGATGGAAGCTTGTAGCAACATAGAGAATCGTAAGGACCTGAATGTATTACTAGTATTATTTACTTATTTTTTGGTCCATTTCACTGTTTGGCCGGGACAGTCTCTTCTGCGCGTTTGCCAACCGCCCCTGCGTGTGCTTGTACAGTATTCGAAGAACTTCGAAGAAAGAAGACGCGTGGTCCACACGGCTGGACGGGTTGTCGTTTATACTTGACTAGCTTTCCCCGTCAATCGAATTGTCGGACGAAGCAGCAGCCTTCGAAGACTCGAGCCAAAGTCAAGAACGGGGCATGGAGCGGAGACTAGCTTTCCACGTCAAGCCACAACTGTTAACGCAACTGTGTTACATGGGGCCAACAGCAAAGACTCTGATGTACATATACTGTACTCCCTCCGTTCCAAAATATAAGTCTTTCTAGAGGTACCAATAGATGACTACATACGGAGCAAAATGAGTGAATCTACGCTTCAAAATATGTCTACATACATCCTTATGTTGTAGTCCATTTGAAATGTCTAAAAAGACTTATATTTCAGAACGGAGGGAGTAGATAATAAAGCGGGCTTGGTCCTTGGTTCAATCAGGGCATTATGCCCTCAACTAGCATGTACGTTTTTGCACACCTGCCATCTTCTATATATGCATATGCAGCAGAGAAGAAGTATATGTGCTCATCTCGTCTTCTCTTGAGTCCAGAAAAATCGCCAGCGGCAATGCCTACTCATATCACCTCACTGTTCACCTTCGGTTTCCTTGCAGAAATCCTGCTACTAGTGCATTGCTCACACGCCCTTTCAGCAAACAGCAGTGCCTCGCAGCAGGTCCCTGCACGCTGCCGTAGGGACCAGGCGGCCGCGCTTCTCACCGTGAAGCGTTCCTTCTCCTTCACCGACAAAGACGACTACTTCATGGCAGCCGCCACCATAGCATTGTCTTCGTGGACAGAGGGCACAGACTGCTGCCGCTGGGAGGGCGTTGGCTGCGACAATGTTACCGGGAGGGTAACCGCACTCGACCTCCCGGAGCGGAACCTGTATATCAGCGGACTTCACCCTTCCCTCTTCAGGCTTACCTCTCTCCAATACCTCAACCTTGCCTCCAACACGTTTACCAGCTCCCAGCTTCAGGTTTCTGGTTTCCAGAGCTTGACACAATTGACCTATCTCAACCTGTCAGGTTGCAACTTTGATTTTCAGGTCCCAGTCGATATCTTTCGGCTCACCAACCTGGTCACCCTCGACCTTGGACGCAACGGATGGGAGCTCCGTCCGTCGACCATAGTAGCCAGCGACCTTGGCAAGCTGAAGGAGCTCCATCTAGAGCAAGTTAATATCACCGGCACAGCACCGGAGTTCTTCAAGGCACTTGCCAACCACTTCCCCCTTCTTCAGATCCTTCGCCTAAACAGATGTCCCCTTTCTGGTCCACTCCACCCATCCTTATCAAGACTTCACTCCTTATCGGTGATTGATCTTGGTTATAACTCTTTAACTGGTCCTCTGCCTGATTTGTTCACTCATTCCAATTTCCCTTCGTTGCGAGAACTTGTGCTCGCTGATAACAGATTTGAGCCTAGTGCGTTCCCTCTTGGGATCACTGGGCTAAAGAATCTTATGATTCTCGACCTTGAAAGCACAAACCTCGTTGGGGCCATCCCTACCTCCATCGGGAGCCTCATGTCACTGACTGAATTACACATCGGTTGGAACAGCTTCTCCGGCAGGCTACCTTCGGCCCTCAGCAATCTGACAAACTTGATCATACTGGACTGTCAGCATTCCGGTTTGTCTGGGCAGATTCCATGGCTTACAAGCTTGACACGACTTGAAAGCGTATCGCTCGCCAACAACAACTTCACAGGTAAGTTGGTACTATTGAAAAGATTGCAGCTTGCTAAATCATCTACCTATCAAGTCTGTTATATCGTTTTCTGGATAGATGCAAGGAGGGGGGATCGATGTGGGCCAGTTGAATCCTCCCATTTTCCTAGGCACATCACATTGCTATCAAATATTATACGATGACAGCTGTAAATAAAATATATGGGGTCTATATCCAAAAAAGTGTCAGGTTAACAATATGTTTGTCCTACCTGAGTTTTAGTGTATCCTGAATTCCTTATCTTGTTACTTTATACTTTGGAAAAAACTAAACTGTTTAAGACTTTGGAGACAAGGGGTGTGTGCATCTTTGAATGGAGAGCCCGTACAGGTGCTCTTCTCCATTATCTAAAAAGAATTGTACAAACGAATTGTCTTGGGCAGATTTAAGAAAACTACCCATGTTCTATTTTTGACAAAGAGAATATATTAATATCTCAAAGATATCAATTACACCCAGCCTGCACCAACAAGATGTCCAGATGCACAGCCAAGAAAAAAAATAAACCCATGTCCTATACCAAATACTCAAGAACTACAAAATTTAGGCCGTCTTTGATTTAAAGGATTTCCATTGGAATATTTAGATTATTATTCCATAGCCACTTTTACTAGAGGACTTGTGCTTTATCATATGGTTTATTTTAAAAAAAATAGACAGTGATATTTCAAGATTAACGGTGTGCTTTATTCATTCAAATTTTACAAGATGCAAGCAACATCCAGAGAGTTCAATGACCACATAGGCCAAGCTACCCTGTTTTCATTGTTGTCGTCTTATTTTCCTGGGGCGTGACAAGTTACTGCAAATTAAGAAATAAATCTGAACTTACACGGTCCTTGGCTACCAGTTTTATGACTAAACAATTTTCTTCTACAGGGATGGTTCCTCTTGACGGACATATGTACCCATATCTCAGAAAGATGGATTTAAGCAATAATTTACTCTCGGGGACAGTTTTGTCATCCTTGTTCACTCAGCCAACATTGCAGACATTGTACCTCCAAATGAACCGACTCTCTGGTGCTATTGAGGAATTCCAGAATCCATCAGCTAAGCTAACTGACATTGACTTGAGCAGCAATCAGCTGACAGGTGCAGTTCCAACTTCCTTTTCCTATCTCACTGCTCTTCATACCCTGCAACTTGACAACAACAATTTCACCACCGTGGATCTAAACCCGTTCTTGAGGCTAAGGAACCTTACAATGATATCAGCATCCTATAATCCCTTGTTATCTGCTTCCGGGGATGGTAGTAAAATTGATGCTAGTAACAACAGTATTACTAGCTTGAATCTAGCATACTGCAACCTAACAAGGTTGCCCCTTGTCATTAGATATCTACCTGAACTACAACATTTGGATCTCTCTTCCAATCAAATTCATGGGGAGATACCTGACTGGATTTGGAGAAACATGAGCTACTTAGACCTCTCTAACAACCACTTCACCACCGTGGGTCAGCGCCTGCAGTATGTTAATATAAGGATCATCGATCTTAGCTTCAATATGCTTGGTGGCGCCGTGCCTTTCCCTTTTGACGTGTACGATCTTGACTACTCCAACAACAAATTCTCTTCCATCCCTCCAAGCAGTTTCCTCCGACAATTTGAGGTCGCCTACTCCGTCAACCTTGCGAACAATGAACTGAGTGGGCCTATCCCTTACTCAGAATGTCGTAAGCACCATCCTCTCCAAATACTCGACCTGTCTGGCAATAATCTCAGTGGGTTGGTGCCACCTTATTTGCTGAAAGGTTGCAATGACCTCGTTGTGTTGAACTTGAGGGGAAATCGCCTTGACGGAGCATGGCCTGACGAGATCGACGAATCATGTAACCTGAAGCTGGTAGATTTACATGGGAACCACATCCAGGGGCGCCTGCCGAGAACATTGGCTCGATGCCAATACTTGCTAGCTCTTGACATTGGAGGGAACCGTTTCGTGGACTCTTTCCCTGTATGGCTAGGTCAGCTACAGGAGCTTCAGCTACTTGTGTTGAGATACAACAATTTTCATGGCCCGGTGAGCATCCCCCCTCTTGTGGAGAAGAACTCAAGCGCCCGTTACTTCGCCAGTGTACAAATCATTGACCTTGCAGGAAACGGCTTCAGCGGCGATCTACCACCATATTTATTCAAGAGTTTCAGGTCCATGGTTTTGGACTCAAATGGAATCGCGGAATATGATTATAACGTGTATGCGCGAGCTGGAAGATCGGATTATCAGGTTGTGATCGATGTGGCCATGAAACAACAATACATGAGGGTGGCAAAAGTCCCAGCTGACCTGATGGTGGTTGACCTGTCGTGCAACCGATTCAGTGGTTTCATCCCACGGTCAATCGGCAACCTCACGTACCTTCACGTGGTAAACTTGTCTCACAATGCTTTCAGAGGCAAGATCCCACGCGAGCTCGGCCAGTTGTCCCGGATTGAGTCACTGGACCTCTCCTGGAACCGTCTCGTGGGGGAGATCCCACAGGAGCTGGCCATGTTGACCACACTTGAGTGGCTCAACCTCTCCTACAATGATCTCGGTGGGAGGATACCTTCAGGCAGCCAGTTTTCCACATTCACCAGCAGCTCGTTCCAGGGCGGAAACAGAGGGTTGTACGGGTGCCCACTTCTTGTGAAATGTAACCTTACATTCGTGACTTCGCTATCTTCGTCGCTGCCACCTCCTGTGCAAGAAGGATCGCCATTTGATGATATCATGTTATGGCTTTTTGTTGGTGTAGGCTTTGGAGTTGGATTTGCATTGACAATTGTACTACTGGTAGTCTACGGTTGCTGGTGCAAGAAAATGGTTTTGAGGCGCTAGACAGAGAGTTGCCTAGTCTTTTCTTTGTCTTTTACAATAAAGGATTTGTGATGTAATTTCATGAGCAAATTCAAGATATGTACACCTGAATGCATGTAATATGTCCAGTCTAAAGAAGTGACCAGAACACTTGGAGCTCTCCTTCCTTTTTTTGGCAGACACTTGGAGCTCTTATCCGTGCATTTTAGGCTCTTCATTTTGTACATGCTAAAACCAAGCCAGGACAGCAAGAGCTCTTGCTTGTATAACCCAAGCTCTTGACTACTTCAATAATTAACCTTTTTTGCCACCCTTGTATTAAAAAGGGGTCCGGCTAAAGAAAGAGATAACCATGTAATTTCTAAACTTTCATAACCATGTAATTTTCCATTATTTTTGAGAACTCACATATCCATATGATTTGGGTAATCATTCCATGGGGATCACTCTCCCCTCTCTCTCTCTCTCTCTCTCTCTCTCTCTCTCTCTCTCTCTCTCTCTCTCTCTCTCTCTCTCTCTCTCTCTCTCTCTCTCTCTCTCTCTCTCTCTCTCTCTCTGGGTTGAATCCCTTCAAATTTTCTCTCACCACCCCAAGCCCAAGCCTTAGAGCATCTCCAGCCATTCGGCCTCCCAGGGCGCCGAAAAAGACCGGCCTGAGGGCGAGCCGGCGCTAGATCGGCCCTTGGGGTTCGTTTTTCCCCAGCCGCGCGCCCAGGCCCCCCCCCCCCCCAAGGCGCTCCATATTCGAAAAACATCATTCTCGCTCAAAGAAACAACAAACCAGACTCGGTGCCACAGTTCGGCGATCAAAATAACAGGACACGCAGTAGTTCGGCGTACAAAAAAGGAAGGCCGCGGAAGGAGAACATCAAGCGTCGAGTTCAACCTCCGGCGGCGTAGTCGTCGGCGTACGCGGGCTAGGAGGAATCGACGCGGCTTCCGGGCTGTTCGGCGCGTCTTCTGTGCTGCTGGGCGCGCCGGAGGCATCGTCAGTGGGGCTGGGCGTTGCGGAGGCGGAGACATCGTCAGCCCTGGTCTCGTCGTCATCAGCCGCCGGGTTGGGCGGCGGCGTCGGCGTCGCCGGTATCTGGTTCAGGATGGGGCCGCGCTCAGCCAAGAACCACGCCTTGAGCTTCTCGTCGCCGCTCTGGAGCATGTCAGCACCGCCCATCAAGAAGGTGAAGTCGTTGTTCCTCTTCTTGGCGTCTTGAGCTTTGAGTTTCGCGGCGGTGTTGGCGCGGAGCAAGTCGAGTTTGATGGCGCTGTTCGTCATCAAAACAGCCCACCTCGCCTCTGTTTTCTCCTCTCGCTCGGCGGCCCTAGTTTCGGCGTCGGCGATGCAGTGCTCGACGGCCTCCTGCACGCGCGCGGCAGCCGTCTCGCCGTATTTCGCCTTCTTGGCACCTTTGTTGTCGTCCGGGCATCCATCGGCCGCGCCCGCTGTCGGCGCGTCCGGCTTGTATGTCTCTTTGGCCTTGGCGAGGGTGCGTCGGACGGCCGCCCATTTCTCGCACTTGTCGATCCGCTTGAAGACGTGGAGGTACTTGAAGTCTGTGTCGCTGTTGTCGTCGCGGAACATGGCGAACATGCGCAGCAGCTGCGCCGAGAAAAAATGTCAGTCGGCACCAGAGCGCGCGCCAGGGCACGCCCAGGGCGCGCACAAAGGCGAAAGAGCGCGCGCGGCGAAAGGTAGCAACATGGACGGCGTGCGATACCTGATCCTCGAAACTGGTGCCGCTCTCCGGGCGAGCCGCGACCTCCTCGACGATCCCATACCATTTGTTGCACGCCGTTTGAATGAGCAACCAATGGTTTGCCATCGCCTTCAACCCCCGCTTCATGTGCATGCCTTTGAAGTAGGGGTCGACGAGCTTCCGCTCGTCGAACTCGGCCTTGATGCAGTCCCAATACGTCTTGATGCTCTGATTCGTGCCGGTGACCGGGTCGAGGCAGACGACCTTCCACGCTTCGGCGAGGCACTCTTCTTCCTTGGACGCCCATTTGATGCGTGGCTCGCCGGACTTGGCCGCCTTCTTCTTCTTCTTCTTGCTTTTCCTCGTCGGCGCCGGCTCCTCCTCCTCTTCCTCCTCCTCCTCCGGCTCTTCCTCGCCGTAGTCGAGCTCGTCGTCCACGTCGGCGAGGTCCTACGTAGCGAACCCGGGGGAAGCGGCGGCCACAGCCGAGCCGGCTGCGATGATGTCCTCCATGTCGGCCTCCGTCGTGTTGGCGTCGCCGAGATGCGATGAGGAAGAGGCTTGTGAGTAGAGGCCGCGGCGGAGAGGCGGCGTCGATGAGGCTGCGTAGTCCGGCGGCGAGTACGTGTACGGCGGGTACTGCACGTCGGTGAACGCGGGCGAGGGCGTGCGCTGGACGGGCCGCCCATGGGGGAAGGTGATGTTGGGGTTGAAGCCACCATGGGTGTCCCCGTCGGCATAGCCCGGCGACGGCGTGCTCCATGGGTGCGGCGACGATGAGAACCCGGCCGGAGAGCCGACGCTTTGCTGGCTCCAGGCCGCGTACGGATGCCCGGGTGGGTTCATCATCGCCGCGCGCGCCGCCTCCGCTTGTTCGGCCGCCGCATGTTCCGCAGCCGCCACCGCCGCAGCGTGCGCCGCTTTCTCCCTGGCCTTCTTGGCCCTGTTGCGCCTGTCGACGGTGACGGCCTCCCGGTGCTCCACATCCGCCTTCCACTCGGCGTTGGTGATGCCGGGAGGCTTGGACAGCGGAGCCCTAGGCTTCCTTTGCTTCGGCGGGGCGGCGGCGGCGGGATCGGTCGCGGCACGCGGCATCACGAACTTCTTCGGCGGCATGGCGGGCGGAACGGCAGGGTGGAGGCGGGAGGAATGGAGAAGAGAGGAGGGGAGCGGGAGGAAACGGCGGGAAAAAGTCTTCCAGTCATCGACAGAGCGGCCCCACGCCGCTTTTCGCTTCCTTCGGCGCGCCCAAGCGACACCCGGTCGTTTGAGTTCGGGGCGGGATCGCCGGCTCTGGATTTCGCCCAAACCGTCGCTAAACGAGATCCTGGGATGCGACTGGGCCGATTTTCGGCCACCGGCGCTACAAATTCGCCTCGGGAGGGGGGGGCTGTTGGGGGCGCGGCTGGAGATGCTCTTACCCCCACCGTCCCATATGCCCAAGCGCCCGGCGCCTCGTCTGCCTTCTCTTTGCACGAGCACAGAAACACATGAGCTTTTTATTTAGAAATGCACACATGAGCTTCTATGTGACGCATTTTGCGTCAAATTGCCATCGAGACGCATGGGCGTGAGTGACCGGGCTGGCCCATTAAGCAACTGGCTAGCATGTTTTTCCGTACGACTGTAGCAACTCAGGCGCACTATAATGACCCATTGTTTGTAGCAAGCCGAACACTGTAGCGACTCGTGTGGACTGTAGCATGCGTTTTATCCGGTTTTAATTTATTATTTTAAAAGTATATTTTTAGAGTGTGAACATTTTTGGAAAATGTGAACATTTCTCAAATTCTAAACATTTTTTGATAAAATGTACACATTCTGAATTTGTGAACAAATTTTGATAACATGAATATTTTCAAACCTTCAATAATTTTTTTTAAATGTGAACATTTTTCAAAACTCCCAAACATTTTTATATTTGTGAAGAATTTTCCAAAATGGGAACATTTGGTGAAATTCCAAACAATATTTGGAAATACAAAAAATAGAAATTGTCCCAAAAATGGAAATACAAATATATATATATATATATATATATATAGAATTAACTATTTTGAAAAATAAAAAATAAATAGAAAAATATACAAAGAAAATTGGCAAAAGAAACAACAAGAAATCAAAAGCAAAACAACAATGAACTGTCCAGGAACCTTCTAGAAGATTCCAAAAACTGGAACATTGTGTACATTGCTACTGCTAAATGGGCGGGCGCATCCTTCGCTCGTTGCCCTGTGTGTTTTGCCAACAAATTGATGCAATGAGTGTCCAATAGAGTTTTTCCACAGGCACCGCAACCTCCTATAACAGCTGCGGTGCCTTCACTTATCTTGTTGTTCTATTTGATTCAAACCGTGGTGTTATTTAAGCTAAATTTACATAAATATATTAGGCTCATTTCGTGGTGTTTTCTCTCACCACTGTTGAAGCCCCGTGCTACACAAAGTACCCGTTGGGCCGGAGATAGAAAGGTCTTTAGAAGATCCCGCCATTACCCCATTATTTACGCATAGCTTAACAGTGGGCTCTTTTCCTTGCCGTAAAGAGGTTTTGTCTTTTCTTCACTATCGGCATGCTGATTCATCATGATGGACACAACTGATAGGCATCTCTCGGGAGCTCCTACACAGCGACCAACGCGCTGGGACATACGGCACCCCCCCCCCCCCCCCCCCCTGCCCTCGCTCCCACGCACGACCTTGGGTCGGCCCAGGTTGGGATGGGGCTCCACTGTATTTTTTGGTTTCTTTTTGTTTATTGTTTCTGGTTCTATTTTTTTCATTTTGCTTCTTTAAGGAAGTTCAGGATTTAAAACAAAGGTTAAAATTTCAAAAACAAAACACCAATGCAGAAATAAATGTTTAAAATTTTCAAAAAAATTCAAAAACTAAAAAAACATTCAAAATTATGAAATTTTTAATTCACATATTTTGTATTTTCATGAACATAATTTTAATTTAGTATGAACATTTTTTGAACTTCAATGAACAATTTTTGTGTTTCATGAAATTCCTGAACAAATTTTAAATTAAATCAAAAAAATTCTAAAATTGATGGAAAAATTTTAAAATTATTTGGGAAGGTTCAAAAACCTTTCCAAAACCGGAAACGGCTAGTTGGGTCGACTCAAACCTACGCAGCGTGAAGCGAGGGGGTTGCGAGCGCGATAACAAGGAAGCCACCCAAGCGTGAAATAGAATCTACCCTATTTCTCGTTGCGAGCAGTAAGATAGGGATCGCTAACGTGAGGTTCCTTCGGCCGGCCCATTGGCGAGCAAAAGTGTAGGCAGCAATTGGCGGTTCTAGGATTACTTCTTTTGAGCACTAAACATACGCAGAAGCTCATATATATGTGCATACACTCATCTTTGTGAACGCACGCACGCAGATCCTAACCCTATGAGCACCTCCGAGATACTGAGTTGACACATTATCTTTAAATTGACGTAGTCGCCACAAACGCCTTCGTAGTTGACAAGAATGTCTTCTTCCATTGAACGCACATTAACGAAAGGTCTAAAATAAATCAAAAAAGACGGCCACCAATGCAAGTCTAGAACTTAAACCCTTGTGGGTTGATTCCACCACAAGAAACCTAACGATTCTTTTCTACCTTTTAATGAAAAAAAAATCATTAGAAGAGATCTTGTCTTTGCTGATTGGTAATCCCAGATATTATATTTTATTGGAAATTTGCCTATCTCACAGTTATATCAGCTACCCTCTGCTCCTCCTCTACACTCAACCCTACTGTGAAAATATCACTCTTCAAGTAAGTGACTTTCATGCCAGACATTTCCTCTAAACTTGAATTACGCTCAGTTCGCGTATATGGTGGCACTTTCCTTGCGTGCATGCCTCCGAGATATATTAAGGTTTGCCTTTGCGCAAGATATGCAAAGTTGTCAATTAAGGTTTGCAAAAAGAAAAAGGAAACTTTTGAGATTTATTAAGGTTTGCAAGTAGCAGTACCTTCCGGCCCGTGCTTCCCCTTCCATTAAATCAACTCCTACATTCGTAGTACAGCCTCCGAGCTTAACGCGTTATAGAATTTTAAATCATATCGCGCGGCCCGAAATCGATCGATGTTGGAGAGAAGACCGTCTAATCCGCTCCCATCGAGCTCAAGCTTAGGCGCTTAGCAGGCGCTACTGCCTTCCCAACGTAGTACTTGAGATAATTGCAGCGATAAGATAATGCGAACAGATAGGTATTGTGCCCGTACTACATGGCGTGTTTGCCGCACAAAGGTTTCCCTGGTGATCTGCTATCCGCTGCCAACAGCCAAATCTGCGTGAAGTGTGCCAATCGGCAAAGCAAAAAGACTCAAGCAAAAATGTCGCCGAACTTTCCCAGAGTGAAGGGCAAGATGCGTGCGAGTGCTGCCATTCGTAGTTCGTGGGTCTGAATTTCGGCATCGGTCCGCATATTTTCCACCACGGCCGCAAAGTAAAAGTCACCTAATTAACGATCTGTTGGTTAGAAGATCGCTTCACTACTGCCTGGAACTGTTGGTTAGAAAACTCCCGGGGGCATCGATGGGGTCAAACCCATCCGATCACGGCAAAGATCGACCCATCTCCTTGGCATGAAAGATGAAACTGAAGATCCGCCTGAAAGCAAAGGCAGCAGCAGCACCTATATCCACTATCCACTACACCCAACAGCTGCACCACAACGGAGGGCTGATGCATCATTAATATCCAGTGACAGTCGGCAGCATCAAACTCAAATTAACAAGTCTTCATGGTACAGCTAGCCAACTGCATTCCATCCGGCACACTCAGTTTATCTCCACCTGCACCTGCCATGCCTGCCTGGGCTCGACATGGCACGGGACATGGGGTGGAGTCCAAGGCAAAGAATACGCTTGCTCCGTCGGCACAGCACCACGACGTGCGCCTGTCGCCGCGCTAGAGCACACATGGCCGAGCAGAGATGCTGCTGCATGCATGCCATCAGAGATCAGACGGCCCAGGCGCGTCCTTTCTCGGGCCACACGGTCGTGTTCCCGGTGCGGTGCTCCATTGATCTGTTCCGCGAACGGTCGGCTGGTTTTTGGACACCTCGCTAGCCTGAGCCTGGTACTACTCTGTTTCTAAATATAAATAAACTCTTTCACAGATTTTTAACACGAACTACATGCGGATATATATAGACATATTTTAGAGTATAGATTCACTCATTTTGCTTCGCATGTAATTTATATTAAAATATTTAAAACGGAGGAAGTATTATCTTCCTCAAACTGAATCATACTTGCCATGCATCCCTTTGCAGCAAAAAGCGCTCCAGTTTTCATAACCAACGCACCACCTCTATCTCGATCTAACTTGCCACCTATAGTAGCTTGGAGCGGATGAAAGAGGAAGGGACGTTTTTGCCAGGGTCGTTGCCGGTCGACATCACGTCATCCGCACCCAAAAGACGCAAGTAATAATAGGAGGGACACCAGGAACTTTCATTTGTGGTCAGTTGGTCAGGAACTTTCATGCCGGATAGAAACATCCTAGAAGGGGTGGTGGTCCTGCATGAAACGCTCCACGAAATTCACACGAAAAAATTGGATGGAGTTGTTTTCAAGGTGGATTTTGAGAAAGCGTACGACAAAGTCAAATAGCCCTTCCTTCAACAGGCCTTGCGTATGAAAGGTTTTGATGAAGCCTGGAGACGACAGGTAGAATTTTTCACGCAAAAAGGGAGTGTTGGAATTAAAGTGAATGACGACATAGGTCATTACTTCCAAACACATAAGGGCCTTAGACGAGGTGATCCGATGTCTCCTATTTTGTTCAACATTGTAGTTGATATGTTGGCAATTTTAATAGGAAGGGCTAAGGAAGCTGGTCAGGTGGGTGGCTTGATGCCTCACCTAGTGGATGGAGGTGTGTCCATCTTAGAGTACGCTGATGATACTATCATTTTTATGGAGCATGACTTGGTAAAAGTAAGAAATATGAAGTTGGTGTTATGCTTATTTGAGCAATTGACCGGGTTAAAGATTAACTTCCACAAAAGCGAATTGTTCTGTTTTGGAAGAGCCAATGAGGAACAAGAGGCTTATAGGCAATTGTTTGGGTGCGAATTGGGGACTCTACCTTTTACAATTGAGAAGAAACTGAGTTGCTGGAAGGGTAAGCTCATGTCATACGGAGGCCGACTAATTCTCATTAATTCGGTTCTCACGAGTATGCCTATGTTTCTTCTGTCTTTCTTTGAGGTTTCAGTTGGAGTTAGGAAAAGACTGGACTTCTATCGATCCCGGTTCTTCTGGCAAAGCGATGAACTAAAACGAAAATACAGGCTTGCCAAATGGGATATTATTTGCAGACCAAAAGACCAAGGGGGTCTTGGCATTGAAAATCTTGAGATCAAGAACAGATGTCTTCTCAGCAAGTGGTTGTCTAAGTTATCTGTAGAGACTGAAGCTACATGGGCACAGATTCGCCGTAGTAAGTATCTTCATTCCAAAACTTTGTCTCAAGTGACAGTAAGGCCGACGGATTCGCCTTTCTAGAAAGGGTTGATGCGAGTCAAATCAGCTTTTTTCAATAGGACAAAGTTTATAGTCGGAAATGGTACCGACACGTCTTTCTGGGAGGATACTTGGCTAGGAGAGACACCCCTCGCGCTGCAATATCCGACACTTTATAATATTGTTCAACGAGCGACGCGTCTGTGGCAACAGTATTTCAGTCCACCCCTCTTAATATTCAATTCAGGAGAACGCTAGCCGGCAACCGTTGGGAAGCTTGGCTCCACTTAGTGCGTCGACTGATGGAGGTCCAGTTATCTCAACAACCCGATCAGTTGTGCTGGAAGCTTACTAGTACTGGGGAATTCACAGTTAAATCGATGTATCTCGATGTTATCAACTCTAACTCCATTCCTAGTTCCAAGTATGTTTGGAAAGTCAAAGTTCCTTTGAAAATTAAAGTGTTTATGTGGTTTGTTCATAAACATGTCATCTTGACCAAGGACAATCTGGCAAAGCGCAACTGGACAGGACTTACTAAGTGTAGTTTTTGTGATCGGGATGAAACTATCAAACACCTTTTTCTTGGCTGCCCGCGGGCAAAAGTGCTATGGCGGACGGTGCACATAGCCTTTAATATTACTACTCCGAATTCTGTCTGCATGTTATTTGGAACGTGGCTTAATAGGATACAGGCCAAAACAGTGAGACATATTCGCGTAGGAGTATGTGCTTTATTGTGGGCAGTCTGGAACTGCAGAAATGACTTGGTTTTTAATAGAACAACAAATTTTCATTTTTTGCAGGTTATCTTCCGAGCCACTGCTTTAATCCGTATGTGGTCGCTACTCACTCCGACGGAGGCCAGGGAGCGTTTGGTTACTGGATCTATCCGGTGAGAGATGGTAGCACGGGATATCTTCAACCGGTTTGGATGGCGGTCATGTAATAGGATAGACAATTAGTTTCCTTATCTTGTTCACGTCGGCGGTTGTGGCGCTATGGTTTATTTTTATTGGATCTTTGTGAGCTTTTCTTTTACTTTCACTTCGGATTTATGACCTTTGTTGAACTTATTTGCTTTTTAATAAAGTTGGCTGTATGCATCATTCTGATGCAGAGGCCGGGGAGTTCTCTTTTTCGAAAAAAAAAGTTGGTCAGGTGTGTGGGAGTGTTCGATTGCTCGGTGTAAAGCTTTCCACGCGCTGCTCTGTACGTGGTTCGCCACGGTTCCGTAGCAGAACGGCTCCCTCCGACGCGATCCTATCCGAAGTAACCACGGGGCGCACGACACCACAGCATGCAGTCCAATGCGTTCAGGTTAATCGCCTCGTGCGACGAAAACCGGGCGAAACCCGGCGAAATCTGGCAAGAAAAGTACGTCGTCGAGCGCTCCATGCCGACTTTCCGCTGCCGACGTCGGCTTCGTGCGGTACGGCGCGGAATGCCGGCCCTGTGGGATGTTTCCCGGCATGATCACAAGCGCACAACGTCAAAGACGTCGGAATTACTTGCGCGCACAAAGTCAAACGGGCGCGGCGGCGGAGTAGAATTATACAGGCGACCCAAACACGTCGGAATGCGTGGTGAGGCTCAACGCATGTACGTGTCGGATCAGAAACAGAAGCCACGAAAAGTTGCGGGCACGTTGGTTATGGGGACGGCCGTCTCCGGCGAGGACGACGGGCGGAGCCGTGGTGGAACGGTACTCTCCCGCGCTGGCAGTGAGTGTCGCCGTTGACGCCGGAGACAGTACAGTGCACAGCAGAAACGAAATGTACAGCCGGTAGCATCGAAGACCAAACGTGTGTCACACCGCCGCGACGACCACATGACAGCTGTTAATTACCGCATTTTGTTCTGATGAATGATTCAGTCGCCGTGTAAAACAGGTACTAGTAGGACGCAGGGTTTCTGCACCCAAGCTCAGTAAAAACAAAACAAAATTGAAAAAAAAATCAAATTTTTTTTGGGAGAAACATTGACAAAAGTTTTAAGTGGTTACATAAATTTGTCATGAAGGCGTGGCAAAAAAACAAAATTAGTACTGTGAAAATGCTACTTTGAAAAGCATTTTGGAGCATTGAATTTATTTTTTTTGTTCGGAAATGTGATTTCATGATGATTTCTGCACGCACTTAGAACTTTTGTCAATGTTGCTCCCAAAAAACTGAATTTTTTTGAAATTTTTTCAAAAAAAATCGATTTTACTGTTCACCGAGCTCATTTGAGCTCGGGAGCAAAAAAGTACTTTCGGTACTAGTAGTACTATTCAAGAAGAGCTCGATCGAGCAAAAGTGCTCTATTGTCAAGAGGATATATAGTGCACATAACGTGGGTGGTGGTAGCCTTATCCTGACAGTGCTGATCCTAGCTAGGATGCAGAGTTTTTCAGATCGAGCTCAAATGAGCTTGACGAACAGGAAATTCCGGAAAAAAAATCAAGCAATTTTGAAATTTTTCTGAGGTAAACATTAACAAAAGTTTTCAGTGCTTACAAAAAATATTCAAAGAATCACATTCATGGAAGTCGTGGCAAAAACAAAAACAAAAACGATGTTCCAAAAGTGTTATTTTCGAAAGCATATTGAAGTGCTGATTTTATTTTTTCGCCACGACTTCCACGAATGTAATTTGATGCTGAAACTTTGCAAGCACTTAAAACATTTGTCAAAGGTCATCATACAAAATGTTTATTATTTTATTATGGTTTTTGTTTTATTTTTATGATTTTACTGTTCATCGTGAGCTCGAATGAGCTCGCCAGCAGAACATGACTTTCGTCCTAGCTATTGAAATCATAGTATATATAGCAAGATTTGTAGACTGGTGACACCGCGCACCAGGTGGGTAGTGCCGTGGTGGGATTGCTCCTGCTAGTTAGAGCAAATCCCCTCGTTTACGGTTCGCTAATTGTTAATCAGCGGCGTGTAAGACCATCTGAATCCTGGATCTATGTCGAGATTTGTTCGGTTTAAATATGCCAAACGCTTCCTTCATGTTCTGAGCAAGGCCCACTCTGATATTACTGCTGAGCTACAACGAGATTAAGTTTTCTTGGTTGCGATCGTTCGTTACCTAATTCGATCAACAAATCTGCACTAATAAAGCAAAAAGGGGGTCACTCCTAGCTAGTTAAAAGAACACACTAAAGTACGGCCGACAGTAATTATAATGTCCCTCAAAAGTCACCACCCCTAGCTAGATGCATGCTCAATTGGATTAAGCTACTTATCCGCTCCTAGGATTTACCTTTTGCCAACCTCAGGCTTTACTTTCTGGTAAGGGTGTGGCTATATCGACTAAGCCTTAACAAAGTCTCAGTAAAGTGATTGAACATATAAAAAAGAAAAAAGAAAATTTTAAAAGAAAATTCTGCATGGATCTTCACGTAAGATCTTACGAATAGAGCGTGGACCGAGACTTGGTTCAGTCGACTGAGATTTAGCAATCCCGTTCTGGTAAAGGCTCTGAACATCGACCTCTCTTGTGTTTCTTTTTCTTCCCGCTAAACTGACAAGTTGAGATGCAAATACATTGAGCTGTAGTACTAATGGGTACTCTCTCTGCTTCAAAATGTAGCGTGTTTTTTTTCAAGTTAAACATGTCTACATTCAGTCAAGTTTATAGAAAAATACACACGAACATTTACGATAGAAATTAGTACCATTAGATCCATAATATATTATGTATTTTATTTATTTGGTCTTGTAGATGTCGATAGTTTCTTCTACAAACTTGGTTAAACATGCATATTTGATTTTTTTAACTAAGAATGTATATTGTAGTGTTATGAGAGATTCATCTTGGAGCTCAAGCCGGAAATATTACCCATCTCGTCGGAACTTCCCGCCGAAATATTTGGCCGCACTCAGGCCCAAAAGCACAACAGGCGGAAATTTCCATTCCACCGGAATATTTCATAGTATTTCTCTCCTGTAAATCATGCCTGAAACCAATGCCTTCTAAATATTTCATAGCTAAGGCCTGAAATTCCTGCCATAACCCTCCCGCCAAAATATTTCTCTCCTGCTCGGACCCAAAAGCACAATAGGCGAAACATTGGTATGCCACCGGAATATTTCGCATTCCCACCAATGCCTCCTAAATTTTTTTTGCTCCCGCCAAAATTTTCATCCAAGGCCCAAAAGTCTACTAGAGTTCAAACAGAACACCAAAAAAGGAGAGAAGACCTAACCCTACCCCGTAGCCCAGCACGCTCTCATTCCCCTAAATTTGAGGGAAAATTTACCAGATATTCTCAATGAAGTGCCCGAGCCAAAACGAATTTATCGAATATATGCGGAGGTTTGAGGGTTTGGATCTTACTGGAGTGTCCGAACCAGAACCAACCAAACCAGATATTTTTAAATTTTAGAAGTCCCATGTGATTTTAGATTCGGAGATGTGCAACTGGATATATACTGTCAAACAAGTGGAAGGTAAAAAGATACCATCAGTTTCCCACCAAGAAAGTACACGCCAAATTCCCGCAACACTTCGTTTCCTAAGTGGAACAAGACCTTTAGCTTGTGTCAACAGGAGATATTTTATCGGTTTGGCATCACTGACCAATCCAAAGTCCCCCTCACAATAAAGCGCGCGCAATCACGATGGAAGCATGCTCACTCCAACGAATATACTACCCACACCAAACCAATCGCCAACGCCAAGTATATATACGTATACAACAAGCACCACACTTCAAGCATTTCAATTTAGCCTGACCGAATACGGTGGAATTAACGTGCAGCATATGCCATCTCCTCTTTCCGATCGGTCGGCCAAGATGATAAGTATGCGAGGCGCGCGTAGCATGCAGGCGTAATATCCTTAGCACATGCTTGTACAAAACAAACTCTCTCGCCTAGGTCACACACACATGATCAACGGATTACTATCTTGTTGCTTGCTCTGGACAACGCTGGCCGATCGACTACTACACTCCACTACTAGGATCGAGATTGATCGATCGTCCAAAAATGTCAATTATACTACCGGAAGCATCTACTCTGATCAGCTGTCCTGTTCTTGGGATGGACCACTCATCCATGGCCGTGGGTCATCTGACATAAGTGTTTCTTGGTCAATGTCATGTTAAGCAAGAGCTTATCCTAGCCTTACATGTCTTATCCACTAATTTGTCCAAGCGCATGCATGTGTTGTTATGACAAGCTAGCCTGCCTTATCTAATGCATGGAATAGAGTGGGAGGATATTATTTCCTTGGCTGCCCAATTATTCGCACAAAACAAGCTAGCCTGCCATCTGGTACGTGGGTTCAGTTTCTTTGCCTCGCCGGTCGATGTGGCCTAGCTTCCATCTGGTAGTTCCAAAGTCTGGTTCGTGTCACGTGAACTAGACGGCAGTCGGCAGTACGCTTAGGTTGGATCTTGTGGCCACGGCTAGGTGTGGAAAATGTATGGCAAATGGAGCTGTTGTGTCCAATTATTTTTTAGGAAGATTGTGTCCAAATATATCTGTCCTATCCTAGCTAGTTTACGTGGCCGAACGAGGCCGCGGCACAACTATGAAGAAACAAGCTATTACTTGTGGAGTGGTAGAGTTAGCTAGTCATGTACATTAAGTTGGTACAAATGGACGCCTAACTTGTCATATCTTGATTTTTTTGTCATGGCATACGTACGTAGCAGCAAAACGATAGGGAAAGAGTTAAATCTTGATGAGATCAATATTACTGACGGGTAAGAAGTGTAGTTAGCTCACGCTTCATCTGTGTTTCTAGTAAGAAGAATGAAAATGATGCTAATCATGCAGGATAAACAAATGCTAAAGACGGCCCTTTTCAGGATGAGAACAAGAAAAATGATTTTTGGCTGGAAAGCAACGTGACACAGCTGTTTAATCCCACGAAGCAACATGAAGAAGCGCCGGTCGATTATCCATGCATGCGGAGCTAGTCCACACAAAGAGAGCTTACAGCTGAAGGCAGGCGCGAGCCACCTACTCAGCGTGTGATGCAGAGACACTCACAAACACACAACACGCACAAGCAAATCACGGTCACGAAAGAGAAAAGACAGAAGTCGTCAGCTATCCAAACCACCGTCTCCTGTCTCTATCGAGATCATGCAACTGTACCAACAGAGTCGGACGGCAAGCACGCGAGGAATTGCACCTAACCAGCATACTTGTGCAATACAACTACAGCGCTGATTAACCCTACCACGCAGGTTTTTATCTGAACGTGGTCAGGAAGAAGAGACGTTACCTCTGTCCATCCCAGTGGCGAATCTACAGAGAAAATGGAGGGTGGGCTGGGTTGCCTGTTTCATGCGAATACATGTTGTATTGGGCTGACAAATGGCTGGATTGGGCCTTTAAATTAGTAGTAAAAACTAATTTTCCAAAGCTGGAGGGGGGGCTTAAGCCTGTTAAAGCCCTCCTAGTAGATTCGCCACTGGTCCATCCTGATCACGATCACGTTTTCTATGCAAAGTCGCAGACCGTACTAATTCCACACAACGAGCGTGGAATAGGGTCTTCCATCTCACAACTACTGAAGCTTGGTGCTGTGCAAATTAAGTGTTGGGTCGGACGCTTCTTAGAGCATCTATGCGGTTCCTGTAGAGAACTTCCCGTAAAGTTGTTCTACGGGGTGTTCATATAATTTAGCAGAAGTTGTCTAGTGAGGTCTTTTTCACTTGGTGTAAACATCTTCCCTAAAATCTTTTTTCCCTATCTCACATTAAACAAGGGGCGCCCTGAATAATCAGCAGTTGCCTTGGCCAAACTTTACGCGTACGGTTTTCTTCCCGTGGATAGAGTGGAAGTTTTGGAGATTATCCGGGGCCTAGTAATTTTTGTGTGTGTTTAAAAGAACGGTTGGGGAGCTTTTTTTGCCCAACTTTCTCTAAATCACAGCAATTTTACGAACGCTAGAATTGTTCAAGATGCTCTTAGAAATTCTTTGTATACCGTTTGGCCATCTAATCCGGCCATTAGAGTATATCTATTTATTTATTGGCTTGTAAAGTGATTTACTGCCGTTTTCATTAAGAGAGAAAACAACAAAAATGCAAAAACGCCTGATTATAGTGAAAACTACACAGAAAAACACAACAACAACAACAACAACAACAACAACAACAACAAAAAAGGAAAAGGAAAACATCCAGCGATGGCGACATACACAGACAATTTCCACCTAACATGATCTCTTTCCAAAATTATTGTAAGCAAGATCTTCGGAAACGTCTTCAAGAGGGAAAGTGGCGTTGTCGTTGTTGTCGGCGGCGTCGACCACAATCTTTCACCCAGACCCGCACAAGATCACTCCACCGAACCCTGGGAATGACCCCGTCTACCCAACAACCCCCAACGCCGCTCCCTACTCTGACCAGCCATGACCCAGTGGTGAGGAAGAACTCTTCGACAATGTCTCCATGGAGAAAGGGCGCCCGCAAGAGCAAACATCGACCATGTCGAAGAGTCGGACTTTCGCCCAGAGCCTTATACTTCCCCACCTCTACAGACTTCGGAGAGGAAGCCAAGCCACAGCGAACCTACAAGTTTGGGCCTCGACTCCGCTACATTCAACAACGGCGAAACTAGATAAATTGGATCAGATGGACGCTGCGGCTGCCACATCACCATGATGGACTGGCAGTGTGGACACCAGCACCACCCCACCGCCGCAACTAGGACGTCATACAGCGCAACAACACAACCGCCACCATTGTCATGGAGCACGCAGGCACAAACGTCCCTGCCACACCACATCGCCCACCATGCCACCAACACCGCACACCGTCAGGTCTTCCCGCCGCCTCCACCATTGTGCCCTCTACGCCACCACTACCACTATGCCCACGACACCAGCACCATCCCATCTACAACCTCAGACAACAAGCACTAAACCGACGTCAGATCCACATATCGCGTGGCCACCGCATCAAGCTAGAGGACGTGGCCAGACCATTGCATCCAAGCGCACCGCTAGCCACTCAGGACCAGACTCGGAAAAAACCGATAGACCACAATCTGAACCCGCACCTACACCGCAAACCAAGCTGACATGGCAGCGCTGCACGTCCCGGACTCGACCTCCATGTGACTAGTTAGCCAATGTAGATCAGGGTGTCAGATACTCCGATCCACCGCGCCCAACCACCACGACCGCCTAGCCACCCTGGCCGACCTCCATGTTCGTTCGCTGACCCCAACGCCTATAGGGACCAAGCCGAGCTCCCTTGGGACCTTAGGAAGCAGGGCCGGCCGCCACCACGGCTGGAGGCTGATGGTAATAGCAACGAGAGATGGTCATGAAGGAGCTTCTTTCTATGATAGCTAAGTTTATTTGTCACCGGGGGGGGGGGGGGGGGGGGGGGTGGGAGCGATGTAGGGATTGACAAATGGAATAGTATTATTAGCATATCCCCCCAGAAGTTATATACGGGTTGGAAATTTTGTTTGGGGGGATTAACACTCATCTAGCAAATCCCCCATTTGCTTTAGTTTCTCAAAAGAATAGCTTTTCATCCCCTAGCTTTTCTCTCTAGCCATTTTTTACTCTGAGAAGAGAACTTCTCAATAAAAAGGAGGAGGTCTCTCCCTTTCCGAATTTAGGGCGCGACAACCGACGGGTCATGTGATGAGCCTGGCAACGGCTGTACTCCCCCCCCCCCCCCCAATGATAGCCCACCACGTTGCTCATTCATTTTTGTTGCCACCATCCCCATTTCGATCCTCAACCCCTCCAATTCAGGCTATCGGCGCCGCCTTTCTGGAGCTCAAGGGTGCGGCTACAATTCAAGCACTCCTGCTTCCCCAAGATCTGGTGTCCTCCCCGAGCCTATGAGATGTCTTCGTCCCGTCGCCGCCACCCGAAGCCCAAATTTTGTTTCCGCCTAGAAATTTTGCCCACGCGCCGCCTGCCATAGCTCTGTCGCCGCATCCCAAACACCGCCTTAACCCCGGAGCCACCTCCCCGAGTTTCATCGACGTCTTCCCCCTCGCGGAGCACCCATGTCGTCAAACATGCCACAACCGCCACCGCCGCCGAAGTACAAAGGCTTGAGGCTTCGACCGTGGGCAAATTGGCGGTGAGATCCGTAACACGGATGCGACGGCATGGTTGTGACTTGGCTTTTTCACCACCACAGAGGAGGCGACACTCTCGTACAACGCCAACACACCCCGCTTCTTTGGAAGTTGCCCGAATCTCAACTTCCGTAGTGATACGTCTCCAACGTATCTATAATTTTTGATTGCTTCATGCTATATTATATTCTGTTTTGGATGTTTAACATGCTTTATTATACACTTTTATATTATTTTTGGGACTAACCTATTAACCGAAGGCCCAGCCCAGATTGCTGTTTTTTGCCTATTTCAGAGTTTCGTAGAAAAAGAATATCAAATGGAGTCCAAATGGAATGAAACCTTCGGGAACGTGATTTTCGGAATGAACGTGATCCAGAGGACTTGGACCCTACGTCAAGAAAGCAACCAGGAGAGCACGAGGTAGGGGCGCGCCTACCCCCCTGGCGCGCCCTCCAACCTCGTGGGGCCCACGTTGCTCCACCGACGTACTTCTTCCTCCTATATATACCTACGTACCCCCAAACCAACAGAAGCATCCACGAAAACCTAATTCCACCGCCGCAACCTTCTGTACCCGTGAGGTCCCATCTTGGGGCCTTTTCCGGCGTCCTGCCGGAGGGGGCATTGATCACGGAGGGCTTCTACATCAACACCATAGCCTCTCCGATGATGTGTGAGTAGTTTACCTCAGACCTTCGGGTCCATAGTTATTAGCTAGATGGCTTCTTCTCTCTTTTTGGATCTCAATACAAAGTTCTCCACGGTTCTCGTGGAGATCTATTCGATGTAATCTTCTTTTGCGGTGTGTTTGTTGAGACCGATGAATTGTGGGTTTATGATCAAGACTATCTATGAACAATATTTGAATCTCCTCTGAATTCTTTTATGTATGATTTGTTATCTTTGCAAGTCTCTTCGAATTATCAGTTTGGTTTGGCCTACTAGATTGATCTTTCTTGCAATGGGAGAAGTGCTTAGCTTTGGGTTCAATCTTGCGGTGTCCTTTCCCAGTGACAGCAGGGGTAGCAAGGCACGTATTGTATTGTTGCCATCGAGGATAATAACAAGATGGGGTTTATATCATATTGCATGAGTTTATCCCTCTACATCATGTCATCTTACTTAAAGCGTTACTCTGTTCTTTTGAACTTAATACTCTAGATGCATACTGGATAGCAGTCGATGTGTGGAGTAATAGTAGTAGATGCAGGCAGGAGTCGGTCTACTTGTCACGGACGTGATGCCTATATACATGATCATACCTAGATATTCTCATAACTATGCTCAATTCTATCAATTGTTCAACAGTAATTTGTTCACCCACCGTAATAGTTATGCTCTTGAGAGAAGCCACTAGTGAAACCTATGGCCCCCGGGTCTATTTTCCATCATATTAATCTTCCAACACTTAGCTATTTTTATTGCCTTTTATTTTACTTTGCATCTTTATTATAAAAATACCAAAAATATTATCTTATCATATCTATCAGATCTCACTTTCGTAAGTGACCGTGAAGGGATTGACAACCCCTTTATTGCGTTGGTTGCGAGGTTTTTATTTCTTTGTGTAGGTGCGAGGGACTTTGGCGTGGCCTCCTACTGGATTGATACCTTGGTTCTCAAAAACTGAGGGAAATACTTACGCTATTTTGCGGCATCACCCTTTCCTCTTCAAGGGAAAACCAACACAGTGCTCAAGAGGTAGCAAGAAGGATTTCTGGCGCCGTTGCCGGGGAGTCTACGCAAAAGTCAACATACCAAGTACCCATCACAAACTCTTATCTCCCGCATTACATTATTTGCCATTGGCCTCTCGTTTTCCTCTCCCCCACTTCACCCTTGCCGTTTTATTCGCCCTCTCTTTCCCGTTCGCCTCTTTTTCGCTTGCCAATTCCAACAACAATGATTTTCTTAGCACTCCGATTGCTCCCCTTACCGATACTGAATCTTGTGAAATTAATGCTGCTTTGTTGAATCTTGTCATGAAAGATCAATTCGCTGGCCTTCCTAGTGAAGATGCCGCTACCCATCTAAATAGCTTCGTTGATTTGTGTGATATGCAAAAGAAGAAAGATGTGGACAATGATATTGTTAAATTGAAGCTATTTCCTTTTTCGCTTAGAGATCGTGCTAAAGCTTGGTTTTCGTCTTTGCCTAAAAATAGTATTGATTCTTGGAATAAGTGCAAAGATGCTTTTATCTCTAAGTATTTTCCTCCCACTAAGATCATCTCTCTTAGAAACGATATTATGAATTTTAAGCAACTTGATCATGAACATGTTGCACAAGCTTGGGAGAGGATGAAATTAATGATACGTAATTGCCCTACACATGGTTTGAATTTATGGATGATTATACAATTTTTTTTATGCTGGATTGAATTTTGCTTCTAGAAATCTTTTAGATTCGGCCGCGGGAGGCACTTTTATGGAAATCACTTTAGGAGAAGCTACTAAACTCCTAGATAATATTATGGTTAATCATTCTCAATGGCACACTGAAAGATCTACTAATAAGAAAGTGCATGCGATAGAAGAAATTAATGTTTTGAGTGGAAAGATGGATGAACTTATGAAATTATTTGCTAATAAAAGTGTTTCTTCTGATCCTAATGATATGCCTTTGTCTACTTTGATTGAAAATAATAATGAATCTATGGATGTGAATTTTGTTGGTAGGAATAATTTTGGTAACAACGCATATACAGGAAACTTTAATCCTAGGCTGTATCCAAGTAATTCCTCTAATAAGTATGGTAATTCCTACAACAATTCTTATGAAAATTTTAATAAGATGCCTTCTGAATTTGAGACTAGTGTTAAAGAATTTATAAATTCACAAAATAATTTCAATGCTTTGCTTGAAGAAAAGTTGCCTAAGATTGATGAATTGGCTAGGAACGTTGATAGAATTTCTCTTGAAGTTGATTCTTTGAAACTTAGATCTATTCCACCTAAGCATGATATCAATGAGTCTCTCAAAGCCATGAGAATTTCCATTGATGAGTGCAAAGAAAGAACCGCTAGGATGCGTGCTAAGAAAGATTGCTTTGTGAAAGCGTGTTCTTCTAGTTTCTATGAAAATAAAGATGAAGATCTAAAAGTTATTGATGTGTCCCCTATTAAATCTTTGTTTTCCAATATGAATCTTGATAATGATGGGACTGAATATGATCCACCTTTATCTAGAAGGCGTCCCAAAAATTCGAAGTTTTTAGGTCTTGGTGCAAAAATTGGTAAAAGTGGGATTGAAGAGATCAAAACTCTAGATATTAATGAACCCACTAATTTGGATTTCAAGGAATTTAATTATAATAATTGCTCTTTGATAGATTGTATTTTCTTGTTGCAATCCGTGCTAAATTCTCCTCATGCTTATAGCCAAAATAATGCTTTTACCAAACATATCGTCGATGCCTTGATGCAATCTTATGAAGAAAAACTTGAGTTGGAAGTTTGTATCCCTAAAAACTTTATGATGAGTGGGAACCTACTATTAAAATTAAAATTAAAGATCATGAATGCTATGCTTTGTGCGATTTGGGTGCTAGTGTTTCCACGATTCCAAAAACTTTATGTGATTTGTTAGGTTTCCGCGAATTTGATGATTGCTCTTTAAATTTGCATATTGCGGATTCCACTATTAAGAATCCTATGGGAAGAATCAATGATGTTCTTATTGTTGCAAATAGGAACTATGTGCCCGTAGATTTTATTGTTCTTGACATAGATTGCAATCCTTCATGTCTTATTATTCTTGGTAGACCTTTCCTTAGAACGATTGGTGCAATTATTGATATGAAGGAAGGGAATATTAGATTCCAATTTCCGTTAAAAGAAAGGCATGGAACACTTTCCTAGAAAGAAAATTAAACTACCATATGAATCTATTATGAGAGCCACTTATGGATTGCCAACCAAAGATGGCAATACCTAGATCTATCCTTGCTTTTATGCCTAGCTAGGGGCGTTAAACGATAGCACTTGTTGGGAGGCAACCCAATTTTATTTTTAGGTTTTTTTGCTTTTTGCTTCTGTTTAGGAATAAATCTTTGATATAGCCTCTGGGTAGATTTGTTTTTATGTTTTAATTAGTGTTTGTGCCAAGTTAAACCTATAGGATCTTCTTGGATGATAGTTATTTGATCTTGCTGTAAATTCCAGAAACTTTCTGTTCACGAAAACAATTGTTAAAAATCACCAGAACGTGATAAAATATTGATTCGAATTGCTGCTGATCAATAAACAAATTTTCTAGGTCTTCCTATTTTGGTAGATTTTTTGGAGTTCCAGAAGTTTGCGTTAGTTACAGATTACTACAGACTGTTCTGTTTTTGACAGATTCTGTTTTTCGTGTGTTGTTTGCTTATTTTGATGAATCTATGGCTAGTAAAATAGTTTATAAACCATAGAGAAGTGGGAATAAATTAGGTTTAACACCAATATAAATAAAGGATGAGTTCATTACAATACCTTGAAGTGGTGTTTTGTTTTATTTCGCTAACGGAGCTCACGAGATTTTCTGTTATGTTTTGTGTTGTGAAGTTTTCAAGTTTTGGGTAAAAGATTTGATGGATTATGGAACAAGGAGTGGCAAGAGCCTAAGCTTGGGGATGCCCATGGCACCCCAAGATAATCTAAGGACACCAAAAAGCCAAAGCTTGGGGATGCCCCGGAAGTCATCCCCGGAAGGCATCCCCTCTTTCGTCTACTTCCATCGGTAACTTTACTTGGAGCTATATTTTTATTCACCACATGATAAGTGTTTTGCTTGGAGCGTCTTGTATTATTTGAGTCTTTATTTGTTAGTATGCTTGATAATTGTTTTGAGATATGAATATGGTGATATTAGAGTCATGCTAGTTGAGTAGTTGTGGATTTGAGAGATACTTGTGTTAAAGTTTGTGATTCCCGTAGCATGCACGTATGGTGAACCATTATGTGATGAAGTCAGAGCATGATTTATTTATTGATTGTCTTCCTTATGAGTGGCGGTCGGGGACGAGCGATGGTCTTTTCATACCAATCTATCCCCCTAGGAGCATGCACGTAATACTTTGCTTTGATAACTTGTAGATCTTTGCAATAAGTATATGAGTTCTTTATGACTAATGTTGAGTCCATGGATTATACGCACTCTCTTCCTTCCACCATTGCTAGCCCCTCTAATACCGCTCACTTTTCGCCGGTATCATACACCCACCATATACCTTCCTCAAAATAGCCACCATACCTACCTATCATGGCATTTCCATAGCCATTCCGAGATATATTGCCATGCAACTCACCACCATTCCGTTTGTTATGACACGCTCCATCATTGTCATATTGCCTCGCATGATCATATAGTTGACATCGTATTTGTGGCAAAGCCACCGTTCATAATTCTTTCATACATGTCACTCTTGATTCATTGCATATCTCGGTACACCGCCGGAGGCATTCACATAGATTCATATTTTTCTCTAAGTATTGAGTTATAATTGTTGAGTTGTAAGTAAATAAAAGTGTGATGATCATCATTATTAGAGCATTGTCCCAAGTGAGGAAAGGATGATGGAGACTATGATTCCCCCACAAGTCGAGTCGGGATGAGACTCCGGACTAAAAAAAAAGAGGCCATAAAAAAAGGAGAAAAGGCCCAAATAAAAAAAATGAGAGAAAAAGAGAAGGGACAATGTTACTATCCTTTTACCACACTTGTGCTTCAAAGTAGCACCATGATCTTCATGATAGAGAGTCTCCTATGATATCACTTTCATATACTAGTGGGAATTTTTCATTATAGAACTTGGCTTGTATATTCCAATGATGGGCTTCCTCAAAATGCCCTAGGTCTTCGTGAGCAAGTAAGTGTTGGGGATCGTAGCAGAATTTTAAAATTTTCTACGCATCACCAAGATCCATCTATGGAGTCTACTAGCAACGAGGGGAAAGGAGTGCATCTACATACCCTTGTAGATCGCGAGCGGAAGCGTTCAAGTGAACGGGGTTGATGGAGTCATACTCGTCGTGATCCAAATCACCGATGACCAAGTGCCGAACGGACGGCACCTCCGCGTTCAACACACGTACGGAGCAGCGACGTCTCCTCCTTCTTGATCCAGCAAGGGGGAAGGAGAGGTTGATGGAGATCCAGCAGCACGACGGCGTGGTGGTGGATGTAGCGGGATCCCGGCAGGGCTTCGCCAAGCACAAGCGGGAGGGAGAGGTGTTGCAGGGGGAGAGGGAGGCGCCAGGGGCTGTGGTGTTGCTGCCCTCCCTCCCCCCACTATATATAGGGTCCCCTGGGGGGCGCCGGCCCTGGGAGATCAGATCTCCAAGGAGGGGCGGCGGCCAAGGGGGAAGGGGGGGGGGGGTGGCTTCCCCCCCAAGCCAAGTGGGGCGCCCCCCACCCCTAGGGTTTCAAACCCTAGGCGCAGGGGGAGGCCCAAGGGGGGCGCCCCAGCCCACTAAGGGCTGGTTCCCTTCCCACTTCAGCCCATGGGGCCCTCCGGGATAGGTGGCCCCACCCGGTGGACCCCCGGGACCCTTCCGGTGGTCCCGGTACAATACCGATAACCCCCGAAACTTTCCCGATGGCTGAAACTAGACTTCCTATATACAATTCTTCACCTCCGGACCATTCTGGAACTCCTCGTGACGTCCGGGATCTCATCCGGGGCTCCGAACAACTTTCGGGTTTCCGCATACTAATATCTCTACAACCCTAGCGTCACCGAACCTTAAGTGTGTAGACCCTACGGGTTCGGGAGACATGCAGACATGACCGAGACGCCTCTCCGGTCAATAACCAACAGCGGGATCTGGATACCCATGTTGGCTCCCACATGTTCCACGATGATCTCATTGGATGAACCACGATGTCGAGGATTCAATCAATCCCGTATACAATTCCCTTTGTCAATCGGTATGTTACTTGCCCGAGATTCGATCGTCGGTATCCCAAAACCTTGTTCAATCTCGTTACCGGCAAGTCTCTTTACTCGTACCGTAATGCATGATCCCGTGGCTAACTCCTTAGTCACATTGAGCTCATTATGATGATGCATTACCGAGTGGGCCCAGAGATACCTCTCCGTCACACGGAGTGACAAATCCCAGTCTCGATCCGTGTCAACCCAACAGACACTTTCAGAGATACCCGTAGTGCACCTTTATAGTCACCCAGTTACGTTGTGACGTTTGGTACACCCAAAGCACTCCTACGGCATCCGGGAGTTACACGATCTCATGGTCTAAGGAAAAGATACTTGACATTGGAAAAGCTCTAGCAAACGAACTACACGATCTTTGCGCTATGCTTAGGATTGGGTCTTGTCCATCACATCATTCTCCTAATGATGTGATCCCGTTATCAATGACATCCAATGTCCATAGTCAGGAAACCATGACTATCTGTTGATCAACGAGCTAGTCAACTAGAGGCTTACTAGGGACACGTTGTGGTCTATGTATTCACACATGTATTACGATTTCCGGATAACACAATTATAGCATGAACAATAGACAATTATCATGAACAAAGAAATATAATAATAACCATTTTATTATTGCCTCTAGGGCATATTTCCAACAGTCTCCCACTTGCACTAGAGTCAATAATCTAGTTACATTGTGATGAATCGAACACCCATAGAGTTCTGGTGTTGATCATGTTTTGCTCTAGGGAGAGGTTTAGTCAACGGATCTGCCACATTCAGGTCCGTATGTACTTTACAAATATCTATGTCTCCATTTTGAACACTTTCACGAATGGAGTTGAAGCGACACTTGATATGTCTGGTCTTCCTGTGAAACCTGGGCTCCTTGGCAAGGGCAATAGCTCCAGTGTTGTCACAGAAGAGAGTCATCGGGCCCGACGCATTGGGAATCACCCCTAGGTCAGTAATGAACTCCTTCATCCAGATTGCTTCTTGTGCTGCCTCTGAGGCCGCCATGTACTCCGCTTCACATGTAGATCACGCCACGGCGCTTTGCTTGCAACTGCACCAGCTTACTGCTCCTCCATTCAAAATATACACGTATCCGGTCTGTGACTTAGAGTCATCCAGATCTGTGTCGAAGCTAGCATCGACGTAACCCTTTACGACGAGCTCTTCGTCACCTCCATAAACGAGAAACATATCCTTAGTCCTTTTCAGGTACTTCAGGATATTCTTGACCGCTGTCCAGTGTTCCATGCCTACTTTGGTACCTTCCTACCAAACTTACGGCAAGGTTTACATCAGGTCTGGTACACAGCATGGCATACATAATAGACCCTATGGCCGAGGTATAGGGGATGACAGTCATCTTTTCTCTATCTTCTGCCGTGGTCGGGCATTGAGCCGTGCTCAATTGCACACCTTGCAATACAGGCAAGAACCCCTTCTTGGACTGATCCATATTGAACTTCTTCAATATCTTGTCAAGGTACGTACTCTGTGAAAGACCAATGAGGCATCTTGATCTATCTCTATAGATCTTGATGCCTAATATATAAGCAGCTTCTCCAAGGTCCTTCATTGAAAAACACTTATTCAAGTAGGCCTTTATACTTTCCAAGAATTCTATATCATTTCCCATCAATAGTATGTCATCCACATATAATAAGAGAAATGCTACAGAGCTCCCACTCACTTTCTTGTAAACACAGGCTTCTCCATAAGTCTTTGTAAAGCCAAACGCTTTGATCATCTCATCAAAACGAATGTTCCAACTCCGAGATGCTTGCACCAGCCCATAGATGGAGCGCTGGAGCTTGCATACCTTGTTAGCATTCTTAGGATCGACAAAACCTTCCGGCTGCATCATATACAATTCTTCCTTAAGAAAGCCGTTAAGGAATGCCGTTTTGACGTCCATTTGCCATATCTCATAATCATAGAATGCGGCAATTGCTAACATTATTCGAACTGACTTCAGCTTCGCTACGGGTGAGAAAGTCTCATCGTAGTCAACCCCTTGAACTTGTCGATAACCTTTAGCGACAAGTCAAGCCTTATAGATGGTCACGTTACCATCCGCGTCTGTCTTCTTCTTAAAGATCCATTTATTTTCTATGGCTCGCCGATCATCGGGCAAGTCAGTCAAAGTCCATACTTCATTTTCATACATGGATCCTATCTCGGATTTCATGGCTTCTAGCCATTTGTCGGAATCCGGGCCCGCCATCGCTTCTTCATAGTTCGAAGGTTCACCGTTGTCTAACAACATGATTTCCAGGACAGGGTTGCCGTACCACTCTGGTGCGGAACGTGTCCTTGTGGACCTTCGAAGTTCAGCAGTAACTTGATCCGAAGCTTCATGATCATCATCATTAACTTCCTCCCCAGTCGGTGTAGGCACCACAGGAACATCTTCTTGCGCTGCGCTACTTTCCGGTTCAGAAGGGGTGACTATCACCTCATCAAGTTCCACTTTCCTCCCACTTAATTCTTTCGAGAGAAACTCTTTCTCCAGAAAGGACCCGTTCTTGGCAACAAAGATCTTGCCTTCGGATCTTAGGTAGAAGGTATACCCAATGGTTTCCTTAGGGTATCCTATGAAGACGCATTTTTCCGACTTGGGTTCGAGCTTTTCAGGTTGAAGTTTCTTGACATAAGCATCGCATCCCCAAACTTTTAGAAACGACAACTTAGGTTTCTTCCCAAACCACAATTCATACGGTGTCGTCTCAACGGATTTCGACGGAGCCCTGTTTAAAGTGAATGCAGCTGTCTCTAGAGCGTATCCCCAAAATGAGAGCGGTAAATCGGTAAAAGACATCATAGATCACACCATATCTAATAGAGTGCGATTACGACGTTCGGACACACCATTTCGCTGAGGTGTTCCAGGCGGCGTGAGTTGTGAAACGATTCCACATTTCCTTAAGTGCGTACCAAATTCGTGACTTAAATATTCTCCTCCACGATCTGATCGTAAGAACTTTATTTTCCTGTCACGTTGATTGTCAACCTCACTCTGAAATTCCTTGAACTTTTCAAAGGTCTCAGACTTGTGTTTCATTAGGTAGACATACCCATATCTACTTAAGTCATCAGTGAGAGTGAGAACATAACGATAGCCTCCGCGAGCCTCAACACTCATTGGACCGCACACATCGGTATGTATGATTTCCAATAAGTTGGTTGCTCGCTCCATTGTTCCGGAGAACGGAATCTTGGTCATCTTACCCATGAGGCACGGTTCGCACGTGTCAAATGATTCGTAATCAAGAGACTCCAAAAGTCCATCTGCATGGAGCTTCTTCATGTGCTTGACACCAATGTGACCAAGGCGGCAGTGCCACAAGTATGTGGTACTATCGTTATCAACTTTACATCTTTTGGTATTCACACTATGAATATGTGTAACATCACGTTCGAGATTCATCAAGAATAAACCATTGACCAGCGGGGCATGACCATAAAACATATCTCTCA